>NC_059109.1:137376247-138042460 GCF_020740685.1 Jaculus jaculus
CCGCTAGAGGAAAAAGTTGGGAAAACCCTTCAACGCATTGGTATTGGCAAAGAATTTCTTCCTATAACCCCAATTGCTCAGGAAATAAAACCACGGATCAAATGCTGGGACCTCATGAAATTACAAAGCTTTTGTATAGCAAAGGACACTGAATATAGTAAAGAGGCAACCCACAGAATGGGAGAAAATCTTTGCCAGCTACACATCTGATAGAAGATTAATACACATGCTATACTAAGAACTTAATAAGAAATCAAACAACCCAATTAAAAATGGGCTATGGAACTAAATAGGGAGTTTTCAAAAGAAGAAATACAGATGACATAACACATCTAAAAAAATGTTCTATATCCCTAATCATCAGGGAAATGCATAATAAAACTTTGTTGAGATTCTATCTCACTCCTATCAGATTGTCCATCATCATGAAAACAAATGACCATAAATGCTGGAGAGGATGCAAAAAAAAAGGAACCCTTCTACACTGTTGGTGGGAATGCAATCTGGTCCAGCCACTGTGGAAATCAGTGTGGAGGTTCCTGAGACAGCTAAAAGCAGATTTACCATATGACCCAGCTATAGCACTGCTAGACATATGTCCTAAGGACTCGTCTCACCACCTTAGAGATACGTGCTCAACCATGTTTATTGCTGCTCAAGTCACAATAGCTGGAAATGGAACCAGTCTGGATGTCCCTCAACTGATGAGTGGCTAATGAAGATGTGGCACATTTACACAATGGAATTCTACTCAATGGTAAATAAAAATGAAGCTTGCAGGAAAATGGATGGATTTGGAAAGGATTATACTAAGTGAGGTAATCCAGGCCCAGAAAGCCAAATGTCTCATGTTCTTTCTCATATATGGATCCTAGCTACAAATAATTGTACTTCTGTTAGTAGGAAGAAAACTCAGTAGCACAGGCCAGTAAGCTAGGAAGGGTATATAAAGGGACTAGAAATGGATGGGGGGGGGCTTAATTGGATGGTATTATATATATGTAAGGAGAAGAACAGATTAATGGGAGTGAAAAGGCCCAAGTGAGGTTAGGGGAAGAGATTGAGTAAAGGATGATGGAGGGAGGGCTAAACAAAATCTAAGAGGATATAAATAAGTCCTATGGAAACCTACTTTTTTGGACAATGGAACTCTAAGGAACCATAGATTGTTACTAGCAAATGTTCAGTACCAGGGATGGGATACCTTCCAGTGAGTTGTTGACCAGGAAGGTCCCTGGTATCCCCAAAACATTACAGGCCTTTGCTGAGGCCCTTGGTTTCCCACCAGGAATATATGGTAAGACCCTATTACTGAAGACTCCACATACTTGGGCTGCAAGGTCACTGAGAAATCCTGCTGGAACTGAGTGGATAACCTCCTCCATGTAGACCAGGTGATAAAAAGCTAGAAAAAGCCATGCTTCATGCAGTTCAATGGAAGAGAGAGAAATTATGAGTGAAGATAATCAACAGTGGACACTGCAAGCCTTAAATTTGGCCAGCCAGGCCAAATGAGCCAATGGGTGCAATAGTGGCATTTCTATTATGGGGGAAACCAACTGCTCTCTAATTTGACTGGAGGCCTGCTCCATGGGAGGGAATACATCCCTGATACTGAAAACCTACAACAGGGATATTCATGAGCCCTAGGGGTAGAACGTCTGCTGGTGTCTGGCTAAATGTATATACTATGGTCACCAAACTGCCCACTAAGCACTTCTCTTAATGTTCATACCCACATATTAATGCTACTCTCACTTTTCATTAGAGAAGCTTCTCTTTCAGATGGCAGTGACCTTGGGGTGACTCAGAACGCACCATGGTGCTGAGAAGAGAAAAAGGAGTGCTCAGCACTGAAATATCTCTATCACATCTTCCAAGGTTCAGGGCCCATTGCAGAAGAGGTGGCAAAAAGACTGTAAGAGCCAAAGGAAGGGTAGGACTCCTTACCACGTGCTCCTCCAGACAAAATGGCCTGGATATTCATGACTACACAGTGCCTGACACTATCTATACAAGACCATCATACTAGGAGGAAAAGATCATGACACCAAAATAAAAGAGAGACTGATTGAGTGGGGGAGGGGATATGGTGGGAATTGAGTTTCAAAGGGGAAAGTTGGGGAGGGAGTGAGTTACCATGAGTTATTGCCTAGAATTATGGCAGTTGTCAACGAAAAAAAATTTTAATAAAATAAAAAAAAAACAAAAATAGGGCTGGAGAGATGGCTTAGTGGTTAAGTTGTTTGCCTGCAAAGCCAAAGAATCCTGGTTCTATTCTCCAGGACCCATGTAGGCCTGATGCACAAGGGGGCACTTGCATCTGGAGTTCATTTGCAGTGGCTGGAGGCCCTGGCGTGCCCAATCTCCCTCCCTCACTCTCTCTTAAATAAATAATTAAATAAATAAAACATACCATACACACACACACACACACACACACACACACACACATGCACATGAGTGTCGTGGGGACATTTTACATGCAAACCATAACACCATGTGACATGGCTCCCACAAGGCATGCGAACGTCCTGTGTCAAACCCTCCCTGGGCCCAGGCAGTATTGCTTATTGCAGTCTCACAGAGAAATGTCACTCCCTTTCACCTCTTTTTTTTTTTTTTGACAAGTGTGCGTGTGCGTGTGTATGTATAGTGTATGCACATATGTATGCAGATGCCTATGCCCTGTGCACATGCATGCGGAGACCAGAGGAAAACATGGCTGTCTTCTATTGCTTTCCACATTATTTCCTTGAGTCCGAGTCTTTCTGAACCTGGAACTGCCTTGTTGTTTCTTCGGTCAGGTTGGCTGAGCAGCAAGCCCCTTCAGTTCTCTGGTCTCCACCTCCCAAAGGGTTATAGGAATGTGCTGTCATGCCTGGCTCTTTTTTTTTTTTTTTAATGTGGGCCTGGAGATGCAACTCAGGCCCTGGTGCTTACATAGCAAGGGCTGTTCTCTGCAGAGCTGTCTCCCCAGCTCTCTGTCTTTTTTTATGATTAGAGAGGTGAACATCTTTTCATCTTTTCTATGTTCTGAAAATATCTTTGCATATTGCTCTGTCCCCCAAGTGGACACCTCGTTCTACTCATCAGAAACCACTGGGTCCCTAAGCTGGTGAGTAAAGTCAAGTCTTCTGTAATCCTGAGCTTGACCTTACGGTCCCTTTGAGTAGAATGTGAGCCAGGGTGATAAGCTATCTCTCCAGACTTGGGGACCCTGGGTGCCAGGCCAGGGATCTACCAGGGTAAGGCTCTGCTGTACCGCTGGTCACAGGGTGGCGGTGACAGTCGACAGGCTCCCCGACCCACTCTGCGCTCCTGTGCAGACAGCAGAATTCACACTGGAAGGGCTTTTCCATAGCTGGGATGTGGCTTGAGTCTGTCTCCTAAGGTTTAAGTGTTGGGAACTTGGTCCTCAGAGTGCTGGGAGGTGGTAGAACGTCGAAGAGGCAAGGCCTGTGGTACGTCGCCATGTCATGAAATGGAGGAATACAGTTCTCAAGGCTTGGCTCATGGCTCATGTGATGGTGGGTAACCTCTCGTGAAACTGAAAGGAACAAGTTGGCAGGCTGTGTTCTTTCCCAGAGACTCAGGTTGCTGGCACATGATTCCAAGGCTCAGGCCTTTGTTTTCTTAGCCATGGGTTGGGGGATAGTCCCAGCTGCAAGAGGCCACATGGCTGACTTCTGACCCTGTCCAGGCTGCCGGCAGTGATTGATGCTTCTCACCTATCAGGTCTCTCTTCCCTACTGGCCCTTTCTGCTTTGAAGGGCTCACGGCATACATACATCTGCTGGATCTTCCAGAATCATTTTCCCATGGTCCAGTCAGCCTCATTCAACCCACAAAGTTCCTCTGCAGCAATACACAGGTCGAAGCTCCACAGACTGACCACAGGTCAGAAATCTCTGGAGACAGGCGTGGTGGTGCACCTTTAATCCTGGCACTTGGGATGCTCAGGTAGGAGGATCATCATGAGTTTGAGGCCAGCCTGGGGCTATCGAGTGAGTTCCAGGTCAGCCTGGGCTACAGTGAGATCCTTCCTCAACAAAACTAAAAATACAAAAGAAAAGAAAAAGAGAAAAAGCTAGAGGGGACACTAAGAACTCTCCCTCCCAGACTCACCTTGACAGTAAAGATGCTCAGCCCTGTCCAGTGATCTCAGCGCCCAGCATGACCTTTCTTCCCAGCTCCATGCACAGCCAGTGAGCTTATTTTCACTTCTGTGGTGTGTGACTGTGGTTGACACTCTCCCTTCTGATTCCAGTTTGCCAATTCCTCTGGCCTCCAGGCTCTCACTGCAGAAAAGAAATGTTGACTTAGGTGACATGCTTACCTTTCACATCTCTTCACAGTGTGGGCTGTACACTGTCCCCAGCATCTTGTTTCATGACACCATGCCCAGGCTTTAGCTGGATTCATGACAGTGCTGATAGAAATGAAACTTTTCAACTTCATTTGCAGGCAAGTGTGACTTGATTCTAACCAAAATTCCATGAGTCGGGCTGGAGAGATGGCTCAGTGGGTAAAGGTGCTCACTCACAAAACCTGATGGCCTGAGTTTAACTCCTCAGGACCCACATAAAGCCAGATGCACAAAGTGGCACATGTGTCTGGAGTTCATTTTTTTTTTCTCTCTCTTTCCTTGCAAACAAAATTTTAAAATCCATGAACAGATATGACATAATGGTTACTCTGTCATTGTTTGTATAAAACATCCAACCAGAAGCAGCTTATAGGAGGAAAGGGTTCATTTCTGGATTATAGTTGTTTTGTTTGTTTATTTTTATTTATTTGATAGCAACAGACAGAGAGAGAAAGAGGAGGGGGAGAGAGAGAGAGAGAGAGAATGGGTAGGTATGCCATGGCCTCCAGCCACTGCAAATGAACTCCAGATGCATGCACCCCTTTGTGTATCTGGCTAACGTGGGTCCTGGGGAGTTGAGCCTTGAACCGGGGTCCTTAGGCTTCACAGGCAAGTGCTTAACCACTAAGCCATCTCTCCAGCCCTGGCTTATAGTTTTGATAGTAAAGTTCATCATGGAAGGAGCAGACGGACTGGTGCCACATCTTCATAGCAACAGGAGTGAAGTTGAGAGAGTTTAACAAGCAGGGCTGGGCTACGACACCCAGGGGTCTGCTCCCCATAACAGTAAGGCGCCGCCTCCCCGCAGCTCCTCCAGCGGGCGATTAAGTATGAGGCTCAATCACAAACATCTGAGGATGTGGGGACATTTCTTTCATATCCAAACCATCACACATGATTCATGCTTTAAGGAGTCCAGTCTTTAAGGAGTGGCCAAGCTATAGTCACTTCTAACTTGCAGCACCACCACCCACATGGCAGCAGGCCTCTCAGACAGGCAGAACAGCACCAGCCAGGCACGGGCAGCGCTGGGTGAGGGCCGTGGGGCCCACATGCCGCCAGAGTATGGCTGCACCATTTTAAGCTAGGATCCCTTTAAGCCTGCGTCACATCTCTGTCGTTTACTCCTCGCTCGTCCTGGAATACAGTGGTGTGAGGTCTTGACCCATATAGGCCAGGGCATTTGCTGAGAAGAGAGTGTCACCAGACAGTAGCAGCCTAGGTCTGACCCCGTGGCTCCATTAGCTATCACTAGATTGCTACATTGTGCTTTTTTTTAAAAAAAAAAAACAATATTTAAAAACTATTTAATTAATTAATTAAGACAGAGAAAGACAGGGGAGAGAGAGAGGCAGATAGAAAGAGAGGGAGAGAGAGAGAGAGAGAGAGAGAGAGAGAGAGAGAGAGAGAGAGAGAGAGAGAGAGAGAGAGAATGGGTATGCAAGGGTCTCTAGCCACTGCTAACAAACTTCAGACACATGCATCACATGCAGACACATGTACATCAGGTATTATGTGGGTACTAGGGAATTGAACTTGGGTCCTTAGGGTTGGCAGGCAGGCAGTTTAACCCCTGAGCAATCTCTCCAGCCTTGTGGTTTATTTATCTAATGTGTAAGTTTATATGAATCTGTTTGTGTGTGTGGGGGGGCACATGTATATGCATGCAGGGGCATCTACACATGCGCATGCGTGTGTGTGTGTAAGTAGAACAATATCAGGTCCTCAGGAGGACCATACACCTTTTAAAGAAAATTTTATTTTATTTTTATTTATTTATTTATTTGACAGAGAAAGAGGGAGAGAGAGAGAATGGGTGCTCCAGGGCCTCCAGTCACTGCAAACAAACTCCAGACACGTGTGCCCTCTTGTGCATCTGGCTAATGTGGGTCCTGGGGAATTGAACCAGGGTCCTTTGCTTTGCAGGCAAACACCATAGCTGCTAAACCATCCCTCCCGCCCCACCATTCACCTTTTTATTTTATTTTTTTATTGACAACTTCCATAATTGTAAACAGTATCCCATGGTAATTCCCTCCCTTCGCCTACTTTCCTCTTTGAACTCCCATCTCCATCATTCCCCCGTGTCAGTCTCTCTTTTATTTTGATCTCATGATCTTTTCCTCCTATTATGATGGACTTGCCAAACACCTTTTTGAAACAAGGCCTCCCATTGGCTAGCCAGTAAGCTCCAGTGCTGGCATTACAAGTATATGTCATCACGACTGTTTTGTTTTAAAATATATTTTACTCATTTATTTGAGAGAGAAAAAGAGAGAAGGAGGGAGAGAGGGAGGGAGGGAGAGAATGGGACACACCAGGGCATTTAGCCACTATAAATGAACTCCAGATGCACGTGCCCCCTTGTGCATCTGGCTTATGTGGGTCCTGGAGAATCAAACCAGGATCCCTTGGCTTTGTAGGCAAATGCCTTAACTGCTAAGCCACTTTTCCAGACCGTTTTTTTTAAACCTGTATTGGGGATTGACCTCATGTCCTCTTGCTTGCAAGGCAAGCACTTTACACACGAAGCCATGCCCTCAGTGATTGTATACAGAAGAAAAATTAATGGATTTCTTGCTTAATCCATTGTTAGGAAGGGTTTCTAATCAGTAAGGCAAAAGTACTATCTTGGTTTCTGACATGTCACATACTTCAATGTGCCTCTACTGCTCCCCACACTTTATTTATTTATTTTATTTTTATTTATTCATTTATTTTTTGGTTTTTTTTTTTTCTTTTTGAGGTAGGGTCTCACTCTAGCCTAAGCTGACCTGGAATTCATTATGTAATCTCAGGGTTGCCTTGAACTCTCAGTGATCCACCTACCTCTGCCTCCCAAGTGCTGGGATTAAAGGCGTGCACCACCATGCCCGGCCTCCCCATACTTTAACAAATTACTTGAGAACTTCAACATGTGCGCACCCTGTAATTGGATTGCATTCCTGTGCTGTGACCCTCTCGTCCACCTTGTTCCATGAAGCACCTTCCTCTTCCCAAGTAGTCCTTGTTTTTCTGATTGACATGCAAAGACTTAGTTATCATTCATTCTGTTTTCTTTCTTTAATTTAATTTATTTATTAATGAGGCGGGGGGAGACACAGAGAATGGGCACACCAGGGCCTCTAGCCACTGCAAATGAATTCCAGATGCATGTGGCACCTTGTGCATCTAGCTTTACTTGAGTACAGGTGAATTGAACCCACATCCTTAGGCTTTGCAGGCAAGTACCTTAATTGCTGAGCCATCTCTTCAACCTCATTTTGGCCTTTCAAGTTTATGTTTTATTCACATTTCCCCTCCTAGTCTTCCTCTTACTCCTCCTCGCAAGTCCTCTCTTCCCTGTATCACATGAATCTTTTTGCTCTTCCCTCCTCTCTTCCAACTTATCTCTTTATATTCACTTTTGGTTACAGTTCTAACTTTAGGGTTTATTCACGTCCCCCTTACAGACATTACTCGCTCAAACCTCCACGTCAGAGAGATCATGAGGTTTAGGTCATTCTCAGTTTGGGTCATTTCACTCAATATGATTCTTTGTCAACCCATCCATTTCCCTGTAAGTTTCATAATTTCATTTTTCATACTGCCACATAGAATCCCATTTCCACTTTCATTTCAGAATGCTCCGGTGAGGCATTTCATGTACCCTGACCTTCGCATGGTGTCGTGTGCACTCAGCTCTCTGCTTCTGCGCAGCAGCGAGCTGAGAGGAGAGCTGGCATGTGAGATGCTGCTCGACATCGCTGTGCACACGTAGGCGCCCAGCCTCAAACTCTAGTCCTTTCAAGCTTCTCTTGGTGACTCCAACTTTCTAAGCATCTCCAAGTTGGCATCCCCTGGGGAAGCATTTCCTTAATTTCCCTATGAGCTAAGCCAATGCCTGGCTGGAATTCTTATGGGTGGGGAGTTGGGAGGCCATGATCTTCAAACTCATGCTTTCAGCAGAACCAGCACATTGGGGCAGGAGCCCCAGACCGCAAGGGGCAGCATCAACTGAGCATGTACAGCAAGCAGTACCAGGCAGAGAACCTAGATGGACACCCAGACTCTCTGGGCATGGCGGTGCTAATTTCTGTTATCTTCCTGGGACCCTACGTCACAGTCCACCCTTTCCTTTTTAACACCTGTGACACTTCCGCCCCACCCTCAAGTTCAAGACCCCCACCCCTTCCATCCTCTGTGGTTATCCCAGAGAAAGTTGCAAAGTTCCTTTGGACTGTGTCCAGAGGTCATTTGTTCTCAGAAATGCATTATTTTCAAACTCCCAAGCACCAGGTATTAAATGTGTGCCAATTATTCAATGTATTTAATTGTAGGATTAACGCAGAGACACAGTCATGTATTTAAGGACACACTAAATGTATTATTTTAAAACTGTGATTAACACCGATTTTGCAGCATTTTGGAAGACTAATTAAATGATTGAAAAATCACATCCTGGTATTGCAGTGTTTGCTCAACAAAGGCATTTGTGGAAATGAGGTGTAATTCCACCACCTTATTATACAATTAGTGGTTTAATTCTCTCTGCAGGCATTCGAGGCCATGGTTAGAATGCTGCTGTGGTTTGTGGAGCACACCTGGAGGCTGGAGGCCTCCTCACTTCCTGGGTGCCTCCCTTCCAGCCGGCCGCACTTGTCTCCAGGTGTCTCTCTTCATGCTTCCCGGCAGCCCTTCTTTGAGCTTGCCCCTCTTGTCCCTCTTTCTGCCCATGCACCCATCATTTCTGCTGTCCTCCACACATTTTTGGTTCTCCCTCCAAGCGCATGGTAGGTTGCACATCACTCCTCCACCCTCTTGAAGTTGGGTGTCCCTAGTAACTAAGGGGCCGTGGGCAGAAGGAACATGTGCCATGTCTGAGCAAAAACTTCAGAACCCATAGAATCTACTCTCTTCCTTTTCCTTTGCCATGGCAACTGGAAAATTTCCAGGCAGTAGCTTCTCCACTCACATTGGTCTTAACACAAGGAAGATGCTTGAGCCTCTTGACCGACGTGAAGCACACATTTGAAGCAAACCTTTGCTATCTGAAGCCGCAGGGGTCGCTTTGTATGGCTATGTGACCTGACTCTCCCTGGTCAGTACAGTGAGAGGCATCTTCACCTCTTAGAAGTTCCTCTCTGTCTTCCTCCCCTGAGCTACCCTTGATTGTATTAACCTGCTTATTTTCTTCATGGCCCTTGTCATATCTGACATTATTTCATTTTTTACAAGCCTGTGTGTGTGTGTTATCCTGAGGACAACAGGTCTCATTCCTCAGGAATATTGCCTATCTTTCTCTCTCTCTCTCTCACACTTTTTGATATAGGTTCTCTCATTGGCTTAGAATTTTCCAATTAAGCTAGACTGACTGGCCAGAAAGCCACAGGGGTTCTCCTGCCTTTGTCTCCCCAGATCTGGAAGTTAGGCACACACCATCACACCTGGGCATTTTTACTAGGGTATCAAGGATTGAACCTGAATCCTCATGCTCGCATGGCAAACATTTTACTGACTGAGTGATCTCTCCAGACTCCTGGTATTTTATTTTAATTTTTTTAAAAATGTATCTTATTTATTTATTTATTTGAGAGAGGGAGAGAAAGAGAGAGGCAGATAGAGACAGAATGTGTACCCCAGGGCCTCTAGCCACAGCAGACAAATGCTAGACATATATGTCACCTTGTGCATCTGGCTTTACGTGGGTACTGGGGAATCAAACCAAGGTCCTGAGGCTTTGCAGGCAAGTGCCTTAACCAATGAACCATTTCTCCAGCTCCTGATGTCATTTTTTAATTTGTATTTTAGAGAGAGAGAGAATGGGCATGCCAGTGCCTCTAGCCACTGTAAAAGAACTCCAGAAGCATGTGTCACCTTGTACATCTGAATTACGTGGATAACTAGGAAAATGAACCAGGGTTCTTTAGCTTTGCAAGCTAGTGCCTTAACCACTAAGCCATCTCTCCAGCCCTCTGTTATCATTGTATTTGTTTATCTCACCTGCATTTCATTAGACCTAACATGAATAACACATTTTATCAGGTTTGCATTTTTCAGTCAGCCTGGCTCTTATGTGTGCTGGGAAGACCATGACTTAGAACTGGTGTGCGTGGGGCTGGAGAGATGGCTCAGTAGCTAGGCACTTGCTTGCAAAGCTTCAGGACCTGGGCTTAATTCCCCAGTACCCACAGAAAGCCAGATGCACAAGTGGTACATGTATTCGGAGTGCATTTGCAGTGGCTGGAGGCCCTGGTGCACCCTTTTCTGTCTCTTTCTCTCCCTCTCTCTCTCTCTCTCTCTCTCTGATTGCAAATAAGTAAGTAAGTAAATAAATAAATAGGAATTGCTGTGCATCACACAGATGGGAAGTTCCATTATTCAGCTAACCTATGTCACTCATGCACCACAGATCAGCAGCAACACAAGGAAGGAGCACACCCAGGGCCGGACTGGGCAGCCCTCCTCCAAATGCAGTGAGCACGCGCCTGCAGGGACCCACTAGGGAGCTCGTCCGGCTGTGTTGCTGGAAGGAGACCTGCCGCAGAGACGCTCGACATAACTGAAGGACTGCTCAAGAGCTGGCAGCCATCAGTCTTCAGCCTTTCTGGACTCTTCGAGGAATGGCCGTATCCCGCATGCCAGAGGATGGATGACGGAGTGTGCGAAGACATGTTGTGAGGAGTCTGAGTGGAAAGCCACCAGGAGGAGCCGGGATCCACCCAAAGCTGTGTGAGGAGAAACAACCAATGGCTTTATGCGTAGCTTGTTTCTTATGTCTGCACAATACTGACATATGATAAAAGTCTATCTAATTAAGAACTGTTCCAATGAGTACAGTTAAAAATCCCCAGCGATTAGGAGGCATTGTGTTGTGGTTTAATTGACACCAACTTTTTCTTTCACGGGAAAATGAGAAGCAATGATGTGCCTGGTGGTGCTGTGCCTTCAGACCGAAGAGGCCTGTTTTGTCTGAGGCCACACCGTGTCGCAACGACAACTGCTGGGCCGCGCAAGTCAATTTCAAGTGAGCAGGAGCATGGTGCCAGCCAGTCGGAAAGCCACCTCCTTTGACTCAGCAGCTCCTGAAACCTCAGTTGATCTGACTGGACTGGACGTGTCCTGTCTCCGTCATCCACTATCCACTATATAGACTCCGCTATCTAGAGGTCCGGCCCCCAGATGGCACTTGGCCCCTCGGCATCCCGAGGACAGCCACATAGGACCTCAGTTATGTCTGTGACTCCAAACAGCTTCATTTTCTGTCTTACAAATCTCCTGTAACACTGTTCAATGAATAGTCCTTTCTTACATGAGTATGTGTGTGCGGTGTGAAGACGTGCACACGCGTACAGTGTGGAGGCACACTCACTCCCACGTGAGCTTCACAGCCACACTCCACTTCCACAGCAAAGTCATGGCCAAACCTCACTGCAACATCAGCGGCACAGTCCCGTCCTATGTCAGCTTCATGACCACACTCCGCTCCCATAGCAGTGATGAGGTCAGACTCCCCTCCGCTGCTTCTCCAGCCTCGTGCGTGCCCTGCGGGAACGGCATGCTCACCGCAGCCCGCAGCCTGCGGGACTCTTCCTCCACTCAGCTCTCGAGATTCGGCCAAGTAGCTCGGCGCATCTCAGCCATTCCTTTTTATTGCTGGACACTATTCCATGATCTGGACATACCAGGGTTGGTTTGATCACTTATCTGTTTGGATTGTTTTCAGTTTTTATTGAGTGTTCAAAATGAAGCATCTGTAAACACTCATTTGTGTGCAAAAAATACATATTCACTTCTTGGGGCATATATGCCCATGAATAAAGTTACCATTTTATCTGATAAGAGCATGGTAAATTTTCTAAGAAAACTGCCAAGCTGTTCTTCACAGTGGCTGTCCCATGATGACCAAACCAGTGATGTGTGCGTGACCAGCTTGTCCACACACTGGCAGCATTGGGTGTTGCTGGTATTTTTATTTCACCCACCCCAAGGGTGTGCCTGATAGATCACTGCAAGAATTTTGTTTGTTTATTTGATACAGGGCCTTGCTATGTGGCCTGGCTAGTCTGGTATTCTCTATGTAGCTCAGCATGGCCTCAAACTTGAGTCAATCCTCCTGCCTCAGCCTCCCAGTTGCTGAATGTACAAGTCTTTTCACCTTTCACTGTGGCTTTTATTTGTATTTTTCTCACGGCTCTAAATGGCTGCCCTCTCTACTCAGCTTGTTGACCATCTGCGTGTCTCTGTGGGTGGCGTCTGCTCATGTCCGCTGAGCATGATCTGACTGCAGTGTATATGTATACTATTGAGATTTATGCATTATTTTTGCACAGGTACGTGGGTATGCATGGCATGGTGTGTGTGATGTGTGCTGTATGCACATGTGTGTATAGATGTGTGCCCCATGTGTGCGCATGCAGAGGCTAGAGGAAACCACCCGGTGTCTTCTTATTGCTCATTCGTATTCCCTTGAGGCAGGGTCTCTTCTTTACCCAGAGCTATTGTCTATCAGTGAGCCCCAGTGATTTTCAGTGAACTGGGGTTGCCAATGTGCACGGCCATCTCCAGATTTTATTTAATTTTATATTTTTAAAAATATTTTTATTGGGCTGGAGAAATGGCTTAGTGGTTAAGGCACTTGCCAGCAAAGCCAAAGGACCCAGGTTTGATTCCTCAGGACCCACGTAAGCCATATGCACAAGATGGTGCATGCGTCTAGAGTTTGTTTGCAGAGGCTAGCGGCCCTCATGAGCCCATTCTCTACCTGCCTCTCTATCTCTCAAATAAATAAATAAAAATATAACAAAATATTTTGATTTATTTTTAAGCACAGAGAGATAGAACACAGACAGAGAGAATGGGTGTGCCAGGGCCTCCAGCTGCTGCAAATAGATTCCAGATGCATGTACCACTTTGTGTATCTGGCCTTATGTGGGAATTGGGAAATCAAACTCCAGGTCCTTAGGCTTTGCAGGAAAACCTTAATTGCTGAGCCATCTCTCCAGCCCCCATGTCTAGATTTTTTCAAATATATATATATATATATATATATATATATATATATATATATATATATATATATATATATATTTAAGACAGAGAGAATGGGCACCCCATGGCTTCCAACCACTGCAAACTAACTCAATTCCAGATGCTTGTGCCCCCTTGCATCTGACTTATGTGGGTCTTGGAGAGTCGAACCGGGATCCTTTGGCTTTGCAGGCAAATGCCTTAACTACTAAGCCATCTCTCCAGCCCCTATGTCTAGATTTTAATGTGGGTTCTGAAATGTTAAAGTTGGGGGATTCTGGCCTAAGAGTGCCTCATGCTTGGATAGCAAGTACCCTTAACCACTTCGCCATCTCCCCAGACCTTGAGCGTTCCTTACATATTCCTGTTGTCAGTCTTTCACTAAATATTTGGATTGCAAATATTTTCTTCCAATCTAAAAATTTTCTTTTCATCCTTTATCTATTTACTTAGGAGAGAGAGGAGAGAGAGAGAAGAGAGAGAGAGAGAGAGAGAGACAGAGAGAGAGAAAATAGACACACCAGGGCCTCTAGCCACTACAAACAAACTCCAGATGCAACAGCCACCTTGTACATTGTCTGTAAGTGGGTTCTAGGGAATTAAACCCAGGTCCTCAGGCTTTGCAGGCAAGTTCCTTAACCACTGAGCAATCTCTCTAGCCCCTATTTTCATCTTTTTAATGGAATCTTTTGCAGAACAAACATTTTAAATAGTCTAATAATTTTTATTTTATTGATTGTGTTTTTGTTGCAATATCAAAAACACTTTAGCCCTAAATCCCAAAGTCTTTGCTCTTATTTTCCCCTCTAGAATTCTTGTGATTTTATGTTTAAATTTATGCCCATTTTTTTGTACAACGTGTAAGGTTTAATTGGGAGATTATTGATAACTGTTCGGATCTCCACGCTTGTTATAGGTCTATTTAAGTGATTAATCTCATCTTGATTTAATTTAGGTAGGTCATATAAATCAAGGAAATCATCCATTTCTTTCAGATTTTCATACTTTGTGGAGTATATGCTTTTATAGTATGTCCCTATGATTTTTTGAATTTCTCTGAAATCTACTGTGATGTTACCTTTTTCATCTCTAATTTTATTAATTTGTGTCTCTTCTCTCTTTCTTTTGGTCAGAATTGCTAAGGGTTTATCAATCTTGTTTATCCTTTCAAAGAACCAACTCTTTGTTCATTAACTTTTTGGATTTCTTTTTGTTTCTATTTCATTAATTTATGCCCTAATCTTTATTATTTCTTCCCTTTTACTGATTTTTGGTTTTGGTTTGCCTTGTTCTTCTTTTTCCAAGGCTTTAAGGTGAAGCATTAGGTCGTTTACTTGCAACCTTTCTAATTTCTTAATAAAGGCACTTTAAGCTATAATTTACCTCTTAGGACTACCGTCATTGTGTCCCAGAAATTTTGGTATGTTGTCTTCTCATTATTGTTTGACTCTATAAATTTTTTGATTTCCTTCTTGATTTCTTCATTGACCCATTCATCATTTAGTAGTGTATTGTTTAGTTTCCATGATTTTGTGTATGCTCTATAGCCTTTCTTGCTATTGATTTGTAGTTTAATTCCATTGTGGTCAGATAGAATGCAAGGAATTATTTCAATTTTCCTGAATTTGTTAAGACTTGCTTTGTGTCCCAATATATGGTCTATTTTAGAGAATGTTCCATGTGCTGCTGAAAACAATGCATATTCTGCAGCATTTGGATGAAATGTCCTGTATATATCTGTTAGGTCCATTCCTGCTATGGCCTCATTTAGTCCAGATGCCTCTCTGTTTATTTTTTCCCGGAATGACCTGTCAATTGATGAGAGTGGGGTGTTAAAGTCACCCACCATCACTGTGTTTGGTATTATCTGTGACCTTAGTTCTAATAGTGTTTGTTTGACGAATTTGGGAGCCCCCATGTTAGGTGCCTATATGTTTAGGATTGTAATTTCCTCCTTTTGGAGTGTGCCCTTAATCAATATAAAGTGATCTTCCTTATTTTTCTTGACTAACGTTGGACTGAATTCTACCTTGTCAGATATTAGGATAGCAACTCCTGCTTGTTTTCTAGGCCCATTTTCTTGAAACATGATTTTCCAACCTTTCACCCTAAGATAATGTCTATCCTTTGTAGAAAGGTGAGTTTCTTGGAGACAACAAATTGTAGGATCCTGCTTTTTAACCCAGTCTGTAAACCTATGTCTTTTGGTTGGGGCATTCAGGCCATTGATATTAAGAGATATTATTGAAAGGTGTGTATTTATGTTTGCCTTTTTTTTTTTTGTGGTTCCAGTTCTACCTTTGCTCTCTTGTGTTAACTAGTATTTGAGTATTGCTTGTTTTTTCCAGGTTCCTTATATATGTGCTTTTCCTTTTCTTCAGCATGGAGGATTCTTTCAAGTATTTTCTGTAGAGCTGGTTTTGTCTTCAAAATCTCCTTTAACCTGCTTTTGTCATGGAATGTCCTTATTTCTCTGTCTATTTGAATGGATAGCTTTGCAGGATAAAGTAACCTTGGTTGACAGTTGTTATCTTTCAGAACTTGGAATACATCACTCCAAGCCCTTCTGGCTTTTAAAGTTTGTGTTGAATAATCTGCTATAATTCTGATGGGCTTGCCTTTGTAGGTAACTTGATTTTTCTCTCTAACTGCTTTAAATATTTTTTTCTTTGGTTTGTGTGTTTGGCAGTTTGATTATAATATGGTGAGGAGAGGTTCTTTCCAGGTTTTGTCTGGCTGGGATTCTAAATGCTTCTTGTATCTGCACTGGCACCTCTTTCCAAATTTGGGGGACGTTTTCTTCTATGATTTTGTTGAAGACACCTACTATGCCTTTGGAGTGAAATTCTTCTCCTTCTACTATGCCCTGAATTCTTATATTTGATCTTTTCATAGTGTCCTGAATATCTTGAAATTCCCACTCATACTTTTCTATAAGTTTGTCTTTCTCTTTGTTGGACTGTATTAGATCTGCCACCTGGTCTTCTAGCTTAGATATCCTGTCCTCTCCTTAATCCATTCTACTGGTGAGATTTTCTACAGAGTTTTTAATTTCATTAACTGTGTTCTTCATTGCTAGTAATTCTGACTGGTTTTTCTTTGTTATTTCTATTTCCTTATTTATGTCTTGTATTGCCTTCTTTATTTAATTAAATTGGTGTCCTATGTCTTCTTTGATTCCTTTAATTTCCTCTTTGACTTCTTTGATTTGTTCTCTGACTTCTTTGAACATATTTACAATCATCCTTTTGAAATCTTTCCCAGGCATTTTCTCTAACTCGTTCTCATTGGAGGTAATTTCTGATGCATTAATTCTTTTAGGTGGATTTATATTGTCTTGCTTTTTAGTGTTTCTTTTGTTATAATGTTTATATTTTTGTATCTTGGATTAAGTTAAAGCTTGGATTTTCTAGCTAGCTGGGTATTCTTAGCTGTATCAATTGATCTGATGTTATATATCTTCAGGGTAGGAGCTTAAGGTGTTAGGTGTGGCTCTTAAGACTCTCAGAGTATCTACAAACATGTTCCTAGGGGTTGAGTTTGCCTGCTATGGGAGTATTCAAGTAGGCTGAGTGGAATAAAATATAGGTAGATTCTAAAATTTAACTAAACACTGTACACATTCAATCAAAAACAGCACCGAGTATTCATGTAAGAGTAGGTATTGTAACAACCAGATCCTCTATCAACAAAGAGGTTAAGATTTTTGGTCTCTTGAGGGATCCAAGTCAGCTTGTGACCAAGTGAGACCCTTCCCTGGTGCAATCCTAGTTACTTTTTTGGATGATTTTGGTCTCAGCCAAGTTGCTGGCTGAGTCGTTGGGCCACTGTTCTGATTTCTGGAGCTGGGCACTGGCTTTTCCTGCAAGGCAAACCAAACCTGGAAACTGTGGCCCTGCAGATCGGAACCCTCATTGATGGAACCGCTCCTGCTGCTGCTGAAGCTGCTGCTGCTGGATCTGTCACCACTGCTGCTAAAGCTGCCGCTGCTGGATCCGCTGCTGCTGCTATGGAAGCTGCTGCTGCTTCTGCTTCTGCTGCTGCTGCTGCTGTAGCTGCCATTGCTGGATCCACTGCTGCTGCCTCTGAAGCTGCCACTGCTGGATCTGCTGCCTCTGGGGCCGTTATTTCCAGTGCCGGAGCTGCTGATGTTGCTGCCGGACTCTGCTCCTGATTGGGTCCCGCCATTGGCTCAAGTTTGCGTGGCCGGGTCCCGAGATCGCTGCTCTGTTTGCTGGAGCTGTGCACAGGCAGTGGGGGAAGGGAGGGAGCTGATGCTGCTCTAGTTCTCTCGCTGTTCCACGTGTTCTTCTACCTCGTGGTCTGCTCCTCCATTGTTCACTGCCGCTCTCCCTTCACGTTTCCTGAGTTGCGGAGAGTGCTGGTGTGAGGGGAGGCTCCCGCACCTGGCTTTTCCTGTGGCTCAAGCCAATCCTGGCGGCTTTCTGGTGCGCCACCACGGACCTACCGGGGCCACTTTTGCCGGCCTGTGCGGGCTCTGGATGCTCTGAATCTCTTCTACTTCTCTGCTGACGTTTCAATTTCCTATACACCTCGCTTTTTAGTAAAAGTTTGTATTTTGCTGAGTTTTTTTGGTCTCCCCCCCCACCCCAGGCTGCTTTGGCGTGGTACCTAAGCCACCATCTTAACCGGAAGTCCCATGTGTAAGGTTTAAGATATCTATCTCTCTCCCTCTCTCTCTGACCATTGTTGCAAACTATCCTTCACCCACTCAAATAATCTTGAAACTTGATCATGGCAGCCCAGCCCAGCAGCATGGGTCTGGCTCCGCCTGTCATTCCATGTGGCTGATGCAGCCACACGTGCGTGTCAGCACCAGGCAATCTTGATCATCTCTTCCGCAAGACTACTTGTGAAATCAAACAGTATGGCTCTTCTATATTCCTTCATCTTTTTATAAAATTTTACTTTTCTTTAAATGGATGGTTGAAAGTTTAGGAAAAAATGAAAGAAAATGAAAAGAAAATTCAGGAAAACACATGAGTTTGATATGTCAGACTGAGCTGTACCATCAAAGTCACTTAAAATATACATGTGGCCATTACCATTGTAAGAATTCAGCTTCACCTATATATAATCTTAGCACTTCACAGGCTGAGGTAGGAGAATTGTTGTGAGTTCAAGGCCAGCTCGAGCTACAGAGTGAGTTCTAGATCAGCCTTGAGTAGAGTGAGATCCTGCCTCAAACAAACAAAATATGGCCTAGAGGGATGGTTCAGAGGTTCAAGGCACATGCTTGCAAAGCCTGCTGGCCTGGGTCCAGTTCTCCAGCACCTTCAAGTTTGATGCACCTCAGGTGGGTGTAATCAGACAGCAGGCAGCAGTGGGAACAGGGTGAAAACAGAACCAGAGCCAAGAGGGCACAGAGTATGAAGAAAGCCGTCACCCTTGTGGAAAGAGCAAGTGGTCTCCAGTGATGGGACCCTGGAGCAGGGGTCCTGGCCAAAGCCTGGGACCAGTGAGGCCCTGAAGCCAGCCCTGGTGCTGTCCTTGGTCCTGAACAAGCTCTGTCCCTCTGTGAGTACTGAAGTCACAGAGAACCAACCATGCCCTTTCTGTCTCCCACAACCCTTCTGTGCTAGGAAAGTGACTGCCCAGCTTGGGGTATGTAGCCAGGTGAGGAGAAAGGTGATGTTAGGGGGCATGGGACCTGATGCTATAATACTGGAGCATTGCAGAATGGAGAAGCTTTCTCTTTTAATGATCTTGGCCAAGAGCAGTGAGATGTGGCCAACCTCTGGCCCTTCCCAGTGCCTATCAGCACAGAGGGTTCTTGGTTCCAGTGTGTGTGGCATGAGATTCTCAAGGTTTGGGTAATAATTTGCCTACACCTTTTCTCTTCACTCCACAGCCTATGGTACTGGGTGGAGGTTGCAATTATCAGCTAATGAATGATAGAGCTGGATTGTGCTCATGTGCATGCGTGTGTGTGTGTGTGTGTGTGTGTGTGTGTGTAGATGCATGTATGTGTGTGTGTGTGTGTGTGGTGGCTAGAAGGGAACATCAGGCATCTTCATCTATCATTCATCTGCTTTTTTCATGAGATAGTCTCTCACTGAACCCAGAGATGCCATTTTCAGTCCTGTTGGTTGACCTAGTGATTCTCCTGTTCTTCTTCCTCACAGTACTGGAGTTACAGGCATTCAGGGCCATGCCAAAGTGTTTACACAGGTGCTGTGGACTTGGACTTGGGGCAAATCAGACCCTCTCAAGCCCTCACGCTTGCGTGGCAAGCATGCTTACTCATGGAGCCATCTCTCCAGCCCCTAAGATGTGTCTTTCTTTTTTTTTTTTTAAATCCTCCTAACTAACTGTGACCTCTGAAAGAGGGACAGTGGTTCGTTTTTCCTCTCTTGAATTTTATTCCTAGGGCCTAGAAAAAAGTGAGTCAAGGAGGTTGCAGAAGAGCAGTACCTGTGCCAGAGTCCTGTGTGTGGAGGGCACGGGAGAGATGAGCCCAGTGTCCTCACTGGTGCTGAGGACCGTGTGGCCTCTGCTCAGTGGTCACACCAGGAATTTGGACAGCCACCACTTCCTCCAAAGCCTCTCTGAAAAGGATCCTCACAAACCTCTCTTCCTTGCTCCCTGGGCTGGGCCTTGCTCTACCCTGATAGCCTGCTCCCACCTGGCTCTATAGAACTTTTACCACCTGGGTTTTCTCTGCACAGGAGGGAACTTCGTCTAGGGTCTGGACCCTGCATTGGAGGAGTCACAGGGGTGGGAGGCAAGAACACTGTCCTGCGAATCTGTCTTCTCTGAGCTGGATCGAGTACCAGTTTGGGTTCTTGCTTCACTTCTGCCTCTCACTGTCCTGTCATAACTGCTGTGTGCCAAGTGGCATTGGATGGTGACTCTGGATTGCACTTTCTTTCCAAGAAAATCCCCAAGCAGGCTGCACACATCAGTGCTGCCAGCACGACCACGCGCCTCCTTCGGAGTGAAGGATAACAAACAATTTCCAGCTTTGTTTAAAGTCTCTTTAATGGCTTCTATAAAATGCTCTAATTACAAGTGATTATCCACCAAAGTGCTCACAATCTCTTTAAACTAAACCCGTTCCATTCTGCTCACATGGAGCTCAAGTTACCCAGTGTACTTAAGCAAGATGAGGCAGTTGTTTCCTTTCCTGCTTTTTTTTTTTTAATCGTGTAATTTGGAGTGTTTACAAGACAGCCCGCCTTCTCTCTTCTTTTGGTCCGAAACAAGGAGTTTTAACATTCTAACCATGTCCATCTTGTCATCCAACAAGTGAGAATGAGTGACTCGGATGACTTACAAGTCTCTTCCTCATTTCCTTGTGTGCGAAGCACACGCCCACGTGCTTTCCCTTCTGAGAGCCACAGTGGGGCCCAGGCAGCGCCGGGCATCAGGCTATGGATGGCCAGCAGGGGGACTGTCCTCTGTCCTTAAGGAACTCAGCAGTCTTCCCGTCTCTGTCCCTGGATCCTACTCGTGAAAGCTGAACCTATCTCCAGAACTGCCTGGTGCCCCTGTGGGACAAACCCACTTGTGTTTGCAAACAGTTGCTTCAAACCATGCTGAGAGGAGACTAGGCTGCCATGAAGGAGGGGCTTGTGCCAGCCCCGTGGACAGGGCTCTGCAGGGCTGGGATGGTCTGCGTCGTCTTGTACTGATGGCCAGAAGAAGCCCCGCAGCTCCCAGGAAGTTCCTTTCTTTTCTCTTCTGTCCTGCACCAATTGCTTCACCTACTTTCTTCTGTTGTCATGACAATATGCCCCCTCATAGAGGGTCTGTGTTTCAGGGTCTGCCGTCTGCTTTTCTGGAGGACAGTCTCAGCAAATTTACCACATCTTAGTGTCCAGCAGAATCGGTGGCTGGGAGACTCCAGGGGACTGTACCACAGTGACCTTGGAGTTTGATTTTGCTCCTGGCCGCAGGCGACCCCCATGCATGGACTGGAGTAGTGAAAAGCAGACTCACTGGGGTGGGAGAGAGGATGGATTAACAAGTCCCCCGAGGTCTGAAAAACCAGACTCCTCCACAGCTTGGTCTTGTTCATGAACTAGACCCATGAGCAAGTTCAAGTTCCTTGATAACTATCACTGACACCAAGTGTGACATCAAGCAGTTGGTTTCCTGTGACAGTGAAGCCTGACTTACCTCTCTCTCAATGCTGATCTTTGCCTGCTCTCTCTTGATACAAAGGCTGACTAGGGTCATGTTGCCATTTGGATGGAGATGGAGTAGTGTGAATATGTGTGTAAGGGTGAGGATGTTGGTCAGGGATGAGGGTCCTTTCACTTAAGGTCTTAAGCAGCTTGGAAAGGTTGACTAGACAGAATAAAACAAGGTTCTTCTTGCAGGACTTCTTGGAGTTTGCCTGCTAAGCACTCTGTGGTCATTCCAGGGCCATACAGGGGCAGCTCCTCGCAACATCATTTCATCACAGGACCCTTATCTTTTCAAGGAGTGCCTCACTCCACCTTTCACAGAATGTCCTTTGGAAAAATAAAATGTCACTCAGAAATGAAAGCACACATCGCCCAACTTCATATTGGCCCATCCTAAGGTAGCTTTTGACACTATGAAAGTTCGATACCTGCTTTGGTTGGATAACTCTGCGAGGAAGACCCTGGAGGAGAAAACGTGTTCCTGGAATGAGTGGGTGTTCCCAGAGCTGCATGCACACTGCACATTGACTTGTGGGTACGTGGTGGTGGCCGAGGGGGTGGAGGGGCTGGAAGAGACGGGCCCAGGGACGCCCAGAGGGGCAGCACCCACCTTTTTCTCCTTCTGAGGACCCCATGAGGAGAGGGGCAAAGAGTGTGGAGAAGAACAGAAGTTTCCGTTTGTGCCCGATGGTTTTGTTTTTTTATCTGTTTGCAAATGTTCAGTGTAATGGTTTGAAACCCAGCCGTGAGCTGCTGCCGCCCACACAGAGCTGCCGTGGCACTCAGCTCCAGCAGGCAAGCCATCTCCCCGGCGTCGGCCATTACCCCAAACCCACACCAGGGCAGGTTGCTCACCACCCCCTGGTGTCCCTCTGCTGCCCCCCACCGCCCCGGCACCCCTGACTCCCACCACCCTCCACACACACCACCCTTCTTTTTTTAAATCTCCAGCACTCGGTTTTCTGTAGAGGAGGCATAAAGAGAAGGCAGAGATGGGACGAGCAGGGAGAATGCTCCTGCCTCATCGGAGCCAGCGGCTTTCAGGAGAGAGCAGCAGCCCCCTCTGCCCGTGGACTGGCCACTGAAAGGTGAGAGAGGACTTTGTGATTTCTTTGTGCACCTGGAGGTCTGGGAGGCCAGGCCAGGTGAAGGGGTCTGAATCTCTGTGCCTGGTCTGTTGCCTCCGAGTGAGTCTATCAGGCAAGCATGATGGATGCTTCCTTCCAACACACGCAGTTGCCTCTGACACAACCCCTTGTTTAGGGACCCACAAAAGCTCCCAAACCCAGGGGCTTCTGGTCCCCCTCTTCCACCTTCCAGCACAGCCTCCCCGCTCCAAGGTGTGGGGCAGTTCGTAAGCCTGACTTTGGCTTGACCCACTGATTTCCGATGAAGGCTGCTGGCCCTTCCTCCCTGGAGTGAGCAGTGACCCCACTTTGGGGGGCCACATGAAATGGTCCTCCATCCAAGGGGCTTTGGGAAACCTGCTTCCCTAGTGGCCCCAAGCCCGGTAATCAGAAGCAATCAGACCCAGCTGTCCAGCTAATCTGTATGAAATAGGCTTCCTTCCTTATAGAAATCAACAAAGTTTAAAATAGAAGGACTGCAGTTGGAAACGAGGCTATAGAGTTCTGGGTGATACAGAGACATCCGCATGGAAAATATTAAGTAGAAACAACATGGCTCACGACCACGGGAGCCAGGAAAAGCAGTGATTTCCTTGCTTATTAAGCATGTCTGCGGGTCGGAGGGTAGTCAAGTGGGCACATCACTTCCGGAAGGTTGAAACCTCTCCACATGAAGGAGAGAGAGAGAAGCAAAGATGGAGAGAAAGGGGAGAAGAGGCCATAATACATTGTACATGAAGAGAAGCAGACAGAAAGCTTGGAGTCTGTGCAGCCGGGGGATGAATCAGTTGGCACAGGTCTATTTTTAGTTCCTGAGATCTGCAGTTACATTCTGCCTGGCATTAACTAATGTGACAGGCATGTTTCATACAAGGACTGAGGGGCCGTAGTGTGGCACTCGAACTAGAGGTGTCAATCATCAGCATGGGGTCCCCACATCCCTTTTGGGTCTGGTCTCCGACACAAACATGCATCCAGAGTGTTCTGCCCTCTGCCCTTGGCCTCTCCGGGTGTATCCGTTAATCTCTGGCTCCAACCCTTGGCTGCTTGGCCATAGGCCAAGGGAGAATTACAATTGTTCTACTTTGTTTTTCCAAAGGGGGACATTGTACAAGCTGAAATTGGGAGGGACATACAGTGGGCCATGGCTTAGAACTAAGAAAAAAAAAGAGGCTTGATGTGAGGAAGGAGAAGAGCGATTCTGAGAAAGTCAATTTCATAACCAGAGACCAGATTCCAAGAGAGTGAAGATGAGGCATAATCACTTAGCCGACCAGGGTGTGGGATCATAGATGGAATATGCTAGGGACTAATTGCCCCAAAGCTTGCTCCAACTCCTGAGGTGAGGTCGTCCCTCTGGAGAGCCCCGTGAGAGGAGGAGACACTACACACATGGTGCCTGGCTTCCTGGGATGAAGGGAGAGGCAGTGGCCAGCCTCAGCAGGAGGAAGAGATATGGAAGGCCAAGTGCTGTCTACCACCTGGGATGGGTGCCTTAGTGCACTCATGACACCATTACGTTAGTGAGACAGCGGGGATACACCATGGTGTCTGTTAGAAGGTACCTCACTCATGTTCTTTTAAGTGGTATAGGAGATTCTCCACCACCCGAGGGTCAGCCTGTGGTGTCCACCTTTGTGGAGACTTGGTCAGTGAATAGATGGCTTCTTCTT
This sequence comes from Jaculus jaculus, assembly GCF_020740685.1. Classification (NCBI taxonomy): domain Eukaryota; kingdom Metazoa; phylum Chordata; class Mammalia; order Rodentia; family Dipodidae; genus Jaculus; species Jaculus jaculus. The sequence goes on from NC_059109.1 coordinate 137,400,579, forward strand.
AGCCCATCGAACGCTGAGGACTGGGTGAGGTCAGCCAAGAGGGATGAGAGAGGTGCAGTCATGCCTTGGGGCATGGGACCCAACCCTCTATTGAGTGAAGGGATTGAGAGTGTCAAGGAGTTCTGAGAACTATGGGCAAGTTGTATTTTTGAGTCTTGGAGGAGACGTACCAACCTTGCATTTCTGAAACTTTGAGTATAAGGGACAGAACAGAGCAGACAAGCCAGCCCTGCTGGCTTGAGGTCTCATGCCATTAGCTCAATTCTAGCTTGGCATTCAGATGGCTGGCTCAGGGCCCCTCTCAGATCTGTGGGCGTGGGTGTGACCTGTCCTTGTGCTCACTCTTCCAGAACCTTCTCTGGAGCACTTCTGGCCTGGGAGAAAATTGCAGCTAGGTGTTTTGAGCTAAGAATACTGTTCATAAGGGGTAGAACTATTGGGTGGGTCTCCATTGGTCATGAGTAAGATATGTTCTTAGCATACCAGACCAGACAGACAAAAGGATTGCAGATCCCTGACCTCTGTTGGAAGCCTGGCCATGTCATGCCCTTAACAAAGGATGGAAGGAAACCCGACCTGATTCCTCTGAGAACAGGCGGGCTGTCTTTATCTGAAAGCAGTGGCAGCACTGACTCTCAGTGGCGATGAAGGTCCCCAGAGAAGATCTCACCGTGTCTGGTGGAGGCTGGGAGGGTCTTCCTTCATGTCTCTGTGACCTGCAATGGTCCTGTGGGCTGGGTGGCCATCCATCACCATGTTAAAATGGAGTCTCACGTTTTAGCTTAATTTTTGTATTTTATCTTAAAAATACAAATATATGGGCCAGAAAGATGGCTCAGTGGGTAAAGCACTTGCCATGCAAGCATCAGGGCCTGAGGTCCGATCCCCATAACCCATGGAAAAGCTGGGCGTGATGGCATGGGCTTGTATTTCCAAGCTGAGGAGGTGGACACAGGAGAGGTCCTAGGGATTGCTGGTTAGCTAGTATAGCCAAATTGAGAGTTGTAGATTCAGTGAGAAATTGAAGGAGACCCATGATGTTGGCCTCTGTTACATACACGTACGTACACACACGTATCTGCACATATGAACGTGCATACCCCCTACACACACAGACACGACAAAAAAGTCACATTACACTCGATAATCCATCTGCTGATCTTATACAGAATCCTCTCCCCAGAACTCTTAAGGGACAGTGGTCACTCTTGGCACAGGTTTCCCCTGTGTCCTCCTCCTGCAGTGTGTAGAGTCAGGCCTGAGAGGACCTTGGGAGCAGTCACTCTCCCCCCACCACCCCACACGCGGCTTACGCCTGACTCTGGTGCCTTTGACAGTAGTTCTGAGTGACCAGTGGAGCTTGCACTTGACCCCAGACTTGGAGCTCTGCACACCCCGCAAGGCTCCGACTCATGTGTGGCAGCTAACCTTTCAAGACCTGCTGTCACGGTGCATTCTGCAGGAGGGTCCAGCTGATGGGTGTGTGGCAGGGAGGCTGGCCCGAGGGCTAACAAGGGGCTATGTGGGTGACCTCAAGGATAGACCCTCACTCCAACCCCCAGGACTGCAGTGTCCAGGCCCACACGCCCTCCCCTCCCTGCCGTGGCTTGGCGTGCCTCTTCCTCTGCAACCTGCCATGGGCCTCACATCCTGTGAGGAGCCCTAGAAACGGGCTCTGTTGATGAAAACACACATGCCCTTCGCCACAGGAAGTGTGGCCTCACGTTTGCAGCGATAACCACGGGCCTCCTGTAGAAACAGAGGGGACAGGGCCTAGCTCTGCGCCGAGACTAGGAAGCTGTGTTCTCTCCCCAGTCTCCCACCCTCAGCACTTCTGTGTTTACCTCACACGAATCCTCCGCCCGACCTTCCTATCCCCGACTGGGAGGTTGCACCTTTAGGAAACAGAGACCGTGTGCCCCTGTGCTTTGGAGGAGCTGTGAGCAAACAGGGTATTCGTGTAACAAAAGCCAGCAGGCCGCAGCCCTGGGGAGCGTGCTCAGATAAGACCTAGGACTCTCAAGTGAGTTTGAGTTTCAAAGAGTGTACACCGTCTTAGTATCACGAGATTGCATAGCACCTGGCTACACTAATGCACTGATTATTGCTCCTTCGAAATGTCAATTTAAAATACCAAATGTAACGAGGTGCTCTGCATTTTCAAGTAGTTGCAACAGTTACTGAGGTCAAGAAACTAACAGGATTAAGAGCCAGCTGGGCGTGGTGGCGCACACCTCTAATCCCAGCATCCGGGAGGCAGAGGTAGGAGGACCACAGTGAGTTCGAGGCCATCCTGAGACTACCTAGTGAATTCCAGGTCAGTTTGGCCTATGGTGAGGCCCTACCTCGAAAAACCAAAAAATAAAAATAAAAGTAAAAGACAACCATCGTGCACCAGTGCTCTTAGCTCTGGTGCTTCTGTGTGCGGTTTTGACAGAGGTGCGGTGGTGTTTGCAGTTCAGAGGAGAAACTGAGGCCTGGGGATTCTGCTTTGGATCACTGGGGCACTCTGCCAGCTCCCAACTTGCCTGCCCACCTAGAACTCACTGGCAGTGGGTGGGTTAGCGGCACAGCACCAGCCACAGAGGAGCAGTGATAACAGGTTAGCTTGGACACGCTCTGTGTGGAGATGGGAAGGGCTGTGTCAACACATGCAAACGATATGCAAATACACTTGGCCCTAGTGGCCCGCCTGGTCGGCTTACCTACCCGGCAAAACCCAGCTCTCCCTGAGTGTCTGGTGGGGGTAGCCAGCTGAGAGCTGCTGGGTCCCTGGGAGGACTGCGTTTCCAGATCGCGTGGGCTGGGGTGAATGTACACACGTGTCCTTGTGTTCTCTGGGCGTGGATGCGGACGTGAGGGGCTGTTGTAGAGGTGGCTGTGTGCAGCTGTGGGCGTGCTGATGTGTGCGAGACCTGCCACCGTGGTCTACGTATGTATTCCCAGCAAGCCACGTGGCTGGCTCCTACCTCCCGGCATCACCTCCGCTGGGACCCAAGCATGTCTCTCTGGCAGAAAGGAAGCAACACCTTTGTTTCTGAGCACTCTCCTGCTGGGGTGGGAGACCTTTGAAAATAATCCTGACCACGATAACAAGCCTGTTATCACTGTGGCCTGAACAGACTCCGGCCTGACACCTTGTACTTAATTCTCCAGGCCTGGGGATTTCTGTTGCCCCAACTTGATACTGGGGTACTTGGAACCTGATGCTTGGATACGTTGAGGTTGGGAAAGCTAAACTTTGCTCCCAACCTCTGAAACACTGAGCTGGGATTCAATCCTGGTGCGGGGAAGTATTGCTGTGTGGTTTAGTCAGACACCTTACCCGGGGGAAATGAGCGTGTTAAGTTCCTGGTCCTGGTATGGGCTCCCCGACGAGAGACCACGGTTTAGCAAAGAGCTGCATGGGAGCTGGCATTACTTGGGAAGTGTGCTTTTGGAGCTGCTCACGAGTGCTGTGAAAGGCAAGGTGCGCAGCTGGGCCCGAACACTTAAAAAGAATATATATGTGATTTATTTATTTGAAAGAGACATACAGAGAGATAAGAAAGAGAACTAAGAGAAGGAGAGAGAGAGAGAGAGAGAGGGAGAGAAAGAGAGAGAGAGAGAGAGAGAGAGAGAGAGAGAGAGAGAGAGAGAAAGAGAGAGAGAAAGAGAGAGAGAGAGAGAGAGAATGGGGGCACCAGGGCCTCCTGCCACCACTGCAAATGAACTTTAAACACATGCGCCACTTGGTACATCTGGCTTTTCGTGGCTACTGGGAAAGCAAACCCTGGCCATCAGGCTTTGAAAGCAAGTATCTTTAACTGCTGAACCACCTTCCCAGACCTTGTCTGAACACTTTGACCAAAATCCCACTTGGCTCATAGCACCGTGCACAGCCAGTGTCCTCAGGGGTTCACTAGACAGGTCTTGGGCAGGCCTTGCTCCTGAGCTCTGTGTCCACTTGGCTCACAGAACCCTTGCTTCAGAGGACACGTGCATTGGCTCCATCCATCAAGGCCTCAAGTTTGTTCCATCTAAGCCAAATCCTGAGGAGCTGGACCCAAAGAAAACAGGAAGGAGCCCACAAGATAATTAAGCATGTTTACGACCCACAGCCTGACTTTTGTGAAGGTCAGAGCCTGATTTCTGCTTGGCTCTCCTCCCAGGCCTGGGTGCCTCCTCACGGAGTGGACCCCTGGGAGCTGGAGGCTTAGCAGGAGCAGTGGCTTGCTTCACCACACAGTGGGCGCTGAGGCCTCCCAGGTGAAGGGTTTTAACAGTGCTCTGCTCTATCTGGGCAGCCTGGGTGTCTCCACAGATAGGCTGATAGTTGAGGATGTCAGAGCATGTCTACCTGTCCTTAGGGCCATGAACAGGTTCTAGGAAGCAGGTGTCAATGATGTTGGACATTATCCTCAACTCCAGAAGTCAAGGACAGGGCAGGGGGAAGCTTAGATTACTATGATATCAGAAAGAGAATGGCTTGTCTTGTGGCTTTGTACTGTAGATAATACTTACTTCCTCCCTTTTTCTTTTTCTCTTCTCTTCTTTTCTTTTCTTTTCTTTTCTTTTCTTTTCTTTTCTTTTCTTTTCTTTTCTTTTCTTTTCCTTTCTTTCTTTCTTTCTTTCTTTCTTTCTTTCTTTCTTTCTTTCTTTTTTTTTTTTTTTGGTTTTTCAAGGTAGGGTCTCACTCTGGTCCAGTCTGACCTGGAATTCACTATGTAGTCTCAGGGTGGCCTCGAACTCATGGCGATCCACCTACCTCTGCCTCCTGAGTGCTGGGATTAAAGGCGTGCGCCACCATGCCAAGCTTCCCTTTTTTCTTTTTAAATATTTTATTTATTTATTTGAGAGAGAGGGGGAAAGAGAGAGAGAAAGAAAGAGAATGGGCATGCCATGGCCTCCAGCCATTGCAGATGAACTCTAGATGCATGTACCACTTTGTACATCTGCTTTATGTGAAGCCTGGGCAATCAAACTTGGGTCCTTAGGCTTTGCAGGCAAGTGTCTTAACTGCTAAGCCATGCCTGCTCTTTCTCTTGTGTGTACATGTATGTATGGATATTTGCACATGTGTGGCCACACACATATGTGCAGGTTCGGATGCCGGGTGTGCACCCATGTAGCCGCCAGGGGCTGGTGTCAGGTGTTTCCCTCGGTTCCTCTCCTCTTCACTTTAGTGAGGTGGGGTCTCTCACTTGAAGGCAGAGCTTGGTGCTTGGGCTAGACTAGCTGGCCAGCCTGTCTCAGGGAAGTCTTGTCTCTGCCTCCCAGGTATTAGGATTTCAGGTGGGCTGCTACACTCACCTGGCACTTATGTGGGCCACTGGGCATCTGGACTCAGGTGTTCATGCTTTATTCACTGAGCCATCTACCCAGCCCCTGAACTCTTTCTTTGAAGCCACTGACATTGTTTGCTTACAATACAGCATGGTGCCTTATTGACCAGTTGCCTACCAAGCCCTCACTTAGAGCCAGGCTAAGAAAGTTAGATCCTTACCTATGTTGTCAAAGACTGTATATGACCAGGTGTCAGAGACTGACATGCGCGTAAACCAGTCACCACAGCTCACTGACTTCATGTTTCTAGGGCTCCAGAATATACTTGAGGCTGTGGGACCCTCGAGGTAGGTGTGACCTTACGGAGGGTGGAACATTTGATCAGGGACTGGATCTGTTTTTCTCACTTCAGGACTAGGAAACAGATGCATCCAGAAACTGGCTCTTCTCCAAGGATTCACAACATGCTTTTCCAAACTCGTTGGTGAACCCCACAGAATGCACGTAACACTGCCAGAAATGGGACTCACACGGTGTAGCCTTTGAGCAACTTTCTGACGTCCAGGCTCAGAGCAATCAACATAATGTGACTAAAGTCACAAGACTCGTTGTAGGCCGTGGGACCAAGGAGAGCAGCAGGCCAGGTCCCTGTACACACAGGGCTGGTCGTCTAGCGGGGCTCTGCTCTTGCGTCCTTTTTCTTTTTAAATATTTATTTATTTATTTATGAGAAAGAGAGAGAGAGAGAGAGAGAGAGAGAGAGAGACAGAGAATGGGGACACATTGGCCTCTAGCCACTGCAAAGAAACTACAGATCCATTGGCACCATGTGCATCTGGCTTACATGGATACTGGGGAATTGAACTTGGGTCCTTAGGCTTCACAGGCAAACACTTTAACCACATCCTCCAGCCTTCTTATGTCCTCTTGAGAGATGTGAAGAAGCAAGAAAGAGCCCTGCTCCACAGTGTCTTCTTTAGCCATCCTTCTTCTCTTACTCCACAGCAGCTCCAGCATCCTGGTCCTTTGATCTGTGAGCAGCCCCCCTCTGTTTTGCCTCTGGTGCCATGCCCCATGCTATGTGGAGTACCCTTTCTCCTTTGGCCTGAGAAGCTATGTGTCACTCGTCCCCTGAATGCCCTCTGGCTTTTCCCAGCAGCGCCCTCATTCTCCTGCTCCTGGCTGTCATAACTTGCAAGCTAGTGCCCATCACGTGGCCTTTGTGCTCACTGACCCCTTGGACTGCTTCCCTTTGTCCCCAGGCTGCTTGGGGCTGGGCCTCTTCATCCTGCAGAGCTCAAGGAGGTGCCCTCCCTGTGCCCTTGCTGCTCCCTGCGCCTCGCCTCCCACCTTCACTGCACCTGTCCCCATCTGCAATAGCTTCATTCCTTTATGCGTTTTCTTAGTTTTTGAAATTTTTTATTTATTATTTATTTGCAAGGAGGGGGCACACCAGGGTCTCTTGCAACTCCATACACAAGCGACACTTTGCGTATCTGGCTTTCTGTGGATATGGGGAATCAAACCCAGGCCATCAGGTTTTGTAAGCAAGTGTCTGACTTCTGAGTCATTTCTGCAGCCCACCTTTATGCATTTATTTTTGCTATGGCTGTCTTCCCACTGAACTGCTGGGGACCTGACCCATCCTCTTCTCCCCCGGCCTTATGGTCTCAGGTTGATCTTGAGACAGGATCACTGCTCCGTCCATATTTGTCAGGCTAGCAGTGAGAGACTGCGGGAACCCATGTCTTCTCTTGTTGCATATGCTGGTTAGAGCCTACCTGTTTGGCTTCTATCATCCATTTTCTCTCTATGTACCCTAAGAGCACACCACAGAAAAGATGATAGAAGAGTCTACAAAAGACAAAAGCCTCTCTCAGGCAGGAAGAACAAAAACAAAAGGCACAGGTTGGACAAAGCCGGGCACACAATGTACCCGTGCTTTTGTCAGCCCACACCTGTGCGAGTGTCTGCGCACGCACACGTGTGCTCAGAACACGCTGGCCTGGATGGTAGCAGATGGGTGATGACGCGCAGCTGGTGAAAGGTGGCGTTGCTTCCACCTGCCCACCAGCAGCTCAGTGTTCTCTGCCTGGTGACCTTTGCAATAAGAAGGTGACTGGCTGGTTTAGCTTAGGTGACCAAGCTTACTGGGAATGATTGCTGCACAGGTGTAGGGAAGGGTGGCTGTGGGGAGGAGCGACATCTAGTTTCAGTGTCAAGGTAAGGGGAGGTCTGTACTGTTGAGTTTGCTCTATGAGAAGTCCTTAGCACACGTGGTGGTAAGTTCCAGAGGATCCAGAGGTGCTGAGAACTACATGGTTCCCTCACTGGGCAGACTCCCCCTTCACAGTGTGGCCTTGAAGGGCTTGACAGAAAGGCCCTCCTACACAGTGTGAGGTGAAGGTGACGTTGGGGATGCATGGGTGAATTTCATCTTCTCTCTGAACCCCAGATCTGAAGAGCATCCTGAATAACAGCTCTATGCCTTGTGCTGGAGAGATGAGTTGAAAGGTTGAGGCACTTGCCTGTGAAGTCTAAGGACCCAGGTTCAATTGTCCAGTATCCACATAAGCCAGATGCAAATGGTAGTGCATGCGTCTGGCATTCATTTGCAGTGGCTTGAGGCCCTAGCACACCCATTCGCTCACCTTCTCTCCCTAGTTCTCTCTCTCTCAAATAAACAAAGTAAAAAAATTTAAAAGCTCTACACCTTGATTGAATAAGTTGGGGGGTGAATACACAAGAAAGCATCACATCATAAAGACTGTTGGTGCACCTGTTATTGCCTTTATGATTAGTATTATGTGTGGTCAGAAACGTTAAATGAGATCCACCACCTTAGGAAGTGTCCATGTTCCACATGGCTGTCAGCTGCAGATGCTGCCCCGTGACACACGTCCAGAATGCACCCACCCCTTCATCACCTTCTCATTTCCCATCAGTCTTCAAGTTGCTGGTTCCCAACGTTCTGCTTTCTGTCTCTACGACTTTGACTCTTTTTGACTGTCCACAGAAGTGCTGCCATATAGCGCTTGTCTGCCTGTGCCTGGTTTATTTCACTTAGCAGGATGTCCTCAGTGCTATCTATAATACCACAAAGGCCCAGAGCTGTCCATGGTACCAAAAAGTCCATATTCCTTCTTAAAAGGACCACATTCCTTCTAAAAAGGATCACATTCGTTCTGTTTTTAAAGGTTGAATAATAAATACTTCAAGAAAGTGCTTTGTGCTGAATGTGGTGGCATGCACCCTTATTCCAGCAATTGCAAGGAGGATCTTTGTGAGTTCAAGGCCAGCCTGGAATACAGAGTGAGTTCTAGGTCAGCCTGGGCTGGAGTGAGAGCCTGCCTCAAAAATTAAAATAAAGAGTAGCTTATGATATGAGCTCTGCCTCTTTCCCGGAAGTATTTGAGGGGCTTACAGTACAAACATACCCAGAGGATGGACAGTGGGAAATACAGCCAGAATGAGTGCTCAGAGGCTGTGAACCAAGCACTTGGATTTGAGGGCCCATCAGCATTTGGTTTCACAAGAACAAAAGGGATCTTAGGTTGGAGAAATAGCTGACAGAGGCTGATATATAAATCATTTAAAAATATGCTTATTGAAATGTTTAAGTTGTTTTTGTAAATATATCCAACAGATGCCAGTGGGTTGTACCCTGCACCCAGTGACTGGTGTGGCAGGGTCATAGCTGACCGTGTCCCCATCTAGACCAGTGAACCTGTCCCCTAGAAAAACAAAATGTAACTCACTCCTTACATAGGCAACTTTGGAGGAGGTGAAAAGCGGAACCAATTTATTTTACTTTATTGCCATTTTTTGTTGTTATTGCTAAAATATTAGAGTTTTTTTCTTTCTGATCTAAAAAACAAAAATCTACCAAGACAGTGGGTAATGCCCACAAAATCACTTCAGGTGCTGAAAATGACTTTGTTTTTACACTTTATGATTAAAACTCTGATAACCAGGCTCTCAGGAGTCCCATCACGGCTTCCTAAATAGGGACACAATTTTAGACAAACAAATGCTACGCGTTCCCCTGGCTTTTCTGTTGCCACTCAGCCACTTTTCATTACGGGAGATGCTGCCGAGTACAGCCTGAGGTGAGGGTTTGGGGAAATGAGCCACAAAAGGCAATTACCAGCAGGTCACGTTGGTGTGCCAGGCCCTGAGAGCCCCTGAGAGGCACAGGTTGTACCTTTCGCCACAGAACACAGTCGTCACAGCCTCCCATGAGGACGCAGCTGTTGGCTGGAGCCCGTTTCAGCCATGTGACAGCAGCTGTCCCAGAAAGAGTCTAGTGGTGTTTCTTTCTCAAACAGCCTTAGCTGCCCAGGCAGAGGGAAGGGGGCAGCAGGTCAGAAGAGGTGAGGAGGTGTAGTTTTGGGGGAAACTGTCTTTTGGGTCAGAAGAACATTGTTATGGCAAAGTTATGTCCTAAGCGTGCCCACTGAATCTCTGTCATGACAACGTGGACAGCACCTCTTTTTGTTTTCTCACTTAAGTGGTTTGGGCCAGAGAAACCAACCCAACCACAGCCAAGCTACTTACTCAATGCAGAAAATACACGTGTGCCATCTGGGCTGTCATTGTCCCATGATAGATTGGCACACGTCTAGTTGTACTTGAGAGTTATTTTCACTTTTTGATTACATTATTATTATTATTATTATTATTATTATTAGGTATTTTTTGAGACAGGGTATCATTCTATGCCAGGCTGGCCTTGAACTCACAAAGATCCTCCTGAGCGCTGGGATGAAAGGCATGAACCACCACACTTGGCTAGACCATTTGCTTTCTTTAACTTTAGAAAGGCTCTTTTTTTTTTTTTTTTCTTCTGACTTTGAACAAGGTACTTTGGAATCATTTTAGATTTACAGAAGGGCTGCAGTTAGCAAAGAAGTCCTGCATTCCTTTCATGCCATGAACCTGACTGGGGCGTTGGCCATGACTAAGGAACTCATCACTATAGGCACCTGCTGGCTGGAGGTCAGCCTTCACTTGTGGGTTACCAGCCTCTGTTCTCTCCAAGCTAGGGTGGGGGCACCTCTTCATGCAGCTCTCCAGTACTATAGGGGCTGAGGAGATGGCTCAGTTGGAAAAGTGCTTGCTTCAACATTGTGAAAACTTACAAACTTGCATCCCCAGAACCGATGTACAAAAGCTGGACATGGTGGTGCATGCTTATAATCTCAGTGCTGGAGAGGTAGAGACAGGAAGGTTTCTGGGGTTTGCTGACCAGGCAGTCTAGTCAATTTGGTGAATTTCAGGCCAATGAGAGACTGTGTTTCAGGTATAAGGCAGCCACATGCCTTTAGTTCCAGTACTCTGGAGTCAGAGATAGGAGGATTTCTGTGAGTTCAAGGCCAGCCTGAGACTACATAGTGAATTCTAGGTCAGCCTGGACTAGAGTGAAATCCTATCTCTAAAAAACAAAACAAAACAAAAAAAAGGTAGAAGGTGTTTTTTTTTTTTTCATTTATTAATTTGAGAGAGAGAGAGAGAGAGAAGGAGAAAGAGGCAGATAGAGAGTGGGCATGTCAGGGCCTCCAGACATTGCAAACAAACTCCAGACACATGCACCCCCTTGTGCATCTAGCTTACGTGGGTCCTGGTTGTTGAACCTGGGTCCTTTGGCTTTGTAGGAAAATGCCTTAACTGCTAAACCATCTCTTCAGCCCTAGAAGGTGGTTTTTGAGGAATGACACCTGAGGTCTGGTCTCCATACACACACACACACACACACACACACACACATACACACACATGCTCACACACTCATGCACACATGTGCAGTGCTTATAGTGCTATTAAATTAAGTTTAATTAATTAATTTTGTTTGTTTGTTTTCTGAGGTAGGGTCTCACACTAGCTTAAGCTGACCTGGAATTCACTATGTAGTAGTCTCAGGGTGGCCTCGAACTCTTGGCAATCCTCCTACCACTGCCTCCTAAGTGCTGGGATTAAAGACGTGCGCTACCACTTCCTGCTTTAGAGCTATTTTAATGACTTCTACACACATATTATTACGATGTATTATAGCTCGGGGTAAATTAATAGATAAAAGTAAGTGCACGTGCATAAATGTGTCATAAATGTGACCAGCACACACTTGGGCATGAGGTCTGGGGCCTTCATCTCCAGGACCCGCAGTGAGGTTAGGTTGCTCCAGTGCCGCTCTGTAAGGCAGGAGTGAAGTCCTGGCTTGGGCAGGGTGAGGAAGCACAGCTCAGCACTCTTTCTGTGCCGCATGCGCACCCCATCCTGGTTTGAGAGCTGTGGAAGGAAGGAAGGAAGGAAGGAAGGATGAATGGATGGATGGGCAGATGGAAGCAAGGAAGGGAAGGAGGTGGAGAGGACAGACACTCTCTGTAGGAAATAAATTTCCTTTTCAATTATCCAGCTGATCCTTGAACCCCATTACCATGGATAATCAAAACCTGGCTGGATGTATCATGCTTTAAATAAAAACATCATTGAAGTGGCCCTGAGGACGTGCAAGCAGATAATTGCATGGGGCACTTGTCCCTGACAGATCAGGGGAGGCACTGTGCCATATGTGCCAGAAAGAGAGGAGACGGTGGGCAGGGGCGGGCTGCCACACATCTAGAGAGCGCCCCTCTCTGAAGGGGCACACCAGGAGACAACCTCATTTATCATCACAGAAAGAGGGTGATTAGGATTTGCTTCAGACAATGGAAGGAACTAGAACCTTGTGGAGGTTGTTAGGAGGAACAGACCTCCCAGAGGAGACAGGCTGAGTATGAAGCTAGAGTGTGTGTTTCCAAGGCGGGGGGAGGGGGGACATGTCGCAGTGTCTCTCTCACAGAAAGCTGGTGGGACAATGCAGTCTTTGGGCACCCCCAGCCCAGCCCCAGGGTGGCAATTTTGAATGCCCTTCCTGTCACTATAGATTTACCTATGTTGACATTGCACAGAAGTGAAGTCCTCTAGTCTGGGACCTTAATGTGAGGGCTCTTTCTCTCACTGTTGTATTTCTAAGGTTGTCTTGGGTTGTAGCACTGGTCAAGATGCCATCCCCTGGTACTGCCCTACTGATGTTACATTGTAGGGGAAGGCCACAGTTGTTTATCTTATTTCTTAAAATAATTAATCTTGGGCTGGAGAGATGGCTTAGCAGTTAAGGTGTTTGCCTACGAAGCCTAAGGATCCATGTTTGACTCTCCAGGTTCCACCTCAGCCCGATGCACAAGGCCGCACAAGCCCGCAAGGTCACATATGCGCACAAGGTGGCACATGTGTCTGGAGTTCTATTGCAGTGGCTGGAGGCCCTAGCATGCCAATTCTCTCTCTCCCTCTCTTTCTCATTAAAAAATTAATCTGTGTGTGTGTGTGTGTGTGTGTGTGTGTGTGTGTGTGTGTGGTCTGTGCACATGTACGTGTCCATGTGGTGCCCTGGCACACCCCCTGTGGGTGCACTCACATGTGGTCAGAGGGGAATGCCAGGTGTTCCCTTCTTCACTGTTCTGCCCACTTTCACCTGAGAAAGAGTCTCCCCGATCCTGGAGCTTGCTGTTTTTCCATGAGTCTCAGTGATCCCCCAGAGCCGGCTCCCCACAGGACGGTGGTGACAGGTGCTCACAGCCACACCCAGCTGTTTATGGGGATCAGCTGCGCGGTCTCTCAGGCCTCTGCAGGCCCTCATGCTTGCACAGGAAGTGTTCTTAGCTGCTGAGCCATACCTCCAGCACAAGGTTTTTTGGTTTTTTTTGTTTGTTTGTTTTTGGTGTGTATTTTCGATGTAGGGTTTTGCTCTAGCCTAGGCTGACCTGAAATTCACTATGTAGTCTCAGGGTGGACTAGAATTCACAGAAATCTTCCTGCCTTTGCCTCCCCAGTGCTTGGATTAGAGGTGTGCACCACCATGCTTGGAAGATGACAGATAGATAGATAGATAGATAGATAGATAGATAGATAGATAGATAGATAGACAGAATGGACACACCGGGACCTCCAGCTGCTGCAAATGAACTCCCGATGTATGAGCCACTTGGTGCATCTGACTTTACAGAAAAGCACCATGAACACTGAGCCATCTACCCAGCCCCTACTTTTGTTTTTAATAAAATCCATGCCAAAGGCTTTGGTTTGCTTATTCTTATATGAAGTTGTTTTGCATGGCAAACCTTTACATCGACCATGGCAGTGACAAGCAGTCTGAGGAAAGGGACAGGTGGCAGTCTTAAAGAATGAGAAGCGGGGCAGGGATGGAGTGCAGTGCGTAGTGTGTTTGTGTCCCAAGCATGGGTGCCTGGGGCCGGGTGGTGTCCTTCTCTCTGGGGGAAACCAGAATGCATCAAGAGAAGGGAGCACTATTCTAAGACCAAAGTGACGGCAGACGAATCCCTCTTGGACAAAAGTGTAACTTCCGGCTGAAGACAGCAACGGTCCAGTGACGGTGGCAGCTCTGCCTGCCGCCACTCGCCACCTGCAAGCTATCGCGACCCCCATCTCCATCCTGGCTCTTGTTCTTACCCAGCCGCGTGGAGCAGCCTCAAGGCCAGTGCAGGGCTCACGTACAGACTTTCTGGCCAGGGCCATCTCGCGTTGTCAGGTCAGTAGTTACAATTACCAAAGACCTAGGGCTTTACTTTTTTTTTTTTTTGTCTCGGCTTCTCTCTCTTCCTGTGTTTTTAAGAGTTGCCAGTGTCACAGTAAGTAATGCATAGAAAAGATTTTACTTCCTTCTTCTGAGCCAGACAGCCAGGTCTCACCTGTGCTTGAGTGTTCCCCAGGATGCTCAGCTCAGGGGTGTTTCTCCTCGGTGAGCTTCTGGGAGGGCTCCTGCTGCATCCCATGGTGTCCCGGGATGTTGCCTGCAGAGCTGGGATGCGATACCTCCTCAGCCATGTCTAGCGATTTCCTCGGGTGTATGAGGAGCTCCGGGAGCATTTTTCCTCTGTGGAACAGTGGATGCCACCGGCTCAGCACCGGGACAGGCCATCTGGGTTTAAATTAGAGCATCATTGGCTAAAAACACATTACTCCTCGTGAAGGTATGTAACTGCTTTAGGACACAAACATATAGGAGATTCCAGCTTTCCTGTTAATAAAAGAACTCTTTTGCCCTGTGATCTTAATGATATATTTGTCTTCGAGCACCCATTTACCAGGAAATGCTACGTGAAACCGGGTCTGGCCTAGTTCAGTAATTCTCTTGTGTGTTTATTATATTTATTATACTGGATTTGTCAAAATGTTTATGACAACTCTGGCCCACAAGCCATGCCGTACTAAACATAAAAGCATTAATAACAAGGAAATATTGCTTCATGAACTGGGTTTCTTCTCCAGTAATGGACCTAATTAAGCCAAAGGTGTGAATTGGTTAGAAACATGTGCTATATTAGCCCAAGAGTTTTAAATACACACACATACCCCTAAGTATCAAAGTATTTAATGGTGACACGATTTATAGCCAACCCGATTCCTTCTCCAGGCTGAGGGCCCGAGGCACTCACACACTGTCTTCCTCGCACCTCAGGGGCTGAAGGAGGGCGTGCCGGAGGGGAAGCCCTGGGCTGGTGCCCCAGCTGCCACCACTCAGTCCCCCGCACCCCAACCCCACCTCACCTCACCTCACCTCACCTCACCACGGCTTCTGCAGGCCCGCAGTCTGTTCTCCACCGCAACTGGTTCCCAGGACAGGGGCCAGATTGTGCAATGAGCGGGGCCCCATGTAACAGTACTTTTTTATTTAAAAAATTTGGCCTGGAGAGATGGCTTAGCCTTAAGGCACTTTGCCTGGGAAGCCTAAGGACCCAGGTTCAATTCCCTAGTACCCACATAAGCCAGATGCCAAGGTAGCACATGTGTCTGAAGTTTGTTTGCAGTGGCTAGAGGCCCTGGTGTGCCCATTCTCTCTTTCCTCCTCTCTTTTTCTCAAATAAACAAATAAAAATTTTAAAAAATAGCAGTATTTTGACATGGTGCTTTCATATTAAACAAGACACAAAGCTCGCCATGTTATAATTTGGCAAAGTGGCTGCATGAAGGTGCAATATTGGACCACGCACTGCCATTTTTGCCTGGATCTACATATTTAGGTTTAAAATAGTGAAAAGCCCAGCCACCCAAGAGGGACATTTTCCAATGATGTTAGCAGAGGTCAGAGAATCACGTCTTGACTGTCCTGTCTCCCAAAGAGCCTACGAAGAGCTGGAGAAAAGCTCAGACAAGTGGAGAGGCAGGTCTCCGAGGTAGGAAGTGAACCCTCTCCTTTCCCGTGGAAAGTCTTCTCTGAGGGTGTGACTAGAGATCTTATCTACCGAAGGGCAGGATGCCACTTAAACCACGAAGACATTAGCTCACAGGGACAGGCAGCATAAACGCCGGGGTGTTCACCACAATGCTCAGTGCCCCCGCTTAGGAGCAAGGAGTCAGAATCATAGGCTGACCCACACCAAAGTGGATCTGAGCTTCTGCAGCAAACTCGTGGTCTACAGGAAGAGTCCAGAGCATGCTGACACCCAGCAGAGTGGATGCGGGCTTCTGTGGCAACCTCGGGGTCTGTAGAGTTCAGAGCAGACGTGGAGTTTTGCTTCCTTAGTGGCACTTAGCTGGGAGGCTGGGGAAGGGGAACATCATGAGCTCCGCATATGCGAGGTCATCCCGAAGGACCTCTGCTCACAGCTCAGCTGACTGGGGAAATGAGCTCATGGCGAGGGGTCAGGGGCCACCAGCCAGAGAGACCTTTCTCCTGGCAGAGGCCACAAACATCATGTATACAGAGAGCCAGAATTGGCAGGGGAAGGTGGGGAGGCCTGCACTTGATGTGAGGGCAGACCCATGGGGAGCCCGGCCGGTGCAGGCGGTCATATCTGCTGCCTCAGCCCGTCCTCTGAACAATGAGGGCCCGCTCGTGAGATGGGGAAAACAGCAGGGGGAGCGGAAGCGACTTGTTCCAGGTCACGGGGTTGGTAGGTGGCAAGGCTGTAAAGAGAAGTCTTGTCTCGGCAGACTGAAGACTCGGTAGTCTCCGCTGCCCGTGGGCGTGGTGCGCAGGGGCTGGGCCATGCTGGCAGGCTGCAGGGTGGGGGCCTGGGGGGCTGGCCGGCACGGTGAGATCCCCCCAGGTTCTCCGCAGTGCTTCTGGTGATTTCTTTGTGATTACTTCTGGTTCGTGGCCATGCTGAAGTGTTTTCATAGTGGTGGTGATACACGTTTCCTTCCAACATGAGGGAGCCTAACGTAGGAAGTGTGAGCCGGCGTGAGTGAAGATAGGAGCGGCGGCCCGAGGAAGCGGCCTGGTGGGGAAGCGCTTGCCGGGCCAGTGTAAGGACTTGCGTTCAGATCCAGCACCTGTGTCCACGTGGGCAGCATGGGGTACACCGGAAGTGCCCGCTCTGCGGAGGTGAGATAGGCAGATCTGTGGGCTTGCTGGCTAGCCTGTCCAGCCAAGTTGACAAGCCCTGGGTTCAGTGAGACACGCTGTCCAAAAATTGAAAAACACGGTAGAGGACATCTGGCATCGACCTCTGGCCTCCACATGCACGTGCACACACGTGCATACGCACACACATATGAACATACATACACACATGCATACCACACACAAATACAGATAAAATACAGGAAAATAAACCCATGAGCTGGACATGGTGGCCCATGCACAGGAAGCTGACGCGGGAGGACCACTGTGACTTTGAGGCCTGGCTGGGTCACAGGGTGAGACCCCCACCCCCAAAACAAAGCAAAGCCAGACAAAACAGAAACCATGTTGAGAAAAATGGTCTGTACAAAGACAGTCTACAGGGGTCAGCACGGAACTCGTGGCCGAGGGCAGGGACTCTGAGTCAAACAATGTGAACATGCGGTAGGGGCTTTGCTCTCTTCTCAGCTCTATGTGTGAGTTGAGTTTCTTCTAATTAATTAGCATTTGTTAAGTCCCTGTGCAGTTGTAAACCATGAAGACACGCCCGTGCCCGTGTTTCCCAGTTTCCCCACTGGCAGCATCCTGCCAATGGCAGGAGGGATGAGCAGTGTACAGCTACGGCACAGGGCATCTCCACCATTGCAGGGACCCCTCTGACGCCCTCCTGCCCATCCCCTGCCTTCCTTCCTCTTAATCCCTGGCAATCACTCATTCGACCACCAACTTTTCCTCTGGCCATCTTAAGAATGTTCTGTGAAGAGAATCATTCTGTGCGCAGCTTGGGGTCTGGCTTTGTTCGCTCAGCCTGATTCTCCAGAAATTCATCCAGCTTGTCATTGCGTATATCGGTACTTTGTGACTTTTAAAAAAATTTCTGAGTGGTGTTCTTTGGTGTGAATGTGTCCTCGTTGGCCTCAACACATACCTGCCATAGGACATCGGGTCTGACTCCTGCCTTTGGCTATGACAGAACTGTTTGGAACATTTATGTCCAGGCTTTGGTGAGAAAGTATTTTCATTTCTCAGGATACACCCAGAAGTACCACAGTTGTGCTGAACCGTAGCTGTGTGCGTAACATCCTCAAGAAACCAACACCCCAGCTGGGGATACAGATCAGCTGTTAGAGGTAATTACTTGCAAAGCCTGCTGGCCCAGGTTATATTCCTCAGTATCCACATAAAGTCAGAAGCACAAGGTGGCCCATGTGTCTGCAGATTGTTGTAGGAAGCCCTGAAGATCCTGATTTCTCCCTTGCTCTCTCTGCTCACAAACAAACAAATAAGTAAACATTTAAAAAATATATTTTATTGATTTATTTGAGAAGGAGAGCAAGAGAGAATGGGCATGCCAGGGCCTCTAGTCACTGCAAACAAACTCCAGACGCATGTGTCCTCTTGTGGGGGGCATCTGGCTTACATGGGTCCTGGTTAGTGGAACCCAGATCCTTTGGCTTTGCAGGCAAATGTCTTAACCGCTAAGCCATCTCTCCAGCCCAAAGTGTGTTTTTTTTTTGTTGTTGTTTTTTGTTTTTTTGTTTTTTTTTTAGGTAGGGTCTCACTCTAGCCCAGGCTGACCTGGAATTCACTATGGAGTCTCAGGGTGGCCTCAAACTCATGGCAATCCTCCTAACCTCTGCCTCCCGAGTGCTGGGATTAAAGGCATGTGCCACCATGCCTGTCCCAAAGTAAATATTTTTTAAAAATATTTTAATTTTTTTTAAATTTTGTATTAACAACTTCCATGATTATAAAAAATATCCCAAGGTAATACCCTACCTCCCCCCACAAAGTAAATATTTTTTAAAAAGAGATATGCTGGGGTTGGAGAGATGGCTTAGTGGTTAAGGCAGGTGCTTGACTGCAAAGCCAAAGGACCCAGGTTTGATCTTCAGTACCCATATAAAGCCAGATGCACAATGTGGTACACATGTTTGGATTTTACAGTGGCTGGGGCCCTGGTGTGCCTATTCTCTCTCTCTCTCTCTCCTTACAAATAAATTTAATTTTTTTTAAAGAGATATATTAAAGAAACAAAAGAGCACATCACTTTTTTCTGGAAGGCCATGCCGCTTCACTGACGCAGAGCAACGTAGCCAGCGTTTCTACACCCTTGTTTGTGTAGGGTGCGTCACCGTTTTAGAACGTTTGTCATTCTGTACCAAGGGCCTTTGCTGTCCCCTGGTAGCTCCAGAGGAACCACACCGTGCACTGTCCACTGTGGCACTTCTCTGCCGACGTGCCTCGTACGTCATCTGCTTAGTTCCTTGCTGGTTTCTTGCTGGATGCCTTTTACTGTTAGCTTTTTGTATTTCTTGTAAGTTATTGGCATGAGTCCACTGTCACATAAGTTGCTTGCAGACAATTTCCCAGCTCTGTTTTTATCCTCTTAGTACAAGCAGGGGTTTGCATAGAGCAAAGAAAAAAAAGGGGGGGGGGCTAATTTTGACTTATGCTTTGGATCCCCCAAAACTTTTACATGTCGATTTGAATATTTTTATTAATCACTTTCTACCTCATTTTTTTTAACGACAGTCCCTCACTTAACAAAAACTCACTGATTTCAGCTGAACAAGCTGGCCAGCTTACCCCAGAACCGTCTGTTTCTGCCTCCTCCTGAGAAGCGGGATTACAGGTGTGGGCCACCCTGCCTCGCATTCTACACCAACACTGCAAGTCTGAGTTTAGGTCCCCATGCTCCACACCACCAGGCACACCAGGGCCTCCAGCTGCTGAAAACGAACTCCAGATGCATGAGCCACTTTGTGCTTCTGGCTTCATGTGGTAACTCTAGAATCAAACCCAGGGTCATCACGCTTTGCAAGCAAGTGCCTTAAACCCCTGAACCATCTCTCCAACACTCTTTCTGGGATTTTAATAGAAATTGAACTAAGTCTCTCTGTCAGTATGGGGAGAATTGACATTTTTACTAGGTTGACTTTTGTAATCTATGAATGCAATGTATCTTTTTATTATTTAGGTTTTCTTTAAGTTTTGTTGTTAGTTTCTAAATCCTATACATGTTCTATTAGAATTACACGTCAGCATTTTTGAGTATAAATGGCATTGTAGTTTTAATTGTGCAGAGAAATTCACAGCCAACTATAGAAATATAATTGACCTTGTACCCTGTTGAACTTAACTTTAAGAGGTTTTTATAAAATACTATTCATCTATTTACTTTTGAAGATAGAGGAAGAGGGAGGGAGAAAAAAAGAGATGTGCCAGGCCTCTTGCCTCCGCAAAGGAACTCCAGATGCATGCACTATTTTGTGCATCTGGATGTATGTGGGTACTGGGAAACTGAACTCAGGTTGGCAGGCTTTGCAAGCAAACACCTTAAACTGTTGAGCCATCTCCCTAGCTCCTGGTCTTTTTTTTTTTTTTTTCTTTTTGATTCCGTGAGAATTTGTACACAGACAATCATGTGATATGCAAATAGCGACAGTTTTATTTCTTCTTTTCCTCTCTGTGTGTCTTTCGTTTCTTGGTACTTTGTATCTCTTTCTCATCTACTATGCTGGCTGGGGCTGGAGATGTCTACCGGGTCAGAGCGCTGAGACCTCTCTGTCTAGTTCATGTCCCTCTCGTACCCTGCTGGCGACAGAGAGTAATGCAGCTTTGTGCTTTGCGCATGTCCCTTAGTCCAGGGGGAAGATTTCCCTCTATTTCCATTGTTTTGGAAAAATTTGTTCTTCTGGGAATGTGTGTTGGATTTTGTTACATGCTTCTTTTATACCAACTGGTCTAATTAAGTGATTTTTCTTTTTTATTCTGATCATAAAGTGGATGGTACTGAATGCATCCCAGAATCTTTGGCCACATGTGGCTCTTTCTGCATCTCATAATTCCATGGCTAATACTTTGCAAAAGCCTTTGTGTCTATACCCATGAGGGATACTGGTCTACATTCAACTTTTTTTCATACTGTATGTGTCAAGGAAATTCCTTGGCGCACAAAAATAGTTGGAAAGTATCCTGTTTTCTGGAAAAGAGTGTATAGAATTGGTATTAATTCCTCCTTAAAGTTAATTCTACACACTAGCACCTACAGACTTCCTATTCATGACTTTTTAAATCATAAATGCAATCTGATAATAGTTGCAGTGTTATTCATATTATCGATTTCAGATGAGGTGGATTATAGCAGTTTGTGCCCTTTGAAGAACTGGTGTATTTCATCCAAGTTATTGAATGTGTGGGTTGAGTCACTCCCTTATGAGCCTTTCGATATCTGTGGGGTCTGTAGTGATGCCCCTGGTTCATTTCTGGTATTGACCATGTGTGTCTTCTCTGTTTATTTTCTTTGTCTGTCTTTGAAGTGGTTCTAAATCAATTTTATTAAACTTGTCTAAAAACAAGCTTTCTCTTTTATCGATTTTTCTCTGTTATTTTTGTTTCAATTTTATTGATTCTCCTCCACCCCTGTCTTTATTATTTTCTTCCTTTTGCTTGCTTTGGGCTTATTGTACTCCTCCTCTCCACAAGCTTGTGGTAGAAGCCTAGAGCTCTGACTTGAAACTCTCTTTTGAACGTAAAGAGTTTCTGCTATAAGTTTTACCATCATAACGGTCTTAGCTATGTCCCACAAGTTTTGAAATGTTGTTCTTTCCTTCTCCTTCATCAGTGTAGTTTTGATTGCCCTGGAGACTTCTTTGGCTCACAGGTTATTGGAAAGTGTATTTTTTTTTTTCTTTCCAAGGATTTGGAGTTTTCTCATTATCTTTCTGTTATTGATTTGTGGTTTGATTCCATGGTCTAAGAACATATTCTACCTGATTTCAGTTCTTTAAATCTGTTTAGGTTACTTCATGCCCTGGAATGTATCTCTGTGTAGCTATCCACAATTCAATATGAGAATGATTCACTAACCCCAATAGTGGGCATAAGACAGAAGGATACCCCTTATGGGTGACTGGGAGAGTATCAGGGAAGACTGAATATGGAGGGAGACCCAGAATCACTGGAGAGGAAGCGGCTCACCTCCTGGATATCACAGGTGCTGGCTGGTTTTGCCTGACTGGAGCTGGGGTGGAGTTGCTGAGCAGACAGTAGGCAGTATTCCAGGGTGTGGGCTGGAGACAGGCCACCCATGGCTGGAGATGTGTGTTGCACTAAGAACCAGTACCAGGGGCACAGGTCTTCCAAGCTCAGAGGCTACAGATGAGAAGTGGGGTTATTCCCCATGGGCATCATAGCCACAGGCACACTGAACAGAAGCGGCAGGTCACTGTGGGCCTCTAGTCTACTGGAGGCCTCTGTACACTAAGCAGAAGCTCTAGTTCTATGCCGTAAGGTTGCAGACAGCCCTGGGTTAGAGAGTGTGTTCTGGGACCTGTGGCTGGAATCTATCCCATGGTCTACTTCATACACACACTGTTGACCCTCTTCTTGGAAAAATTAAGGAAATTCTTTCTTCTGTCATGTTTCTCCAGGATCCATATGGGGAATACTTAGCTATATCCTATTTTAAGGAAGGAACATGGATAGAATCTCATGGGTTATCATACAACACCTATTGAAGGGTACATTGGAAACTGAGAGGTAATGTGTTTATAAATAATGCCATACAGTATTCAGTTTCCCTCAGTCAAGGGCTTGTAGACCCATGACTTCATTCTGAAGCAAGGGGAAGGAAGGGCTGTGGCTCTCTGTCTGGAGAGTGGAAAGGGGTTACTTGCTCTGCCACAGAGGAGGCAGGATACAAGTTGATATGTATTTTACTGCTAGGGGTACCATACCCCCTTCCTTACTCATGCTTCTACTCCATGCACCAAAGAATTCTCTTTGCTGGAGTGTCCAACATGCCCACCTTGCCACTGGCAGTTAAGAGACACCACATGGCCCTCTGCTGCTCTGGTGTGCTTCTCTTGATGGTGGAGGAACTGGAAGCCCTCCCTGGATCGAGAAAAGAGAAATCACAGAGCTATAGGGGGATTTGAGCTTCTCCGTGCCCTAATAAGGGTTTGCTTCTGGGTTTTCATTCATTTATTTATTATTTTGATTAATTAATTTATTTATTTGAGAGTGACAGACACAGAGAGAAAGACGGGTAGAGGGAGAGAGAGAGAATGGGCGCGCCAGGGCTTCCAGCCTCTGCAAACGAACTCCAGATGTGTGCGCCCCCTTGTGCATCTGGCTAACGTGGGACCTGGGGAACCGAGCCTCGAACCGGGGTCCTTAGGCTTCACAGGCAAGCATTTAACCGCTAAGCCATCTCTCCAGCCCCATTTATATATTATTTTGAGTGTAGCATGTGTGGTGTGTATAGTGGGCATGGTATAAACACATGTGTGTACAGATGTGTGTGATGCAGGCAATGGCTAGATGAAGATGTCCATGTGTCCTCCTCCATTGCTTATTTCTGTAAGACAGAGTCTCTAACTGAACTCGGAGCTCCATCTTTTTCCGTTATGCTGGCTGACCATGGAGCTCCAGTGCTCCTCCTGTCTCTGCACCCCTCATCCCTGGGGCTGTGAGTATGCACACCATGCTGGGGATCAGCTTCTCGTGCTTGTGTAGAAAGCGCTCTTACTCACGAAGCCATCCCCAGCACCTCTGCATTTGGGTCTTCTTCAGGAATGTACTTGGCCTAGGCTTTTGGATTTCTTCCTCCGTGCCATGTGAGGGAAGCTCTGGTATCTAGCAGCTCAAGACTGCGTGGCAATACATTAAGTGGAGAATCTCTGGGAAGGGCAGCTGGCCTGATAAACTCTGGGAACTGCTGGGGGGGCTTCAGCCTCCCTTGGTGGAAACCCTTAGATTAGTTTGCCTTCAGAGCACAGGTCCCTGCTGTGGGGATTGGCAGACTCTTGGGCTCCTTGGTCATGCAAACCATTTCTTCCTGGGTTGTAATGAGTGCTGTTTCAGGTCACACTGGCATTTGACTCTGTTCATGAGCTTTAGAGCAACTGGGTGGTTGTGGGGGGCTCCAAGAAGGGCCAGAAATATCTTTCAAGGCAAATGAGGGTCTTTTAGGGACCTCCAGCAGAGGAAGATGATTCTTCTCGGACTACAGAGAGCCATAGAACAACTTGCTACTGTCTCTTTCCATGCTCCACTATGACGTCCTCCTCGTGAGCAGGGCCTCAGTCTTTCCTATGAAGGGCCGAATTCTCACACTAAAACCTTGGAGAGACTGTGAACACAAGTCCCATTTTAATTCAGTCACTTATACCTTTAAATTTTGTCTCTGATTTTCAGCCACATCAACCCTGTAGCTACAAGAAGTAGGAGACTCTTCAGGGCTGTCATGAAAGCTGTCTGATTTTCAGACCGTGACATGAGGTGGGAGTTAACGGAGCTGAGCTTGTCACTTTTTTTGTGTTAGCACTCAAGGACACTTAGAAAAATCCGTCTCACACCGCAGTCCTGATACTTGCCACTATTGCTGCGTGCCAGACAGCCTCTTGAGCTTCCAAGCACGTGCTCCTCACTTGTCCCTCTCTCAGTCGGCCACAGGTGATGGCTTGATTGACTGTGAGGCCACGACATGCCAGGACTGCATGACTCACTTTTCTCCCTGGCAAGGAGCTCAGCAACACACTCAAGGCCATCCCTGCACTCCATGTCTAGGGGTCTATTTCTTGAGACCACACACAGGACCATGCCTATAGTCATCTGTATGTAGTCAGGACATAGAAACCACACGAGAGGTTCTGCTGGGGGGCATGTAACATAGAGGCAATCAACTCCGAGTTAGAGAATAGCCTTCAGATACAAGGAGACTTTGGGAAGTATACTGGGATTGAGGGAAAGTGCTCTGGGAGGAGAAGCTTGGCCAGGGTTCAGACCACCATAGCAGGGAGGATTTAGCTGATGTGAGCTGGCTTGGTGGGCTAGACCAATGACCAGTCAGCTCTCCAGTGGGTAGCTGGAAAGGAAGCCTAAGCAATGGGGAGTGGCTGTGCCTTTTAGAATCTGGATACCAGTGGAATAAGAAGAGTTGCAGCTCCTGGACTACAAGGAATGAAGCAGGGTTTGCAGGTTTGTACTCCTGATAGGCGAGTGTGACCGTGACTTATCACCGATGGCCAAGGCTGTGGGCCGCAGAGGGGTCACATTTATGACCCACAGTTCAGGGGAGTTCTGTGGGACCTCCCTACATCAATGATATGGCTGCTTTCAGTGTCCCATTGTGTTTAGATGGCCTTTCCTACCTGGTAAGCTCAGGATCTGTGGATTCAATGAACTGTGGATACAAAGTATTTATAAGGCTAGGAAATGGCTCAATAGGTAATGTGCTCGTTGCACAAACATGAGGACCTGAGCTGAGATCCCCAACACCAATATGAAATGCTGGGCATGGTGATGTATGCCTGTAATTCCAGTGCTGGGGGCGTGGAAACTGGAAATTCCTGGGGTTCACTGGGGTAGCCAGACTGGTTCTAGGTTCAGTGAGGAACCCTGCCTCAAAGAACAAGGCAGAGAGTAACTGAGAGAGCCCTGAGGTCAACCTCTGGCCCCAGGAATACTCCCTCACTCTTCTCCACACAGTCCTCACTGGAAAAGTCATCTTCCCTGACACTCTAAATACAGACTTATAAAAAGAACAAAATAGAAGATATTTGGGGAAAATTGAATCGATCTGGAACATGTGTAGTTTTTTTCCTTATTACTATTTCTTATGCAATGCAGGATAAAACTACAAGGACTGTAGACATGGCTAGGCAAGTCAAAGTGCATGGGGGTCTGAGAGGGCCCAATACCATCTGAGTTCAAGTGCTCGGCACTCATGTAAACAGCTGGGTGTAGCTATGCATATCTGTCACCTCAGTTCCATGGCGGGAGTGGCGGGAGGCGCAGAGACCTGAGAATAGCTGGGGCTCATTGAAACCACAGTTCTGAATTCAAAGAGAGACTCCTTCTCAAGGAAGTATGCCAAGGGGCAATAGAGGGAGGACATCTTCCATTTCCTCTGACGCCTTTCATGCAGAGTGCAAGCACCTGCACACACACACACGTGCATATATCACACACACCGCCACGCGTACTACACATATGCAAGAAACCCCAACATCAAAGATGAAAACTACTTATACCATATCAAGCATCCTACAGTGGTCTAAAGGTGATAAGGGATGTGCAGGTTCTGGGCAAACAGCACTATTTTATCTAAAAGACGAGCGCATTCTCATTTTTTGTTACCTTGAGGCTCTTGGGACCAGTCAGTCCCCGTGTGTATGCTGGGTATCTGCTCTGTGTGGAATGTGACATCAAGCCAATGGTGCTATTAGTTTATGATTAGAATATAGAAACCTCTTTTCTCTTTCTGCTCCCATACTTAAAATATTTCCTCTATGTACATTTAAATCACATTGGGTACTGTTATAATTTTTGTTTTAAGTAGCAGATATAATTTAGAAATTCAGAAGGAAATATTTTGACTGTTTCCGGTGTTCTTTATCCTTCCTGAAATCCCAGGGACACACACACACACACACACACACACACACTTTATCACTTATTTCCATTCTGTTTGGAGACTGTCCTCTAGCTGTTCCTTACAGGTAGATCTGCTGGTGACATAGTCTCTTGCTTGACTTTATTTAAGAATATCATGATTTCCTGTTCTGTCCAGAAGAGTCAGTGGATGTAGTATTTGGGGTTTTGTCTGTCTCTCCTCTCCTTCCTGCTGGATCACACACCGCCCCCCCCCCCCCCCGCTGGCCTGGGTTATGGGGTGGGATGAGCAGCCCCTGCCGCTGGAACCACTCCCACTGGTGACAGGGTCGCTTCGTTCCTGCTGCGCTCAGGACTTCTTCCTCTTTACAGCTCAGAAGTTGGAAGATGAGATGTTTTGGGGTGGATTTCTTTGTGGTTCACTCAGCTTCCTTGAAGTATAAATTTATTTCTTTTTGTGAAATTAAACAATTTCCACCATTGTTTCTTGGAGGTTTAAATTTTGTTTTCAAGATAAGGTCTTGCCATGTAGCCCAGGTGAGCAGGGAACTTCTGCTCCTCCTGCTTCAGCTTCCCAAGTACGGGCATCACAGGCCTGTGACACTCTGTCTGGATTTCTGAGCAATTTTAAAGGTCACACCCTTCTTCATTTGTCCTTCCAGGACTCTGATAACATGTATGTTAAACCTCTGTTAATCCCATGTTCCTAGAGGCTTTGCCTTCTTTTCACATCATCCTTTCTGCTGTACAGATGGGTCACTTTACTGTCTTGCCTTCAAATTTTTTATTTTCTGGCCCTTCTATTTGCAGGTGAGCCCACTTATTGAGTATTTAAATTTTTAGCTATAGTATTTTACTCCTTCTAAAATGTCTATTTGTTATTCTTCTAACTTTTTTTTACTGGACTTTCCATATTTTAAACATTGTTATTGAGAGTGAGAGAGAGAGAGAAAGAGAGAGAGAAAGAATTGGCACACCAGGGCCCCCAGCCATTGCAGTTGAACTTCAGATGCATGCGCCACCTAGTGTGCATCTGTGACTTTGCACTTGTGTCACCTGGTGCGTCGGACTCACGCAGGGTCTGGACAGTTGAACATGGGTCCTTAGGTTTTGTAGGCAAGTGCCTTGACTGCTAAGCCATCTCTCTAGCCCTGGACTTGCCATTTTTCATTTGCTAAAGCATACTTGCAAGTGTTCACCAAAACATTTCTAGAGGGCTGGCCCTTGCTTGTGTCTCCCGTGATCTTAACCTCTCTCATCTTGGTGCAGACTTCTGTGAGTGCCTTTCCATCCATCTTGAGATCTTCTTGGCCCTAGACATGGCTAGTAATCTGTCACTGAGACTTGGGCATTTTGGGAATTATGAGAGTCTGGACCTCTCTCCTCCTCTCCCTCCTCCTCTTCTTCCTCCTCCTTCTTCTTCTCCTCTTCCTCCTCCTCTTCCTTCTTCTCCTTCTTCTTCTTCTTTTCTCTCTCTCTCTCTGTGTTTAATGTAGAGGCAAAGTCAGGTGTTATCCTCAGGTATGTCATCTAATTGGTTTTTAATTGGCCTAGACCAATTATGCTAGACTGGCTGGCTACTGAGCTCTAGGAATTCTCATGGCTCTGCTTCCTCATTGCTGGATGACAAGCAAGTGCCACCATGCCCAGCACATTAGATGGGTTCTAGGGATCACACTTAGGTTCACATGTTTGTTAGGTTAGCACCTTACCCATGAGGCCCCTCTCCAGTGCAGGTGATTCCAGAACATTAACTGAGTGGGGAAAACCTAGCATGAGGGTAATCGCACTGTCCCATGGGCTAGCGTGCTGGACTAAGTACAAAAGGGAAAAGACCAGCATTCATCTCTCTCTGCTTTTTGGTCTGTGGAGGTTGAAGAGAGTCCCTGCCATATAATCCCACCACCGTGAATTTCCCATGGCTTCCCCTGCACGATGGGCTGTGTTGTGCCCTCTCAAATTATGGCCAGAATAAATCCTTCCTCCCATAAGTTGCTTCTGGTCAGCAGCAAGGAAGGTAATTAATTAGTACAGATGGTGTCTGTAATCTCACTCCAGCGGCAGGAGGAGGTGGCTGAGGCACAGGCTTCAGGCTCAGTACCTGTTAAGCTTCGAAGCAGAGGTCTCACTCTTGCTAGATCCTGCAAATCTCTCCTCTTGTCTCTCTGTCTGAGACAGAAAAATGCCTTGGCTGTGCCCTGTGTGGTCTCCTCTAGCAGGCGGGGACAATTGGCAAACCTACTGTGGCATATCCCCGCACTGGGGCAGTGCTCAGCAGTGGCAGGGAGACAGCACCGTGAGGGGTTCTCAAAGCTAGTGTCTCATGCAGTAGGAGCTGACCGAACAAGGCTTTGGAAGGTGCAGGGAAATCAGACAGAATACTATGGGCCTGGAGAATGGCTCAGCAGTGAAAGGTACTTGCTTACAAAGCCTGTTGGCCTGGGTTCGATTCCCCAGCTACCCACATACGGCGGGCACAAAGAGTGGTTCAGTTTCTGGTGTTCATTTGCAGCATGTGCACACATGTGTGCGCGCGCACACACGCACACACACACACACACACACACACACACACACACACACACACACTCGTGCAAATTCCGAAAAGAACAGCTAAGGACTATCAGCCACAGGGTGGTCAAAGAGAAAGTGGCCCTTCTGCAAAAGAAGAGAGTATGTCAATAGGTTTTAGCAACTTGCTCTCTGCTTGTTGTTTGCAGCAAGCTTGTGTTTAGCTTTCACCAAGCCCAAAGGTCCAAGGAACCTGCTGAGCCATGCAGGTAATTCAGGAGCAAACCACGGATTTGAACCCTATTTTTTTTTTTTTTTTTTTTGTCACCTGAGCCCTTCCAGGACTTCCATGAGCCAAAGCCGGCAGGACATCAGGCTTTTCCTCCAGATATCTAAAACCATCTACAGGCAAGCCAAAATATGTGTGCATGAAAATTAGGTGACTGCGTGAGAGGGTTGGGTGCTTGACTTGTCCCAGCCTTTTGTACTTTATGTTCCTGTCAAATGTTCTCCTGGCCTGCCGAGTCATCTTAATTTGCTTAAGCAAAGCACAATTTCATCACCAAATGAAATTCATTTTGGTGGAAGTATGATGGCCCTGATAGGTCCTGTGTATCCTTGGAGATGGTCTTTGTGTACGGGGGAAGCAGCACTGAGAACAGGGAAATCACATCCTCATGTAGACCTTTCCAGGTGTTTCTAGACATTGACAAAGGTTAGGGATGCCTTTTCTGTTCATGCTTATAGTTTGAGTTGATGGTTTGCTCTGGGTCATAATTCTGTAGACATGTGAGTGATAGCAAAGTTAGTTACAGAACTATGGACAGAGAGTGGGCCTGGCTAAGGGGTGGGGTGCTCGAAGGGTAGCGTGGGGTGGGAAGAGTGTGGTCATAACCAGCAGCATGGCTCACAGTAGGTGGCCTAAGATAAGATACTAAGAGCCAGCCCTGGTCTTTCGTCTTTTCTATTTCCTTTTTTTTTTTAGCCTGTAGTGTCTCCCACTGCTTAAACCCAGCTAGGTGCCAGAGAGGTAGGAAGCTGTAGATGTTCAGGGCAGAGAGAAGATGAGTGGTCCTCCAGGGTGTCTCATTTTATGATTTAAATTAAAGAAGTGTTCGCCAAAGCATGAGACCACATGTGGGTCCCAACATCCCATTTTAAAACCTGAACAACTGTGCATTGTGGCACTGACCTCGCAGGTTGTTGTTGGTGATGATCAACATCCTTCCATGTATAACACTCTCGTTTAAAAATTGCTGGATTTTCTAGCCACACCTGAAGTCATTGCTTCCCTCTTTGGCGTCATTCCTTCCAGTCAGCACGATGGAACACCACATCCGTCTATGTCTTTGATGAATCAAAAACTAACTAAATAAAAAATGCTGGATTTTTATAAGTTTTTAGTTACTAGATAATTTTTTTAGAGTATTTTTTTGTGTTATTAAAGAAGTGAAGGGCCACCTAGGGAGATGGCTCAGTGGTTAAGCGGGCTTGCTGTGGTTAAGTGGTTAAGCAGGCTGCCTAAATTTAATTCCTCAGTACCCATGTAGGCAGCTGGGTATGGCCACACATGTGTCACTCCAGAACTGCAGGGAGGCGGGGAGACCAGACAATCACTGGGGCTTGCTGACTGAAAAGAAAATGGTAAGAGGCTGTCTCAAGGAGACAGGCACATGAGTGAGAAGAGGAGGACAGCGGACACTCTCCTCTGGGCTGTGCACACAGGTGCACACGTGCCACACACAGCACATCACATCCCATCCCATACACACTTCTCTCTTTTTTATTTTAGAGAGAGACAATTGGCATGCCAGGGCCTCGGCCACTGCAATTGAACTCCAGGTGCTTGCACCACCTAGGGGCCATGTGTGACTTTGCACTGGCCTTACCTTTGTGCCTCTGGCTTATGTGGGATTTGGAGCATTGAACATGGGTCCTTAGGTTTCTCAGGAAAGTACCTTAACCACTAAGCCATCTCTCCAGCCCCACACCACACTTCTTAAACCCACACCAAAGCATGAAAGATAAAATCAAGGCAAAATATAGAGCTACAGTCTGCTGTGCGACGGGGTTCCCTGGTGTTAACATCTTGGGTCCATATGGGGCATTATGACTTATCACAGTTGGTTAACACGCTGACATGTGAGCAAACTCCATACTTGACATTCTTGTCAAGTCCACTATTTCTGAGAGACATTTTGTGGATTATTTTTGGCATGTGTATGAGTATGTGTGTTTGTTGATGTGGGCACACCTGTGTGTGCAGGCGTTCTTGAATTCACACGTGTGTGTGGTACGTGAGCTACAGGTTGATGCCAGGAACTTTCCTCAGCCATTTTTCACCTTATTCTCTAAGACAGGGTCTCTCACTGAACCTAGAGCTCATGGCGTTGGCTGGACTAGCTGCCTACTAGCCCTAGGGACCTTCCTGTCCCAGCCCTGGGATTAGAGGATTGGGATTTTACGTAGGCTCTGTGGATCACACTCATGGCCCCATGCTTGTGTGATAGATTCATTGGGTCATCCCCCAGCCACACTTTACAACTTTTGACAACCGCACCTCCCTACAGTAGCACCCGGATGGCTCCCGTGTCCTTTGTGCCCCTCCTGCCCTCTTCCTCCACAAGGACCCGTGTCCTCTCCACGGTTTTGTCGGCGCCTGGTCACCTTAGAGTTGAGTCAATACGATGTGCAATCTTTTCAAAGTGACCTTTTTTTTTTTTTTTTTTTTTTTTTACTTAGCAACATGCTTTGAAGGTTTTTTTAAATGGGGGGTGGAGGGAGAATGGGTGTTCCAGGCTCTCCAATCATTGCAAACAAACTCCAGGGACATGTTCTACCATATGATTCTGGCTTATGTGGGCTCTGGGGAGTCAAACCTAAGTCCTTGGGCTTCATGGGCAAGAGCCTTAACTGCAAAGCCATCTCTCCAACCCTCTCTTATTTTTAAAATTTATTTTTTATTGACAACTTTCATAATTATGGACAATAACCCATGGTAATTCCCACCCTCTCCCCACCCCCACTTTACCCTTTGAAACTCCACTCTCCATCTTATCCCCTCCCCCTCTCAATCAGTCTCTATTTTATTTTGATGTCATGTTCTTTTCCTCCTATTATGATGGCCTTGTCTAGGTAGTGTCAGGCGCTGTGAGGTCATGGATATCCAGGCCATTTTGTGTCTGGAGGAGCATGTCGTAAGGAGTCCTACTCTTCCTTTGGTTCTTACATTCTTTCCACAGTGGACCCTGAGCCTTGGAAGGTGTGTCACTTCTTCTCAACACCATGGTGCCTTCTGAGTCATCCCAATGTCACGGTCATCTGAAAAGAGAAGCTTCTCTAACCAAAAGTGAGGGTAGCATTAAAATATGGGTGTGAACATTAAAAGAAGTGCTTACTGAGAAGTTTGATGAGCATAGTATATACATTTAGCCAGACACTAGCAGACATTACACACCTAGGGCTCATGACTACCCCTGTTGTAGGTTTTCAATATCATGTATTTCCTCCTATAGAACAGATCTTCAGTACAATTAGAGAGTGGTTGGTTTGTCTCATAACAGACATGCCACTATTGCACCCACTGGCTCATTTGGCCTGGCTGGCCAAATATAAGGCTTGCCGTGTCCACTGTTGAGTATCTTCACATGTGATTTCTCTCTCTCCCATTGAACTGCATGTAGCATAACTTTTTCCACCTTTTTGTCAGCTGATCTACATAGAGGAGGTTTTCAGCTCATCTCCAGAAAGATTTCTCAGTGACCTTGCAGCCTAAGTGTGTGGTGTCTTCAGCAATAGGGTCTTAACATCTATTCCTGGTGGGAAACCAAGGGCCTCGGCAATGGCCTATAATGTTTGGGGAGTATCAGGGACCTCCCTAGCCAACAACTCACTGGAAAGTATCCCATCCTTGGCACTGAAAATTATCTTGTAACAACCTATGGCTTCTGGGTATTCCATTGTCCAAAAAATTGGTTCCCATATGATTTATTCATATTCTCTTAGATTTTGATTAGCCCTCCCCAAACCTTTCCTTTACTCGGTCTCTTCCCCTGACCTCACTTAGGCCTTTCCACCCTCATTAATCTGTTATTCTACTTATATACAAGCAATACCATCCGGGTCCTATATTCTGTCCCATTGATCTCCATGTCTGTTTTTGTGCCAGTACCATGCTGATTTTCTTACTATGGCTCATCAATATGGGTTAAAATCAGGTATGGTGATACCACCAGGCTTACTTTTGTTGCTCAGAATTGTTTTATATATTTGAGGTTTTATGTGCTTCCAAATGAATTTTTGGATTGTTTTTTCTATTTGTGTGAAGAATGACATTGGAATTGTGATGGGGGTTGCATTAAATGTGTAGATTGCTTTAGGTAAGTTTGCTGTTTTCACAATATTGGATCTTCCAATCTAAGAACAAGGGATGTCTTTCCATTTCCTAGTGTCTTCTTAATTTCTGTCTTGAGTGTTTTAAAGTTTTCATTGTAGAGATCCTTCACTTCCTTGGTTAGGTTTATTCCAAGTTATTTTATTTTATTTTGACGCAATTATGGATGGGAGTGATTCTCTGATTTCATCCTCTATGAGCTGTTAGCATATAGGAAGGCTACTGATTTCTGTGTGCTTACTCTGTATCCTACTACATGGCTATAGGTGTGTAACAACTCTAACAGTTTGCTGATAGTCTTTAGGGTCCTTTATGTATAGAATCATGTCATCTGCAAATAATGATAACTTGATCTCTTCCTTTCCAATTTGTAAGACTTCCAGTACTATATTAAATAAAAGTGGGGACATTGGAAACCCTTGTCTTCTTCCTGATTTTAGTGGAAAAGCTTCAATTTTTTCTCCATTTAATATTATGTTGGCTGCAGGTTTGTCATAAATAACCTTTATTATGTTGAGATATTTCCTTCTATTCCCAGTTTCTGTAGGAGTTTTATCATGAAGGGATGTTGTATTTTGTCAAATGATTTTTCTGCATGTAATGAGATGGCCATGGGATTTTTTTGTCTTTCAATCCATTTATATAATGTATTACATTTATCGATTTGCATATGTTGAACCACCCCTGCATCTCTGAGATGAAGCCTACTTGGTTGGGGTGAGTGATCTTTCTGATATATTCTTGCTTTCTGTTTGACAATACTTTGCTGAGAATTTTTGTATCTATGTTCATGAGGGAGATTGATCTATAATTTTCTTTTTTGTCCTATTTTTTTGTCTTGTTTTGATATCAGGTTGATATTTTCATAGAAGGAGTCTGTTAGGTTTACTTATTTCTATTTTATGGAAAAGTTGAGAGGCATGGTGTTAGTTCTTCCATGAAGGTCTGGTAAAATTCACCAGTGGATCCATCTGGGCCTGGACTTTCTTAGTTATTTTTTTTATATAACTTCTTGGATCTCTTTACTTGTTATAAGTCTATTTAAGTGGTTAATCTCATCTTGATTTAATTTAGGTAGGTCATATAAATCAAGGAAATCATCTATTTCTTTCAGTTTTTCAAACTAAGTGGAGTATATGTTCTTATAGTATGTCTCCATGATTTTTAAATTTCTCTGGTATCTGTTGTGATGGTGTCTTTTTCTTTCTAATCTGATTAATTTGTGTCTCTTCTTTCTTTCTTTTGGTCAGATTTGCCAAGGGTTTATCAATCTTGTTTATCCTTTCAAAGAACTAATTCTTTGTTTCATTGATTCTTTGGAATGTTTTTTGGTTTGCATTTTATTAATTTCTACCCTAAACTTTATTATTTCTTACCTTTTACTGATTTTTGGTTTGCTTATTCTTTTTTCCAAGGCCTCCATGTGAAGCATTAAGTTGTTTACTTATAAACCATCTAATTTCTTTTTTTAAAATTTTGTTGTTGTTGTTTATTTATTTGAGAGCGACAGAGAAAGAAAGAATGTGAGAGAGAGAGAGAATGGGCATGCCAGGGCCTCCAGCCACTGCAAATGAATTCCAGACGCATGCACTCCCTTGTGCATCTGGCTAACATGGGTCCTGGGGAATCGAGCCTCAATCTGGGGTCCTTAGGCTTCATAGGCAAGCACTTAACCGCTAAGCTATCTCTCCAGCCCCCAACTAATTTCTTAATATAGGCCCTTAAAGTTATAATTTTCCCTCTTAGGACTGCCTTTATTGTGTCTCAGATGTTTTGGTATGTTCTCATTATCATTTGATTCTATGAATTTTTTGATTTCCTTCTTGATTTCATCATTGACCTATTTATCATTTAGTAGTGTATTGTTTAGTTTCCATGATTTTGTGTATGCTTTATAGCTTTCCTTGGTATTGATTTGTCATTTAATCCCATTGTGATCAGATAGAGTGCAAGAAATTATTACAATTTTCCTGTATTTGTTAACATTTGCTTTGTATCCTAACATATGATCTATTTTAGAGAATGTTCCATACGCCACTGAAAAGTATGTGTATTCTGCAGCATTTGGATGAAATGTCCTGAATATATCTGTTAGGTCCATTTCTTCTATGACCTCATTTAATCCAGATGCATCTCTGTTTATTTTTTGCCAGGATGACCTGTCAATTGATGAGAGTGGGGTATTGAAGTCACCTACTATAATTGTATTTGGTGTTATCTGTGACCTTAGTTCTAATAGTGTTTGTTTCATGAAATTGGGAGGCCCCATGTTAGGTGCATATATGTTTAGGATTGTAATGTCCTCCTGTTAGAGTGTTCCTTTAATCAATATAGGGTGACCTTCCTTATTCTTCCTAACTCATGTTGGTCTGAAGGATAGAGACCACTGCTTGTTTTCTTGCTCATTTGCTTGAAATGCTGTTTTTCAAACTTTCACTTTAACATAGTGTCCATCCTTTGTATAAAGGTGAGTTTCTTGGAAGCAAGAAATTGAAGGATCGTGGTTTTTATCCCAATCTACAAACCTGTGTGTTTTGGTTGGGGCATTGAGGTTATTGATATGAAGGGTTTATTTATTTTTGCCATTTTTCTTGTTTTATAGTTCTTCTGGTTTAACCTTTGTTCTCTTGTCTTAACTAGTATTTGAATATGGTTTGTTTTTTCAGGCTCCTTATGTACTTGTTTTATTTTCTCTTCAGCATGAAGGATATTGTCAAGTGTTTTCTGTAGAGCTGGTTTGGTCTTCATATATTCCTTTAGCCTATTTTTGTTGTGGAATGTCCTTATTTCTCTGTCTATTTGAATGGATAGCTTTGCAAGATAAAGTAATCTTGGTTGACAGTTGTTATATTTCAGAACTTGGAATACATCATTCCAAACTCTTCTGGCTTTTAAAGTTTGTGTTGAGTAATTTGCTGCTATTCTGATGGATTTGCCTTTGTATGTAACTTGAGTTTTCACTCTAACTGCTTTCAATATATTTTCTTTGGCTTGTGTGCTTTGTAGTTTAATTGTAATCTTATGGTGAGAGGTTTTTTCCTGGTTTTGCCTGTTTGGTGTTCCATAGGCTTTCTGCATTTGTGTTGGCATCACTTTCCCTACCTGGGGGAAATTTTCTTCTATGATTTTGGTGAAAATGCCTGTTTTGCCTTTGTACTGAATTTCTTCTCCTTATACTATGCCCTGAATTCTTATGTTTGATCTCTCCATGGTGTCCCAAATGTCTTGAAAGTCTCATTCATGCCTTCCTATTCGTTTGTGTTTCTCTTTGTTGGACTGTATTAGATCCACCACCTGGTCTTCTAGTTTAGATATTCTCTCCTCTCCTTGATCCATTCTACTGGTGAGACTTTCTATAGAGTTTTCTATTTTACTTACTCTGTTTTTCATTTCAAATATTTCTTATTGGTATTTTTTTCTTTATTTCTATTTCCTTACTCATATTTTGTATTGATCTCCTTATTTCATTAAATTGGTTTCCTGTTTTCTCCTTCAGGATTTTTTTTTTCCTTTGATTTCTTTGAACATAGATATAATTATTTTGTTTTTGAAATCTTTGTCAGGCATTTCATCTAAAGCAGTCTCACTGGAGGCCATTTCTGATGGATTTATAATTTTTGGAAGAATTGGAGTCTTAATACTTTGCATTTCTTGTATTATAATGTAGAGACTTTTGCATCTTTAGTTAATCTGATGCTTGGGTTTTCTAATTATCTGCAGTGTTCTTAGCTGTGCAAATCTGACTTTACATATCTTCTGTGTGGGAGTTTTAGATGCCAGGTGTTGCTCTTATACTGCAAGAGAAACAGCAAAGTGACCCTAGGTGTTTAGTTTGCCTGCTATTCAAGTATTATATCAGGCTGGGTGAAGCAAATTACTGCAAAATTCTAAAATTCAACTGACCATTATAGACATTCATTCAAAACCAACACAGAGTACTTATACACCCATGGGGTGAGACTAAACAGATAACCTCGTAAAGCCAAAGTCTCCAAGGGTGCTCCACACCCTTAGTCCTGTCAACTAGGAGGTTGAGATTTCTAGTCTGAAACTGGTCCTGAGTCAGCCTGGGGCAGTCAGTCCCTGCTCCCAATAATGACAGGAGAAAAAGAGAAAGGCCCTAAAAATCAGGGAACATCAAAATACTCAACACCAAAATACAGCTCATTTGAGAGGGGTAAAATCAACCAGGAATATATCATTCAAATGCTATACATAACCTTTCCTGACATGGAAAGAGAGATGAGCACTTCCAGTGAAGGCCTGTGTATCTGGCCTTGTGTAAGTAGGCCCTGTTACCTTTGGGGATGGCTTCCAATCTCACCAATGCTGAGTGTCTACCTTGATCTCTCTCGGTGCTGGGCAGCTGGGTGTGAATGAGTTCTCCCAAAATTCAGGGAGAGTGGGGGACACTGGGGGATGGGAGGCTTTGCAGGAAGCCTGGAGTTGTACAGGCGCAGCTCAGCAGGTCCCCTTGTGCTCTCCTTCAGCAGCGGCTCCGCTGCTCTCTGGCATCTTCCCCTTCAGGTGTTGACTCTGCAAGGAGGCTGATGTGAATGGAAAGTCCCCTCTCCTTTCTCTGCTCCTGCTGCTTGTGCTGCTGGGCAGGTTCGTGGATCAGGGCCTTTGGCATGTCAGTGGAATTATGGCCATTTTCTTCCTTTTTGGAAGATCTGGCTCTCTCCTGCTTCTCTGCTGTGATTGATAATAATTCATACATCTTCGCTTCTCAGGAGAAGAGTGTATTTTGCTGTGCTTCTGTTTCTTTCCCTCCCTGGTCTGCTTTGGTGAGGCTGGTGTGCTGCCATCTTACCCGGGACCCGAAAGCTGTTCTTCTGTTTTGACTTCATCATGTTTCCCCATTACATAGGTTGTGTAGGTACTGTCAGCCACCGTGAAGCTGTGAATGTCACGGCCACCTTGTGTCTGGAGGACAGTATTATAAGCACTTGTCCCCTTCCTTTGGCTCTCACATTCTTTCTGCCTCTTCTTCCACAATGGTCCTCGAGTCTTGGATCATGTGACAGAGATGTCTCACTTAGTGCTGAACATTCCACCGTCCCACTGCCCCTTCTTCTCAGAACTCTAGTGAGTTTTGAGTCTCCCCAGTGGTCATCACCACCTGAGAAAGAAAAGCTTTTCTGACCAAAAGTGGGAGTAGCATATGGACATAAACGTAGTAACTAGCGGGCAGTTTAGCCGGACAGCAGTAGCAGTCCCCACACCCCTCAGACATTGGCTTTTGATTAGGTTTTCAGTACCAGGCATGAGTTCCCTCTGATGGAGCAGGCCTCAAGCGCAATCAGAGAACAGCTGGTTTCCTCCATAACAGACATGCCACCATTCCACCAGTTGTTACATTTGGCCTGGCTGGCCAGCTGTAAAGCTTGCAGGGCCTACTGCTGGTTAAAACCACTGATAACCCAACAACCAGTCAACAAGGGAGGAGGCTTCCAGCTCAGCTCCAGCATGACTGCTTTTACTACTGAATAACCATTGTCTCGTTGTGCTGATATTTGGTCATTTGCTTGTCTGAAGGGCATCTCGGGTACTCCCATGTGTTCACAGCTGTGACTAAAGCTGCGTTAAACATGTGCATGCAAGTTCTTGTGTGAATGTAAGCTTCTACAGAAAGCAGAAAGATGTCTGCTTTTTAAAGTCATGGTAAAGGACACAGCAGAACAGGGAATATGTCTTTTAACCATGTTTATTATTTCTAGTGCACCATTCAGTGGTATGAAATATTTTCACATTGCCGTGGATGTAATTCCATCTTAATGTGGGGGTGTTCTTACAGAACGGGGGAGCATCACAGTAGGGTCCCTGCCTGGTAGTAGAGTGAGAGACTCTGGTTCCGAGTGGAAGAAGATGGGGAGTGGTCTCAGCAAAGCCACCGTCGCTGCACTCGGCTCCCCCTGGCACACTCCACCTGTGTAACGTGTGCTGTTTCTCCACAGCCTCCTCTTGCAGGACCTTGAAAGCAATTCTTAAAAGCCACTGGGGTTCCCATGATCTCTCTCTGCCCTGCCCATTAACAGGCCATTTTGGGTAAGGACATTTTGGAAATTGTTACTGCTTTCCTTCATATTTCTCCTACGTTTCTTCTCTCTGGCCACCTCCTTTCCATAAAAACAA
The DNA here is from genome assembly GCF_020740685.1 of Jaculus jaculus. Classification (NCBI taxonomy): domain Eukaryota; kingdom Metazoa; phylum Chordata; class Mammalia; order Rodentia; family Dipodidae; genus Jaculus; species Jaculus jaculus. The sequence goes on from NC_059109.1 coordinate 137,439,686, forward strand.
GTGTTTGCACTGTAAAATGTGACCCCGCCCAGGGGGACCTGGCAGGAGAGGCAAGCCACACAGATGGCAGGGTGGGGAGTCCAGGCCGTTCCCTGCGTGGTGGAGACTCGAGACGGCAACAGAATGAGTACTTGGCACTCAGTCTAAGTGGCTGGGTGGCACCCTGTCCCTCAACTTCCCTATCAGTCCAGTGGAGGCAACGTGACTCACTCCATAGGAGTGTCCAACCTTTGACACTGGGACAGAGCGCCATCCTCGGCAAAGCCCACATCCACATAAGCCAGTGTTAAAAATCAAGCTGGGCATCGTGGCGCACGCCTTTAATCCCAGCACTCGGGAGGCAGAGGTAGGAGGATCGCCGTGAGTTTGAGGCCACCCTGAGACTGCTTAGTGAATTCCAGGTCAACCTGAGCTAGAGTGAGACCCTACCTCGAAAACCAAAAAACCAAAACCAAAACCAAACAAAAAGCCACAGAAGATAACCTCAATTTAAATTATGTGTGTGTGTGTTTGTGAGTGTGTGTGTCTGTAAGCGTGTGTGTGTGTGTGAACATGGGGGTGCACATGTGCGTGCATATTGAAGTCGGCAGTCCCATCTTCAGGTGTTATTTTCACCTACGTGGTCCATCCGTTTTTGAGATGGGCTCCCTCGCTGGCCCGGAGCTCAGCCATTAGGCTAGACTATCTGGCCAGCAGGCCCAGGGGTCCCTCCATCTCTGCCTCCCCATGCCAGGATTTCAACTGCATGCCATCACATCTGGCATTTTACGTGGATTCTGAGTCCAGCTGAGGTCCTCATATCTGCAAGGCAAGCACTTTCCCCAGTGCGAGGTCTGCCCTGCACTCTCACAGCGGTTTAAGTAGGCCACACTCATAGATACCCTCGGCCCAGAGAACACTGTGGAATGAGCAAAATCAGCTGCGGCCCTTGGAGGTTTGCCTGGGAAAAGAGCCATCTCCAATGAGGAGGAGGGGTGGAGGAAGAGGAGGAGGCTGCCAGTCATGGGGTGTCTCAGCCAGGCTTAGCTGTTATTTACAAGGTGTGATCACAGAACAGGCTGAGAGAGCCAAACTGTAATGGTGGCAGGCGGGCCAGGAGCGTCCCCAGTTCTGCGAAGGGCTTATGTTGGGTGGGCCATGTGGCATTACGCCCCAGCTCTCCAGGCAGGCCTGCTGGGACTCCCCTCGGCAGCGCCTCCCCAGCTCTGCAGGCGGATGTCAAGGTTCCCGTGCCCCTCTTAAATGCTTTGGCGTTCGTTTTCAGTAACAGGGAGTGCCGTCCCACCCTCCAGGGTCCCTTGTGGATGCTCTTTGCAGACTGCCTGGCGTAGGGTCTTAGTTTCCTCTCCCTCAACTCCCCAGGAGGCAGGCTGAGGTGGGAAGCACTCCTCCCCTTCCTCTGGCTCCCCTCCCTTCCACTTCCTCCCCACCCACCGCCGGACCATCATGGGAGCGAACATTAGGTGCTCTAGCTGCAGGCCTCACACTTCCTTCCTTAGGCTGACGACTCAGGAATTGGGAAGTCTTGACTTGATTCTGCCACAGGGCCTCCAGCAGAAAGCTTGTCCATTGAACCATCAGACACCATTCAGAACTGGGGGGCAGCCTTGCCTGCTGGGGTGGGGAGGGGGCTCAGTGACCAGAGCCTGTGGGGCACTTACATGCCAAGTGACCTTGTCATTTAGAACAGTCCCTGGCAGGCAGCCTACTCTCTCCACTATCCCTGAGAAATCGACCCTGCTGCCCATGGTGGGCCCTGCAGGGTGACACGTGCCCAGTAGCCCCCTCCACTCTGGCTTTTGCACTCAGCTGCAACCGTTTCCTGGGATTGCCTCGCAGATAAAATGGGACCCTTCTCTTGGGAACCGAGAGATGGATGAAGCTTGCCATGCTCATGGCTGGGGAAGAAACAGTGGAAGGAGGAAGACAGAGTTGGGATAAACCACGCAATACCTACTTGTTGAAAATATTATAGTGTGTGTATTATTGAAACCTCAGGCAAACTGGCACTTAGCATGTGTTAGGCATGAGTGGTCCTGTGTTTTCACATAAATTACCTATCGATCTCACCTGGTGATGCGTATCTGGAATCCCAGCACTCAGCAGGTGGGTGGAGAGCTTAAAGCCAGCATGAACTACATAGCAAGACCCTGTCTTAAAAACGGAAAGAAAGAGAGAGAGAGACGGAGGGAGGAAGAGAGAGGGAGGGAGGGAGGAGGGAGAAGCTAGAGAGAGAATGAAAGGAAGGAAAGTCAGGAAAGAGGGAGAGAAAGAAAGAAAACAAAAAAGAAAGGGAGAGAAACTGATCTGAGTGTGGCAGTTCATGTCTTTACTCCAAGCACATGGGAGGTTGAAGGAGGATCACGAACTCCAGTGAGTTTGGGGACTGCCTGGGATACCAGAGACCCTGCCATAAACAATCAAACACGTGTTTACACACAACTCACCCAAGCACTCTTGTAGTTTGGTCCCAGGAAGACTGTCCTCAGCAGAGGAAGACACACCCCAAGACTCCAGGAGCTGAGCGGGGTAGGAAGTCAGGTCTGCCACCCCAGGGAATAGTTCCCCAAGCTTCCAAGCCACTAGAAGAAAGGCACTGCCCCAAGGCCAGCCTTCATCTTCCTCTCTACCAGCACCAATCACTTCAAGAAGCCGTCCACTCATCTCTGATGATCTCGGCCAGCAATCTTTTGTTCTGTAATTCGAGCACTGAAGGCTGAGGCAGAAGGATTACTGCAAATTGGAAGCCAGCCTGGGCCATGACAAGACCCTATCTCAAACAAAATAAAACAACAAAACAGACTAAATCCCAGACCAAAATAATAATAATATAAAAAGTCTGGGGGGCTGGAGAGATGCCAGTGGTTAAGGTACTTACTTGTGAGGGACTGAATGTTTGTGCTCCTCCAATTCCTATGCTGAAGTCCTGACCCTCAACGTGGGTCACACGAGCGGCCGTGAGAGGCGCCGTCAACACTAGGCAGAGGGCCCGCAGCAGACATGGAATCAATCCTCGCCTTGCTTCCAGACGTCCAGCCTCCCAGGACTGAGGAATAGTTTTTTGTTTAAACCAGCCAGTCTAGGACATTTTGTTATAGAATCCTAAAGCACCATTTTTAAAATTTTTTTTATTATTGACAACTTCCATAATTGTAGACAATAAACCGTGATAATTCCCCCCCACACTTTTCCCTTCACAACTCCACTCTCCATCATATCCCCTCCCCCTCTCAATCAGTCTCTATTTTATTTTGATGTCTTCATCTTTTCCTTCTATTATGGTCTTGTGTATGTAGTGCCAGGCACTGTGTGGTCTTGGATATCCAGACGTTTTCTAAAGCACTATTTTTGATGAGTACTTTTACATTTATTTTATTGAAAACTTTAATATAGGAACATATTGCAATGGTCATATTCTCATTGGGTTATATTATCACACCCTTCTCTCACACCTGCATTTCACTGAGGGCCCTCCTCTGTGGGGTCATGAATACAACAGTCTCTATGGTGGGGACAATGCCTCAGAGCACACCCTTCCGCCCTGTGGCTCTTACTTTCTTTCCTCCTCTCTTCCCTGCTCCTCCTACCTCCACCTCTTCAGCAGTTTCCTACCAGCTTGCGCCACCACAACTGGCTCCTCCCCTCTTCCCTAAGGTTCGCTAGGCCTTTGGAGGGTGTGTGATAGTCTCCTGTGGCGTTGAGCACCTGGCAGCCTCTAACTTTCTGCTTTGATGAGTGTTGAGTCTCCTCAGTGTCTACTGCCGTCTCCCTGGCAAAGGTTTGCAGACCAGCAGTGAGAGCAGCACTCATTTGATCTTCCTCCTCCTCTGTAATGTTTCTTGGACCCTGGGAGGTGTGATAGAGATGATTCACTGTATGCTAGGCTTTCTTTTCTTGTCATTCTGGTGGGTCCTTGGTTTGCTTGCCATTCAGCGCCATGTATAAAAAAGTAGGTTCTCTAGCCAAGAGTGAGAGCAGCATGGATCAAAGGAGAAAAATATAGACATTTAGAAAATTTTTTGATAGGCATGATCTCCCTTTCCTTTTGGTCAAAGAACGGTGGGAGCTTCTCTCTGGTCTGTGACCTTTCTAAGCCACAGGCTTATGACTTGGTCCTCAGCACCTGGCATAAATTTCCTCCCACTGAACAGGCCTCATATCCAATCAGAGAGCAGTTGATTACCCCCCAACCCATGTGATAATATTGCACCACTGGGTGCTCTGGCCTGGCTGGCCGGTTTTATAGCCTGCAGGATCTACTGCTTGTTTATGCTGGACAGGCTTTCATCCCCCCGGCAGCTTGCATAGCACTTTCCAGCAGCATGGTCGCTCATTGTCAGGAGCTGGCCTCCATCTCAGTTCCAGTGTGATTTCTCAATGTCCTGTGACTACAGCATAGGGTGACTTCAGTAACAGATCCTAACCATTTAGCTACAGTGGGTTATCAAACACTTTGGCAAGGGCCTGCATTGTGGGAAGGGTCTCATGGGCCTCCCTGATCAACACCTCACTGTGAGGGGAGGATAACCCAGTTCTGACCCTGCGATTGACCAGCAACAGATCATGGTTTTAGGATAAAGCTTTCTGCGCTCCTGCCCAAATAAACTACTCCTCTCATTATATCCTTTTTTTAAAAAATATTTTTTGAGAGAAAGAGAGAGAGAGAGAGAGAGAATGGGAGCGCCAGGACCTGCAGCCCGCTGTGAGTGAACCCCAGATGTGTGCCCCCTTGTGCCCACGTACCACACTGTGTGCTTATCTCACTGCACCTGGCTGGATTTGCAGATTTGAACATGAGTCCTTAGGCTTCTCAGGCAAGCGCCTTAACCACTATGACATCTTTAGCCCTCTATCTCTTTTTAAATATTTATTCATTTTTAAGCAGAGAGAGAATGGGCATGCCAGAGCCTCCAGCTGCTACAAATGAACTTCACATACATGAGACATTTTATGCATCTGGCTTTACATGTCACTGGGGGAATCAAACCTGGATCGTTAGGCTTTGCAGGCAAGCGCCTTACCTTCCAAGACATCTCTCCAGCCTCTCTCTCTCTCTTTTTTAAAAGAGAGTTATACCTTTTAGTTAGCTAACAAAGAGGTAGGTTTCTGTGGTATTGACTCATGTCATCGCTAATTTTGTGTGTTTCCCCCCTTCCCTCTCTCCCTTAACCTGCCCCTCACAGACCTTCTATCCTCTGCATTTTGTCCCTCCACTTGCCCATCTGTCCTCCTTTGATGTCTCCTGACTGCTCCTCTCTCTGAGCTTCCTTCTGGCTTCCTAGCCAGTACTACTGAAGCTGACTACAACTTAGAAACAAATCAGACTATTCCGTGTCAGGATCTGCATATGAGAGAACATGCAGCAGTTGTCTTTCTAAGCCTGGGTGACTACGCTTAGCATAATTTTCCAGGTCCATCCATTTTCCTGCAAATTTTATAATTTCATTTTTCTGTACCACTATGTAGAATTCCATTTTGTACATGTGCCACGTCTCCCTTCGTTCCTCAGGCGATGGACATCTGGGCTGTTTCCTGTTTCTAGCTGTTGTAAATAGAGGAGCAGAAAATATGGCTGAGCAAGTGTCTTTGTAGCAAAGAGTAGAATCTTTAGTGTGTATGCCCAAGAGTGATATAGATGGCTCACACGATAGATCAACTTTTAGATTTTTAGACACTTCCCCCAGACCACCCCAATTCTCAGATTTTTGGGATCCTCCTTGCCGAATTCCGCAGTGGTTGCACAGCTCGCGTTCTGAGCAGCGGTGGATGAGGGTTCCTCTTTCCCCACACGTTTGCCACCATTTGTTGTCACTTTATTATTTATTTATTTTTGAGGATTGTCATCCTGACTGGAGTAAGATGAAATTTCAAAATTGTTTGAATTTGTAGTTCACTGATGACTACAGGTGTTGAGCGGTTTTTTAGATGGGTATTGGCCATTTGTATTTCTTCCTTTGAAAACTGCTCAGTTTGCTGCCCCATGTTTTGGGTGAGTTGTTTGATTTTTTTTTTTATTATTGCTTAGTTTTTGAACTCTTTGCATTTTCTGGATATTAAACCTCTGTCAGATGTATAGCTGGTGAACATTTTCCCCTTTTGTACATTGTCTATCGACTCTGTTGATGGTTGGCTTAGCTGTGCGATAGGTTTTGAGTTTCAAGAGGTCCCGGTGGCTGTATGTCTGTCTTATTGCTGAGTAATTTTTAAAAATTATTTATTTATTTTATTTTGAGAGAAAGAAGGAGAGAGGAGAGAGAGAAAGAAAGGGCAGATAGAGAGAAAATAAGAATGGGCTCACCAGGGCCTCTAGTCACTGCAAATGAACTTCAGTGTTCTTGACGCTTTCTGGATACTTCAGATGCATGATTTTCAAATTTTCTTTCGTATGTCTTTTCTCTCTCTTGATAGTGTCCTTGGTGTGCAAATGTTTCTAATTTTGAATGTTTATTTATTTATTTATTTATTTTTTTGCTGCTTATGCTTCTGGTGTCAAGTCTTGGAGCTTTTTGCTAAACCCAAAGTCAAAATTTAATCCTATGTTTTATTCAAAGAGCTTTATAGCTCTAGATCTCTCATTGAGGTCTCTGGTCCATTTTGAATTAGTTTTTGCACATGGTGTGGGGTAGGAGCCAAGCTTCATCCTTTGGCATTTGGATGTACAGATGTAGGGCCTTTGCTTTTAGCAGAATTTATTTCAATCTATGTTTGCATAATTACATGTTTATATAATTTGTTTTTGAGACAGGGTCTTGCCATGTAGCCCAAGATGGCCTAGAACTCATAATTCTCTTGCCTCAGACTTCTAAGTGCTGAGATTACAGGTATGAAAAACCACAACTTAGTGGTCAATTCAGGCTATGTTTAGCATCTAGCTTACAAAATTCCTGAGAATGGAATCTGCTTCTCCAGCCAGTGCTGGTGTGACTGGGACCTGGCCGCTGGCGCCTCACTGCTCAGACAGTGTGCCAGTGCTGAAGAATGGAGTTTGGAGTTTTGTTTTCTTGAAGAGCTGAGATGAAGGATGGTTGAAATGTGCATGTGGCGCTCTGGCGGATGAGCACCCAAGGGTTCTTAAGGGGGAGGAGCACCTGACGGGTGGGATTCTGAGAAATTAGTATCTGAGGGGTCTCTGGGAAGCGGGTGCCCGAGGGGTCTCTGGGAAGTGTGTATCAGAGGGGTCGCTGGGGAGTGGGTACCTGAGGGGTCTCTGGGAAGCGGGTACCCGAGGGGTCTCTGGGAAGTGGGTATCAGAGGGGTCGCTGGGGAGTGGGTACCTGAGGGGTCTCTGGGAAGCGGGTACCCGAGGGGTCTCTGGGAAGTGGGTATCAGAGGGGTCGCTGGGAAGTGGGTACCTGAGGGGTCTCTGGGAGTGGGTACCCGAGGGATCTCTGGGAGTGGGTACCTGAGGGGTCTCTGGGGAGCGGGTATCCGAGGGATCTCTGGGAGTGGGTACCTGAGGGGTCTCTGGGGAGCGGGTATCCGAGGGATCTCTGGGGAGTGGGTACCTGAGGGGCCTCTGGGAGCGGGTATACGAGGGGTCCTAGGCCACAGCCTTCCTAGCATTCCCCTGTCACTTTCCCTTTGTGATGTGAAGACTGTGTGTCCTGGCATCTCTGTTCCTTTCTCTACTGTTTGGTAAGTTTCTCCTTGCAGCTTAGAGGAAGCTGATTTGTGTCCCAACTGAATTGGAGGGCTTTGAGCCGAGACTCAAACCTCACCTTGCGGTTAGGAAAGCAATCCTATGTCTGTGAGTGTCCTCACATCAAATAGGGTGCAGGTGTATCTGAAATTCACATAAAGCGATGCACAGTCTTCTGGCGCATAAGCACAACCCACGTGAGACGTGGAACACAGTTATCCGTTGAACCATCTCTGCAACCCCGGGGCATGTTTACACCAAGGGGAGCTCTCGTGTGATGCACAGGCCACACTTGCCGCGTTGCTGGTTGGAGATGCAGGTGTGAGGCAGAGTCCTGTGTTTTCGTTTGCTGACTGTGCTGCACCTCCCTCGCAGTCCCTGAGGCCCTTCCTGAAAGGCTCCAAACCTAGAGTGGGGAGTTCTGCTGCCCTGTCCACTTTACGGATCTGGAAATAGAGCTCAGGCAAGGAAAAGACCTGAACTTGCTGAAGTGCAGGGACGCTGTGGGCCCTCAGCCTCTGGATGAGCTGCCCACCCTTGTGCGTGTGCATGAGTGTGCGTGTGCATGTGCGTGTGTGCACTGGAGTGGAGCTGAGGGCCTTGAGCATGCCAGGCAAGTTCTACTGCTGAACACTGAGCCCAGCCCTTCTCAATTTTACTTTTTAATTTTGAGAAAGGTCTTACTGTGTAGCCCAGGTAGGCCTTAAACTTGCAATCTTCCCACCTCAGCCTACCAAGTAGCTAGGTAGAACCCTGTAGCACCGTATCTGGCTCCTTTTTCAACCTGTTCTCAACGGTCTCACCTGTGTGGTCACTAGGCCAGTGCCAAGGGATCACAATAGGTAACAAGTCTGCTTGGGCCTGAGTAGGACAAGAATTAGGAGCTGCTTGGGATGTACTAAGTGCAAGATAAGCTTTAGGGACGCCTCATCTGAATAGCACTGGATACCTCAGTTTCCCTTTTCTTGACTTGGGGCTATTCCCAGGGTTCAGTGGGGGTGGTGTAATGCAGAAAGATAGGAAGAAGAGAGCTATTCTTGTAAACTGTTTTGTCCCCCACAGGTTAACCAGCACCCTGGGCCACCTAGATGATGTGGAATGGAGGCTCCAGAATCCACCTGCCCTGCCCCGTCTGCCAGGGACCAGCCAGCTCCTGCACTGGGTCATCCAGGTGTCCCAAATGGGCAGGCCTCCCCTCAGCTGACCCTGAGCCCTGTCATCCTTCCACCAGAGCAGGGCCTGCCCCCCACTGTGTTCCTGAAGGCCCTACCCATCCCACTGTACCACACGGTACCTCCTGGGGGTCTCCAGCCACGTGCACCTCTGGTGGCTGGCAGCCTGGATGGGAGTGCTGTGCCCTTCATTCTCAGCCCCTTGCTACAGCCCGAAGGGCCAGGACCCACCCAGGTGGGCAAGCCAGCCGCCCCAGCCCTGACAGTGAACATCGTGGGCACACTGCCTGTGCTGTCTCCAGGTCTGGGGTCCACGCTGGGCAACCCAGGTAAGGTGAGAAATGCTGGCAAGTACCTGTGCCCACACTGCGGCCGGGACTGCTTGAAGCCCAGCGTCTTGGAGAAGCACATCCGGTCCCACACGGGCGAGAGGCCTTTCCCGTGCTCCATCTGCGGCGTTGCCTTTAAGACCCAGAGCAACTTGTACAAGCACAGGAGAACTCAGACGCACCTCAACAACTCCCGGCTGTCCTTGGAGTCCGAGGGGGGCGGGAGCAGCCTTCCGGAGGAGGGGGACAGGCCTGGAGAGTCGTGCTCAGCAGATGGCAGGGGGGACGAAGCAGAACCAGAGAGCGCCCTTTCTCCAGGTGCCCATCCTCCCCTTGCCGCCAAGGCTCTGGACATGAAGACAGAAGCTGCTTCCTGCGCAGGGTCCACCCTTGCCCACAGAGAAGTCCCTGGGGCAGCCAACCATTTGCCATCACCTGGACTCCCACTGGCCAGTCCACAGTCCCGGTGGAAGCTTCCAGAATCGAAGCCGTGCTCCCTGCAAAGGCAGCAGGAGGTGTGCTCAGAGAAGCCCTGGGAGGCCAAGGCCTCGGAGGGCCGGCTCAGAAAGTGCGAGAGCACCGACTCGGGCTACCTATCGCGCTCAGACAGCGCCGAGCAGCCTCTGGCGGCCTCCAGCCCCCTGCACAGCCTGTCTGAGCACAGCACCGAGTCGGAGGGTGAAGGAGGGCCAGGCCCAAGGTCCGGGGACACTAAGGCTGAGCTGGCGACCCCGGGGACTAGTCTGGAGCTGGAGAAGAAGAGGCTAGAGGAACGCATCACTCGGCTCATCTCACACAACCAGGCCGTGGTGGACGACCCACACCTGGATCACGTGCGGCCACGCAAGACAGGCCTGTCCAAGCAGGGCAGTATTGACCTGCCCATGCCCTATACCTACAAAGACTCCTTCCACTTCGACATCCGGGCACTGGAGCCCAGCCGCAGGAGAGCTGCTCTTAGTCCAGCCTGCTCCACCTTCACCCCCGTGGACAAATCAAGGCCCCTCTTTTTCCACTCTGTCCCCACTCAGCTCTCTACCACTGTGGAATGTGTTCCTATCACCAGAAGTAACTCACTGCCCTTCATCGAGGGTCCTAAGATGTGGCCTGAGCCACGGGACCTACAGGACACCTGCCCCCGGATGCGAAAGCCCCTCAGTCCCAGGCTCACCCCAGCCCGGCCGGGTTGCCGCTCTGGGCTGACCTTGGCCGACATCCCCACTGGCCACCCCCGGGCCCTGGTCAGACAGGCTGCCGTTGAGGATCTGCCGTGCACCCCTCCTGGAGACACCTCAGCGCCTGCAGAGGACCTCGACGGAAAGACAGCGAGGGCAGCAGTGGGGACAGTCAAGGGCAGAGGCAGTAAGAAGAACTGTCAGAGGAAGATGAGGATGTTCTCCCAGGAGAAGTGGCAGGTGTATGGGAATGAGACATTCAAGAGAATCTACCAGAAAATGAAGACCAGCCATCAGGGAGGCCAGAAAGCCAGGGCAGAACTGGACCTTCCTCCGCAGGAAGAAGCCATAGGGGTGAAGGGTGCGTCCCTGCCCTATGACAGTAGGACTTCCGTCCTTGGAGACAGTCCTGTAAAGGCCAAGCCAGGGTTTTGGGAAAGTCAACCAGTTCCAGAGGGAGCCTTGGAGGCTAAATCCCCTCAGAAGATGAGGGCCATGGCCAAGCCAGAAGGGAGCGACCAACCCAGGGTGGCCAAGACTGAGTTGTCCCCCACTCTCAGCCACAGAGCCTCCCCTTGCTTGGGCAGCAGGAGTCCTGGGAGGTTAGACTTGGAGTACCAGCTTCCCCCAGCACCTGGGTCCATCCCAAGAGAGGCTCTGGAGACTCCAAGGCAGCCTTCGCCAGACCTTCAGGTGGAAGTGGACATCTCCGGTGACGGAAGCACTAAGGACATCTGCTCTCGGGCCCAAATGATGCTGAGAAGACCCAGTGGTGGTTCTGGGGAACCCACCCTTGCAGGGGATAAGCTCCCCTCAGAGAGGAAGAAGCTGAAAGTGGAAGGGCTGGACCCCCAGGAGCAGCCAGGGCCCCTGGGAACAGAGACCTCAGGCAGCTCCACACAGGCTGCCTCCTTGCCATCCCAGCAACAGGACGGTGACCTCGGGGAGATGCCTGGAGGCTCGCGTGAGCACGCCCGGAAGGGGGTTGCACCTCCAGTGTCCTCTGGCATTTCCTCAACTGCTTCTGCTGCTGCCCCAGCAGAGTCAGGGAACAAGGAGTCCCTGCGGCCACCTTCAGCCAGTGTCCCCAGACACCACCCCACCCAACCACAGACTCCCAGTGTCTTAGCTGCTCTGACAGACAGGACCTTTGCCCCCAAGTATCTCCTCAGATTACCTCAGGGAGAGACTTCCTCACCACCTGCCACTCCAGGGCCTGGGCAAGGCCGAGATTCTCTCTGCACACGTGTGAGCCCAGGATCAGGACCAGGGACGCCCATACCATCCTCAGGCCCAGCCCCCAGTGAGACATGCAGTACCCCAGAGGACCCCGGCTGGTCCAGGCCAGAGGATGGAAGAGATGAGGTGCCGTCAGAAGGCAGGACTGACACCAGTGTCCCAGTAGCCGGGTCCTCTTCCACCTCTGCAAAGGGGGGCACTTGGGAGATAGCGTCCATGCTGCCCACGTGCACTTGCGATGCTCACAGGGCCCAGGACATGGGCGGGGAGACTCACAGCATCTGCCACCTTGGCACAGGCAGCCCAACAGGGGCCAGGACCTGTGCAGGTCTCCTGAACGCTCGGTCACCCGCTGGGAAGCTGGGGGTACCTCCCAAGAATGCCCCCAAAGGCATGCCTTCAGAGTCCACAGCAGGGGATCCCTCCAGCTGCCCTTTCCAAGCCTGTTACTTCCTCAAGGCCCTCCCGAGGCCCCAGCGCGTGCCAGAACCGCCCCTGTCTCCTCACTTAGGGAGCCCCGGCAGCGGCAGGGGCCCGAGTTCCTTCCCCTCGCTGAAGGCCGAGCCACAGCTCACGTGGTGTTGCCTGAGCCGCAGCCTGCCGCTGCCCACGGAGCAGGAGAAGGCGACCTCTGGACACTGGTCTCTGCCCTCGCCTGGCGGTAGCCTTTGGGATGAGCGCCGTGACCTGCCTCGCCAGAGCTGTGGAGCAAGGAGCGGAGCGGGCGCTTGTGGAGGAGGAGCCGAGCCCACACCTGAGGTAAGAGCAGCTTTGCCCTGGGCTAGGGGTGCACACCCGAGCAGTCAGAGGCAGTGACTGTGGGGAGCAGGAGTGAAGCCATCCCTGAGGCTGCTACTGTCACATGACATATGACATTATATTCTAGTGCCTCAGCTCCCATGGGAAGCTGGGGTGCCCTGCTATGAGGATGGGAAAGAAAAAAGGGGCTAGAGACAAACGAACAAAAAACACAAAAGAAAAAGTAAGTTTCAAAGTAAAGCATTAATGTATCAGAGATCACAGGTGAGATGTTATTCATAACTAGGTATAAAACTTAACTCTGAGCTTCCTGGTAACAGCAGCAATCTGCCCAGGACTCTTGGAGTCATCTAAGGTGGTCAACTAGAACCTGCTATGGAGAAATAGACTCCAGACAGAAAACCAAACCAAAGCAAAAGAGAAAGAATGAAACAAGTCAAAATCCTTCAAAGAAGAGAATTGTTATTCTAGGAACTCTGGAGAAATACTCACTGTTACCAGATCCAAGCCTAACCCTGAGGTTCCTAAGAGTGATGGCAAGAAGGGGGAGCAGGACACGTCCGGGGGTTCTGGTAACCGAGACATGAGTTTACAGCCCCATGTCACCATGCCATCAGAGATGTAGCCCTGCTTGGAGACGGCTTGGTCCAGGGCTGCGGAGGGAATCCTGAGGTTCAGTCCTTGCTGAATCAGGACGGGGTGGGGAGTCTGGACTCTTACAAGGAGTTATACGTTTCTAGGCTGAAGGGGGTCGAAGGGAAGATCCAAGGTCTTCTTCAGATCTCCTTCTTCTAAAAAGTGTGAGCGTTCTTAAGGTGGGGAGGGGATCTGAACTGTGACACTCCCTATCCCCTCCACTCAGTGTCAAATGTCTGGGGAACCAGCCCAGACAGGGTTCTGGAAGGTTCTGTGCAAGCACATTGGGCAGTTGCCTGGTTAGAACCCCGCATGGGCTCAGTGTGGTTGTTAATCCAGCTTTTCCAGGACTTAAATTCCATAGATAGGCATTCTGTCTCTGGAGAAAGAGAGCGATCCCTTCAGGGTGGTCCCGCTGTGAGGGCTTTGAGCAATTCGATGCCAACATGCCTGCTACTTTCAGCTCTCCTACGTGACAGTCCCAGCGATGAGGCCACCAGACCCAGCGTTCGGCCCACAGAAGAAGAAAGGGCCATGCCGCAGGAGGGTGAGGCCACCTCGTGGGAGCAGCAAGCGGAAGTGGAGGCTTCTGGCAAGGAGGTAGGATGTGGGGCTGCCTCGTCTCCTTCCATGTGAGCCCTGTGTCCAGAGCTGGGACCTGCTACTTAGCGGAAGTCCCGAGAACTAAGCATGGGGTACAAAAGGCAGCTCTGCTCCAGGGGAGAGGGCCTGGAGTTTCATAGCTCCAGGGCTGCCTCAGTTTCCCCATGGTCCTCCCCAAATGACTTTACCATCTGCATGGCTTTTCACTCATGTCTTTCGAAGACAGAAACACAGCAAATATTTGAAATAACTCAGTTGAAAACATTTCCATCCAATTTAAGTCCTGAGGAGAGAGTGTGTTGATTACTGCTTTTATTGTTTTTTTTTTAATTATGTACATTTCTTCTGTGAAAAATAAAATATAAAATTCTAGGTAGACAGAGAATGGAATAAAAACCCCAGCAATGCCATGCTTGGAGGTAACCCTGCCAGCATTCCGGGGTATCACCTTCTAGATTGTTCCCTATTCAGGCCCATGAACATCTTTCCAGGAGGCCCTGCAGCCCACCAGCAACCCCTGGACCAGCATAGTTCATGTCAGAACCCCGTGAAGGGAGCGGTCTTTCTGAAAACTTGGTAGCCATTGAGCATGCACCTTACAAGTCATTTCCCATAAATGTCTGCCTTTCTCATTTCTCTGGAGATGAGAGCTAGGAGCTCTGAGAACAGTGGGCTTGCCTTTCTGCGGGGGGCAGCTGGCTAGAGAAGAGCAGTGGCTACCCGGCGGGCGAAAGCTACACTTGCCAGCTCTCCCCAGTCTCTACCTCTCTCTGGCATCTGACCTTCATGCTAGGCACTTGCCCTCACAGACGTTTGAACTTGCAGGTGTTAGTCTTAACAGTTGACCTTGTGGGAGCCAAGAGAGAGCCTGTTCGCTGAAGGGAAGCTTGAGGAGCTGGGGTGCCATAGAGCAAGGGTGGTCTAAACACAGTTAGTGGCTCCAATTTATATCCCCAGCTCTTTGTATCCACCAGTATGAATGGGTTAACCATGATTCAGACATCATCTCTCCTTCACAGACTGAGAATGCCCTTCCTGTGAATTCTAGGCTTGGACTATTGTGTTTGTTGGTTCTTCTACCTACACATCACCTATGGCTCCTCATCTTCTGGCTCTCCCCATCCCAGCAGAAACATCAGCACCCTAGTGGAGTGACCCCTGAACAAAACACTGACTGGGTTTGTTTTCAGTATCGCCACTGCCCATGTTGGTGTGGGTGTTCATCAGCCAATCCCTCAGCTCCACCCCTGTGACAACAGAACCATACCTGCTTTATCTTTGTGTCCCCCAGTACTCAGAATGGTGACCAGCACAGCAGGGCCTGAGGGTCAGCTGGCATTACTGTGTTCAGAAGTAATTGAACTTAGCACATTTGTACTGAGGGCAGATAAGGCATCTACTGCTATTTAACAAGTGATTCCAAGACTCGGTGACTTGACACGGTGAACAAGGACTAGTTTTTTGGAGTTTTTGTAACCAAGAATTCAGGAAAGGCTTAGCCAGGATTGTAGGGGTGTGAGGTTTCATTCCTGCTCATGTGGGCTATGGGCAGTCTTCTGTTTCTTAGCTCCTTTTATCTGACACATCAACTAGCTCAGGCCAACTTGAGCCCTTCTAATACTGCACACTTCTGATCCTCACACGAGGGCAGTGGTCTGTTTCTTTTGTGCTTCAGCACTTGTGATCTGATGGGCTTGCTCAGGATATCCCAGAGGACCTCAGTCATGCCTTTGCCATGTGAGCTCACGTGCTCACAGGTTCTTGAGACCAGGACATGAACATGCTTGGAGGGGCTTAATTCTGCATGTCACTCTATCAACCTAACCATCTGTGTTTGGAGATATCCATCCATCCATACATACACTTATCAACCAGCTCTCTCATCAATCATTCCTGTACCTATCAGTTGTTTATCTCATCTATCTATCTATCTATCTATCTATCTATCTATCTATCTATCTATCTATCATCTATCTACCCATTCATCTACTCATGTGTCTCAATCATCTATCTCATCTATCTACCAACCTACCATCTATCCATTCACCTACCTATGTATCTGTTATTCATCTGTCTCATCTACCTGTCCACCACATGGCTATCGTTCTCTGTCATCCATCTCTCATCTATCCATCTAGCTCTCTATCAAAAACCTCATATGCAGTTTACCACCATAAGTCTGTGACACCATCTACCTGTCATTTATCTGTCATCCTTTGGTCAGTGTGTCCGTCGCACTCTGACTCTGTCCCCTCCTTGGGAACGAAGGCTACATCATGATTCATTTCCTCATTCTCGCTTCAGTTACCTTCATTTCCACAGAAGATGAGACATCTCACTGGAGATTTCTCTAGGGCCTTGGCTCATGAATGATAAAACTCATGCATCAGACTATCTGTTCTGTTCTTTTTTCCTCCTTTTTTTGCAAAAAAAAAACATACTTAAAATATAAGAAAGTTCTGAAAATAAGTACACATAACAAACTTCTGGAAATTGAAGCAGAATTAGCAAATACTAACATTCTGCCACATTTATGTCTGAGACTAAAAATAAGTAAAATGCTACCTTATATATATATATATATCATATTTCACATACAGAAAATAAAAATTTAAAGAGAATACTGTTGGGTAGTTTTATGGATTTGGCAAATATTTCATTCCATGTTCTAATACTTAATACCAGAAATAAATCTAAGTATCAGTAATACAGAATATTGTTTTGTGACTTTAAAGAACGTGTGTGTGGGCTGAGCTTAGCATTCTTCAGTTTGAGGTGATTTTTCCAGCAATTCTCTGCTCTCTGTTCCCCACGGAACTGGGATGACAGGCATGTGTGACCATGCCCAGCTGGCTACCTGGGCCTTGAGAAATGGGACTCAGGGAAAGTGCAGCCTGCTCAGGCCCTGTGCATGTGTGGCGAGTACACTTCCCTCTGAGCCATCTACCCCAGCCTTGTGCCTTTGTGTTTTAAGATAGTGTCTCACGTAGCCCAGCCTGGCTTCGAACTCACTGTGTAGCTCCTGGCCACCATCGGCATGCCCTGCCCTGAAGTTTGAACTTAGAGCTCAGTGAAGCTTTGGGGTGTCACCCCACTAGAACAGACCAGCTGGCCCCTTGCTTGGGGGTTCAATGCACTCCATCTCCCAGTGCCTTAGGTTTCAGGTAGTGTGGACAGGGGCTCCCACCTGCACCCTGATTTCTGTGGGGTTGGGGGATCTGAGCTCCAGGCTTGTGGAGCAAGTGCCTTTAACTACTGAACCATCTCTCCAGCCCTTCAGGTTTTATTAGCCATAAAATGTGCTTTCCTTGGATGTTGAGCCGTATTTTTGCTGGGTGCACAGCCTCAGTTTGGCAGTCATTTTCCCTCAGCACATCAAAGCCGCCTGGCACCCTCTTTGGTTTCCACGTTGTGGAGAAAGGCCCACATTTAGCCGCCGCCTATGTCCTTGCGAAGTCTTTTATCTCTGGCCACTTCTGAGGTCGTCTTTAATGTTTGTGTTCCACAGGTTTACTTTGACGTGTGTGGTTGGACAGTCCTTTCTGATTATGCCATTAGCAATCCACTGGGCTTTGATGATCTCTAGAAACTTCTCAGCTGTCATTTTCCAAGCATCATCTAGATCCCACACTCCTCTCCTTCTGAAAGCACAAAGTAATGTTGTTTTTTTGTTTTGTTTTGTTTTGTTTTTTACTTTCTTTACCTTTTATATATTTCACATTATTCTGAGACAGGACCTCACTCCTTGGCCCAGGTTGGCCCTCCACTCCTCATCCTCTTGCCTCAGCTTCATGACTGCTAGAATTACAGGTGTGCTCCACCACACCTGTCTTGCATTATCTTCTACTTTTCATAACTTTGTGTTATCATCTGAATGCTTTGTTTAGGTATGTCTTAAAATTTTACTCGCTTTCTTTGTTTCTTGGTTGTTTCTTTGAGATGGGGTCTTGCTCTTACTCAGGTTGAACTAGAATTCACTGTATCCTCTCACGGTGACCTCGAGTTCATGTCGCTCCTCCTAGCTCTGCCAAGCGCTGGTATTAAAGGCATGAGCCACCACACCTGGCTTACTCACTGTTTTAATCCACTGGGTTCCTTTTTTAAGTAAAGCTTTATTGAAATATTACTTTTAGTAAACTTCACACATACAAAGCATGCAATTTAATTAGTTTTTTTTCCTTTTATTTTTACTTATTTATTAGATAGAAGGGGTAAGCAGATGGGCACACCAGATCTCCCACTGCAAATGAACTCCAGACTCATGTGCTCCCCCCCCCCCCCGCCGTGCATCTGGTATATATGGGTCCTGGGGAATTGAACCTGGGTCCTTTGGCTTTGCCAGCAAGCCCCTTAACCACTAAGCATCTCTCCAGATCCCTAATTAGTTTTGATGTATGCATACACTTATGAAGCCTGCAGTAAAACCAAGATGGTGAACATATCCATCAGTCTCAAAGTTTCTTTCATCCGTTTTATGCTCCTGCCCACTTTTCCCACCTTATCCCCAGTCAACCACTAATATACCTTTGCCACTAGAGGTCATTTGCTTTTTCTTGCCCTTGATTGAAACGGAATCATGCTGCATACTGGGGTTTGTACCTCTCCCCACTGAGGACAGTGACATTCTCTCATGGGTGTCTACTATGTGTGGAGTTCTGTGGTTGTTGCAGTCAGGTTCGCATTGCTGGTAGAAATCACCCAAGCAAGAGCAGCTTGTGGGAGAAAGAGGTTTGTTTTGGCTTATGGGCTCAAGGGGAAGCTCCACGGTGGCAGGGGAAAATGATGGCATGAGCAGAGGGTGGACATCACCCCGTGGCCAACATAAGGTGGGCAATAGCAACAGGAGTTTGTGCCAAGCACTGGCATGGGAAAACTGGCTATAACACCCATAAGTCTGCCCTCAATAATACACCACCTCCAGTAGGCATTAATTCCCAAATCTCCATCAGCTGGAACTTAGCATTCAGAACACCTAAGTTTATGGGGGACACCTGACTCAAACCACCACATTGGTGAAATGTCTCTTCAAGTCTTTTCCCATAGAAAAATAAAATGCAGGCTGGAGAGATGGCTTAGCAGTTAAGGCACTTGCCTGCAAAGCTAAAGGACCAGGTTCTATTCCCCAGGACCCATGTAAGCTACATGCATAAGGTGGCACATGTGTCTGGTGTTTGCTTGCAGCAACTAGAGGCCCTGGCATACCCATTCTTTCTCTCTCTCTCTCTCAATTAAGTAAATAAATAAAAATAAAATATTTGAAGAGGATGGAACCTTTGAGTTTGACTTTGGAGAGTTCTCTGCATACTCTGGTCATACCGTATTTACATGTGGTTCGAGTTGTGTCACGTGGTCTGATCACAACACACCTCACGTAGCTCTCCATGCACTTTTCTCATGTTTCCTGTCTCACAGTGATGGCTCATGGAATTTTCATCCAGTGTGTGCCCTGTCTTTTTGCTATTTATTTAATTATTATTTTTTTTTTTTTGTAAAGCAGGGTCTCATACTAGCCCAGGCTGACCTGGAATTCACTATGTAGTCTCAGAGTGTCCTTGAAATCACAGCAATCCTCCTACCTCTGCCTCCCAAGTGCTGGGATGAAAGGCATGCACCTCCACACCCAGCTATTTTTTTTAAGATATTTTTAAGATATATATATATATATATATATATATATATATATATATATATATATACATACACACACATACATACATATATATGTATATATACATATATATGTATATACATATTTATATATAATTTTTATTTATTTATTTGAGGGAAAGAGGGAGAGACTGCAAAGGAACTCCAGATACATGCACCACCTTGTGCATCTGGCTTACGTGGATCCTGGGGAATCAAACCTGGGTCCTTTTGCTTTGCCGGCAGGAGTTTTAACCAGTCAGCCATCTTTCCATCCTTATTTATTTATTTATTTTGTTAATCGATTTTTCAAAGTAGGGTCTCACTGTAGCCCAGGAGTTGACTCTATAGTCGCAGGGTGGTGTTGAACACACCTCCTACCTCTGCTTCCCAAGTTCTTGGAGTAAAGGCTTGTGCCCACACCAGGCTCCTACTTATATTTTTGAGACAGGATCTCACTCTGGAGTTCAGTTTGGCTCCATACTTGTGATCCTCCTGCAACAGCCATCCAAGTACTAGAATTATAAAATCAAGTCTTTTCTCCTCCCTTTGCCTCTCCTCTCCTCTCTTTCATACCTCTGTTTCTCTTCCCTTTCTCTCTTACCTCCTTCTCTTTCTCTACTCTCCTTCTCTCTCTTTCCTCTTTCCCTCCTTTTCTTCCTCTTTCCCTTTCTCTTTCTTCTTCTCTCCTCTTCTCTCTCCTCTCCTCTCCTCTTTCCTCCCTCTTTCTCTTTCCCCTTTCCTTCCTTCCTTTCATCTTTTCTTTCTTCCTTCCTTCTTTCCTTCTTTCCTCTGTTCCTTTCTGTGCCATGGATGGCACCCAGGGTCCTGAACATGCTGGGCAAATGCTCTACCGCCAAGATGCTTCCCCGGCTATGGCTTTTTTTAAGCAGGACATTTAAGGACTTTAATTTTGATGGACTCCATTTTTCCCACTCCTGTACTGCCATCCGTCATGGAAACCTTTGCACAAAGCACAGTTACGAGTTTCCTCTGAACATGCTGTGCTTGTACATTGCATATCAGGCCTATAATCCACTGTCACCTAACTTTTTATTATTTAAAAAAAACTGTTGACAAATTTCATACATATGCACTATGCACTCTGACCATAATCTTTTCCCACCCCCCTCCCATCCCTTCCCACAGAACCCCTTCTCTTTCCAAAAAGTCTCTCTTCTGTGTTGGTGTTAGTTTCCTCCTCCTATTATGCAGTTCTTGGGTAGGTAGTGTCCTAACATATGATCTACTTAGAGAAAGGTTCATGTGCTACTGAAAGAGTGTATGCTCTTCACTATTTGGTGGAATATTCTGTAGACATTTGTTAGGTCCATGTATTCTATGATGTCATTTAATCTAGTTGTTTCTTTGGGTTTTTTGTTTGTGTGTTTTGCTGGGCTTATCTCTCAGTTGGTGAGAGCAGGGTGCTGGCATGACTGTTGTTCTTGGGGTCACCTGTGACTTGACATCTAGTAGTGTTTGATTAGTAAAATTGAATGGACTCATGTTCAGTGCATATATGTTTAAAATTGTAATATCCTCTTGTTGGGTTGTTCCCTTAATCAGTATGAAATAACCTTTTATTTTCTTCTGACTAATGTTGGTCTGAATTCTATTTTGACAGATATTAGAACAATAACTCCTATTTGTTTCTAGGCCTATTTGCTTAAAATACCATTTTGCATCTTGTAAAATTATTTTTATTTTTAAAATTTATTTGAGAGAGAAGAGAGAGGTAGAATGGGCATACCAGAGCCTTTAACTGCTGCAAACAAACTCCAGATTCATGCTTCACCTTATGCATCTGTCTTACATGGGTCCTGGGGAATCAAACCTAGGTCCTTTGGCTTTGCAGGCAAGTGCCTTAACCACTTAGCCATCTCTCAAGCCTGCATATTTCTTTTAAAGGTGGGTGAGTTTCTTGGAAGAAACCAAAAGAAGGATGCTGTCCTTTAATTCATTCTGCTACTCTGTGTGCTTTGGTGGGGGCATTGAGGCTTTTGATATTCAGAGTTGTTATTAAAAGGTGTGTCTAAAATTTTTAATTAAAATAAAAGGGTTGGAGAGATGGCTTGGTGGTTACGCACTTGCCTGAGAAGCCTAAGGACCCCAGTTTGAGACTCGATTCCCCAGTACCCATGTAAGCCAGATGCACAAGGTGGTGCATGTGTCTGGAGTTTGTTTGCAGTGGCTGGAGGCCCTGGTGTGCCCATTTTTTTCTCTCTCTGCCTCTTTCTCTCTCTGTCACTCTCAAATAAAAAAATAAAAATAAACAAAAAAAATTTAAAGGTGTGTTTTATTTCTTGCTATACTGCTTTGTAGTGCTTGATGTTTTTCTAGTCTTTTCTTGCATTAAGTATTTTTAAGCATGTTGTATTTTTCCTGTGGCCTCATGTATGTGCTTTTCCTTCCATTCAGGGTGAAGGATCCCTTCAAGTATTTTCTTCTTTAAAAATATTTTATTTATCTGTTTCCAAGGAGACAGAGAGCAAGAGCCAGGGCTTCAACCCACTGCCAACGAATTCCAGATACATGGGCTACTTTGTGCATCTGGCTTTATGTGGGTACTAGGGAATCAAACCTGAGTCATTAGGCTTTGCAGGCAAGCACCTTAGTCACTGAGCAATCTCTCTATCCCCCTTCAAATGTTCTGTAGCTCTGGTTTGGTGGTTTGGTGGTCATGTGTGTACACTGTCTAGTTGCGTTTGGACAAACGCAAAATAGACACACCACAGGCAAAGTATGATTTGCTGGAGGGTTAGAGGGATTAGTTCGAGTGCTCCCCACTGACTGTACTCAGCTTTTAGCTAGATTCAGGCAGTCAAAGTGATGGGGAGTCTGAGCATAAGGCAGGTCACGAGTTCCCATCAGATCGGATCTTGTTCAAAAAATGACCTTGTTTAAAACAAGAATTGTTGGATTAATTTGGTCATGTAATCAGTTAATTTTTATAGGAATATAATTAAGTAGGGACACTTGAAGATATTTATGAATTTTGTCCCATGTATAGTTAGATTTATATTAAAGATATGGGGTCATACATATGGACTTATATATCCAATCACAACTTAAAGTGGCCTGGAGATGAGTGGTTTGAATTTGGTCCCCAACATATGTTGCAGTTGATTTCATTAGTTGTACTCAGATCAGCAGGTTTTGTCTGTGTCCTGTTGTATTGTAGTGGTACTCACTACATTCACACAGCTGATGCACAAAGGGTGCTGCTAGAGAAGATTGGGCGACTTTTTCACTGTCCTGAAAGCAGCAGCCAGGACACGGACCAGAGCGACTACAGCTACTGCGAGCGCACGAAAGGCCACTCAGGTGGTCGCAGTGTTGCGTCACTTTATTCAGCACAGGAAGAACCCTGGAGTCCCTGTAAGGCGCAGTGTAATTTACTGGGTAAGGCATAGGTCTCACATCACATAAACATACTTTTATTAAGAAACACGTGGGATAAGCAGCTGGAAGAGCATAGACTATGAGCTAGACTTTCTTTTGGTGTACTATGAAAAGAACCAGTAAGAAGGACATATGGATGGGGAGCACAAGGGTGCATTGGTACAGGGTGATAACAATAGACAGTAAGTAAAGAGCCTGTTTTTTGTTTTTTGTTTTTTTTACTTTTGTAAATTTACCTTCCCACATGGAATAATTTTAAACACGCAGAGTCAACTCACTAGTGCGGGTCCTTTTCCTAAAAAGGGTCAGGGGTTGTATAGTCTTCTTTCTCCCTATATAATAGAATCATAGCTGTATATGGTTACACCATTGATAGGAGTATAGACAGACAAGGACAGTTATGTTTATCACAAATCCAATCTTTAGGGCCCTGATCAATAATAAAATAATTTACTAATCTGATACATGTCCTGTAGGGTCCCAACATGTTTCCCATGGTATATATATGTGTGTGTGTATGTGTGTGTGTGTATACATATATATATATATATACACATACATATATATACACACATATATACACACATACACACACACAACATATATATACACACACACACATATATACATATACATACACACACATACATAAACACACTCAGGATAAGGGTCTGTATGAACAGAGAAGCCAAGTATGGGAGGCTGAAACAAATTGTTTCTTTGCCATATGTGTAATTACCCACAACCAAAACTTTAGGTTGGCTGGTTTTTAAGTGGAGTCAAGCCTGTAGCTGGGAGTAAGGCATTAATGATTAGATCCCATACAAACTGACAATTGAGTGAACCAGTAACTGATTTCTGAGGGTGAATGTGGGTAAGATTAAGTTGGCTATTAATTTCAGGAGGCTACATGCTTCCTAGCCAAGAAGTGACATTATCGAAAATGGGAAAAGGTGGATGCACCCATGTATTGGGCTCCCATAGAGGGAGGTCAGCAGTGAAAGCCCAGCGCTAGGCATCCCCTTCCCTGGGTGGGCGCAGAGCCGTACCGGAAGGGACTGCCGTTGTGTGCACAGTGTAGTGCTGGACTTCAGGTGGTCCTGACGTGGTCAGAAACACTCTGTCTGATGGGAAAGTTTCTGTAGGCTCGATCAGGTCACAATAGGGCCTTCCAGGTTTGCAGCAGGAGTAGAGCTGGCAAGAATTGATTTAAGTTGCTCCATGTTTAAGCAGCCAAGACACCATCTTTCTTTTTTTGTGGGGGGGGGGGTTCAAGGTAGGGTCTTACCCTGGTCCTGGCTGACCTGGAATTCACTACGTAGTCTCAGGGTGGCCTCGAACTCATGGTGATCCTCGTAGCCCTGCCTCCCGAGTGCTAAGATTAAAGGCGTGTGCCACCACGCCCAGCCCATCCTTTTTGAATTAAAGAAAATTAAAAGTAATGATAGTAGCATGGAGTTTAGTCATGGGTGACTCTAGCTTTAGCCCTTAATCCACCTTCTTGTTGTTTAAATAACATGGATTTTTAAAGATTTATTTTTGTTTATTTATTAGACACAGAGAGGAGGGTGGGAGGGAGAAAGAGAGGAAGAGAATGGGTACGCCAGGGCCTCTAGCCACTGTAAATGGACTCCAGACACATGCACCACCATGTGCAGCTGACTTATGTGGGACCTGAAGAATCGAACCTGGGTCCTTAGGCTTTGAAGGCAAGTGCCTTACCCGCTAAGCCATCTCTCCAGCTCAACGTGGATTTTTATATACCATGTGTCCTTTTTGATCTAAAACATGTCTTTTTAAATTGAAAACATACCTTATATTTGTAATTTTATTTCTTTATATTGAATGGTCTCTTCATTATTATTTTTTTAATTATCATTATTACTGTTAAAATTTAGAAATTAATCCATGACCTCACTGTGCCTGGCACTACCTATCCTGATAATAGGAGGAAAAGAGGATGATATCTAAATAAAGAGATATGAAACTGGGCCTTCAATCTCAGCACATGAGAGGCAGAGTTAGGACAATTGCTGTGAGCTCACGGCCACCCTGAGACTACATAATAAATTCCAGGTCAGCCTGGGCAACTGTGAGACCCTGCCTCGAAAACCAAAATAATTAATAATAATAAATAAATAGAGAGACATTAACTAAGAAGGATAGGGGATATGATGGAGGGTGGATTTGTGAGGGGAAAACTGGGACCATTATCATGGTTTATTATCTATAATTATGGAAGCTGTCAATTTAAAAGTTTCTAAAAAATCTATGAGCCAAAATAAACCCTTCATCCTTTAAATTCTTGTTGTCATTTATTTTGTCAAACCAGCAAGTAAAGTAGCTAATTCACCAAGGTTATAAAATTCAAGGAGGCAAGCCGGGTGTGGTGGTGCATGCCTTTAATCCCGGCACTTTGGAGGCAGAAGTAGGAGGATTGCTGATAGTTCGAGGCCACCTGAGACTACATAGTGAATTCCAGGTCAGCCTGGGCTAGAGTGAGACCTTACTTCAAAAACAAAACAAAACAAAAAAAATTAGAAATTAAAATGAAAATCCAGGAAGCTTTATTTTGTAGAAAGTATCACAATTTTAAAAGTAGATAAAATATATTAATAGTCTTGTGGTTTGTTAATAAATCCAAATTAATTAATTTGTTAAAGGTTTAAGTTTTAATAATATATATTTAGAAGGTAACTTTAGAATTATTATACTAAGCATGATCAGGCATAAAGCCAAAAGCTTCGAGATGAATTCTTTTAAACATATTGTGAGCTTGATTTTTAGCAATTTAGTATTATATTAATGTTCGTCCATGTACTTTTTCAACACTTATTGGACATAAGTTTAGTTACATATAAAGATAAATTACATGAAGCAAACACAAAACAGCATACCAAGTCACTGGAGATAAACAACCTGGTTGAGATTTCATTTCTGGGAGTACGCACTTAACAGTCAGTGTTGCTGTGTCAGAACTATAGACAACGTGCCTTAGCCTGGGCCACAGGGACTGCTGTAAAGGCCAGATAATTTCTATAGTTTTAAAACTTGTCATTAGTGAGCTTTAAAATCAAATAATTATCTTAATCATTATTTTTTATAACACTAAGTAATCTTAAAGATAGAAGTGACATATTTTTTGTTTGTCTTTGGGAAAACTCTGATTCCGAGGGAGGGCAAATGGGAACAATTGGACCTCAGGTGAGGGTCATGTGATTCTCACTCTCTCCATCCATCATGGAGTTGTCAATAGTTAGATTACCATTACTATAGACCTTGTACTACTGTCTTGTTTTGTGTTAAAGTTCTGGTAGCTACCTGGCCAAGGTATTTTTTTTTTTTTTTTTTTTTGCCACAAGATGTCTTTATGTTATGTCTAGAGAAAAAATAAAATGTCATTCAACACCCCCAAGATGAGGGCATTTTCCTATGATGGAGAGAATAAAATATTGAAGCAGAAACCATCATGTTCTGAGTGACCATCTAAGCAATAAGAACTTTTTGTGAAATTAGAATTGAGACAGCAACTTATAGAATAAAATCTTAATTAAGATTAATTACACTTGTTTAAAATTTTAATTATATTGTGTTCTAAAAGGAATTTCAACCAAATTCATAACTTTATCTATGTGACTTTTTACTTAAAAAAATACAAACAAACAAACAAACAGTAAACTACACTGCCCATATAAATCAACTCTTATTGGACAAGAGTTTAACAGTTAACTAGAAAACATTGCGGATGTATTGCCATAATTATTATTTTTAAATGTTGGTGTGACCTTGTATATTGTTTGTAGATAGGTTTTAAAATCCACTTACTATTTTAGCAAGTAGTTTGATGTAAAGATTGTATTTAATTTATGAAAGTCCAATAAACCTAAACATTTAAAATTAAACCAATTATCAATGAAAAAGTTAACAACACACATTTTTTTTAAAAGTCAGTACTCATCATAGTAAAAATAATTTTCTTAAATTAAGGCACTAAAATGGCAGTGCAACTCCCATTAAAATTATCTTATGCTTGTTAATTTAATGCCTATCATTCAAAAACACAAAGAAATACATTATATAATTACAGAAATGATGCAACGTACAGAATGCTTCTAAATTTGGTTCTTTTGTGTATCTATTTCCTAATGTCTCCAATAGCAAAATAACTCGATGTGGCTTGGCAAAAATGTAGACATTAAATGTAATTTTTTTGTCTTTTCTAGTCCCCAAGTACAAACTTATTGAAACTTGAGATAGGATCCAACTCTATTCTTTAACACAAATGAAACTCATTTTGGCCTGTCTCAAATTCACAGAAATCTTTTTACTTTTATCTTTCAAATGTAGGGATTAAAGCCTTGTGTCATTACACCTTGTAAGTCTGGATAATCTTTGATCTTTAGTTTTAAATCTATACCTTAAAAATATATGACTTAATAGAAATGAAACAGAAAATTTAGTTCTTAACAAAAACTGTTCTGAAGGACGAGAGCACAGATAAACAGGCAATGATTTTTATATCTTAATGTTATAAGTTAAAATTAATCAAAACACATAAGACATAAGTTTAAGACTTAATAACAAAGATATCTACTTTACATATCAATAGGTTTAAGATTCTTGAATGTCATTGTTTTCTGGAATGCCATTGTGGTGGTTTGTCCCCTATAAACTTAAGTTAAGTTTTAATAATATATATTTAGACTATATACTTCCTAGCCACCTATAAACTTAGGTGTTCTGAATGCTAGGTCTCCAGCTGATGGAGATTTGGGAATTAATGACCCCTGGAAGCAGTGTATTGTTGGGGGCGGGCTTATGGGGATTATAGCCAGTTTCCCCTTGCCAGTGTTTGGCACACCCTCCTGTTGCTATTGTCCACCTTATGTTGGCCAGGGGGTGATGTCCACCCTCTGCTCATGCCATCGTTTTCCCTGCCATCATGGAGCTTCCCCTCAAGCCTGTAAGCCAAAATAAACCTTCCCCCCCCCCCCCCCGCAAAAGCTGCTCTTTGTCAGGTGATCCCTGCCAGCAATGTGAGCCTGACTGCAGCAGGTGTCCTTCACTGTGGAAAGGAAATTTAACATAAAAATCCTCAACAAGCACATAAAATAAAATTTTACATTTGGCACTGACACATCATCCTGAAAAAGAAATCCAATATAATCAATCTAATTAAATGGACTTTAAATATATTTAGAGATATTTTGACATTTTATTTTTATTACCTATGATCATAGAAAAATGGAATAGAATTGTCATAAAACCAGTCTTTGGAAGAAATCATTATCAAAATGTATGCATCCATTGTTAACCTCCATAGCCTAGTGAAACCTTTGTCTTATTAAGTAGCAGTTATGGCTTTATGAAACAATTAGTAAATCCAAAAATAATATTTTTATAGTTTTAATAAGTTAAGATTACATAAGTTCATGAATATGGACTTATAAGGACTTTTAGTATATCATCAAACATTTACATTCACACATATTCACCCTTTAAATTGGTATACCAAAAATATTTTAAAAGCAAAATTAAGAATAATAAAATATTGACGTGGCCAAAATTTTTATATATTTTGAATTTTATGTTGCTATGCTATATTCTTTTTTCTCACAAGACAACATACAAAAACCCATGAAAACATCATGAACACACATGAAAAAATACTGGGTGCATATTAAGAAAATTACATTGCAACTTTATATCTTTTGAAATGTAAGACTCAATAATATAAAAGATCCCTGGTAAAGTTACTTATGTTTATCTGCAGCAAATAATTATCTATATGTTTATGAGAGCTAAATAGCAGAGAGGGAGAAGTCCTTACAAGTAGAAATATCTTTTTAAACAGTTTAGGTCAAAATCTTACATTATTTTATTCAGTCTATATATTCTGCCCTTGAAAGCTAGAGAAAGTCTTCCAACCAACCACCTAGAAAGATCCAGATTTTAAGACTTATCATGTTTATAACAAGCAGAGAAATTTAGAAGAAGACCAATTTTTATATCTTGAATCCAAAATGCTCTGCTTTAAGAGTACTCTCCCAGTGTTTCCAGTTGCTCTCCTGAGGGTAGGAGAGGGGCTAGGGTATCTTGGGAATCAGTCTTATGATATCCCACCAGAAAAGAAAGAGGTAAGCAAAATTACTCAGCACATGTTTGAGAGAAAAAGAGGAAGGTTGCTATTTGGCGTGGCACAATGAAAGAGGAGGGCCTGGTCACCTCCTTGGACCCAGGCAAGGTGGGTGGTCCTGGCTAATAGTAACTGTTTAATAGAAAGAAGAGAGGGACCACCTCCCAGCCTCAGGGGGACCTGTGTCCGAGAGCAGAATTGACAGAGGGGGGTCCCTGGAGTCCCCTTCTCAGGAGCCCGTCTCGTACTCCATCTCCACCTAAGCCCACAATGCCAGACTACTGCGCCATGGTCAGGAAACCAAAGATTAGCATCAACTACTGTCTGCAATGACTTCAAAAGTTTTTCCTTTGAGTCCCTGAGAATTTCTAAAAATATTGAAAAGCATTAATATATTCTTTCTGTCCTGTGGAAGATTATTCCTCCATGTTCCCCTGACTGAGTCATTCTCAAAGGTGGGCAGAACTCCCATCGCTTCTGGTTCCACTGTGGAACTCCCTTTGTTTTATTTATAATTTTCTTATTTCTGAGTTTCCTGGGCTTTTCAAGCCTCCTGAGTTATAATGTCCCTGTTCAGGTACCACTTCTGTGCACTGTCCTGTGGTGTTTGGATAAATGTTAAATGAACACTTACCAGGCAAAATATGATTTAAAGGAGGGTCAGGGGTGCACTCGAGTGCTCCCCGGAATGACTGTACGCACAGCTTTTACCTAGGTTCAGGCAGTCAAAGCAATGGGGAGCACACAAAACAGATCATGAGTTTAGGGACCAGGTCATGAGTTGCTTTTTTAGGTTTATTTCGTCAAGATTTTCTTTCTTTTTTTTTTTTTTGAGAAGCTATGAGTTTCCTGCCTTCAAGAAGCTCCATCCAGTGCGCATGGTTTAGCGCATTTCTGATTAGCCTTTTGCCAATTAGCTTGATTTCCACTTGTGCATCTGGCTTTATGTGGATATTGGGGAATTGAACCCAGGTCATTAGGATTTGCAGAGAAGAACCGTAACCACTGAACAATCCCTCCAGCTCCCTTCAGATATTTTCTGGAGAGCTGGTTTGATGGCCTAACCCTTTGAGCTGTTTTTTTTTTAAATCAAGGAATGTTCTTTCTCTTTCAATTATGACACATAGCTGGAAAGAGTAATCTGGACTGGCAGTTGTTTCTCAGAACTTGCAACACAACATCTCACACTGTTCTGAAGTTTAAAGCTTGTGTTGAGTCCCCTGCTGCTACCCTGATGGGCTTGCCTTTACACATGACTAAGAGCTTCTCTTTCCTACTTTCAGGAAGATGAGGACAGGTTCTTTTCTGGCACGGTCTGTCTGATGTTCTGAAGGCCTCTTGTATCTGTACTAGCTTCTCTCCCTAATTGGGGGAAATTTCTTCTATGACTTGTTAAAAATATTTACTATGCCTTTAGATTGAAATTCTTCTTTTATGCCCAGAATTATTCAGTTTGATCTTGTCATGGTGTCCCAAATATGTTGAAATTCATACTCACAACTTTTTTGTTCACGTATCTTTCACTGTGTTGGAATTTTCCAAATTCTCTACCTTGTCTTCAAGGTCAGATATTCTGTCCTTGACTTGATCTCTTCTATTGGTGAAACTTTCAATGAAGATTTTTTTTAACTTTCTGGGTTTTTTTTTTTTTGTTGTTGTTGTTTTGCTTTGTTTCCAGTATTTCAGATTGGTTTTTCTTCAGTATTTCTATTTCCTTACTCATATGTTGTATTGACCTCCTTATTTCATTAAGGTGACTCCCTATGTTCTCTTTCTGGAATTTGTTTTCTTCTTTGTTTCCTTTATTTATTTGAAGATACTTACAATCATACTTTTAAATTCTCTGTCATTTCATCTAATGCAGTTTCACTGGAGGTCACTGTTGGATGTATAATATTTGGAAGATTTATGTTGCCCTGGATTTTTTGCTTATTGTATTCCTGGGATTTTTCCATCTTGGGTTATTTTATTGCTTAATTTTTTTTTTTTTTTGTTTATCATCTGTATTCTTAGATGTTCAGGTCAGAAGTTATTTTTTCACACAGGGGGTGAAGGTGCCAGGTGTGGCCTCTTGGCCTCTTTATTAGTCCCAGAGTAACAGCAGCAGTGACCCAAGCTGCTGGATATGCCTGCTGGGTGAATATCCTAGTAGTGAATGGTTAGTAAATGAGCAAGGCTGGTTTGAAGTGGAATAGCATGTTATTTTCCTAGAAGTGGGAGGGGCTCACATTATGTTGGGTTGAGGACTATTAACTCTGAAAATGTATCGAGGAGAGAAAAGTTGGGATGCTGTTAGGTTCCACAGATCTTAGATGTTGGTTTAATCTATGGCAGCTGTAGCTATGGAGAAAAAAAGAGGAGAGAATAAGAAGAGATAATGTAGCAAAAAGGTTGGAAAGAGGGAAAGTCTATGAGTTGTATATAATGAGTGGTAGAGAGATCTCAGAAATAGACTGGGTGGAGGAAAATATATAACAAACTGAAAATACAAGTGAGCAATATGCAAACACAAACCAAGCTAACATGGAACATATGTGCATGATTGGAGGTTTTCTTTCACAATTTTTATTAACATTTTCCATGATTATAAAACATATCCCATGGTAATACCCTCCCTCCCCCCACCTGCACTTTCCCCTTTGAAATTCCATTCTCCATCATATTACCTCCCCATCTCAATCATTGTACTTACAGATATACAATACCAACCTATTAAGTACCCTCCTCCCTTCCTTTCTCTTCCCTTTATATCTCCTTTTTAACTTATTGGCCTCTCCTACTAAGTATTTTCCTTCTCACACAGAAGCATGATTGGAGGTTTTTTTAAAGCCTTAAACCTGGTGTGGTGGTTTATGCCCTCAACCCAGTTACTTGAGAGGATGCCGTGAGCTCAGGAGTTCTTTAAGTTCAAGGCTGCCCTGAGCTGAAGTGAGTTTCATGTTAGCTTGGGCTGGAGTGAGACTCTGCCCCCCAAAAAGCACTACCATTAAGAAATATCAGGTGTGACACAGATTATTTTTAAGGAGGTAAAGTATACTAAATATATATCATATCTACCTAGTCAGTATTTCTGCCTTCATTGGCTGTGCTTTTAATTATTTCTCTCTCTGTGATTTTATTTTATTTTTTAGCTCCCTTCCCTGACATGGGAGGCATGATTAGCACGGCCAGTTCAAGTATGTATACCCAGCTTTGTGGTATGCATTGCCCCAGTGTAAACAGCCCCATGACCTTTTGTGGTGAGTTTTCATTTCACCCATGTTGAGTTGTGAAGCTGGCTCCCTGCACTATGGGCTTGTCTTAGCCAGTTAAGTCAGTCGGAAGTTGAGATTAACTGGTCTCAGGAGTGGCTGAGGTTCCTTGGTATTCCTTGGTGTTCATGGTGGTTGCATGTGTGGCAGGCAGCTGAGGTGCTGTCTGGAGGTATTCTGGAGTGGCTCAGCTGGTCCCTGTCATATACTCCTTGGGATCCTTTTGACTTTTTCAGGTGAGCATCTGCTTGTGCCAGCCTCATTTTGGCCTATCTATTTGTTTATTTTGCTGCAAATATTATAGTGTGCTGGTTATACCATTTGATTTTAGGAGTTGCTCAAAGACTAAAGAATTATAGATGGTGTGAAATTTCTATCAAAATATACAGAGATTGAGAGGGTACAAGAGAGTATAGAGAAACAGAACAAAAGAATGTGGTCAACTGATTTTTGGTAAAGGCTTAATGGAAACTCAGAGGAGAAAGCACAGTCTTTTTACCAAATGGTGCTGAGTTTGAACAACTGCATCTATCAGCACGAGCCGTGGAAGGCATAGCTTCCTGCACCCCCACTCTCAGGGGTTACCACCTCATCACCTGATGTCCATGTTCCAGCCTTGTCCAGGGTTTTGGTTGGGTTATAATTGCATTACTGCTTTTCCATGTTGACCAGAAAAAGCTCATGGTCCAGCGTGTTACGTGGGTTCTGAGGCTCTAAGCTCAGGTCTTCAAGTTCACCCAGCTAGCACTGTGTCTACTGAAAATCTTCCAACTCATGCTGTTTGCTTCTAAACACAAAGAAATCAGCACATTAATTTATACACACAGGAGGATTTATTTCCACCTTTTTACAATGAGAATTGTGGGTCAGATATGACTACTGAACTGTGTTAGTCTCCCCCCATGAGCTATGAGTGAGCTCGTATTTCAAAGTCTGTACCTGACATGGTTCGTCTGTTCCGGACCACATAGGAAGACTGCATGGGATCTGCAAACTGCAACATCATCTGGAGCTGCTGTCCAAACCTTGAAGACCCTTGCACAAACCTGCCACCCCCTCACCTGTGTGCTGTTCTTCCGCTTTTTGTTTGTACCTGGAGTTTATTCCAGAACTTTCCATTCTGTTCTAGTCTTTTTTTTTTTTTTTTTTTTTTGCCAACTCTCACTACCTCACCATAATGGACAGGGCTGTTTTCATTAACACAACTACACAAGTTAAAGGAGAGGGTGAGAAAGCTCGCCATCCATTTTCAGAGTGGAAATGGAAGCACATAGGGGCATCAGCCTCCTCGCCTAATCGCCTTGACATTAACTGGAGGTCCCGAGATCCACGGCGCTCGCAAAATACGCCTCTGCCGAGCCCACGGCGGGCACTGGACCGTGGAATTAGATTTTGTTGATTGATCTGTGGCTGTGTGCAGCCCTGCACCGCAGTGACGCACTCAGAAGCGTGGCAGAGGAAGCGTCACACACGTGCGACAGGGACTTGGGGAGTAACGCAGGGACATGAGGGGAGGCAGGGCTGTGTGGAAGAAGGAGTGACACGCACTTGTCACTGACCGGGGAGAGGGAGCCCACCTGAGGCCCTGAGCATGGGTGCTTAGCCATGAGTCCTTTCTTATGGGTTTGGCCATGGCTGTGGGCTTTTGTCATGATGCAAATCACTCACTCAGAGAAGTGTCTGAGGTAAGGCAGACATAGACCAGCAGCAAACATGGCTCTGAGCTCGAGCGGACCCCACTGGACGTGACTAAGACCCATGTACCCTTATCCACAACACCAAAGCTTTGAGCACAATTATAGGCACCTGTCAATTACTTCTTTTCCCCTTTGAGGCCAAGAGAGGAGCTGAGAGCAGCGTGGTGTGACACACTTCCTGGGGAGGAGCACAGGAGACAGGCCTGAGAGACCCTCTTCTTAAAGATTTCTCCTCAAAAGGGCAAGCCATGTGGGGGCGGGCTGGGCAAGGGCTCTGCCCCATGGGTTTCAACCAGCCTAGAGATAAAAGACTAGAACTGCCCGAGGCCTCCAGTCAGAGCTGAAGTCCTCAAGCCCAAGGCCTTGACTAGCCAGCCTTCAGCTGACCTTGGCAAGAAACACTCTTTCCTGACTGGTCCCCATGAGGCCTGGGAACAAAGGTATCTTTGAAACATCTAGAAAAAGACATCCTACAGGAGGAAGGAGAACAGATAAACAGGGACCCTAGGAGGCAAGTTTAAAATCCAGATCTTAATTAGCAACTTGTTAAAAAGCTGTCCGTGACTTAACAGGCCAGTTCCCAGTCACAAACCAGAGGGAAGTACACATCCACACAGATCTGCAAGCGGCTTGGGGGGCTTGGAGACGGCGCAGGCAGCCAAGGGCTTGCTCTGTGAGCATGAAGACCTGAGATGCAACCCTAGAAGCTACCCCAGATCTGGTGACACACACCTATGATCTCGGCACTGAAAAGGCAGAGACTAGAGGGTTTCCCTGGGCTCTCGGGCTAGCAGTCTGGACTAATTGCTGAAATACCCTATCTCAGAAGAAAAAAAAGACTGTTACTGAGAAATTGCACTCAAGGCTATCCTCTGACACACACACACACACACACACACACACACACACCCACCACCCCACACCACACCAGAACGTGCACACACAGAATTATTACCAAAAAAAAAGAACAGCCTTGAGTAAAACCAGTGAGAAAAAGAATGGACTGCATGGTCTAATATCGCACTCGGAGAGGCCAAGCTCTATGGGTCACTTATGCGTGCCCTTCACATCTTTCAGTGCCACCAAAACAAGCGCTTTGAGGAGGTGGCTGTCACATCTATTCCCTGAGCCAGGTTCTCCCAAAACAGTCTGAGCTGAGGGCCCTTGTCCCTGTGACTAGGGAAGGTAGGCTCTGGAGAGTTCTGAGAGAGCAGGAGGGGATGGGAAATGGAGATGAGATACTGTGGCTTCTACCCCAGCCTGGCCCCTGGGGGACCTGGAACACGACTTGCACTTCACAAGATGTCCTGCTCTGAGGTAGAATGACCTTCCACATGACGCACTGGCCGCAGGGTGGGCAGGCCCAGGGAGGCCCATCCAGTGGGCCCCCGCAGTCACTTCCATGGCTCCAGGAACCCTGCGTGACAGGTGATGGAGACCAAATGCAAAGTCTGCTCAGTAAGGCTGATGCTCCCAGATGTGGCTGCTCAGGGGAGCTGTACTCAGAACCCCTTGGAAGCATCCAGAAGAGACAGGAACTGATCCTGCTGTGACTAGGCAAAATCCTGCTTTGAGGACACTCCCTAGGTCCATGCCTGCTCTCCCCAATGGCGACAGTCTGAATCCCACTTTGATGAGACCCTAACCCCACAGGTGGGGCTCTCCTGATGCACTCCCCATTATTTTGATTGCATGAAACCCCCACAGTTCACAGCCCGCTCCATTCTCACGTAGTGGCAGCCTGGGCGCAGAGGGGATCCCCAGCACATTCTGGAAGTGCGCTCTCCACGGCTCCCCACCTCCCTTCCTCTCTTTGTCTCTGTACTTCGAAACTACTCCTCACTGGAGCCTGCAGTAGCCCCAGCTGGTTCAGGGGGGCTGTGATGAGAGAAACAGCAGCTTGCCCTTCCCTTACCCTGGCTCAGACGGCTCTTTAGGGAATCCTGGGTCTTGATAACCAAGACAAAGGCTTGGAGGAGTAAGTGAGACCTCCCCCGCCACCAACACACACAGGGAAAGACACTTCCTGCCCTAGGCAGGGGAGGTAAGCTTCTTCCCATTGTGGGTTCCACCAAAGATGAAGCAAAGCCACACACCCATTGTTGCTGCCAGGAAAGAGCAGCGCCCAGTGCCCACATGGCATGCCGCAGATCTTATTTAATACCCTGCAGTTGGTAATGAGGTCCTGTGGCTGGATATTGGGGTGGCTCAAAGAAACAAGGCAGGGAGCGGCTCACCTTCCTCCCCAGCAGGTCCTGAGGACCACCTGGGCAGCCAGCTGCACGTGAACTGAGGCTCATATAGAGGAGAGGCTGCCTCTGCAGAGATCTTTTAACCACACTTAGGGTACATGGCAAGTAGCCTTCATCCCAGTTTGTTCACCTACAAGACGTGAGTGCTGGGCTAAATGATGGTCTGTTTGGGGCTGCGATCTTCCTGTTGAACAGATACTATGATTCTGCCTCCTAATAAAAGCATATGTGTTCATTTTTTAAATTGTACATATGTTCTGCCCTACCAATGCACAGTGTATGTATGCCACCAAGGGTAGGGACAAGAGGGACAATTCCGCTTGTATGACAATAAGTACGAATGGAGGGACCCCTGGCATTGTTCTTTCTCTGCCCTTGCCACACCTTCCCTCCGGGAAGTGATGCTCTGTTTCCAGGAACCAGTAGGTCAGGTGGTCTGGAAGGGGTTCTCGGATGAGAAAGATGCACGCTGCCCTTGGTGGTGGTCACTGCCGCTGGACTGTTAACATTCATGGAAATGACCCCGAAGTTAAAGCGCCTGCAAGGCGCTAGCTGGAGCTTGAAGGCTCAGCAGCCCTGGGGGAGGAGTGGCTGGCCTGTGGATCAGCACAGATTACAGGAGATTTTCGCAGACAGTTCTATGGGATGGTCTGCTTTGCAAGTCGTGAAGATCATTTAGCTCAATATTTAATTGCAGCAACTAACCTTTCCTAAGCTCTTGCTCAGTCGCACGGGGAGCATTTTAAAACCTGATCTTGGGCTGGGGATGTGGTCTAGTTGATGAAGTGTTTGCATACATCAACAAAGCCTTGGGCTTGATCTCCAGCACAGTGGAAAACTGTAGTGGCGTACACCTATAATCCCAACACTCAGGAGATGAAGGCAGGAGGGTCAGGAGTTCAAGGTCACCCTTGAATACATAGGGAATTCAAGGCCAGCTTGGGCTGCATGACATCCTAGCAAAAACAAAACAAAACAAAAATACCATGGTCTTACTTAGTCCCTTGCCCTGCATGAGGGGCTGTTATGATCTGCCCACCCTGAGTTGGGAAGATGAGTCTTGCAGAATCAGAAATTGCTTAAGAGAAATTGCCCAGGACTGTCTGGGTTTCTAGAAACAAGCTCTTTTTGATGGCACTTGACACGTTTCTTGGACCCACAGGTGTGAAGGGAGTTTCTACCGGAGCCGCGCTCAGCTGAGAGCCAGCAGACTGCACAGACCACCCTGGGTGCCAAGAAGAAGCCATGTGGAGCCACGTGCGCGTCTCAGGAGGGCTTCCTCAGCAGTGACAGGTAACACTTTCTCTAGAAGTAAATTCTAAGTAGATAGGTAAAGGCACAAGGCCCTGAGGTCTGAGATGAGATAGAATTGCCAGCCAAGATACACAGGGGCCACATACACGAGAGGCCATAATGAACAACATGACAACCCTTAACTATGGAGGGGGCATGCGGTAAGGAGCTGGGATGTCAGTGCTGACCAATCCAAACATACCTAAGTTATCAGCCACAAGATTCAGGCTCCATACAATGTGAAGATTCCTCCAGGGACCTGGGGAAACTTGCACCAGAACTTTCAGTGTCTCCACTTTCCCCATCTCTGGAAAAGTAGCAGGCTCGGTTCTTTCCACAACACCATTCTGAGGTTCCTGGGGGTCTGAGGATGGCATGGGAGCCCACGGGAAGTTGCTGGGGGTCTGAGGATGGCGTGGGAGCCCTTGGGCAGCAGACAGATGTCTGGTGGTTCTAGTATAGCCACAGGTTCATGGCTTCCCTGGACAGTAGTGAGGTCCATACCCAAAGAGAAATGAAGCCTGGACTTAAAAAGGCTGGATGAGAGCTACTGCAAGCCGCCATTGCTGCAAAGCCAGCAGAAGTTAGTAAACTTCTCTGGGCCTCCATGAATCCCCTTTCCACCCTCTCCCTAATTGTAATGAGCCCAGTCTTGTCTCAGCTTAAAGAGGGTTGTCTGGGGAGAATGGAGACATCTGTGAGAGGTTGCAGGGCCCCATCTGGCCAGTAGCACCTGAAGTAGCATCCTTTTGTGAATGATTGTTGTCTGGCTCAAGGGCTGACCCTGGGCTCTGCTTGATGTCCACATTAGGGACATCTTCTCCAACTCTGTGTGGTTCCAGTGCCCCCTACAGGTAACTGACACATGCCCCCTCCCCCCACTTCTCTACTACCTCAGCCCCCAAAGCCCTTTATCAGTGGTAGATAATGATTTATTACCCAGAGGACAATTCAAAGTAGATATTCACTCTTACAGTTGGATGGAGTTGTAGAAGGCAAAAGGTTGCTTTCATTAAGAAATATCAAGAGTCTAGATCTATGGGGGAGAGACTACAGGATAAAGAAGGGTGAGGGCGAGTGGAAGTGTGTTCAGGGAACCCACTTCTGGTCTTTCTCTATTTCCTGTAGCTCTCACCCTCATCTGCACTTCATCATTCCTTATCGAATGGAACTGCCCACTGGGCTGTGTTGGTGATACCTTCTGTAGAGGGCATCTCAGTGTTAAACGCTGGTCCATCTGTACCTCAGAGCAAAAAGAAAGTCACCGTGTATAGGACCAGAGGATATTGTGCACCTCTCTACTCTATCAGTGGGTTTTCATGGGACAGTAGAAGGTGGCACTGATGTCATCTCTGTGCTTTCTAGATTCTTGGTGGATGCCCCTTCCCACTCTTCAAGAACTTTATCAACCTGCAACCTAGCCCTTTACTGGGAGAACCCAGGTCTCTGAAGTGCAGGGCACAACTTTAGAGCAGCTCTTAGGTGAGGAGTCATGGGCACAGCATCCCTGTGGGAGCCACATGAGGTCCTTGCTGGTGGGCTCCTCACTGCTCATCTCCATGGGCCCCGTTCTCCACCTCCGTCCTCAGCAAGTTTCAGCTCTTGGAGTTTTCCTTCATGTGGACATGTAACTCCATGAACTTCCCAATGGAACTCCTGTGAGTCTGTGGCAGAGAGCGTCTGGCCATGGATACGTTGGTGCAGGGTCTAGTCAATGGTCTCCAGTGAATCCCAGTGGAGCCACCCCACACTCTGCTAGCTGTCCCATAGAAAGGGCACTTTTCTTCTCAGCACCTTAGGGATGGGAATTCTTGCCCATACCCCTGGGATCTGCACTCTACCCTGAAGGACAGACAAAGGGAGTCCCAGAATTCCTGCTCTTTGTAATTGTGATCTAAGGGAAAGCAGACTGACTGGCTCCTTGTCCATCCTGCCCAAATCATACTGGGAATGACATGGGTGACCTGTTTAGTTCCTCATGGGACTCCTTGCTACATAGCTAGTTAGTTAACTGATGCTCTGACCTTCAGACCCAAGGACTCAGTGTGAGATCAAGGGAGCTGCCAGGAGAAACATTGCTCATAGTAGCTGATGACATTGATAACAACGCTCTCTGCATAATAAGCACACGTGCGTACCACTGGCATATGCTGAGTGCCAAGCGAGAGTGGGGCACATGGTGACAGGTGTCTCAGCAGTGGAGGATGAGGCCACTCTCAGTAGTATGGTGGTGGAGAAGCCTCTTTGGAGACAAGTAGCTAGTTTTGGAAGGTGGATTGTGAAAATGGGGATTGCGATTGGGCACACAGCCAGGAGGAAGGAATGTGGGATTGCCATGAGGTTGGGCCAGCAGAAGGATGCACATTCATCCAGAGTTTTGGTTAGGTTTAGAAAGCCAGCTTCCCTGAGCTGCCATAACACATGGCCACAAACCCAGCGGCCTGATTCTGCTACAGTTCTCCCATGAAACCCTGGAGCCTTGTGCCCAACACTCCCCTCCCACCAGGCTCAGGGAGGGGGCAACCTTCCTTGTACAGCTCCTGCTGGCTCTGAGGGCACCTTGGCATGTGTATGCATCCTTCTGTCTCTAGCCTTAAGCTCTGTCTTCACATGCTGCTATGGATGGAATCTACCTCTGCTTTTCTCTTTAAATATTTTTTTATTTTTATTTATCTATTTAAGAGAGAGAGGAAGATATATATAGAGAGAGAAAGAGAGGGCGAGGGAGAGAGAATGGGCACATCAGGGCCTCCAGCCACTGACAGCAAACTCCAGATGCAGCTTCCACCTTTTACATCTGCCTTATGTGGGTCACAAGCGAGCACCTTAATCACTAAGCCATTTCTCCAGCCCTCCCTTTCTCTTATTAGGGCAACTGTCATTGGATTTAGGCATCCGCCAAGCCCAAGTTCATTTCATCTTGAGAATCTGGGATCAATAACTTCTGCAAAGATCCTTTTCCAAGGTCACTTTCATGGCCTTTGTAGATTCTGGCCTGTGGGGAGGCACTCTATGGTTCACTCTCATCTGAAGTCATGGAAGTGATCTTAAATGTGGTGCCCAATGAATAAAGCAGTGACATTCCATATGCAAAAGTTGTTGATTACAAGTTGATTACAAAGTTTTTGCAAAAAATATTCTATTATCAACCTGAACCATAAAAACAAAACTGCTCCTCCCAACAGGAGCAGGTCCCATGACTTCCAGGGAGCAGGAGTCTGAACAAGTGCAGGTAGCTTCAATTTCAGCGGCCGTGGTCCCTTTTAGGGAAGAGGCTTTGGAGTTGGCTGGCTGGGGTACAGGCAGTCTGTGGCTAACAACCACCTTTCACAACAGATCTGCCTGTGAGAATGGTGCTGACATGCAGCCTTACTCTCCAGTCCTATT
Source organism: Jaculus jaculus (assembly GCF_020740685.1). Taxonomy (NCBI): domain Eukaryota; kingdom Metazoa; phylum Chordata; class Mammalia; order Rodentia; family Dipodidae; genus Jaculus; species Jaculus jaculus. Next base: position 137,480,302 of record NC_059109.1, read on the forward strand.
AAAGGCCTATGTGGGTTCAAGAAAGGGCTGCCTGCTCTCTCCCTTCCCACGTGGCCTCCAGGGGACACACTGCCACTTCCTATGGCACATACATCTTGCATGCCATGCTCAGGATGTCTTATGGGGTTCTGGGGTGAGCAGAGAGACTCTGGAAAAGCTTCTGGCCCTCCCTGTGCTTTTTGTCTTTTTAGAAGCTTCTCTTGGTCTCAAGGAAGGTGCTGCAGCCACCAAACAGAACACACCCAGGAGCCCCAAGTAACCCCAGTTCCCTCCACTTGGGGGAAGTGGGTTTCTGTACACTTTCTGTCTCCACATCAGCACCAATGGCTTTGCCACACACAATCTCAAGAGGAAAGAAGGACCGCTAATGCAGGAATCAGAGCAGGCCAATGGGAAAGGCAGCCTGAAGAACGCGAAGAAATAAGGTTGTCTGTAGTTTTGGTTCCTGCCAGAAACTGGCTTCTCCTCCCTTCTCACTAGGTAACAGTGCCCGGGTTCTATGGACAGATGTCTAAGCTTTCACATCTGTTATTTGAACAGCAAGTTGAGCCAGAGGCCTGGGTCCCTGGTGGCCATTTTCACAGGCTTCCTGCCCCAGCAATTAGAAAGAACTGGGGGCAGAGGCGAGCCTGTGGATGCCATCGCTGCATTGGCCCAGGGAGGATTAATCTTTATTGAAGCGTGAAAGAGGGACTTGAGAAGGCTGGTAGGGCTGACAGATGGTGATGTACACCTGAGTTGGAGGGTGGGAAAGTGTGTCAAAATAAATATGGCCTGGAAACCAAAGGGACAAGGGATTTTATTACCACCATTGGCCCAGATCAATATTTCCCAGTGGAGTGACGGGCTCTCTGAGATCACTGTTGGGTGTTTAAAGACACAGTATACAACTTCCAGGGAAGAGAGGCCAAGGCTGGACTTTGGTGCTCTACCATTTACAAATGACTATCTTATGTCTCCTTTGACCTGGTGTGTGCTGGAGCTGGTCCCAGTGAGGGAGGGGTGTGTGTGTGTTTGCATGTCTGTGCACACCTGTGAATACATACGTCTTTTAGGGGTAAAGGAGGAAGTGCTGTTTCCCACGGCAGGGCAATGATAGGGTGATCTGTCTCAGGTGACCCAAGGGGCTATTGTTTGGGGAAATTTAGAATCCATTAAATACAGAATTGCCTTCAGAGGGAGGGATTTGCCAAATGTAAGCTAGGAAAACCATAGATCCCAGTCCTGAAGGCCATTGAGAAGATAGCATTTACCAATCCAGGCCAAACCCATCTGTGTTCAAGAGCACAACATAATTGACATTTTTGTCTTTATTTCTTTATTTATTTTTGGATGCTTTCTGTCACTTAATAATAATAGGAGAATGAGACAGAGAAGATTTTTAAAAAAAAAAATTTAAAGATGTTTAGTTTCTTTCTCTGCTGCAATAGTTCTGTGCTAACCACTCATGTTAACAGACGGTATGGTGGTGAAACCATCCGCAGGCAGGAGGCCAGAGGAGCTATAGATGATAGAGACCTAATTTGTAAGATTTCCCATTGATTATAGGCTGTGAGACATTTCTGAAAACCGTCTTTTTTATTTTAAATCTAAACTCAATAGTCCATCCTCAACAAGTTTTCCTCACAGGAGGGAAGGAGATAAGACTTCTATGCACATAGGAAGAGACATCCTAAGCTACATGTGATCGCGAGTGCACAGGAGCGTCTTTCTCGTCCATAGTTCCCGGGAACGGGGCTGTGCAGCTGTGAGCCTGTCTGTGCCCAGGTGCTGGGAGCAATTATGTGGATTTGATCCCATGAATTCTGACTGCTTGTGTGAAAGGATTGGTTTAAAGATCAAGCTATTGACTATCAAGAGAAGCGTCTACCTGATAATCCAAATCGTTTTTGTGGGCTCTCCAGCTATCAGGGTGGTTACTTAGCTGGGAGCAAGGGAATTTTCCCAACCTTCTCTAAAAATGTGCCTTTAAATTTGTACAGATTCTCCTTTCAGATTTCCCCATTTCTGTCTCTCTGCCTTTCTCTCTCCCTGTCCTCTGTCTCCCTGTTTCTCCCTCTCACTGTCTTTCTCCACCCCTGGTATTTTTTTCTTCCTTCTCTCTCATCTACCTTTCTGTCTCTTTCCCCTCTGGTCCTTCTCTTCCTCCTTCTCTTTCCTCTATCCCTTTGTTTCTCTCTTTATGTCGTTCCCTTCTCTGCCTCTGTCCTTCCTCCTTTTCTCTGCCTCCCCCTCCCAGTATAGAGTCTCACCGTACAGTCTCACACCCTCTTCAAGTTAATTTTCATGGTAGTTGCCCCTTACTCCCTTTCCACTGCTATTCCATCCATCAACAAACATTGGATGGAAACTTCTAGAAAATGAACAAGCGCAAAGTTCCCTAACTTTTATGTTAATATATTATTATAAATCTTCTATTTTGTTATTAGTTAGTATTAATTTCTTATTGTGCCTAGTTTCTAATTTAAGCACTGTGGTGAGTATGTGGAGAGGGTAACACGCAGTCTGCATGGGGCTTGATAGTATCTGCAGTTTCAGGCACCCACTGGGGGACTGGGAACATGTCTCCTGTGGATAGGTGGATAGCTGTAAATTGATTGTTAAGTGAAAACCCTAGTCAGGATGTTGGAAGTCATGAAGGCAAGGGAATGGACTGCAGGAAACCTGCCTAATTCACGCCTGGCTAGGTGAGAAATAGAGAAGAACCTAGAAGAAGGAAACTTCTAGGGAGTGTGACTCAGAGGTCCGGTGCTTAAGAAAACCAACTGGGAAAACTGATGAAGAACTGTATTGTGTTTCGGGTGAAAAAGAAAGCGCTGTTCTAGGTGGACTTGCTGCGGGAGTCCAAGGAAAGCGAGGGACAGCATCTTGGAACCTTGCAGTGTGTGTCAGAAAGTCCTGCCCCATCTCAGCACTTGATCGGCTTTGGCTGATTTTAACAACTAGTTCAGAACTTGCTGTTATAACCACCAAACAAAGTTTGTCTTAATTTTTATTTTACATTAGTAGGCTTTACGCTTTATTATTTGTTTATTGCCAGTGCCGGGGACTGAACACAAGGCCTTTTATGTTAAGCAAATACATGCTTTACCAGTGAGCCACATTATTAATTACCTTACCATTTGTATTTACTTACTGTTACGATCATTATTTTGTTTGCAATATGTGGTTTTATTGTCTTTCAGGACATAGTCTCCAACCTGAACTTTTGGTCCCCTTGTTGGTGTGCTATGGGTGCCCTTTTCTCAGTGGCTCGATTTCCCAAGCAGACAGCTCATCTCTTTCTACTGAGCCCAGCACAGCGGTGGTTCAATGTTTGCCGAGCAAACATCTGAACAGTGTCTTGCTCTGAGCTTCCTTGAAGCTGAGCCCCTGCCAAAATCCACATCAAAAGCAATCAAATATCAGCTCTCAAATCTTCTTTAAGATTGGACAGGCAGGGGCTGAGATCGGCTCAGGGGGTGCAGTGTTGGCTGTGTAAGCATGAGGGCTTCAATTCTAATCCCCACACCCAGGCCAGCTACACTGGCCTTTCTGGAAGCAAGAGCCCTTTCCCAAAGAAGGCAGAAAAGGAGCGTAGGCTTCTGGAGGCTGTACACACCATGGTGTGTGTGTGTGTGTACACACACACAGATAATTCAGTTCATTAACTACTAAGGAAGGTGAAGAGTGATTGAGGAAAATACTCAATGTCAATTTCTGGCCTCCACATATACATGCATACATGTGCATATGCACCTAGACACATGCATGCACTCAGACACACACACACACACACACACACACACACACACACACACAAGCAAAAACAAAAAAAGACTCAACAAGGGCTATGACGATGCGTACGCATGACGGAGCCTGTGACCGGAGGTCTGGTTTGCGACTGCACTTTGGAATCGTGTCCGTCGAGGAAGAAGCCGAGGTGTCTGCGGTGAATGGCCGCAGACAGACCAGCATTGTTTGATTTCGTGGAGTCACAGTCATCAGTGAGGACCATCTCATGTCACTTCAGTTTTCCAGATGAATGCTCTGGGGAGATGAGGGTGGCAAGTGTGAGCGGTGAATGTCACTTTCACCCCTGTCACGGGAAGCCCCTCACAGCACAGTGAGGACCACGTTCTGAAGAGTGGGAGGCCAGCCCCTAAGGCAAAAATCACCCAGAGTGAAAATTATCTCTGAAAATATTGAAGATTTCTCCGAAGGGAATGATTTGTGTTTACGATTCTAAACAGAACCTTCCAGACGATGTTGGAGGACAGCCGGGGATAAAAGAGGGAAAGTGAAAAGGCCATCCAAGCACCACCCACCCACCCAGGCAGCTTTGAGGATAAACAGCAAATCCTCCCACGGAGGACGGGTGTGGGGAAGTCTCAAATGTCCCTGCTTTTCTGTGTGGCGTGAGCCATTTGGTTTCAGCATTAAGCCTCTAAAACTGCTGTGACATCTTAATGGGTTGGTTTGTTGTGATGGGGATTAAGGAAGATAATAGAGTTTCATCTTCCTGGGTCACGGAGAGGAAGACCAGAAGACAGCTTGTCATTTACATGCATGTGTGATGGGGCCCAGAGGAGTTCTCTCATCTCACCTGGAACACCTAAGTCTTCTGTCAGCTTGGGGATTACATGCCAACTTGAGCCAGCTGGCACCAGCTAGCCCACGACTGCCCCTTCCAGTCCATGCGGACTTTCCTTAGCAACCCATGTCCTGAGAAAGCTCTTCCCAGTGCCTCTTAGTCAGGGTCTCACCTAAGAAGGGAAGCTTTGCAAGGTGTGTGATCTCTCCGCAGCGGGCGCCCCATGCACTCATGCACTCTTTCCTTAGACTCTGTTAGAAAGAATAAAGGGAAAATCCCCTATGCCCATCCACACAAAGGATTGACCACCATCTTTGCTGTGATGTCAAAATTCTTGGTATCTTTTTTTTTTTTTTTTTTAAACTGAGGTTGCTGCTTTGAGAGGAACGCTTTTCAGCATTGGGGGAGATGTGGGTAGGCCTCGTCACTAAAGTTTGTTCTGTTTCCAGTGGGACATTTTCTTCTCTGTGAGCTCAAAACCCGTCTGCATCCAGCCTCATTTTCATTCTCCTAACATCGCAGTTATTGACCTGGAGCTGCAGAAAGAGTCTCATAATTAGCTTTGCCCTGTTTTTGTGTTTATCTGAGCGTCTCTTCTAGGCTAATGACATATCTGCTTTTATTATTATTGTTGTTGTTGAAGGCGCTGTTCTGAAAGGGCCTGTTCCATTAAGTGAGCGCTGTTCTATTCTCCCTGATGCTGGGGTGCATGAGAACATTCTGAGGTAGAAAGAATGCTCACATGCATTTCCTTAGAAACGCATTTTGCAAAAGGGAAGGAGAGCATTGATGTAACAGAGGTTCATCATTCGGGCTTTTTTTCTGGGCGCATTAGAAGTCCTTTTGCCTCTCTCAGTACACAGACTAAAATTGGAACACTGAAGAGGAGCCGAGCGTGGCCCCGTGCCCAGATGACACATCGAAGTCATCTTGATTGAAAGAGATGTTTTCTGGAGGATAAGAGCTACATTGAGTTTACGGGTTTGCAATTTCCTGTAGCAGGCACAGCTGAGAGCCTTGAATGCCATCAAGTTCGGGGCTACGTTTCTCAAAGGGACGTTAGAGAACTCTTAAAAGGTAGCTTCAGGAAGCATCCCCCCTCCCAAGTTTGGGAAGCTCATCCGTTCACTTCCTGAACAAACTTGTGATAAGTGACTTTACCCTTAGTTTGTACATGGAGAAACTGAGGCTCAGAGACAGGTGTCTAGCAATTTGCCTGCAGCAGTACAGACAATCAACCTGGCAGTCGGAAAGGTGTGGTGGTGCGTGCCCATCATGCCAGCCCTTGGGAGACTGAGGGCACTGGGAGTTTGAGGCCTGCTTGGGTTACATAGTGAATTTAAGGGAAGCCTGAGCTACATATTAAGATACTGTCGCAAAACAAAGAAAAAAATTAGCATTACATGTATGTGACACCCATTTAGTTATGTGCTTATCTCCTCTGGGATCCCCTGACCAAAACACTTAAACACATTTGAAAGAGAAGTGGCGTACACTGCTGGAAAGGGAAGGGCAATGCGACATGCCAATCAGGGACTGCTACAAAGACAAGGACCACACAACAGGTGGATCTGGTCAACAAATTCTAGCCTCCACCCTTTGTAAGCGGAAGTCCTTGGGCTCCAGGTCTACTGTGTCTACGCAGGGGAGACTGGGGAGCGTTAGGGAGGCCCTGACCACACTTGGCAATCAGCAAGGCTTCCTTTGAGAATCAGAAGGCAACAGTAAAAGGAGGGAGAGAGAGAGAGAGAGAGAGAGAGAGAGAGAGAGAGGGAGGAGCTTCCTCAATGCACACTTCAGCTTTATTCACTCATTCATTTTGCATGTGTGTGTGTGTTTGTATCCACATTCCCATGGGTGGGACACAGAGGTGCACGTGTGGTACATGTGTATGTGGAGGCCAGAGTTCAGTGTTGGGTGTCTTCTCTATTGCTTTTCTACCTTCGGTTTTGAGACAGAGGCTGTCACTGAACACAGACATTACAGACTCAGCTAGACGAGCCAACCAACAAGCCCCAGGGAATGTCCTGTCTCTGCCTCCTCTCCGCCACGGGGACTCAGGTGTGCACCACCACACTCAGCTCTTACCAGGGTGTGGGGGACCCAAACTCAAGTCCTCACCCTCACCAATAGAGCCATCTCCCCAAGCCAGTATTTCCATTGCTTTGGCCCTATGTCTGAAGTTATGCCTCATCTTCCCCCTCATGAAAACCCCTCCCAGGGACCTTGGTCTCTTTATGTCCGTCCATAGGCTCCCACTGGCTTGTGGGGATAAATCTAGTATTTCTACTGGTTTCACCAGGTGTTGATTGTAGAGATGTCAACTGTCTTCCGTGGAGAGTGACTGCGGGCTGCAGGCGACATCCTGTCAAGAGCCTGTGGAGCCTTCCCATTTCTGTCTTCTGGAAGCTTTAAAGGGCGCATTTCTAGTGTCACGTGACATTGACTGGGACACTGCTTTAGGATTTGCTGTGTAGCATGGCCAGACAGACACCATTGCAAGATAAAAGCAGGACAGACCCTCCCCTTGTGTCTTGTAGGTGATCATTCCAAAAGAGTTCAGCAATGATTGGGATGAGCAGCATGGCATGAGGAGATAGACTGATGTGGTACATGCGCCTACAGTTAGCGTATGAAAAAGCAAGCCAGTTGGCAGAAAGAAAGAAAGACTGGAAACGCTGGCCACCAAAGCTGACAAGTAATGGGGCATGTGCAGAAACGGTCCCAAAGCCCCCATGACTGCACGGGCCTCTCTTCTTCGCACACATCGCTATTCAGCCTTCACTTCTCCCCGGCTGCGGCCACTTCCACTCTCGGAAGAGCGGTTCTTCCTTAATAGACAGTCTCTGTTTCTGTTACTATCCATGTGTCCCTGCTCCATCCAGTTCCTTGTTCTGGGACACGAGAACCCGGAAATCCCACAGGGTGCCCCCGGGACCCTGATCTCCACTTACAACTCTGGGACTGTTGATGAGACCGCAGGTCATGCTGATAGTCAAAGGGACTTGGAGACACCAGTTGGCCTGTAGAGGCACAAAAGACCTCAATAACTACAGATACAACAGGTGAGGCTCAGGTGGAGACCCCCCACTAGTCCCATAAAGTGCCATTCTCAGGTGAAACTGAAGACTGGGGCTTGGAGCACAGCCTACGGGTCTGATCTCTGTGCCCAGTGCCACGTCACCACACAAAGGGATGTTGGCGTCCTCACTGAATACCTCAGTTATGTCTCAGCCCGGTGAGTGTGGTGCAAGGCTTGGGTAGCCAATCCTTGGGGTGTGGAGGGGTGGGAACACCCAGTGCCTCACTCACGTCTAAAGCTCTGGACGTAAGTGGAGGCGCTCTCCGAGCGACGTGTTGCACAACTTGCAAATGGTTTTCGGATTCATCTCCCGCCAGTAGCGCCTCACCTCCCCCTCCAACCCACCCAGCGCCGTCTTCTGACCCTCGAGATGTGGCGGATGCTGCTTTTGGCACCTATGAACACCAGAACTCTCCCAGCCTTGCTTCTCCTCCTCCTGGCCTGGGAGGCCTGGGTGTCATGGAGAAGAACATAGTTGATGAGATTTATTTCTGTTTAAGATCACAGAGGAGTGAATTTCTCCTGACCAAACTTGAGGTCCATTGGGCATAATTTGATATGCTTTCCAAATATTAATAGACTGGCTCCCTAGGAGACAGTGCCTCTGCCAGCTCCTGGAGAGTCCTGTCACCATGCAGAACACAGAACCACCAATGACTTTCTGTATGCTTAGCTAATTCATTAGACCCTGTTAGTAATTTGTAAGAGAGTAACTGATTTGAAGGCTACTGGGCCCTGAGTGGTCGTGAGGCCCCTCCTAGGCAGGCCATCTTGGAGTAGCTCTGCTCCCCATCCCCAGAGACCCAGAGAGGCAACGGTCATCCAGGGCTGTGGATGGGGGAAGATTGGCTCTTCATTCGTGCCATGAAAAGGAGCCCAGGACTCAGGTCAATCTGGCTTACATGGGTGCTGGGGAATCGAACCTGGGTCCTTAGGCTTTAAAGGCAAGTGCCTTAATAGCTAAGCCAGCTCTCCAGCTCTGGCTATTGCTTTCTTGAAGTATTTCTTCCCAAATGGACAACCTATTGTATTATTTTGAAACATTGCTACCTTGAAACTCTGAAAACCTGTGTTAAGAAGAGCACTGGTTTTAAGGAAAACAGATGGGATTCAAATTTGCCCACATATACCCAGAAGGAAGAAAAGGAGAGAGGGAGGGAAGGAAGAAGGGAAGGAAGGACAGACTCCTCATCTCATGTCACAGGAAGTACGGCTTCAGGTTTGGCTGGATCAGGTTTCTCTCAACGTAAGCCCACTTCAGTTACTTGGCAACTGTGGACCTGTCCAGTTTTTCCATGCTTCTGTGACCTTGACCACTTTTGACAACCCACGTCCTCAAACTCAATCTCACTGGTCTGGTTTGGGTCATGTGGCTATTTTTGATCCAGCCACTGGGATGTTTGTTGTGTGGCCAGGCTTGGGTCATCTCTGCTGAAGCCACCAAGAGTATGGAAGAGATGGTTTCTCAAAAGGAGAGAGGGACAGGCAGGTGACAACAGGTGTCACTGGACTCCTGGTTTCATGCAAGGAAGCAGGTGTATCCCCTAAGGCCCCATGAAAGAGGGAGGCAAAGATGACATGGGTGCTCAGGGACTAGTCAGTGGACCAAGACGCCTTTGTAAAGGAGGCACAGCCTCGGGTTCTCAGGCAGCCGCTGGGCCTGCTGTGTGCCAGGTAGTGTGTGGGAGCAGGAGACAGGAAACTGAGAAGATGACACGGCCCTTGTCCTTTGGGAGGGCCCAGTCTGGCAAGGAGAGCCGGCAGCGACTGGTAAACAAGTCATTATAAATGCATAGCAGTGCGCTTGCTGATGGGATTAAGCTTCTAAATGAGGGGTCCTGACAAGGCCGGCTGGAGCAAGGAGCGCTCAGGCATGAGTGGGACTGGAGGGGGGCTGTGGGTACTTCTGACTCCATGTCCCCAAGGCACCTCTATTAGGCCCCCACTGCAAAAGGAGGGCTGTGGATCTGCAAGGGACAGGGGACCAAGCTGGTAGCTACATCTGGCTAGTCTCCCTCTTGGCTCATGAAGAATGTTTGCCATGTATACATACCAAACTGTGGCAGAGGGAGGCAAACAATATGTACCTACTGTTTAGCTAGCTATCTAAAGCGGTGGGTGTTCCCCTTTGCAATCACTAGTAGATTCCCATAGAAATGGGGGTACCCCACCCAGAATTCTGATTTCCTTTCCTTCCCCTTCACAGCCCTCCCCCTTCCTTCCCCTTCTCCTCCTCTCCCCATTTTCTTTCTTTCTCTTCCTTTCTCCCCCTTCTCTCTATCCCTCCACTCCCTTCCCCTCTCCTCACTTCAGGGACATTCCTTAGAAGGGTCTCATGTAGCCAGGGATGACCTTGAACTTCTGATCCTCCAGCCTGTACCTCCTGAGTGCTGGGATCACAGCAGTGGACCACCATGCTTGATTTTGTGTGGTGCTTGGGAGTCAAAGCCAGCGCTTCATGCATGCTAGGCAATACTCTACCATCGGAGGAGCTGCATCCCCAGCCCCCAGAATTCTGATGTCTGCATCTACAGGAAGTGAGAAGCAGACACAGCATGGCACAAATGATGGGCTCATCTGGCCAGGAGGCAGTCATGTGGAGAAATTGACATGAGGTTGTTTGAAAGGTGTGTGTGTGTCTATGGGAGGAGGGGGAGAGAAGAGAGGTCCATCTTTACTTTTACTTCTGAAAGTAGGCTGGAAACTGTCCTCACTTTTGGGTTTAGAAGAGCCTTTTCAGCAGAGTGCTACAAATAAAGTCTGAGCTTCATTCTAGAATTTTCTTATGCCAAGTGCTAAAGCCAGCACCCAAATGAAATGAGACACGAAGGCAGGAGAAGAAAGTAAAACTCTGGGGATGAGCAACCCTGCTGCCTCGACCCCCTCATCCACCAGGGGCCTGGGCTTTCAGAGTTTGTTTTGATCTCAAAGCCTTTAGGTTTAATTCCCACTGAGGTGTCAGTGTGGCCATGTGAAGCACCATGTTCCCAACAGTGAACCTTGCAGGGAAATCATTTCAGGTAACGCTGAGACCAACCTTAGGTGACAGAGTCACAATGAGATGGTAATTTGCAGCTCAAGCCTTTAAGCCTCCTGATGACATCATGGGGAAAGTCTCGTTTTGGCTCTAATAGGCCTCTGGCACCTGTCTAACCTTTTCCTAATCTCCCTTGTAGACAGAGAGGGGTCAGGTATCAACATCTGGCTGCAACCCGAGAACCCCGTTGTTTTGATTAGACTTGTTTTTACTGAGAATCTTCTGACGCCCTCCCCAGAGAGTCTTCTGCAACATGTCACCCAGCTCACCTGGGAAGCCCAGTGCGCCTCTCTCTTTCTCAGCCTCCCTCCGTTGTGGCCAGCAGTGCCACTGGCCAAGACAGGGGATTTTGTTTGGTAACTTGTGACTCTTTCTTGGGCAAGGGGTGTCTCTTTTGCCTCTGGTCTTCATCTGCAGAATGGGGTGTGTGGCTCCCAGGTCCCTGACTGATTTAATCTGGCCTTGGAGAACTCCAGGAATCGCTGACTCACCTGCCCCTTGGGGGTTGTGCAGAGGCGCACGGTTTAGGCCCCTGTGTCCCAGCGCCGGATGAATTACTGACTGACAGTAGGGGCGCACTGCGTCCCCACCCCAGGTCGGGAGAGCATGTCTTCAGGCCCCATGAGTGAGTCAGGAATTCTGGACTTTCAGTCTGCTAGGCGAGGAAGCCGGCTAGGGTCTAGGAAAATTCAGGAAGGCTTGGGTTGTGCGCAGGAAGCCCTAGAAGTACCAGGTGGTCTGCTCAGGGCCCCTACCTGCCTCCAGACAAATGCTCTGCTCCGGCCTTATCCCCATCCTGGGATGCTGGCTGGGAACTGGAGAAATGGCTCCAGCAGCAAGCATGCTTCCTGCTTCCTCATTTGGAAATTTTCCTCCAGATGTTTTTCCTCATCTGATTTTTAGTATGGTCCTGGGGATCACAAGGTGGTCAAGTCCACCCCCCACCCCAACCATCCATCCTCACTAGCTGTCCTGCCTGAGTTTATACATACGTGGAATCGGGGAAAGCAAGTTTAGTTTTAGTTTCTGGTCTCTCCCCCCACCCTTCACCGCTAAAACTCTCAAAATGAAGGTTTATGTTTTTGGCTTGCAGAGCCGAGAGTAGGTAATCTTCGTACCCGGCATTAGTGATCTTCCGCTGCTCCGAGGCACCTGGCTTGCCGGGCGAGGACATAGCCATTTCTAAGTACGAACATTTGAAATTATTAAATGTTCATTAAGCACCCCCGGGTGCAAAGCACTCTCAGAGATGTTTGTTCTCAATTTTCTATAATTTCCTTATTTTTCTCCCCTAGCTAAAGGCAGATTGAAAAATGAACTCGGCGCATTTCAGTCTCTGAATCACAGTTAATGTACGACTCCCCTCCCTTAACTGCGTTGTTTTCCTTCTGCCTCCGCTTGTCGCCTTTTTTTTTTTTTTTTTTAATCAATCTGATAAAGTTCGTTTTCTTTTTAACCCCTACTCAGGGACTGTAGCTTTGGCTTTATTTCCACCTTCCTGCCAGGGGAAAATGAGTGCAAAAGCCTTCCTCCCTCCTAACCCCCCCCTTGCCCACCCAGGAGGGGCTCTGTGGGCTGCAAGCCATGGAAAAATCGAGAAGGTGTCCAGGTAGCCCCGTGCGGGCAGCGACGTGTATGCAGCGCAGCCCCGGGGGCAGCGAGCGCCCTGGACATCCATCCGAGCCCCCAGCCCCACCGACAGGCGTGCGGGGGGTGGCGGGGGGCCGCGGCTGAATGTGGACTGTTCTGGAAAAAAACACAAAGCCCGAAGCCCCCCTCCCATCCGCCTTTCCGTCTTCGTGACTCTGGGTTTTACATGAGCAGAGAGAGAAGAGGGGAAAAAAAATATGTTTTTCTCTTTTCCTTTCTTTTTTATTTTTTTTTTTTGACAACCTCACATAACCTCAAAAAGTTACCCATGAATTTACCAAAACTTTTTATGAAACTATTTTAACCTCTGGTGGGGGTTAAAAAACAAGCTCTGTGAATTTATTACCCGAAAAAAAAAAAAAAAAAAAAACCAAGCATGACTTTGTATTTCATGAAAAGCAGTCTTCCAAGCTTCAAGGGCGCCCCCTAGCGCCGCCCGCGAGCAGCGGCGGGCAGCTGCTCCCCGGAGGAGCCGCGCTCTGCAGGCGGCTCAGACCCGGCGAAGCCCCCCGCGCGACCCTCGCTCAGGGCTTTAGGACTTCGGGTGGCTCAGCGGGGGGCGGTCTGAGGACCGAGGGAGGGACAGCTGTGGACCTTAGAGCTTTTTTTGTTTTGTTTTGTTTTGTTTTGTTGTTGTTTTTATTTTTTCAAGGTAGGGTCTCACTCTAGCCCAGGCTGACCTGGAATTCACTATGAAGTCTCAGGCTGGGCTCGAACTCACAGCGATCCTCCTACTTCAGCCTCCCTAGCGCTGGGATTAAAGGCGTGCGCCACCACAGCCCACGACCTTAGAGCTTTTTGAAGTCGGCTGGACCCCAGCAGGCAACTCTTGTCACCGTCTCCGCACGCTGGCGACCCCTGCCTGTTTGTGCCATTTCGCTGCTGCGGATGAATACCGCCCAGATGTGTTGGAGGCGGGCCAGGGGCACAGGCGGGGGCCTCGCAGGAGGTGCAGACCCACAGAGGGGCCTGCTGGGCACCCATGGGGAGAGGGGAGGACAGACTGGACCTCAGGAGGCCGGCTCCCTGCTCAGAGGAGGGGGTCCAGGGTCCAGCTCAGAGCCCCCCCAAGCCTCTGCACACCCCCCGGTAGCTACAGGGACTCTTTCCCCTCTGCCCCAAAGCATGGGGGGGGGGCGCTTGCAGCCCCCTCCAACTTGGAAGGACCCCGGCTCCCTTCCAGAATGAGCCATGTTTTTCACGAAGCATACGGAGAAATCTTAAAACGCAAATGTTCCCAAGCAGAGGCAGGAAGGAGCCAGCCTGTCGCAGTCTGCCCAGCAGAGGCAGCAGTGGGGCCAGCGTCGTGAAGGCCTGAGTCCTCACACCTGGAGTTGTGTTGATAAGGGGGCTTTTGGCTCTTTTGAGACTCGGCTCCCCATGTGTGGCAAAAAAGAGGGTGATGAACATAACAATGTTGGGAATTAACAGATCATTTGAAGTAGCATTTACCATCCTGGAAGCCTCAGCTCCTCTATGAGGAGAATGCCCAGTCACTGCTACTTTTCTCTATGGAGAAGCCTGGAATTCAGTGTGTCTCCCAGTTTCTACATGAGGGTAACTCAAACACACACACACACACACACATACACACACACACACACACACACACACACACACACACACACACACCTCTCCCTCAGCCTAAACACAGTCAGCTCGCTTCAGACCTTTATTCAAGAGGCTCTGGGGAGATGGAATGGAGGGATGGTTGCCATTTCTCTGTCGGCCAACACTTCCACATCCTCCTCCCACGAGCCACGTGCCAGACACAGCAAATATGGCCACAGCTCTGTTGGGTTAATGGATTTGGGGTAGTGGGAGAACAAGACCTTTAAAAAAATATTTTGTTTTATTTTTTTGAAAGCACAGACAGATAGAAGAGAGACAGACAGAGAGAGAATGAGCACGCCAGGGCCTTCAGCCACTGCAAACGAACTCCAGACACATGTGCCACCTTGTACATCTGGCTTATGTGGGTACTGAGGAATCGAACCTGGGTCCTTAGGCTTTGCAGGCAAGGGTTTTAACCATTGAGCTATCGCTCTCCAGCCCAAGACCTTCTTTTACCTTTTCTCCTGGGAGACAGTAGGAGGACAATGGCTCTTTGTTCCTGGCCCACAGGGCATGTGATGGCACCTGAGGGCTTCCTTCTCTCACGCCTGAAGACTTTGCTGCCCCCTCCTGACAGGTGTACACTGTTCCCTCCCAACTTCTCACCAAGCCCTCACTTTCCATCTTATTTTTTTTGAAACATTGTCTCTCACTGCACCTACAACTCACTGCTCGTTGATGCAGGTAGATCAGCTGGTTAGTGAGCTCCAAGAACCCTCCCTTCCTGCACTTCCCAGCGACAGGCATGCAGCACCACTCCTGGCATTTGATACAGGTGCTGGGGATTGAACTCAGGCCCGCAGGCTCGCTAAGCAGTCACTTTATGAACTGAGCCATCTTCCCAGCCCACACTTTGTTCCTTGATAGGCAAATCTAGCCCATGTCACTGCGTTCCCACTGTGTCCCAAGTTCTGAGTCTTGAAAACACCTCTGGGTTTATACAGATGACGACAGAAATCACCCACCTGCTACAGTGAGTTCAGAAAGTACAGCAGAGACCACCAAGAGCCAAAGATGGGTGTTCCCATGTATCTTTAAGTGGATTAAATACAAGATGTGATTGATTTTCAAAAGCCCACATTAATGGTTTAAAAGAAATTGGTGTTGTATGTGAAAGCAATTATTTTCCTTTTATAGTTGCTTCCTGGGTCTGCAGGGTTCTTTATTTTGGTGGTTCCCCTCCCCCTTCCCTCTGCAGAGCACAGTACTCCACGCTGTGAAGAGCAGGAGGAAACTCTTCATTTTCAATTATTAATTTTTATCTGCTGTTTAATTTTAATTAATTTAGATTCATTTAAGTGACATTTCATTATAGATGCAATGCATAAATTTTGTGGGTTTTTTTTTCCTTAAACTAAGAAATGGGGAAGCTTTCTGGTCCATTTTAATCATCTCTTATGTGGGGTGTGTGTGCGCGCACGCCGTGGCACACGTGGAGGCCAGAGAACAACCTTGGGTGTTGATCCTCTTCGTCTGCTCTGCTTGAGGCAGGAGCTCCTGTTATTCGTCCCTGTGTCCCCAGGATAGCTGGTCTGAGAAGGGGACCGCCTCTCCTGCTGCAGGCACATTTGTTCTACAAACAAGAGCTACCATGTTAAACTCAGGTCCTCTCGGCTGGGCAGCAAATGCTCTATCCAGCCGGCAGCTTTCCTTGCTGCTTAGGGGAATAATAAGTAACTCCGCATTGCAGCTCAGAAAAGTATTTGATGTGGGTTGTTCTGGATGCTTCCTTGGAGGGCAAGAGGTGGCTGTTCATTTTGATTGGCTTTGTGTTTACTTTCCCTGCCTCTTGTTAGATTCTCCACAGCTGGGTTAGCCAGATTCTCTTTGGTCTCAACAGCTTGAGTCTCTAGAAGCTTCTGAGGACATATTTCTCCTCCTCATCCCATTTTGCTACTCAATACTTTTGGAGTCACCAAGCAGCCATCTGAGTGACTGAGTAACTAGGTAAGGCAGGAGATGATGGCTTCTCTACTAGGTGCTGCGAGGTGCAGGAAGCAGATGAGGAAAGGCACTGGAAACGCCTCGCGGAGAAGAAGATGGCTTCCTCCATCACGCCGAGAGTTGTTTCTCAGATGCGGGAGCCCGCCACCAAGTCTTGAGTTTTAAGTCTGTTGTGAGGTGATGCTTGGTCAGCCTTTAATCCCATCTTCAGTGAGGTCAGGCATGTCCACTTGCCTTATTCTCTGAGCCACACATAAATCACAAGATCTGAAGAGTTAAGAGAATGTTTAGGTATATGTCTCAATGCCTGGCAGCAAGGGGCAAAACCCCAGCTCAGAAATATTCAGACCCCCCAAACAGCCCATTTGCTCCTGTGATGAAAAGGACAAGGATAGCTTGGTGGGGTTGGGGACAAAAGAAATGTCCCATAAACAGGGTGCTGTGTATCACTCCTCTAATCAGACCTGGCCTTGCCCTGGGTCATCTTCGCCTCCAGGCACACAATGGTTCCCCATGGATCCCACATACATCCTCCCCACTCTGTGACAGCAGCAGCGAGCCCCAGTATCAACTCTAATTTAGTGAGATCCGGACCACATGCAGCAGAGCTCTGAATCCACTCCTTGGCTAAGTAGGAGGAAAATGGCTGCTCTGAGAGATGGCAGGTGATGGTTTGGTCAGCCATCTTACACTGACAGGAGGTGTCCCCCATAGGGGCCTGGCAGCGGAGGATGGTTGCTGAACTCAGAGAGAGAGAGAGATGTTGAAGGTCTCAACCTACTCTGTCTTCTGAAGATGCTGAGGAAGTGAAGAAGATTCCTACAGTCAATGAGTTTTCTTCTGTACCGTGTGGGCCATGTGTCTTAGCAGACACTTAGGTGCCCTGTGCTGACCCTTTGCCAGACCACCTTCATTTCTGTCTGCTGAGTGGGGTTTTTCCTTCTGTCCTTCTCTGGGAGTTCAGCTTGCCTGATGGGAGCCACTTTGCCTCTCAGCGTGCATGCGCACACAAACACCAACCCTAACTTTGTGTGCGGCCCACATCCTTGGAGGGATGGGGATATGTTGCCACCAGTTCCTTTGCCTTGGGTGGGGGACAGGTTTTGTGGTACTGTGTATACTCCAGGCCTCTTTATTGGCTTTGGCTGTAGGGCCTTCCCCAGAGTACACACCTCTGTCTAACTTCTTGTTCCAAGTTTCTCCCCAGAGCAAGCCATCAGAGAGCCCATTTTCAGAAACATACAGGATACCCATTATCTGAAGCTATTGACCACTTCAGCACAATAAAAAACTCCCTTGAGCTGGAGAGATGGCTTAGCGGTTAAGCGCTTGCCTGTGAAGCCTAAGGACCCCGGTTCGAGGCTCAATTCCCCAGGACCCACGTTAGCCAGATGCACAAGGGGGCGCACGCGTCTGGAGTTCGTTTGCAGTGGCTGGAGGCCCTGGCGCACCCATTCTCTCCCTCTCTCTATCTGCCTCTTTGTCTCTCTGTCTGTCACTCTCAAATAAATAAATAAAAATTTTTAAAAAAACTCTCTTCCCTAGTTTTCTTAACACAAAGATGGCAAGGCATTTGAGGCCAACCTGAGGTACACCACATGAAGCTGTAGATGAGGGACTGAGGAGATGGCTCAGTTGGTAAATCTCTTGTCACAAGAGTACTGGGTTCTGACTTGAGACTCCAGCACCCATGTGAAAGCGATGCAGGGGCCACATGCCTGTCATTCCATTTGGGAAGCAGAGACGGGAGGATTCCTACAGCTTGCCGGCTACCCAGTCTAACCTAATTGGTGAGCTCCAAGGTTAGTGAGAGACCATGTCTCCAATGAAAGGTAGACAGCCATTGAGAAAGACAGGTGATGTTAACCTCTGGCCTCCACATGCACACACGAATATGTAAGTACACCCACCCACCCCCACACAATAGATAAATTAGGCTAATTAAAAGTCTGCTTATAATGTCTAGTTGATTAATCTAGTTGCCTATGTCCCTTTAAAGTCACCGTTACATAAAATATTAGTTTGGTGACATTATGTGTTCTGCTCACATTTCACGAAGCAGCTCGGGCTGAACTTTCAGCCTGCGCCTCTGAGAACGTCTTTGTCATTGCAGGAGTCTGGCGTGAGTCATCTAATGCGGCTTTCAGAGCACAGCTCGGCGCTTCCATCCCCGCTCTTTGAGGTTTGGTGCTATCAGGGCCCGAGCACAATGCCATCATAGAAGTTATCCCCAGCCATAAGTGCCCATTTTCACACAGCATTAGGACTGTCTCTTTCATTTCTCTGCAAGGTGCCTGTTTGCAATTTCCACAAAATATGTTCTATTTTGCTTTTCAGAGCAGTCTTTAAGAGATTTGTTTACAGGGACATAGGACTTATAATTGTATCCCAAATGCCCAGGAATAATGACTGTATTTGTGTTAAAGCCACCTCCATCACCTTTCCGGAAACTAATTTTGTCAGATAATGTCTGCAAATGACCCCGACCAGTATCCATGGCGTCATAGCAGGCTAATGTGTCCAAGGGGCATTTTGTAATTTGAAATGAAGGATGGATGATGTACAGCTCAGGAGGGGTCGTGTCCTGATAAACTCATCCTAAATTGAAAACACCTAAAGCCACAAAGTATTGGAGACTTCTGACCTACCACATCCGCTCTTAGCAGGGCTCACCATGGGGGGTCTGCTGTTTCCCCTCCTGGCTGCCATGGGCTGATGGGGAGCTGCCCACCCTTCTCAGGGAGTGTAGGAGCACACGGAGAAAGCCCAGGGAAAGATGGAAGCTCAATTACTACCTACCAAACACATATTGGTTTCCCACCATTGTGGGGTTGAAAAGGCACACAGTCAGGTCAGTGTTAGGTTGGGGGCCACTGAAAGAGTCCTGATGAAATGGGAGACTGTGTGGATCTGGCCATCAGTTAGCCCTTGCTTCTCTGAGGGTGACTTTCACGTGTGTATGCTGTGAGCAGCCAGCAAAAGGTCTGATGTGGGGCTAGAAGAAGCTCCTTTAGACGAATATGCTACATTCTGAAAGTAAAATGAAGCTTCCTTGGGCATGGAGAGAGAGCACTATGGACAGATTAAAAAACAAACAAACCCTTATATCTAAATCAGCCATACGAGGATGCTTAGAAGTAGTTGTATTTTTCCATGTGTTGTTTTAATGCCATTTGTTAAAATAAATAACTTGGGCTGGAGAGATGGCTTAGCAGTTAAGCGCTTGCCTGTGAAGCCTAAGGATCCTGGTTCGAGGCTCGATTCCCCAGGTCCCACATTAGCCAGATGCACAAGGGGGCGCACGCATCTGGAGTTCATTTGCAGTGGCTGGAGGCCCTGGAGCACCCATTCTCTCTCTCTGTCTGCCTCTTTCTCTCTCTGTCTGTTGCTCTCAAACAAATAAATAAAAATAAATGAAAATAAAATAAAATAAAATAACTAACTTGGAATAAATATTTTTCATCAGTTAAAAAATTATAAAGCTATAATATATTATAATATATTTATATTTTAATAATTTAATAAGTAGTTTATAAAATTAAAATAAATTTATAATTATAAATAATTAAATGTTATTTTAAATAATTCATAAAACATACATTACACATAAAATATAAGATACACAAAATAAAATGAAGTCATTTATTTTAAGTTTCTCATTATTCTCAATTTCTGGGATGTTATCAGGTCCATCATGCTATGACTGGTTTCTGCTGTCTGCTAACAGTACGGCTCATCTTAGCTAACATTAGCAGGGTATTTACTGGTCACTTTGATGGTCACTGTTAGCAATTCTTTTAAATTGTTTGGTAAAAATACAGGTGCTGAAGAGATACTCCTTTTAAAGATGAGACATGAGGACTGGGGAGATTGCTCAGTGGGTTAAGTGCTTGCTGTGCTCGCATGAAGTCCTGAGTTCAGACCCCCAGCACCCTTGTAAAGGCCAAGTATGGCAGGGCACACTGGTAATTCCAGCACTAGGGAGAGACAGAAGGCTCCCTTGCTCTTGGTGACCACTACTCTAGCCAAATTGGTGGGCTCTAGGTTTTGTACAAAATACTGTCTCAGAAAAAATACGGTGGTGGAGGGCAATTGAGGAAGACATTTGACATTCACACATATGAACACGCACACACACCACCTCTCATACATGTGCATGAGAAAGTGTGAGGAGTGACAGTAAGTGACCAGCTGACTGCTTCACACTGAGCATGAGAGACTGGACTCCAGACTGCCCTGGAAGCTTCTTCCCGTCCAAGCCACATGGTTCTAGCTGGAAACCCTCCAGGGCAGTATGCTCGCGCTGTGGTTTGTTAGCAAGCATGCCAATCAACTGTGATGAAATGACACATCAGTCATCACCAACACATGCACATTCATGCCTGACATCAAAGATGATCATGCATGCTTGTTACTCAGCGGGTCCTCCTACCCCACACCCTCACGTGATGTAAGCCAGTGGCTGCTGTATAACAAACAGACCCCTTGTGGATCTTTGGGTAAAGGGTGCATCCCGCTGGTAAAAGCCAGGCTGGGCTGGGGTGGTGGGCTGTGCCTGTGGACCTGTTGAGTCAGCTAGAGGAACTGTGGGGTTGGTGGAGCACTGGCCAGTCTAGGCGACCTCACATGGACACTCAGAGACACAGGGAGGGAGGGAGGACATCAGTGTCATTCAGACTCCCAGGATTCAGGGAAAGGAAGGTGTGGAGAGAAAGGGAGAGGGAGATATAGAGGAGATAGGAGAAAAGAGGAGGAGAGAAGAGAGAAAGGAGGGAAGGAGAGAGAAGTAAAGGAGCTGATACTATCATAAGACTGAACTGGAACCAGATGGCGTTGGCTGTATCATTCTACTGGCCTCAGACCTGCGAGACGTGGGGTGTCAGGAAACCCATTCTACCCTGAGGGGAGATCCTGAAAGTCACATTTCAAATGTGTTCTTTTCTCCCTCAGTCTGCTACAGTGTCCATCTGAGGTACATGTAGCAATTTAGGGAACATTTATCAAGAACTTCAGATATACGAGGGACCCACTTTTTTCTCTTTTTATAAATTTGTTTTTGTTTAATTTTTGATGTTTTCATAATACTGCATTTTGGTCACATGCATCCCTTTTGTCCTCCTCTATTCCCCCACCCCAACCTGTACCCTTTCTACCCACACCTGACCACAGAAGACAATGACTCCCCCAACTTTAGCCACACTGACTGACTCAGGGAGGGGAGTGGCCTCCCAAGCCACTCCCCATCCATAACAGGATGCCCACTGCCCCCCCCCCCCCCGCTCGTGCAGGTCAGCACGGTTGCTGTGCACTGACCGTCATGTCCACATGACAGTTGCACAGCACTCTTCCCCATCTCCCAGCTCTTACAGTCACCTCTCGGAGTGAGGAGCTGTCTGGAGTAGGCAAGCTGGGCCATTCAGCTGGCTAGGGGCTGTCCGTGCATCCGCTCCTCCCGGTCAGGTCTGTGTAGCCCTACAGCTCATGAGGCCCTGTGCTCATGGGCGAGGCGAGGAAGGAGCTGAATCCAAAGCTCCAAGGGCTGTGTCTTTACATCAAGTCATCTGGCCACCTTTACTGTGAGGAGAACTGGAAAATGCAGGTTCAGCCCACCAGCAGTGTGCCCGTCCATGGTGAAAAGCGACTTTCTGGTGGGTCTGCAACAATCCTCACCCGCTTCTATGGGCCTGGTCACAAGACCATGTTGTCTGCAAGGGGAACAGAACAGCATCCTGAGGGCTCTAAACAGCACTGAGTTTCTATGGGAGAAAGAAGAGGGAATAGGAGCCAAGGGGCGAGTGTCCTGCTCCAGGCATGACAGCTTTTCATCCAAGATAAAAGTTTTTGTTTAAAGTCTTATTTAAACAGAAAAAGGGGCTAACTAACATTTTAATGTAATAAAATTGCCTAGGCTAGAAATTGTCAAACTTCTGTGAAATCCCAAGTAGTAATAATTTTTGGTTTTGTTCACCATGCAGTCTCTGTTATAAGCGCTCCACCCCATCACTGCTGGAAGTATCCAGTATGTAAATGAGTGTGCATAACTGTGTGCTAATCAAACTTTATTTTCAGGGCTGGAGAGATGGCTTAGTGGTTAAACGCTTGCCTGTGAAGCCTAAGGACCCCAGTTCGAGGCTCAGTTCCCCAGGACCCACATTAGCCAGATGCACAAGGGGGAACACGTGTCTGGAGTTCGTTTGCAGTGGCTAGCAGTCCTGGAGTGCCCATTTTCTCTCTCTCTCTCCCACTCTCAAATAAATAAATAAGGGCAAACAAAAAAAAAAACACTTTATTTTCAAAACATAGGTGGAGGATTGGATTTGGCCTGCAGGCTCTTGTTTGATGGTCACTGGTCCAGATGACTTGTAGATATGACGAAATAGTGAAGGCTTAGTATTTGGAGATAAGCAGACAGGACAAATTAACCAAGGCTATAGTAGAATAAGTTTAGGAAACAGGCTAAAATTTAAGCTCTCATTATAATACTTTGCATCCCCATGGTCATAAATATGATAAAATATGGGCTTCTCTCACAGAGGCTAAAAATAATAATGGGATTAAGAAGTTACAAGGTAGAGCTGGAGAGATGGCTTAGCATTTAAGGTGCTTGTCTCTTAAGCCTAAGGACCCAGGTTTGACTCCCCAGTACCCACATAAGCCAGATGCACAAGGGAGTGCATGCATCTGGCATTTGTTTGCCATGGCTAGAGGCCCTGGCATTTTCCACATGTCTATCTCTCTCACTGATTGCAAATAAGTAAATAAAATATTTTTTAATGCTCTGGAGGGATGGCTTAGCAGTTAAGATGTTTGCCTGCAAGGCCAGAGGATCCAGTTCAACTCTCCAGGACCCACATAAGCCAGATGCACAAGGGGGTGCATGCATCTGGAGTTTGTTTGCAATGGCTGGAGTCCCTGGTGTGTCCATTCTCTCCCTCCCTCTTTCTTTCAAATAAGTAATATATATATATTTAAGTCATGAAATTCCTCTCACAAATAATGACTGGGTGCCAGTTGTCCAGGTCTGTGGTGTCTTGGGAACCAGGGCTGTGCCTGCCTCAGTCTTCCAATCTCTTCTTCACCATTGGTTTCCTCCCTTTCTTTCCTTCCTTTCTTCCTTCTTTCTTTCTTTTTTTTTTCCATACCCTGGAATGGCTGCATAGCTCCTGCCATCAGATGTGCATTTCAATGAGTAGAAAGGAGAAGAGAGAAGGGAGGGACCCACCTTATTCCCTCCTCTTCTGTCTCTGGCCAGACCTAAATGACTTGGCTATGTTTTGTTGGGGCTAGGCTAGTAACTGCATACCCTTGCTAGGAAGGGCTTCTTGTCACAAAGAGTAAGGACCAGAAGGAGCTACTCCCACGCTCTGCCACCAAATTAAGATACAAACAGTATGTATGTTTCTCCTTAGAGCAAATTTATTGAGCATTCATGCTAGAAATGCAATTTCCAGGTACTAGTTCCCACTGCAGCTTGAAGTCACACTGATTCCAGTCTCTCATCTTTTGGGCCAAACGTTTATGCTTTTAGTATGCATCCCTGCAGGCTGCCCAGAAAATGTCCAAGAAAGAAAGAGAGGGAGTAGAGAGAGAGAGAGGGAGAGAAAGAGAGAGAAACAAAGAACGAACTTTGCAGTCTTAGTTGGGGGAGCGTGTCTTTGAGGGAAGCGGGTGACATCCACTCACAAGTTTTGAACAAACTCCCCAGCTACATTCACGAATGTGGAGGTGCCCGCCGCCCTCCTCTGCCCTTTCTCTTCCACCTGCCTCTGTCTCTCCTCTGGTACCCCTTTCTGTGGTAAACAGGACCGTGGCCTCCCTATTGCTGCTACACTCCAGGATGCTCCTTGGCTGCTTGGCACTCTTCCTTGTCATTTCCATGCAGGTGTTCTTGTTTCCCACCATCACCCACGGAAAGCTGCTCAAATGATACGGTGAGATGTGGTAATAACCACGTTGAAACACCTTGTTATTATTTACACCGAACAAGGCGTGAGATTCCATCAAAACCACAGGAAAGTGTCCTATTATTCGTACATATTTACTGTTCCTCTCCAGTGTCCCCCACCCATCACTGAGGGAGCCTCTGGAGAAGCCCATGTATACACCCTTGAGGAAAATCAATACCGCTCGAGCTCAGGCAGGGAGCAGTCCCCATGGAAGGACGCCACAGGGGCCTGCGTGGGACTTCTCATCACAGTGAGGGCCCTACTGTCAAGGGGCAGGCGATGATGGACACTTTGAATCGTTGTCCTCCTCAGACATAGGACCTATGTCTTCAGCTTCAGCTTCCTATATACAGCCCTGTGGCTGGGCAGGTGGCTCCACTGTTAAAGGCGCAGGCCCAGGGTCAATTCCCTAAGTTGTTGGGTGGGCATTTGTTTGCCAAGTCAAGAGACCCTGGGGTGTACACACACACACCTGTGTGTGTGTGTTTGCATGTGGAGACCCAGGTCCTCATCTGTCGAGCAGCTCTCTTTGATGGCTTTTGTTTGTTTGTTTGTTTGTTTTGTTTTTGGTATGTTGTTTCAGGCTGGCCTCAAACTCACAGTGATCCTCCTACCTCCTACCGAGCGGCACCACACTCGGCTTCTCATTGATTTTTTTTTTAAATATTAAATTTATTGGGCTGGAGAGATGGTTTAGTGGTTAAGGTGCTCGCCTGAGAAGCCAAAGGATCTAGGTTCAATTCCCAGGATCCACATAATCCAGATGCACAAGGTGGCGCATGCGTCCGGAGGTCATTTGCAGCAGCTGAAGGCTCTGGAGTGCCCATTATCTCTATATATGCCTCTCTCTCAAATAAAATAAGATAAGATAATTTATTTCTTTGAGAGAGAGAAAAAGTGAGAGAGAGAGAAGGAGTGGGAGGGGGAGCCAGGGCCTCTAGCCACTGCAAACGAATTACAGATGCATGTGTCTGCTTTTGCACCTGGCTTCACATGAGTATTGGGGAATTGAACCCAGGTCTTTAGGCTGTGTAGGCAAGTGCCTTAACCATTGAACCATCTCTCCAGTTCTCTTACTGATTTTAAATAAGGATTTGTCACATTTGCTTGTGGGCAGCCCCACCAACTAATTGGTCCCACGACAGTTGAAGATGGTTAAGAGCCAGAAGACTGGAAACAAGGAATGCTCATTTATTTCAAGGACAATCCAGGAAAGAAGGAAAGCTCATGATCGTGCCTTAGGAGAAGATGTATGTTGCCCATGTCCTAGGGAACAAGGGAAAGCTTAGACTTCTGGAAGGTTCTTAGAGCCAAGCTTCTGGCATGCTCAAGGCAATAGAGCCAACTTCCCTACTCCCGACTCCTTCCCCAAGGGAAAGAAGACGGCATAATCCTCGAAACCACATATAGGGCCTTGGGCTGGTTTCCACCTCTAAGTGAATGTTTACTTTGATAATGGCTTTAGTAGTACAGAGCTCCTGCGTTCTCTTCACTCGGTTTCCCCACTGTGAAAACAGCTTATGTCGGTGGGAAGTGTTCTATAACTAGTGAGGTATTAGCTATTGGCCCATTATTATTAAAGGGACTTGACTAAAGTATATTCTGATTTCCCTAAGGTCTTTTCCTTGTCCCAGGACCCCATCTGTCCATAACTCCATATGACACATAGTCTCCTCTGGACTCTAATCATTCCTTTCTTTTATTTGCCTCTTAAAGCTTACTTTTTCATTTTCATTTACTCATTTGCATGTGTGTGTGTGTGTTCTTCAGGGTCTCTTGCTATGGTAATTGAATGCCAGACACATATGCCACTCTTTTCATCTAGCTTTATGTAGACACCAGGTAATTAAAAACTGGACTGGAAGGCTTTGCAAGCAATTGTCCTTAACTACTGAGTCACTCCCCAACCTCAGAATGTCCTTTCTGACAGTGGCTGGGAGAATCGTGTTCAGACGTCGTTTAGGATGTGGCAGCTTCTACATGAGCACATGGGGCCTGTGGTGCCGCCAGAAGAACCGCAGAGGGAATGCCAGCAGTCATGGGGACATGCACAGGTCCATGAAGCCAGCAGCACTCAACGCTGTGGACGCTGATCTTGATCACCCAGCCAAAGTCATGTCCCATAGACTTCTTACCCACACACATAAAAAATAAATCTGCTTTGTTTTTCTTGTGGAAGCATCCATCCAATGGCACCGCCATCCTCTCTTTTCCCACCTCTTTCCCTCAGGGGTACAACTGTGCCTTTTATTCCCAGGGGTCTCTCACTCACCCCATTCACATTTTCCATAATTCATGATCTATTTAGTATTACTGGAACGAGCTCAGCATTGCGACAAGGAGACTGAGTTCACCACAGTATTTACCCAAACAAAATCATTATTGAAAAAGTAAATTACTTACATTTTCCTTGAAATATTTGATAAGAACAGTGTCAAAGCCCTCACTGAGAAAATATGGCCCAGACCTATAATCAGCAGAAAGACGATACCTATAAAAAATAAAGAACCATATAGCACACTTCTGAGCAGGAGCTGCCTTAAATTTTATTATGTAGCTCCTGCTGCTTTGCCAGTTCCCATCTCCTCTCTTGATATTTATTGGAAGGTGGGCTCAGCTTTCTTCTGGCAGACAACCGTCATAACTGCGGCTCATGCATTGCATTCACGCCCAGCAAGCACAAGGCTGCTGGATGCTCAGTGTGGAAAGATGCGTAGCCTTGGGCCTTCATAGGTAGGGGAGAAATATTTCTGAGGTCATAATTTTTTGGAGATAGGATTTTTGAAGGTTGTTTCTGCATAGTGAGGTTTGAAGTGTCTCCCATGGACAGGAATCACAGAATACTGTATTTTCTCCCTGGCCATTTATCTGTCAGTTAGTCCCCATTCTTCCATCTACCTACTGTGGCCTCTGAAGCTTATCTAATATCCTTGTAAATTCCACCCTCTTTGTGGGTCTGCTGGAGGTCCCCCTCAAAGAAGCTGTCATGACTTGGATGAATATATATATATCTACAAGGTGTATACACAATCATGTCTGCTTGCCCTGGCCCTGTTGTCTCTCCCTGGGGCCAACCGTCCATCTTGTCCTTCTGGGCTCTTCTCTTGTACCCGGTAGGCATGGAAGAGCAGATGCTTGCAGGAGGGTCTTCACGTTTGCGTATTTGTGTTTGGGTTCCAGCTTTCCTGGAAACCATTGTGCAGACCTGGCTGGCTTCAAACTCTCAGCAACCCTCCTGCCTCAGCATCCCTGAATGCAGGTTTGAGCCACATGACCAACTTGATTTTTCCCTTTGGGGAGCTTTTTCCTTCATGCCAAGTCTTGGGCCTGGCATGGGGGACTTTTCTGCTGAGCTCATTGCCCTCAAGTGATGGGCAAAGATGGACACACGCTGCTCCTGCCTGTCTTGCAGAGGCTCTGGACGAGTTCCACCAATATTCTCATGTTCCTCTCTTCACTGGAGAAGAGCTTTTCTTTTTCTTTTCCTTTTTCTCCCCCCTGAGTTTTAAAGATCTTGAGGGAGAAGTTAGGAGCATAACAAAATTCTCATGTAGAAAATGTCCCCGAGCCTACAATTACTGGAGCACAGCCACCCTGCTCAGAATCTGTGGCCGTGTTTTTCTTAATGCCGCTTTTAAAGGTTATCATCCGCATCCGGCCATCACTGCCCCCCGTCCTTCCCCTTGCATTCAGAGGAGGCTAGCTTGGGCTTTCACTCTGAAAGAACCTTCACAATAATGAACCCCATTTAATAGGCTTTCCTAGTGGTTAGGGGACCATTCAAGAAGAAAATGGATAGCCTTGGGTTCTGGATAATGGACAGAATGGGAGAACTGTTTTTGAGAACAGATGGACTTAATAATTTTTCAAAATAGACTTTTTGAAGGCTGTTTTTCATGGTGATCTTTTAACAAAAAAAATAAACAACCCTGAAAAGGGACAGGAGGACGGCAGGTGCTCTTCTCCCCTAGTGCCTTCCATTTCGCCTATCAGCTTTGTCCCAGAGCTTCCTTTCGACTCGTTTCCTTTTGAGGGCTGCCTTGTCTTCTTTGGGGTGTTTGTAAGGTCATCCCCAATGAAGATGGGTTTACTGATAATAATTACTCATTCCAAATTAACCCAGTACACCACATCCAGCCCTAAGTCAATGCCCCGCCCCCCACATGACACGTGAAGCTTAGTGGAGAAGACCAGTCTGCAAAAAGACTTCCTTCAATGTTGTCCATCCCAACAGTCTTCTGTATCCTCTACCCTAATGTAGGGTGGTCAGATTGGTTAAATTCCAGATAAACAATTAGCATGCACATTTCTCATCATAAATACACCCAAGTATTACACAAGAATATTTGTGCTACCAATGAATTGTGTGCCTGAAATTCTGGATGCGGTCTGACAGTCCTTCCCTAAGGTGACACAGAGTTGGCCAGAAGCTGTCATCCTGTGTGGCATCGTCCTTCCTGAGTGGAGTTGAGGGCTCTGTAGGCCTCAACACTTCTTCACCCTGATCTCTTTTGGGAGACTAGCTTTATCCAGCCGGTTTTTACCAGAATACTCAGCTGATTAACTTTGATGAGAAAGGAAGCTGGTGCCTACCAGGCACCCTGACCCCTCTCCCACCAGTGCCTCTGGAATGAGTGCATTGCGTGCCCCTTACTCTCTCCTCGCCACTTGTGCCCTCCTTGTACATCCCTTCCCCATTTCCACTTGGACTTTTCCATGCTCAAGAGTGACTAGGGGATGAAACTCCCCCAAGCCTGCTGTGCCCCCACCCAGCCTTCATTCTCTGATGGAAACTCACGTGGTTTTATCATTATCCTCTTTTGGTATTTGCAGGAACAGTGAGACTACTTCATTTCAAAATCGTCATCTCAACTAACTCTACAGCCATGGATGCTGCACATTCCTTTCTGACTTGAGTTCAGGGATCACATATTTTAAAAGACAGTTTAGGAAGACTTCTTGGATGAGATCTCACTGACAGGCAAAAGTTCAGGCCCCCCATTCTTGTACTCGGTCTCTAAGACCCTAGCTGGACATAACAGATTTAGTTCTCCTCTCTCTCTCTCTCTCTGAACATTTTGAACAGACCCTGAGACTTCTATTGAGAGAGACAAGATTTCAAGAAGGCTGTCTGATTGGTGCAGTCACCTCTCCTTTAAGAAAATACCCAAGGAGATGGCTGTGGACTCAGGTGACCCCACTGTCCACCACCCAAGACCATCTTGAGGACAGGTATAAGAGGTGGCTAAAGATGGGGTTGTTTCTGAGGGCTTACATATTTATCTTCCTGTTCTTTCCACACACCTCGACCTTCTAGAAGTCATCTCCAAGATTCACATTCTCACACTTTCCAGGTTTTCCTCAGGTGGAATTTTCTAGGTCCACCTACCCACTCTCTGGCCAGTCATGGATTCTCTTTTCCATACTGCTTTACAGCAACACAACAGACTTATTTTATTGGGGTAGAAATCTATGGTAAATTCTGAGATTTTTTTTTTACATACTTCTGGGTGCATTTTTTAGATGGTTCTCATATATTCATGGCTGTCCAACAACATATGAAAATATATCGTTTTTTTTTTTTTTAAAGATGGAAAGGAACATTCTAGAAATCAGTGTTTCTTCCTTCATTTGTTAGGGTTAAACATTCATTCCTAAGTTTTGGTATTTTATTATTAAAATTTACCTGTAATATGTATTTCTATTAGCCTAGATTAACTATACATCACAATGGCTTTCATTATTTATAAAGCATTTTATATATAATATATTTTTATCATATCCACATCTGCTATCTCCCCCATCCACTTTTCTGCTGTTCCCTCTTTTCCACCAGTGTCCCTTCTACACTCATGTCTTGTTTTACTTTTACTTTTTGGCTTTTCTTTGCTTTTTTTTTGAGGTAGAGTTTTGTTGCTTTAGTTCAGGTTGACCTGGAATTCTCTCTATAGTCTCAGGATGGCCTTAGACTCAAAGTGACCCTCCTACCTCTGCCTCCCCACCACACCTGGACATTTTTACTTATTGATTGATTGCTAGATTTTTGGTGACCCAGTGGGTTTCATTAGAGCTGTTTATGGGGACCTGAGTGAAAGATTATTTACAGGAGTCTGGGCTCTTGACCAGTAGCTTCACCACTGAAGCAAATGTCCTGTCCTCCAGCATCCACTGGCTGTCTGCAGAACCTCATGGAGGGTGGGGCGCACTTCTGATCCTCATGCTGTCCTGCACACAGTGTTTGCAGTCCAACTCCAACAAATATATTAAGGTGGACTTCTGAGTTTTTGAGCAACTGAGCTTTTACATTTCTGGTGTACTTTAATAAGACCTATTGAGTTTAAGGGAAGATATGGACGCTGTTATGAGCCAAGAAGAGAAGTTCTGAAGAAGTCTCCTCATTCTAGTTTCACTTACAAAAGACAGAGTTTCTAAAACTGGTGTGGATTCAGTGGAGGGACCTCATAGGATTCTGTGAGAATTTGGTCCACCCACCTTCCCTTTTTGATTGCTCTCAGCTCCTAAGCTACAGGGATCTTGATGTTCAAGTCCACATGGTCTCATCAGAGCAGGCCTCAGCTAACTTTTGATATTTTATTCTCTGCTTTGTCCTGAAAGGGCTTTTATGATTGTACCCCCTTCATTTTTTATTGGAATCCATGGAAACCACACAGAGGCTTCTGCCAAGAAAACACCACTCAAGATGTCTTGTGGCAGCGTCACCAGCGCCGAGAACTCTTTCCCTTCAGGTGGAAGGCCTGAGGAGAGTGGAGGTCATGTCAGGAGTACCTCAATAACCCCATCACCCACCCAGTCGAGTTCCCTTCATTATTCAGAACAACTTACTTCTATATCAGAAAGTATTCTTTCTTCAGTAAATTGTGGTGTGAACTTTTTTTAATAAAAAATTGCATTTGGGGTAGCTTTTATTCTTTTCACCTTAATTTCCATCCCATCACTCTTAAGTAGCATTGAAGAAAGACTAGTGAATTCTGCTTCTGGATGAGGCTTTGCATGACTAGGTATGAAGACATACTCTTCCACTAACATTGCTTGGCAGAGGTAGCTGAGAGGTCAGAAGTTTTGAGCTTTTCAAAAACTCCTGAAACTTCCCTTTCTCCTTCACAGGAAGAAAGAGAACAACAGCAGCAGGAGCTCGGCGGGGGGATTTTAAGGAGGCTGGAGCAATGGCTTAGTGGATAAGTGCGTGCCATGCATGCATGACAACCCGAGTTTGGATCCCCGGAATTTACCTTAAAAATGCCAGGCATAGGGATGGAATACTTTCCACTGAGTTGTTGGCCAGGGAGGTCCCTGATATCCCCAAAACATTACAGGCCATTGCCAAGGCCCTTGGTTTCCCACCAGGAATAAATGGTAAGACCCTATTGCTGAAGACTCCACATACTTGGGCTGCAAGGCCACTGAGAAATCCTGTTGGAACTGAGCTGAAAACCTCCTCCATGTAGACCAGCTGACAAAAAGCTGGAAGAAGCCATTCTGCATGCAGTTTAATGGGAGAGAAAGAAATCACCAGTGAAGATACTCCACAGTGGACACTGCAAGTCTTAAATTTTGCCAGCCAGGCCAAATGAGCCAGTGGGTGTAATAGTGGCACATCTGTCATGGTGGAAACCAACTGCCCTCTAATTGGACTGGAGGCCCGCTCCATTGGAGGAAACACATCCCTGATACTAAAAACCTACAACAGGGGTAGCCATGAGCCCTACCCTAGGGGTGTAACATCTGCTGCTGTTTGGCTAAATGTATATACTATGCTCATCAAACTGCCCAGTAAGCACTTCTCTTAATGTTCATATCCTTATATTAATGCTACTCTCACTTTTGGTAGAGAACCTTCTCTTTTCCGATGTCAGTGACCTGGGGATGACTCAGAGGCATCATGGTGCTGGGAAGAAGTGATAGGAGTGCTCAGCACTGCAATATCTCTATCACACCTTCCAAGGTTCATGGTCTATTGCGGAAGAGGTGGTGGAAAGAATGTAAGAGCCAAAGGAAGGGTAGGGCTCCTTACAACGTGCTCCTCCAGACACAAAATGGCCTGGGTATCCATGACTTCACAGTGCCTGACACTACCTACATAAGACCATCATAATAGGAGAAAAAGATGATGACATCAAAATAAACGAGAGATTGATTGAGAGGGGGAGGGGATTTGTTGGAGAATGGAGTTTCAAAGGGGAAAGTCGGGGGAGAGAGGGCATTACTACGGGATATAGTTCACAATCATGGAAGTTGCTAATAAAAAATAATAAATAAATAAAATGCCAGGCATGGTTCATGCATGTCATCTCAGTGCTGAGAGGCAGAGGGCTATTCTCTGGGGCTTGCTAGACTCATTGAACCAGTGATCTCTAGATTCAGAAAAAAAAAATCGGGTGCAGAGTGATTGAGGA
Source organism: Jaculus jaculus (assembly GCF_020740685.1). Lineage (NCBI taxonomy): Eukaryota > Metazoa > Chordata > Mammalia > Rodentia > Dipodidae > Jaculus > Jaculus jaculus. The sequence continues at coordinate 137,512,562 of NC_059109.1, forward strand.
AGACAGCAGACATTGACCTCTGGTCTCCACATGCACACACACAGTTGTGTACGTGCACTTACATGCAAGAGTACCCACATGCGTACACACCGCACATATGTATACGTGCATATGGCAAAAGGAAATGGAGACCAAGCACTGAGGAAGCCCGTCCTCTACTGGCTTTCCAGCCAAATTAAGTTTTATGGTCTCAAGTTCGGGATTGATCAAAGTGCAAGATTCTCCCTCAACATTTATCTTTTCATGGAGACTGGACCTAATTTTCTTTTTTTTCTTCCTAAGGTGATTAGAAACTGAAATTGATGTGGCCAGCTCTGGTATTTTCTTTCTTGTCTGTTTCTGGTTTGACACAAACCCATTTTTCCCCTTGCAGGATTAATGAGGGAACGAAGAGATATTTCTCTGTAGCTATTATCGTTGAAGAGGATCAATTTCTCTTTTTTAAGGATGCAAATCTTGAGGAAAAACAAGCTTTCCCAGATACTTCATTTACATTTCGAGGGACAGACTGCCGTCGACTGACTCCCTCAGTTGTGAGGAGCACAGGAAATATTCTCAGTGGATTAGACGCCCTCGCTTTCAGTCTGAGTCTTAGAAGTTTTGAAGGGTATTTCAACAATTGAGTGCTTTTTCTCTTATTTTGCTCCCTATACTGTAGCCATGAGCTGAGGTTTGAGTACACACTTTAACTGTGTTAGGAGAGGGAAATACCCGGTCGTGTAAAGAAATCTTAATAACATTTTCTTGCTGTTGTTGTTGTTTTGTCTTCAACCCATCTCTCTGAGGCACCGAGGCTGAGGCTTCACAGCCATCTTGGTCCTCCCTGAGTGGTTTTATGAAGTGACATTTCTGCAATTCGACTTCTGACCCTGGAGCCAGATTGGGTGTCCTTGCGGTGTGACTCATCACCTCTCCCTGTGGCACTTACCACAACAGCAATCATGGCACAATTACGCCCTAATTTTCTTCTCTTCAGCCAAGTGTACATGACATCAATGACATAGACTTGAGCTCCTGAAATTATTAGCAATTAACTTGTATTTAATTCAGGGTGAGGGCCAAGGGTAGTGTGGGGAAAACTTCTTTCTCCTTTGTAAACTTACTTTCCTTCTCACTGGAATCACTGTTTTGCACATGTATATGCATGTTGTGTGCGTGCATGTGGGTGTATGTGTCCACCTGGGTGTGGAGACCATTGGTCAATGTCAGGCGTCTTCCTCGATTAGGTGTGTTGTAGTCAGGTTCACATGGCTGGTACAAATCCCCCCACCAAGAGCAGCTTGTGGGGAATAAAGGGTTTATTTTGGCTTACAGACTTGAGGGGAAGCTCCACAGTGGTAGGGAAAATTATGGCATGAACAGAGGGTGGACATCACCTCCTGGCCAACATCAGGTGGACTACAGAGACAGGAGAGTGTGCCAAACACTAGCAAGGGAAAACGGGCTATAAGACCCATAAGCCCACCCCCAACAGTGCGCTGCCTGCGGGAGGTGCTAATTCTCAAATCTCCATCAGCTAGGAACCCAGCATTCAGAACACCTAAGTTTATAGGGGACCCCAGAATCAAACCACCACAGGGTGCTACTTTATTCTTTTGAAATCGATCTCTCACTGAACCTATATGTCACTAGTCCAGCTGGCCAGCAAGCCCCAGGGTCCCTCCTGCCTCCACCTCCCCAGTTTGTCATCACAGACGTGTGCTACCATGTCCAGCTTTCACATGGGTTCAGGAGATCTGATTTCAGGTCCTTGTGGTTACACAGAGAAGCACTTTCCTAACAAAGCCATCTTCCAACCCCCTAGCGCGTCTTATTTTCAATTCTGCACACCACTGAACTTTTAAGCTGAAATATGTAAGCTGGATCCTCTCCCTGAGTGGTAATAGTTTAGGGGAACCTCATCTGAGGACGAAGTTCTCAAAGCAACTGCCTTTCTTTGAAAATATAAAAAAGCAAAGAAAATGGCTCCAGCAGGTACTTTTGGAGGCAAAACTTTCACCTAGCTGTGTGTTGAAGGCAGAAGAGTTGAGCGTTGTGCGGAGATGGTGATGGGATTCTCTAACTGCTAGAGTCTTTGTTCTCAGGTTCCTCTGTGGGGAGGAGACAGGGTGTCAGGATCGGGGCCTCCATGGTGTTTCTGGTGCCCTGCTCTGGTCACAAATCATCCCAGAATGTTTTCTCAATGAGAAACAAAATGGCAGCCTGAACTCCAGGGCTCCTTCATCCACTAGCTCCCTCCTGGTTTCTCTGGCCAGAGCTAATGGCCCTGAGGCATTATTTTTCCTGTCAGAATTAATAGGAGATAGTCTTTCCCTAAAGCCATTAGTTAAGTAATACTGTTTGAAGAATTGCTGAGACAGGATAACATCTCCTTCTGCAGTGCGTAGACCTCAAGACATGATGAGGCAATGGCTAACTACATCAATTATATTCCAAAGTCCCAACTTTGCTCTCCACAGTTTTTATCTGGAGCTTAAGAAAGTTTGAAATTAATGATCCAAAAGTAGATTGTCTTGATTTAACTTTGGCACTAAAGAAATCTCATAATAATTCTCTCCCCGCTCCCCTTGATTTAGTTCTTTTCTTCACACTTTGTCCCTCTTGGTTTTAGAGCATTCTTTGATTGTCTGGGCATGATTGAAGTTTGACTTACCAAAAGATTTTAAGTACAGTTTCCACTGAAAGTGGTTTTTTTTTATTTTTTGGTAAAAATGGTGAGCGAAGTGTTCTCAGACTGATGGCCTTTTATCAAAAAGAGAGCAGAAATGAGAGCCATGGAGAGAAGAAAAGAGATTTGAACAATTACTTAGAAGAAGTAAAGTTACAAAAAAAAAAAAAACCCACAGTAACGCAGATGCACTCTAATGTGGCTAGAGATGGGAGCAGATATTTTTCTCATATTTTTCTTCATGAGTCTCCAGCTTCCCTCCATCAGAGAAACTACATTCGAGTTACTATCACTTGAGGATAAACCCTTCTGTCTCCACAGTCTGCTCTGACTCTCCAGTGAGAGGTCTGGCTTGACTATTATCTTTGTCTAAACACATTTGGGCACATTCTGGGAGGTTTCCTCATTATTTTCTATCTGAATTTTGCAGCCAATATCACAATTTGTCTTTAATTTCTCTGTCTTACTGATAAAGCAATTGCCTGGGCAGCATCCCAGACAGCAGCATCAAGGCATAGAAGGAAGCTTGGCAGTCCCGGCCTTATGGCTTCCGAGGCCATCAGAGTGTGGTGGCTGTGCGGTCTCCTCTGTCTTTCTCCATGTGCGCACAAACACGAAGGGACATGCACTTTCAGCAAATAAAGATCATGCTGTAAGTTGAGGTAGCAATCGTCAATTCTTTTCTTCTTAATGTATCTTATATAAAAAAAAAATACTCTAGGCCAGCATCTGCATCAACCCTATTTATAATCTACACCATTTGGATGGTGTCACACAGTGTACAGAGTGGCTCTTGGTGATCTGCGCAGCCCCTCCTCTGTCAGAACATTCTTACTGACGTCTCTGGTTCTCCTGCCTGCAGCAGCAGTCAACATCCTCGCTCAGTTTTACAAAGAGCGATTACTCAATCAATGGCTTTAGGATTATTCATTTCATCTTACAAGGTACCAAATTACCTATCAGGAGCAGGTTAGCTGTCATACAAATATTTTAGACACTATTTTATTACATATATGTATACATTGAGGCATATTGAGACAAGACTGGCCTCAAGCTTGTTTTGTAGCTGGTCGCTGAGGATGGCCTTGAATTTCTGATCCACCTTGTCTTGTCTCCACACCTGGTTAAACAGTATAAGAAAAAGGAAATCTTGCTTCCACAAAATGGTAAGACCAGACTGAATCTTTGACCTCACGGTCTACCCACTTGAGTTTCTGAAGTAACCAGGTCACATGTTGACTCCTACTGGCCAAAGGCAGGCCATGTAGATGCCTAGGAGCACAGTGGTATGTGTAAGAAAATAGTTATCACTGGTAAAACGCATATAAGATAACCCTGTCTCGTTGTCTCCTCTTGCAAAATGGGTAGGTGTGCCAAAGGAGAGACTCTCTGTCCTTGACGATCGCCCCCTGCCGGAGCTGGGGGTGAGGTAAGCATCTCCTTGAGTCCAGCCATGATGACGCGTGTCTTCCTAGGACACCCTGCTCACATAGCATCTGAGTTAGCCATCCCAGTTTGGGTATTGCTGACACCGAGGCCCAGAAAACTCTCTGTTGCAATGTAGGGTGCCTAGAGCTGCACCTGGAGTTTACCTACTACAGGGATAACAACCAACAGTGTCCCAGATGTCAGTTCTGTTTGAAAACCACTGGTATAAGCAAACTTTCCCAAAACATTCTTCTCAGTAAATTTTGAGACAAGCTCTCCAGTGTCTGGTCCCTGGGTGGTTTTTATGATCTCACTGGATGAGGAAACATGGTTTCATTCTGTGCGTGACCAGGTTTTAAGTCAGTGAAATGCCTTGAACCCCATTCACTGAGTTGAAAATATCTGAAAGGATAAATCCATCAAAAGCCCTTTCATCTAAGGAAGGAGATTCAGGGATGACTGCTATTCCAGGTGGCTCTGAAGTAAAAGCTTTACCTTATTACACATACACAGAAGACACAATTTTCTAAACACTGTATGAACAGGGCTGAGTAAGTTCCTGGTTCAGAGGTGGACATCACCCCTGTTTGTGGCTGTTTTCTTTTGTTTGCTGTTGCTGGCCATGGGGCCTGGCCCTCTCTTAGGGCTCTGAGGATGTCTCCTCAAAAGTGGGTTCTAAGGTGTGGGGTAGAGGGGCAGCTATGGAATCTCTCTCTCTCTCTCTCTCTCTCTCTCTCTCTGACAGGACTTCCTGCATCTGTTCTAATGACCTCCCTGCATCTCTTCTCATCAGAATTAATGGAGAAGTATTAATTCTTCCCTGTAGCTATTAGTTAAGTCACCGTGCTCTGAAATTGCTGAAGCAGAATGATTTCTTCTTCATTCCAGGGTCCATAAATCTCGAGGAAAGACAAGAGGCCATTCCAGGTATATAGATTGCACTGTAGGGAGAGACCCACGCAGACAGTCTTCATTTGGCGGCCAAGACTTTAAACATGGTGATCCATGAAGTAGGTGTCCAAGCTCAGCCTGGCCATTCCCTATTCCCAGTACCATTTCTTATCCCTCCTTGTCGTGTACTGTTCTTTCCATGATTTCAGAATCTTATTTTGACTATATTTGAAGAAATTACTCTTGTTGTCTGAGCATGGCAAAAAAAAAAAAAAAAAATTAACTTCAAGGAAGATTGCAAACACCATTTGGCTCTGAAGACAGTTTAGATAGAGAGCGTCCATGAGGGGAGTGTGCTCAGTCTAACTGCCTACGTGAAGGAAATAGAGAAGAGGTGAGAATCACCAAGAAAAGTGGCCACTGAAATGAAAGATTTGTCCATGATTACTTAGAGGAGAACTTTGAAGGGACTACAGTAGGCTAGCTCAGAAGGGCTCCAGGCTCCTCTTGATAACCAAGCCTTCTGGTCCTCTCTGGGACCCCTGATTGTGAAGTGTCTTCTACAGGCCACCAGCCTCTGGCCACGAGCTGACTGATTCCTGATTGGCGCCCGTAACCCACATCTCTGTCCTCTCTTGCCTGCATGGAGTCAGGCCTCTCTCTGCCCCCATTTTCTGCCACACCACTGATAGGGTTGCAGCAGCACAGGAATCTTTACCATGTGCAGTTGGTTGGGTAACTGCATGGGTGAATGGTTCCAACAGATTAGTGATGCAAGCATGGAGACAGGCACAGCTGAGCCGTTTTGCCTCTTGTCCGTGGGCAGAGGTGGGGTCACACCGTCCTTCCACGTGAGCGTCTCCTCATTGCATCTGCCATAGCATGTACTGACACCTGCACGGTGAGGTTGTCGTCTAACTATTTATTTATTAAACCCCTCCTCCACTAGACAGAAATTCCCCCTGAGAACATATCACTCTTACAGTTTGCTCAGTTTGGGCACAGTCTTGGCTGTGTTCACTGTTCGGTCAATATTCAAGGTCAATAATGTGGGCTCCGAAATCACGGACTTAAAAACAAATCCAATAAATATTTGAATAAATGAGCAAATAACTGTCCACAGAGTGATTAGTTTTAAAGATCTGCCCTGCTGTCTTTAAGTCATTGTGGGTTTTAATTGCCCACACATTGTGTGTTCTTTAATTTCAGAGAAGCTTCTGCACAACTGAATCTCAAATCAATTAATAGTCCTGTATATTCATCCTACCTTCCATCCTGCTTGGAAGGACAACCAACGTTAGAGACTCACTTCTCAACTTTGCAATTCAGAGGCTGTGGACTCCACATCAATAGAGGTTTTTCAGGTGCATTGGAACAAATCAAAAGAAATGGGTCAAACTACCTACATTTTTAGATGATATTTGACTAATACATTAATTAGCATTTTAATGAGACCAGGAAAATGGACGGCCGGAAGCAGGTTTGGCAAGAGAGATGTCTGTAGTTCTGGAGTAAATTTCCCTGCGTTGTTTCTGCACATTTTATTTCTCTTAATTATCTTACACCTTCCTATAGTCTTTTCAAGAGGGCTCCATTTGCAATTGCTGAAAAGTTTAAGCAGTCACTTCCTCCTGAACTGGCATGGTAATTATTTCTGAGAGGAATTATTAAAAGGGCAGCCTTTAATCAGGGGAAGAATGCACGGCAGAGAGCCGTGATGAGAGATGGCTTCTTGAATAATCTTGTAACTTTGTGAAGGCAGCAGAATTTCTGGAGATTGCATGGAGACAGTGGCATCTGTGCTTCCTGAAGATGGGGGTGAGTCACAGGCTGCGATGCTCCCTCCAGGATCACATTCTCGGCTTTAAAATTTGACCAGGGCACGGCTTACTTTTTGACAAGGACCATTCATTTAAAAGCAATCTAGTGCCCTTCTTCAATAATCCAAATTAGTTTAACACACTTCAGTGACATTATTTGGGCATTTTTCACAATTATTAGAGATAACTCACTTTTCTCTGTATACTGTAGGGTCAAAAGCAAATTAAATCAATGGATTTTCTCCCTTCCTTCTTTCTGATGAGCCAGAAGTTGTTGGTCAAATGTGCACACGACCTTTCTGTTTAAACTTAAAAACCCAAACAACCTGTTGGGAAGACATTTGGCCAATCTGATTATTTTCTCTATACTAATTGGTTTTATTTCTCCATTGAATTGAATGAATTGCCTGGTTGTTCTATCACCACAGGGGCAGAGCTGAATCCACTTAGAGTAGGTGCTTGTCCTGATTCCCTATAGAGCCACAGGAATATTAATGGTCATTATGATCTCTCCGTGTTGTTTGCTTGGACAGGGTGAAGGTTTGTCCCAAGTCCAGCAGCTTTCATTTTCACCACCATGGTTGAGTTGTGGCATCTGAGCCCCCAGACCACCCCAGCAGCCCCCTTCTTCTTCCAAGTTGGTCTCCAGGTTGTAGCATTGAGCATCCTGGAAAACCTGTCTGCCAGCACTGAAAACACTGGTTTCTTCCCAAGAGGTCCCTTGGACCCTACAAAATCGGTGCCCCTGTTGGCTTTCCTGCCTGTATTTCATCCCTGCCCCTTTGCTCGTGATGCTCCACCAACGTTGGCCCTCAGTCTCCAGGCTCTCTCCCACTGGGGCCTCTGTGTTTGTTTTCCCGTCATCTGAGCATCCTTTATGAACCGATTCTCATCCTAGCTGGCTCCCTTGTGACGTCACCTTCCTCATCTGTACAGAGCCATCCTCCCATTGCATTGAAGCATGCTCTCCCACTCAGCATGCCTCTCTCCACACGGACCCATGGGCTCTGTGGCTGCCTCCTGCGCATTGCTCTGCTGGTAACGCTCCCTAGTGTCCGCTGTCTCCTAAATCCACCCTCCATGCACTTCCCTCATGACCTTGTCCCAGTCAGCACTCTTGTCTGTACCTTGTCCTCGGTGGTCTTTATCAAAATCGCATTTATTGTGGGGGGGGGGGGGAACCAGGCATGCTAAAGCCTCTTGTGACAGCAAATGAACTCCACATGCATGCAATCACGTTGTGCATCTTGTCACAGCAAATGAACTCCACATGCATGCAATCACGTTGTGCATCTTGCTTTATATGGGTGCTAGGGAATCAAACCTGGGTCAGCAAGCTTTGCAAGAATATGTCTTTTGCCCCTGCACCAGCTCCCTGTCTTGGGTTCCCTACCCCATCAGGACTCCTTGAGGGCCCAGACCATCTGGGCAGTGTTCTTCCCCGATGCCTCAGGAAGCAGACTGCCATGGAAGACTGGCCGACTTGTTCTACTTGGTCTAGACTGGTGATCGTGAATCTAGTTGCTGACCCATGCAAAGAGAAGATGAGCTGTGGTTTTTTTTTTTTGTTTTCAAAATAAAGAATGGAGTACAAACCCAGAAGAATGGAGGTGATGCATGTCTATAGTGCACATGCGTTTTGAAACCCAAAAGAATAGAGGTGATGGTGTGTCTATAGCACAAAGCCCACAGGAGAAGTTGGTTTGGAGAAGTGCTACCATGGGTTGGAAAGATGGTTCAGTGGCCAAAGTGCTTACTGAGCAAGCATGAGGACCTGACTTTAGACCCCACATAAAATTCCAGGCATGGTGGTGCATGCCAGTAATCCCAGAACTAGGGAGGCAGGAACAGGAGTCTCCCTGGAGCTTCTTGACTACCATGCTTAGCGAGAGACCTCATTTCAAAACATAAGGTTATTAAGAAAGACTTACTAAGAAAGACACCTGATATCAACCTCTGGTCTCCACATGCATACTCATAGACACCCATACACACAGATACACGTGCATGCATATCACATTCACATGTAAAACATAAGAAATGGTATCAATCACAATGAATGGAAATCAATAGATTAAAAAAGAAGTGATATCATGCTATGGTATTGTGATTTAGCTAGGAAAATCCCTGAAACTCAGACATTCTTGATCCCAGATGGGGTTGAAAACAGGAAGACTGGTTGGAAGACTCAGAAGCCAAGATCATTCCTCCATAGTTCTTGGTGCTTTGTAACTCCCCTGTTCCCCCTGCCGAGGACTAGGGGTTCCTTCTCTGGGGAGGACACAGAATGCTAGAGACACAGCCACACTCCGCAGCAGGAGACGAGAGGACTAAACACCGGGAACCTAGTGTGGGGGTGAACGCTGCATATGGAGTCCCCAAATGGCCTCTTTGATTGCAATCCAGAGTGCCTTGTGCTCTGCAGGCAGCTGATTGGAGGAGGACTGTCTTCCTGGAGCTGGCCAGTACTCAGCGAAGGCCCACAGATGATTGCTTTCATTTCTCCTACTTAGGCAGGGCGGCTGGATAACCCCACAATAGTAAGGCCTGCAGTTGAAAATGTGCCTGCAAAGAGCTCCAGATTGGCCTTTATGTCCATTTGTTTATAAAATTTTTTGAAACAGGATCTCACCTTGTAGCCCAAGTTTGCCTGAAAATCATGACCCTCTTGCCTCAGTCTCCCAAGTGACTTACAAGTGTGGACTACCACACCTGGCTCTCATATCCATTTTTTTGTTGTTGTTGTTTATTGACAACTTCCAAAATTTAGACAATATCCCATGGCAATTCCCTCCCCCCACTTCCCCCTTTGAAACGTCACTTTCCATCATACCCCTCCCCTCCCCCCGTCCACCTCAATCAGTCTTTCATTTTGGTGTCATGATCTTTTCCTCCCATTATGATGGTCTTATGTAGGTGGTGTCAGGCGCTGTGAGGTCATGGATATCCAGGCCATTTCGGACTCCTCACGTCCATTTTTTAATGCCAGTCAGCCCGTCTCTCAGAAACTTCTTAAACATGAAGAGAGGCAAAGAAAGGGACATGGGGGAGACCATGCGGGGACAGCCAACCTCAGCAGTCAAAGACCAAAATGTTTTCACCATGGCCTCAGTGAAAGGGGGAGGAATGAAGAACATGACAGCAGAAATAAAAACCTATGACTTATAATATAATATAAATATAAAATATATAACATAAATAAAAATATATAATATAATAAATATAAATGTAAAGATTTACAGAAGCAGAACAGGAGAAAGGAAGAAAAATAGGAGATTAAAAAAATTTAATGAAAGATTACACCAAGAGGTACAACAACCTAATAAGAGAAATTCTATAGAGAAAAAATCAGAATGGAGGGAAAAAAATCAAGGAAATAGCACATATTCAAGAGACTTGCTGTAAAATGGCGCATAATGTCATGCATTTTTATAATTGCTGAAAGTTTAATTATGAACGCATATAATAATTGGTTTTATTTAGTCCCTAAAATTTTGTGGCATGTTGCATTCATATAGCATGTGTGGTGTGGTGTGTGATATGTGTGTACCATATGCACATGTGTGTACATGCCCTATATGCATATGCATGGAGGCCAGTGAACACCAAGTATCCTCTTGGCTCATCTTCCCGTTTCCTTGAGATGAAGTCTCTCATGCAACCCAGAGTTGCTATTTTAGACATTTTATTTTTATTTTTCCTGGTAAGCAAGTGCCAGGATTGGGGTTATAGATGTGTGGAGCCATACCCAGCTCCCTTCACTCTTTTCTTCTTCCGTCCTTCCCCACCTTTCTTCCCTCCCTCCCTCCTTATCTCCTTCTGTCCCTTCTTTCTTCCTTCCTTCCCTCTCTCCCTCCTTTCCTGCCTTCCTTCCTTGCATTTTTAAAGGGGGAAGGGCTGGGGAGATGGGTCAGTAGGCAAAGGCAAAGCCTGCTGTTCTGGGTTCAGTTCCCCAACCACTGACACAAAGCCTGCAGGACAGACACACAAACGCAGGCAGCACGTGAATAAAAATTAAAAGATAGGAAAAATACCACAAATTAATTACATGATTAAGGTATGGGAGTTTTCGAGTCTCTAGAGAAATATTTCTAATGGAATCAAAGGAAACTTTAGGTAGTTGGAGAGACTGAAGAATAATTTTGATAAAAAGGTCACACAAGGGTAACCAAAAGAGGCAAAAAAATGACCTAAAAATTATTAATCCCAAGGAACAGCATGTTGGCTGGAAGGCAAGTAATCATAGCCTATGATGTGCTTAGTGGTGCCGGGCGCATTCCCAACACCCTGGGAGCTTAGGGTCCTTCCTCCGCGCGGCGGGGCATGGGCTACCCAACTGCAGAGAGCAGGTGGGATGATGAAGGCCTTGGAGAGACCCTGGAGGCAGAGGTACTAACAGCGGTGCCATGTGAGCAGAAATGAGAGCAAGAGAAGTACCAAAAGAAACGATGGTTGGTGGACAAGGAATGCTGACTTTCCTAAAAAAGTAGGAATGCTTGACTTTTCAAACTCTGAGCTCATGTAACTTTAACCAAAAGGAGAGCAAATCCAAACCCATGACCGGGGCTTACTTAGTGCCTCGGTTATTCTCACATGTGTCTCAGCATGCCCAGTCTCCCCGCCCAGAAGTACTGTGGTTCTTGCAGAAAATGGCGGAGAGAAAGGGAGGGACCAGCAGAAGTCAGGTGTGACATCTATCCTGATAATGGTACCAACCATCACAGCAAAATAGCGCCTTCACAAAGACCAGCCTTATCCTCTGCTGCCTGTAGAGACAAGACACGTCTCCAAAAACCTACCACCTTTGGAGTGAGATCTCTATCCTTTTTGGCCAAGAAATTCGAACTGAGGCAAAATCAACTTACACACACCTAAGTAGGACAGGCCTGGTAAAACCCACACTGGAAACAGCATTCACAATGCTTGTAACTCGGGGGCCTTGTGCTTTGGGAATGAGGTTTGTCATTCTGTTCCTTAGCAGAAGTGTGTTTGGCCAAGGATGAGTTGGTTGGAGGCAAATGGAATCGCAGTGTGCGAGATGAGCATGAGGAGCGAGAGTGGTGGAGGACACTTGGATGGCCTTCTGGGAAATTATTCCGGATGTGTATAAATGTGTTCCCCTCTTTCAGGTCTAAATATGCAAGGACAGTCCTCTTGTATCAGCACAGAATGGCTCCTTGGTCATGGGAACGGAGAGAGAGAAGAAAATGAAAACAGACAAATATCAGAACCCAGGACAAATTCAAGGATGATCAGCAAAAGAGACGAATCAACTCTACAGGTATTAATTTCTCTTCTTAAGTGGCTGTTGTCTAGACATGTGCTCTCCTCTTCCCGTTGTCATTGTCTCTGTGGCACAATTCGCTAGTCACCTTCTGGAACTTTCTGGCACAGGAAGACCAGTAGGCCAAAAAAAAAAAGAAAAAAGAAAAAAAAAACCCTTCAAACATTCTGCTTTGAAAACATTGGTCAGCTGTTCTATGAGATGGTTGGGATGATGTCTGGTGTTTTACTGGCAGTCCTAAATTGGTGATTAATTCCTACCTGAGCAGAGACACTGCCTTCCGTCAGGCAGCACGAAACCACCCCAGATGGACTGTGAAGCCCCATGTTGAAAACACTAAAATACCAACACAGATCACACTTTGCAAAATTGTAATCTATAAAACTCTTTCAACACAGAGTACTATAAAATCACACATCTGCTTTATGAGCCGTGGTGGCTGGAAACAGGAGGCGAAGGACTGGTTGGGTAATGGCGTGGTTTTGTTTCTCCCAAAGGCACATATAATCACACAACAATCTCAGAACCTATTTTGTACCAATAAGAAGCCTGACTGGAGTTAATGCACCGATTGGTTATTAATGGAAACTTACCAAGGGCATCGCATTGATGTGCGTGATCAGTGGAGAGGTACCAGGACCTCTACACCTTATTCTCATTGAGGATGACATTTCTCTCTACATGTTTCTTTGCACCAATTAACCTTTTCCCCCTCCGTTTCTTTTCCTTTGCACTTTATTGTAGGCCATATCTCCATGTGCTGGCAAGCGTGGTGATGGTTCTCATGAGAAGGATGCTGCAGATGGCTCAGGACCGTCTCTACAACTCAATTCCTGTTTGGCAGTGGCTAAGGATGCTCCTCTGCCTCAGGGCAAAGGTCCTGATGCTGAGTTGCTGCGGATTCAGCTGCTGCCCTCCCAGGACCAGGTCTCTATAGATCCCAAACTGTGCATTCTCCCAGATGTCCAAGAACCTTCTTCCTTTGAATCGGAAGGAACGTTTCCCTGTCATGACATTGCTGCCTCTGCGGTTGCCATGTGCATCCCTCTGGGGAGGATCACAGGCCCCAGAACCCTGGGAATCTACAATAAAGAGCCACAGGAGCACAGGTGGGCTGTGGGAGAGACTGTGACACAGAGCTTGCCAGACAGAAAAGATACAGCAGAGAGCCCGTCCCCGGCACGCCTGCCAGGGAAGCCTTCTCCTAGACAAGAGACTTCACATTCAGCACCACTGGGGTCACCTGAGAAAAGTCATGTAGAAAGACCAGATTCAGGGCCAAGTTTATCTAGTTCCCACCAAGAAGGAAGATCTCAGACAGATTTTTCTTCCAGGGGCCAATATGGCAGTGGAGAAGTGGCCATGCCCTGTTCCACCTTGGGAAGTGATGATGGGAAAAGTCTAGCATTAGGGTTCATCACTGCAAAGGGCTGCGCAGCTCCTTCTGCCCCAGGAAAGCCCTTCGAAGGCCCTGAGGCCAACTCGAGGTCTGTCGGGAAGAGGAGTTTGGAAGGAATGAGGAAGCAGGCTCGGGTGGAACTCAGCGACACCAGCAGTGATGATGAGGACAGGCTAGTCATAGAGATGTGACACTTAGGGGAAAGATGGCACTGTATCCAAGGACTGGCTGTTTCCCATGTATCTGCCACTCCATGGAAGAAGTAATCTATTTATGAAATGTTTAGAGACCAGGAAAGCCATCGGGTTCCTTCAAGCCAGCTCCAACCCACAGTAAGTTCCAGATCAACCACACGTCCCCCAGCTCTTTCTGGGCAGGCCTGGTCATGTGCATCTGGGGCAGGTGGGACAAAGATGGCCAGGAAGCAGCACACACGGTCTTGACTTACAACAGCAGCCCTGACCAAAACAGCCACAGGTATCCCATGGAATCACAGCAACTGAGGTTTCCATTAGTAAGTGAGAGTTTGCTTCACGGTAATGAGCATGCTTGGAACGGTTGTGAAAGGGGCTGGGGGCATGAATTGGGTGTCAAGATACTTCTGTGTACTTTGAAGATAAAACTCAGATTAATTCAAAGGCTGGCTGGACTATAGTCAGTCTCTTAGAAGAAGCTGTAAATACACGTCACAATGCCTGTGAGCGATGAGATGCTTGTCCTTTCAAATGTCACACATGGTCAATACTCATTTCTGGTCCAACAACACAAGCACGTCCTGTTCTTGTACCTGGTGCCTTTTCTGTGAGACCCCCGAGACCGCTGGTTATTTTCCTAGCTCTTGCAAAGGAACATTGTGTTAAAAGTCAATAGAACCATCTCTGGAATGAGTCATATTTTTTGAAGGGGGAAAATTCACTTATTTTTCTTCTGATTCTTTTTGTCATATTGTGCTCTGAGCAATTTCAATTAGAGGGTTACATTTTAGTAATCTGTGCGCTTGAGCTGACGCCTGTTCCTCGTGACGGGAGCCTTTCAGACTTCCTCCAGAAGCTTCCAGGATACAAAACTAATTGAAGTTTTGACGCTGTTTTACATCTCAGTAATTTTATTTTGGGGGCTTAGTGTTACTCTGCTGTCAAATTAAGTCAGCCTCGGTGCAAATCAGAATAGCACAGGCAAAATTCCCCAGAGTCCTGAGCCAGTGCAGAGGTGCAGAGCCGCCCAGTGGCAGCCAGCCCACCTGCCCCTGCCTTCCTGACCCTCTCCTTCCATGGGAGAGGAGAAACTTCATGAGGTTTACACTGCTGATTTTTCAATAAAATTTTGTACTTGCTTTTGGTATGATTTTGTACAATTTGGAATTTATGGCCAAGCTCTTTTGGCTTAACTTTGATGTAATGATGTCCACATGACATATTGTACTTCAAAGGCAAGGTGGCCACACGTGAAGACTTTGCCCTCGCCTGTGACCACATATGGTCCTGTTTCAAAAATCTTCGTGCTAATTTTCCAATTCTGGTGTTATTCATAGAAAACTTCTGTGCAAGATCAGTTTCCCTTGACAGCTGAGCATATGCCTGTGGTCACTGCATATACACTAGTAAATACCCCAATGATTGCAAGCCCAGCCAAGACCAATGCAAGGAGGGAGGTGAGAAGGATGTCCAACTTTGGCTTAGTGTACTTTTCAAAGCTCACACAGGTGAGGTGGTAATTATCTGTCCTTTTGCACAATCTGTGTCTGAGAGAGGCAGCATAGATAAGCTGCCTGAGTCCTGGGGCTGAGGTGGAGAGAACGAAGTTTATCTCTATGCCTCAGTTTCCTTAAATGAGAATATGAGAGTTGAAAAAGATAAACTGTGTCTCTTGGTTCCAATCCCAGGGAGGGTAGATGAGTGGCCTTTTTTATACCCGTGGGCTCCATGCCTTAGAGGCGCCCTCCAATGGGAGCCATTGCCCCAAGGGTCCTGCATTCTAGATGTGTGAGTGAGGGGGGAGTTGGAGGAATCAGAGCATCTTTAAGATATTTCTGCTATGAAGAATGTAAGCTTAGGCAAGCATTGTCTAATTTCTTCTGGAGATCCAGATTTGGGGTACAAACTGATAGCTTATAAATCAAAACTCAAAGAGCAGAAACCTTAACATTATTGGGTGGAAGAAAACGCATGTAGAGTCTGAGTTGGCTCCGTTGTCTTGGGAGGCATTGGTCAAGGGGAGGAAGCTATCTTCTGTATCCTGCATTCCAGGGGGGCGGCTGAGGCAGTGAGTGCGTCACTGGGCCGGTCAGTAAGCCATAGCTCCCAGCTTCATGTGAGGCGCCATGGCAGAGGCCACCTTGTACCTACAATCCAATATGGCAGGAGAGTGATTCTGTCTCTAACTCACTTAGTCTCTTTGCAAAGATAGGCAGTAGACCAAATCCTCCTGTTTCATCTGGTCATTTAGCTATTGAGTGGCAATGTTCCCAAGAGTACCTTACTTTATACCAACTTAAATTTGTGAAAAGCTACATTTAAGCAGATATTTTAAAAATTGAACACATGTTCCGAATGGTCCTGGGAGGGCTGGCTGCTGCAGGCACCTAAAGAAATGATTTGTTTTTTAATGGAGAGTCATTTCATAAAGCAACAAACAAGTCCTGATTTTTATAAACCTAATGTTCCTGTGGGTTTTCTTACAATTATTGGAATACATTTCAAGGGTAACATCAGCAATCTGTAACCCAATTTGGGTTATTGAAAATAAAATTCCAGGATTATGAATTGATAACTGCTGTAGGGTAATGTTCACTACATGCAGCATGATGGCTACGGGAAGACACTTTCATTTTAGATGGTGAGGGTGTAACTCGTGGAAGAGCACTTGTCTAGTGTACAGGAGGGCCCCTGGTGTGATTCTCAGCATTATGCTTGAACACACATGCACGCACACACATGCATCACGCACACACACACATGATATTATAAGGCCAGAACACTGTGTTTCCGGTACTTTGACTTTCATTATATTTTCAAGAAAGGGTCCAAACCAACAGACATCTCAGCTTCCTCCATGGAGACCAGCTCCAGGGATTCCTCCATGGACAAGGCGCCTTTGGATTCTTTGTCACGTTCCCAGGGCAAGAAACGCTGGTGTCACCACTCACGGTTCCGGAGGGCTGCCACTGGCTCATCTCCCTAACATCGCCTGTACCTGGCCCCATTTTAAGAAGAATGGAGAAGGAGGTCTTGTCTCCCCTCTTGGCCACATAAACTATTTACTGACTCTTAAAGTCAACTGGGACTTGATGGCCAAACTGGCTCCTCTCTGCTGGAAGGAGTGACAAGGAGCAGCTCTTCCCTCTGGCTATGTCTAACCTTAGGGTTCCAGGTGAAGCTGATACCCTTTGGCTCATGACTCATAGCAACCAGAAGACCCTGTGGTTCACTGGCAGCATGATTAAAAGATACAGGAGCCCGTCTCCTGATTCTAATCAAAACATGGCCCACAGCTTGGTGGGTAACCTAAAGCCAGTTAGACTTCCCCTTCCTGTGCCCCCACCCTAAAGCTGAGGTCTACAGGAAGCAGAGCCTTGCAAAGTGCATTGTGACCACAGTGTTTGGCATAGAAGATAAACGACTTGCAGTCTCATGCCAGGAAGTATCTCCTCGCATTCACATTATTGCTGAGAACTGTCCCATTATACATCTTTTCCCCAGCATAGAAATTTGCATTTTGCACAGAATTTGCCTGGTGCAGCAGATTTTTACAGTTATGGAGATGTGCTGTTCAACTCCCCAGACATAATTTAATAGGGGGAGGAGAAAATGATCTGCCTGGCTGGAGGGCGATCACATTTCTACTACTGCAGAGAGTGGGGCTTTCATATTTCTCTCCTCTCCAGCTGTTAGCCCCCTCGTTCTTGTGTGAGAGAGAGAGATTTGGCCTTGGAAATGCACATTTCACGATTCTTAAGCACAACTTCTTGCCCTTCTCTTTCAAACCTCATTAAATAGAGGTATCAGGATCTAGGGAACCTTGAGTGGTCCATTTCTACCCTGTGTGGTTTTCACCCATGCTTTGTACTGCTGTGACAATATCCATAATTCGGCCAGAAGAAGTCAGAACATTCGAGCATGTGACATCACCACTGGAAGTTACGGAACTAGGGAAAAGCTTAGATATGCAGACACTTTTGTCAGGATTTACTATGCTGTAATTCCTAATCAAGAAAGGCTTCTTGGTTGTTTGTTGAAATTTATTTTCCCCTTTATATGGCTAAATTATTTTGTTTTGATAAAAATACAACAAAATGAAATTGTCTTGTGTGATTTGTTGACATGTTGAATGAAATCATAAACAGTATCTTGTATGACTCTTGGGCATCTGATGATTTCCACCCCTTGAACCAGATATTCTGTTCGCCATATTGGTATCCCATTCTGCTCAACAAAAGAATGAAATAATGGCAAATGCATCCATTTTCTTGTGTTGTTTCTTCTTCCTCTATGTCACATTTGTCATTATCTGTCATTATTTATAGTTTTTAACTCAGAAGCGCTTCTTAACATTCTTCAATGTAGCTAAACTTGGAAGCCACACGAGGGCCCTCTCCACAGTGCAATAATCTGAAACGTCCCCCCTTGGACTTGCTGTTCATGGGTTTTAAAATTTCTCATCAACAAAGAAAACATTCATACATCAAAATTACACTTCCTTTTGAAAATAACTCATATATTCATTGCAAGAATATGTAGGCTTACTTTATAACCCAACACACTTACTTTATAACCCTTCTGTGTACATAGCCCCTGAGGTCCCTTGAAGTCAATATGTATAGTGGAACTTGGAGCAGATATAGCAACTGATTGGGTGTCAACTGCTTCTTTCCCTGACCTCAGCAAACTCTAACTGTAACAACACATATTTCTAAACTTCAGTAACCTGAGAATCATCTTTCGGCTTCCTTCCACATGTTTCAACATGCTACATGTGAGTATATTACTTTCTTAATAATATTTTTATTCAAGTAATCTTGGAAATAATGAAGAGAAGATTACCCTGACCAGCAACATTTGTGAGATCTCAACTTTAGTGTACTAGTTCGGTATATTTTTTTCTTCTTCCTTGTTTTAGTTTTTTTTTTTTTTTTTTTTTTAAATTGGGTCTCATTCTAGGTAAGGCTGACCTGGAATTCACTCTGTAGTCTCAGGGTGGCCTTGAACTCACAATGATCCTCTTACCTCTGCCTCCCCAGGGCTGGGATTAAAGGTGTGCACCACCACGCCAAGCTTGGTATATTTTCTAATATGTGCTAAAATACAAGAATTGAGATCATGCTTCCATTTAAATACTAGCTTCCTAATTAGCACCAGTGGTATACTCACTGCATGTGAGGAAATGTTGAGATAACCTAAAAGGTAGATGTACTGCGTAATGCTTCAGTTGTTCCGGGGGCCTTGAAATCAGTGACTACACAAGCAGAATTGTAGGTGTACAGACAAATTTCCTGAAAGGTTATAGCTGATGGACTAATATTCCAAATCAAAGGATCAACACATCATTTAATCTCAAACGAAGAATCACATATCAATTTACGCAAATATACTTGCTTCTTTTGAATGCTTTTTTTTGGTTGGCTGGCTAGTTAATGCAATGAACACGTAAGGATAATGTGAAGGAGGCATTCATGCATATGCACGGTGCGGTCGCTTCTGCAAACAGACCTGTTTCCTTACATACCTCCTTTGCTTTGAAATGCGAAGCAAATGCATGTGGGTGTACTAACAGCCATGAAGAGGGACATACAAACCTCCTGATTGGTGATAGCTTGCTGATCTTTGGGCTGCGAGTGTAGAAAGGCTTGCTCAAGGGCATCTGGGACCTTCATCTCCAGCTGTAACAGGCTTGTTTTCAGATTCCCTCAGTTTCTGCCACAGGAAAATTTGGTGTCCTTTACCACTGAGCACCTTGGCATGAGACCACACTTGCTCCGGCCCAGGAGTATGTAGGTTAGCTGTTGGGGTCAGGTGTGAGTGAACGGATCCTTGCAGGGATTCACAGCTGGTTTGTGCAGAAAGACCTAGCCTTGCCTTTGGCCACAGAGATCTGGTCACCTTCGGTAAGGTGTGGGCTGTGTACAATGGGGTAAAACTCAGTAGGACTGAGGCCTCTTGACTCTATTTTAAATAAAAGGCCAGACATGCAGGCTTGATTTTTCTATATGATGTATGACCACAGATGCTAGGGCTTCAGTTGGACCTATCTGTGTGTGCGTGCGCGCACGCGCACACACACACACACACGCATATGCACACACACGCACATGTGCACATGCATGCACACACACACAGAAAGATACTAAATATCTGGGTTAAAAGTCTTTATTAAAATTAAAGACTGGATGGACTGGAGCCAATGAGCTGGGAAATGAGACAGCTACATGCTCAGTTCAAAGGCAATCTCCTCCAGGCAGGGTCCGTGGCTCCTTCATCTTGGTTCTCTTGCCGCTGGCATGGTGCCTGGCTCCTAGCATGCATTAGTGAATGTTTGCTAAGTAAATAAGCAGAAGTGACTCAGCTGGAGATAGAGGGGGGAAAGGAAAGAGCCCAAGACAATTAACACAGTCCAAATCCTT
This sequence comes from Jaculus jaculus, assembly GCF_020740685.1. Classification (NCBI taxonomy): domain Eukaryota; kingdom Metazoa; phylum Chordata; class Mammalia; order Rodentia; family Dipodidae; genus Jaculus; species Jaculus jaculus. Next base: position 137,532,668 of record NC_059109.1, read on the forward strand.
GCTTGCTGGGGACCCCAGGAGGACCAAGGACACCAGAGAAGTTTGTTTGTTTTCGTCAACTTCAGAGTTCCTGTCCCTTGCTCCATCTTCTTGCTTTTTAAGCCAATGGGTGCCAAGTGTCTAAGTCTGTGGCAGGCATGAAAATATCGGAGTGACCTCCCCACAAGGGTCGAAAAGGTGGTGCTGTATCTTTACCCTGACTCAAAATATTCAGTGTAAACCTGTGTGGTGGCGCACGCCTTTAATCCCAGCACTTGGGAGGCAGAGGTAGGAGGATCGACATGAGTTTGAGGTCACCCACAGACTGCATAGTGAATTCCAGGTCAGCCTGGGCTAGAGCCCTACCCTACCTCAAAAAACAAAACAACAACAAAAAAATTATTTATGCAAGTAATCATTTCAATTTTATTTTTCTCAGTTGAGATGGAGAAAGCCCTGTGCATTCTGTCTGACCCATTTCTTCTTCTGCCTCATGTCAAACCTTCAGTTCCTCTCAAGTGGCAAAATGGAGTCTCCCTAGTGTGAGGTTGATAGTTTTTTTAAACCTCCTGAGAGCTTCAATTAGTATCTGTGAGCTGTTCCAGCCCCCTGAGGATGGAACCTCAGAACCGCCTTTGCTCCCATGTTGATTTCCAGGGACCTCAGCATATAGGGCACGAAGGTCACGGGCATCCCCAGGAGCCAGAAAATCCAGGTGAGAGCTGTGGAAGGCCCAGCTTCCCGGAGGCTAGCATCAGAGGCTTGACGCTGAGGTCCCAGTGCATATGCTATTCCTCAGGGAAGGTTAAGGGCTCGCCCTCAGGGCTGGGAGAAGGCTCAGTCTGTAAAGTGCTTGCCTTAGAAGCAAGCACTTGAGGTCAATCCTTAGATCTCAAGTAAAGCAAAACAAAACAAAACAAAAAACAGCGACAAGGCAGGTTTGGTGGCATGGGCCTGTAATCCCAGCTCCTGGAAGGCAGAGACAGATGGATAACCTCCTACTCTCTAGTCAGTCTAGCCTAATTAGGTGAGTTCCAAGCCAGTGAGAAACCTTGTTTCAAAAAAGATGGATGGGCTGGGGAATTGGCTCGGCAGTTAAAGATGCTTGTTTGCAAAGCCTGACAGCCTAGGTTTGATTCCCAAGTACCCATGTACTTGGAGTTCATTTGCACAGGCTAGAGTCCCTGGTATGATATATTCTCTCTCTCCCCCTCTCTCAAATAAGTTTAAAATATTTTTAAAAAATGAGTTTTCTTTAAAAAATTAAAAGGTGAAACAATGGATGGTCCCTGAGAAACAACACCTAGGGCCATCCTCTAGCCTTCACACAAACACACACACACAAACACAAACACACACACACACACACACACACACACACACACACATATACACACACATACCCACACGACATACAGGACACATGAATATCTGCATGAAAGAGAGAGAGAGAGAGATTGAAATCCCTCTCCTGTCAAAGAGGGGGGCATTTTATCCCTCAGAGACATTAGGTAGTGTCTCCAGTCAGTTTCCCGTTCCAGCATGGGCATTGAGCCTAGTAGCTGTAGGCATAGGTGGGGAATCTCTCAACAATCCATGTACACAGCAAGGATGACCCCAAAACAAAGCAGAGTCCAGCCTGTGGTTCCAGCAGTGCTGAGCTGGAAGGCCTGGTGAGGACATCGGGTTATAGTAGCCTGTAAAACCTCAAGAACCCCAGTTCTCTTGTTGCTGCTGATCCTGGGTGATCAGAGAGCCTTGCCTTGGCAGGATAAGAGTTTCTTGTTCAGTCCCATATTTTCTCTAACACTGCCCAACCGCGGAACTTCCCATTTATACTAGGACACGTTTCTAGACCCTGGAAACAACTGTGACATCTATTGGTGAGGGCTTCTTCAAGCCCAGGTCTCTCCTGCTGCACTTTCTGGCTCCCCTGGAGGAGAAAGACCCAGGAGAAATGAGGAGAGGAAGGTAAGTCCAGAGTTGCTTGTCGCTTGGACACTGTGAGACACACTTGAACATGAAGTTAATCTTCAGGAAATGGTCATAAGTCAGAGGATGGAGCTCCACTGCAGGAGCCAGTACAACCTGAACCTGCAAACCCTTTCAGCCCAGTGGACAGGAGGGAGCGTACATGCTGGACACCAGGAGTTATTCAGGTTTGGCCACAGGGTCCAGAGCAGTGGTGGACACCTTCGTCCTTTGGGAGAAAGGAGGACCATAGGGTTTTGCTATGGCTTGAGTGAGAAGCAGAGCTGAGGCCAACACCACGATCTGGTCCTGCAGCCTAATATTTCTGTGTGGCATGACCACATCCGTCCTCTCAAATTTTCCGTCGTGTTCCCTGATCCTCACTAGGCATGGAAACAAGAACAACACTTTTCTTTTTTTTTTTTTTTTAAAGATGTTCTGCCTCAGGCTTTGAAAATATCGATGGATATTTTTTGTTGTTGTTAACTGGAATTTACCCAGAAAATCAAGTTATCTAGACTGCCCCTCCCCTCAAAATGTTCCAATTCATCAAGCTTCGAGCATGTTTGTTTTATAGAAATAAAACTTCTCTTAAGACATTTAGGCTGCAGCTGCGTAGTGCTCCTACGTGCTCCCCTAATTTATGCACCCGAGTTGCTGTTCTGCGGGCTGCTTGGCAGAGATCAAGAGTTAGACAAAGAAGATGTTGATGGCAAAGAAGACATCACCAGAAAGCCTCCGGAAGACAGAGTCTTCACGTCTTCAGTGATGAGACGACCTGATGCAGAAAGAGCATAAATTAATTTAAAAACCTCCTGCACAAAGAAAATAATGGAAAAATACATCACAAGTAGTTATCCTTTTTGTGCTAAAAACAAGTGATTTGGAGAAAATAACTGCATGGGGCTGAACATGTTCCTCTTATTATCTTTTGCTGGTTTGAAATCTTAGGGGAGAAACTGAGAGCAAGGAAAAAAGAAGTTTCATTGTTTCAACAAACACTGATTGGGTGTTTAGCATGTTGCCAGGCACCAGGCTACACTTTCTGTGACTTTCTACTCTTAAAATTACTTTCGATCATGAGAAAGAAACTTCTAGATGTCTCATTTCTGATTCCAAAAATGGTCCCGGAAAGGCCATTTATTCTGAAATTTTTGTCAAAATCATTATGATTCTACTCAGGAATGCAGCTGAGAATGTCATATGCTGTTTTTTGTTCCACCTGGAACAGTGGTTTCATTATTGGGGGAGGGGCTGGTTTATCCCAGACCTTGACCTTGAGGGATAGCCGCTTGTAGGGGAGGGTCTTGGATTACTTGGCATGGTTCATGAGCGCTTCCAGCTGAGCTCCCAGGGAAGCTGCCTCAAGCAGCACTCACTGTGGGAGGCGCACGAGGGAGTGAGTGTGCCCGAGCCCACACGTGCTGACCCCGACCATGCCCGTGACTGCAAGCAGGCCTCAGGGGCTTCCTGCAAGGACTGTGATGGGGTGGGGGCAGCTTTCTGCAGTAGAGGAGCCAGAGCCATTCCCAGCAGCTGGGCCTGCAGCATTTCCCTAGTGGGGACCGGGAGCACCTCGAAGTGAGCACATTATACTACCATAAGGCTCCACTGAGGATCCTTTCTTTCTTTCTTCCTTCCTTCCTTCTCCCTTCCTTCTTTCCTGACATCCAACAACTACCCACTGAGTATCTGCTACCTACCCAGCACAGCCTGGTAGTGATGTCACCAACAGAATATTACATTGGATTTATTTATTTATTTACAACATGCTAGGTAGAAAAGAGGAAACCCACAGGACCTAGGGCCCGTTCGGCCTGACTCTGAAGAGGAGTCAGGATGCGGGGAGCGGGCTTACAGGTGCGAGGAGCTCCGAGTTGTAGGAACTCAAGACCATGGTGTGGTCTGGATATGGCCCAGGCAGGAGAGGAGCCTGCCGGGGTGAGAGGGGTGACAGTCCCATCTGGGGGACTCTGTGGGCAGAACTGAGAAGGACGCTTATGCCCTAAACACCATGGCCAAGAAACCAACACCATGTTTGAGCATCTTGGAATAATGTTCCTTTGAAACTAGTAGACTAGAAACTGGCTTAACTTTTATTATTGTTGTTGTTGTTATAATTATTGTTTAGTATTGCTGGGATGGAAGTCAGGGCCTTGTGTGTGTTTAGCAAGCCCTCCACTGAGGGACACAACCTTGCCTTGGCATTTAAAATGTGCACTGTGACTTGGAAGGTGAATATTGTCCTTGACGATTAGGTAAGGTGGGGGCTGGGATTTCCTTTCGGTAGCTGAGGTTTAATTAGCTCCATTCAGTGTGGCTCAAGGAGCTGTTCAGAACAAAATTCCACACGGACCCATTTGAGCTTTTGTCTTGCCACCCCATTTATGCTGACCACTGTAATTTTCACAAAGAACTCATCTAAATGGAATAATCTAGACTATGAAATGGAACTCAGAAAGGATCAGTCAACCAAAAGATTTGAGAATTACAGTCCATAAACCCTCTGATAAAGAAGTACATGGCTTGCGTCTCCTTTTAATGTTTGCCTTTATCTGGATGAGTGGATGGAAAAGTCAGATTCCAAATGCTGCCAGCTACTGCTGTGTCTCACAGGACTCAAAGTGTCTCTCTGGACATATTTAGGGACAGAATTTAAATGAACTGGAATCTGAGAAGATTCTAGAAGCTTAAATTCATATCCAAGTCTCCACCACTCTCCGAACTCTCTCACTCTGTCATCACGCACAGAAGGGCAGAGTTGAGACACGCCTGTGTGCGGCTTGGGGAGAAGCTGTAGGACGCGTGGTCTTCCCGGGCCCGCACGCTGCTCCTGCCCTGCTGGGCTGCTCCGTTCTGTTCAGCATTCCATCTTTATTGAACAGATTTAGACTTTGAAAAGCTTAACCTTTTCCGTCAGTCACTGAGCTCTCCCCCATAGAGATCATCCAATTAAAAAACCTATCCGTGGGTGAGTGTCTGTGAGTTGTCTTGTATTTGGTACTTGTAAAACGGGTCCACATCCTCCAAGGAGCGCATGGGGAAAAGCTCTTTAAACGCGCTGTCTCTGCTGTGTCAGAGACAATGAACGCTTCGGGGCTGGGGGCTCGGGGCGGGCAGGACATAGCAGTCTGTAATTAAGGAAATTGTTGAGAGCCCAGATCATTTAACATCTTAAGCTGCCAGTGACTTAAAGTCGGCAGGAACCCTGGGGGGAACAAAGATGGGCGTGCTGTCCTGGTACCTGCCTTGGTGGCAAAGCTGACCTGAAGCTAAATGCTTCCTGGTGGGGGAGAGGGCATTCATGAGAAGCTGTGACAGCTCAGTGTTCACAAGTGGTGAGGCAAGCAAAGCGGTTGTCCCCTCCTGTGGGACCTGTCTGCTACAGCACATTAACAGAGGTGAAGAGCCTTCACCCCAGCCAGGGAGACTGGTGAGCTCAGACACAGGCGAGGCTCATGAAGCCCCAGAACCGCACTGGGTAGATTTCATCACTATTTGATCTGGGGGAGAAAAAAGACAACAGGAAGATGGAGCAGAAAGAAAAAAAAAAAACATACAAAACCCTACGGATTATGGTCTGATTTTATAAGCAGATTGAAGAAAAGAGTATGCCTTGGCGCAGCAGGGAACTCAAAGGTGGAAATTGAATTGGCTTATACCCCAAACCAAGGAGGCAGAGGTAGGCCAGGGAAGTTGTATTATTAATCTATGTGCACTACTTGCTGGTATCCTACATGGCAAGAGGAAAGAAATGTAGCTTTCAATTACATATACATGAATTTCAAATGACTACCCGGTATGCCCAAGAGGAGAACGCACACAGCCCAGAGCCACCTCCACACGCGTACGGCGTGAGCAAAGCCACTGGCCCTGTGCAAGATGTAATTAGTGAGCATGGGGTGGGCGCCACGGGGGCATTCAGCTCCCATCTGCAGGGACCCCAGCTTGTCAGGCTCCCAGGAAGCGCATGCTTCTCTTTCCTGCAAAGCCCTTGTGTCAGCCTTGGCCCGAACAGATTTCAGATCTGCCTTGAATAAGCAGGACCACTGTTGCATGCAGCCATTTTCTACCCTGAAAGTCACAGGGACAGAAGCTAGATTACATCTGCTATGGAATGATATTCTGGGAGGGGTGGGGGTGCTTTAAATACCCAGGTGAGGTTGGGGTAACCCAGGAAGGGCTTTTCCTAACCCTCGAGAATTCTTTAGCTTCGAGTGTAAGATCCTCCTCTGTTGGGCTTCAGAATTTTCCTTGTACTCTTGCAGATTGTTGCAATGGGGCAGATTATAAAACTTGGTAATGGCTTCCTTTTAGCAAGAAAGACCTGCTTTCAGGGAGAGGAGACTCTTCAAAACAAAACAACGAAACACAACCAAAACCCATGGCGCATCTCCTTGGCTTTCTTGCTGCGCACCATACGGCTGCTATGAGTCGAGTCCACCCTGTGCTGGGCAGATGAAGATGTGTCCTGTTCTCACCAAGGGATTTTTGGCCCCAGAACAGGCTTCTTTGAAAAGTGAAACATGGTCTATGGAGTTACATTGCATAAGCTGGAAGTCACCCATCCATCCGTCCGTCCACTGAACAATACTTTGCAGAGCCCATAGTGTGACCTGCAGACCACCCAGACCAGTCCACAGCAATGGAGTAGTTGAGAATAAGCCCAATGCCAGGCAAAGCACGCGGCTTTAAACCTGGGCTAGAGTCTGGTTCTGCTCCAGCTCTCTGCCTGGCTCTGAGGCTCTTCTGTGCCTCGGTTTCTCCTTCTATACAACAGGGTCAGTAAGTATCACCCCCATGGCTAGCATCTACTATTGTTCCAGAATGCCTCATAGGTATGAAGTCAGTGGTTTTGGTCCTTGAGACCCTTAAAAATAATTAAGAACCCCAAAGAGCTTTTGTTACGAAATCTCTATTATATTTTGTACACTAAGTAGAAAAATTAATAAAGGAAAATAATTTTAAAAATCTCTATTGTAAAGCACCCATTTGTATTTATTGTATTAGAAGTTAAGGCAGAAAACATTTAAACTTGTTTGCTAATCCATTTTGAAATAACAATAATAAACCCATTACATATTTTTAAATAGAAAACAACATTTTTCAGAACAAGAACTCCATGACAAGAGGAGAACTCTTGTCCAGTTTGCACATCTCTTTTAATGTCTGTTGCAATGTCACCCTCCATCTTGTCTATGGAAAACTCCACTGTGTGCTTCCAGAGACTTCTTATAGAAAAGACTATTACTGCTTAGCACTGCTATCAATTATGGTACACCAACCTCCCAAAGAGCTCCAGGGGACCGCCGAGGATGCCATGAGAACCACAGTGTTGACTCACTTGGTCTTCACTACAACTTCTTATATAACGTCAGTGTTCACTACTACTTTGAAGAAAGGGAAACTGAGTCAGGAAAAGAATTTTTGTTATTGCTTGTTTGTTTTTCTTTTAGGAGCTTGCCCAAGGCCATTCGGCAAAAACAATCAGAGCTGTTAGGGCTGGCTATTGACCTCCAGAGCCTGTGGTCCCTCCACTTCTTGTTTGGAGAACCCACCATGGTGGCAGATGCAGGAAGCTCTAGGTGGTGTGACCCACTGGGACAGCCATGACACACCAGGGCATCATTCTGCCAGGAAGAGCCTTTGTGACCCATCAAAATCACTGCTACAACACTTGCAACTAGAGATTTGGGCCTTTGCTGATTTCTGGATATTTCTTCTGAATCCCTGTCCAAGACACAGTGAAAGAGTACATCCATCTGACCATCAGGAATGCTTCCGAAGCGATTTCCTTGCTTTCCTACAGAATGCTATGGTGGGGAAGACCCCCATCCACGTGGGCCACAGAGAGCAAAGGAAGCAGGCAGCGGAAGTGAGTGCAGGTCTCTCTGCTTTGCCTCATGTGACCAAGACACACATGCAGTTGCAGCTGGGAACATGGCTCAGTGGATAGAGTTGCTGCATGCACATGGGGACCTGAGCATGGGTCCTCAACACGCCTTATGAGCCCAACATGGTGGTCTGTGGCCCGTAACCTCAGCCCTGGGGGAAGGGGAGACAGGTGGGACTCCACGGCTCACTGGCTAGCTAGGTGAATGCTAGGTCCAGTCAGAGACCGTGTCTCGAAAGATCAAGCAGACAGGGACTGAGCAAGATACCTGATGTTGGTCCCCAGCCTCCGCACACAGGTGCATGCGCACCTGTGCATGTGCACTCCGACACGCCTACACACATGAACACACACACCACCCCCACACAGTATACACAAACACATGCACAAAAAATGGTGAGTTGTTGATTAAAATGACTCACATCTGGAGATATATAATGAGACTAAGCAAAACAGTTTTCCCTCTCCTTCCTCCTCCCCCTCTCTCCCTTTCTCTCAAATCATTTACTCTTTTTGGTTCAAAGTATAGACTTTGTACCTTACCTATTCATATTTACCAGTCAAAAAGAAAAATGGGAGAGGGAGAAAGTTACATTACAATTCATGAGAAGAAATGAGACTGTTTTCGAAACACTGGCAACTAGATTTCTTTGTTTTATTAGCATAAGCAAATTATTAATTCAGCACAGAAAAGGCATAGATCTTTGTCATATAAAAAATCATCAATACCACAAGAGACCTTCACATACCAGGGTGGTGATAATATCTTCCTTCCATTTGCATAATGCTTTGCAATTTACAAAGCCCTGTCATATACTCCATGGATTTAACTTTGATAACTGTGAGGAATGGCGTTTTTGCCCTGGGTGGAACCAGCGAGAAAGCACAGGGGGTTTTGCTCATTATCATTGTGCCCCAAACACAGAAAAACACACCACATTCAATCACAAGTGCCTGGAGAAAAAAAATGCCATTAATATTTAATATATAACATTTTTACTGCATTCCCAAGCCCAATCAAATCTTTTCAGAATTAGCCTTAAAGAATCAATGCAGAGGTCTGGACCCAGCTTTGGGGCATAACCCTGTTTGAGCTTTCTGTGGCCACAACTCTTCCTTGCTAACCAGACAGAGCCATTTTCCAGGGCAGCTTACCAAACCCCCATATGTTCTCATCGTTTGCTTATAGTAGCTCTTTGTATGCCTAGACACGAGTGCATGCACACTCATGCATGCTCTCTCTCTCTCTCACACACACACACAGTGTGCCCACACATAAATATATCTCCTACTGAGTTTCATATGTGTGTCCTCATAATCTCTGTTCAGACCAAGATACAAAACATTTCCAGCTTCCAGAAGAATCTCTTCGTTCATCACTTCCCCACTCTCCTGCAGAAACAGGCACTTTCTGCTATTTTTCATCATAGGTTTACATTTTTTTTCTTCAAGATAGGGCTTCACTTTAGCCCAGGCTGGACTTCAAACTCACAAAACTCCTCCTACCTCAGCTTCCTGAGTGCTGTGATTAAAGGTGTGCCCCACCACACTCAGATTTATTTTTTTGAATGTATTTTCTTTTGAAAGAGTCTTCCTGTGTGGCCCTGCATGGCTGGCATTTGCTATATCACATAGGCGGCCCCACACTCCCAGCAATCAGCTTGCCTTGGCTTCCTGGTACTGGGAGTATGGCGTGCGTCATCATGCCTGGCTTTGCATGCATTTCAACCTCAGTCATCGATCCTGTTCTAGATCTTGTCCCTGAACCTTTATCCCCCCCCCACGCCCACAGTAAGTCTTATGCGGGAAGATCCATCGTATGGCCCCAGGTTTTGACCTTGCCCCTTCTAGCTGATGAACACTTTCTAAGGCAGTCTCACCTGTGACTTCCTCCTCAGGCTGCCCAGCCTCCCGGCACAGCACAGTGAACGCTCCTGCTGTGTTTGTGACATTCACCTGCTGCTGGATGCCTCATCTGTTATCTTTTCATAAGGTCAAGTTTCAACCTGGGAGGTTTTCAGGTGAGCCTTCATTGCTCATTATCATTGTGCCCCAAACACAGAAAAACACACCATATTCAATCACAAGTGCCTGGAGAAAAAAAATGCCATTAATATTTAATATTCAACATTCATGTTTTTCTTTGCGTGTGTGACATGCATGAATCATTTGTTTACACATGTGTGGACATACGTGTGTGTGTGTGTGTGTGTGTGTGTGTGTGTGTAGGACGCACGTTGACCTCGGTCATCTTCCTTCTGTTGCTGTCTGTATTATTTACTAAGACAAGGGTCTCTCACTGAATTCAGGACACGCTGATTCACCTGGCCCAGTCAGCCAGCTTCCTGGGGATCCCTTGCCTCTGTCTGACAAGTGGGCTGCCGTGCCTCCTGGTGTGCGTGAAGGTGGGGGTTTGAAGTCAGGTCCTCATGCTTGCCTGGCAAGGGCTTTGCTGATTGGCTCGTCACCCCAGGCCTGGTCCTTAGTTCTCAGCCAGTGCTATGCCCAAGTGTGGCCACATTTCCTAGATGCAGAACCTGCCTCTTCTAATTTGCATCATAAAAATCTCCCACTACCTTACAGATGGCTCCAGGATGCTGTCAGGAGTTCCAACAAGATGGCCAGTCATTCCTGGGAGGGGTTGGCCATCAGCTGCCACTCAGCAGCCAGACACCATAAGAGAGATTCAGACAGTCATGGTGAGGACACAGGAGCAAGAGGATGGCAATGCCACACCTACATGCAAAGTCCTTCTCGGTCCTACGCATGTTACCATCAGAACCTGCAGCAGAGAAAATGGCCACAGGCAGGTTGAGCTCTGGGGGCTGGGGTGGCGCATTCTGGCTGTCAGATGGAGTCACACATCTCCAGTTTGGGAAACAGTTTATGGAGGTGAGCGAATGGCAGTGTTGACCAGCAGGGACAGAGGAGAGCAAAGGCGGAGGAAGCCTCCTCCATTTGTCCATGTGGTCGCCGGACCCAGCCCTTGGGAGCTGCGGAAACTGCAAATCTCCTTCATCCGGTGTAATTTCGGGAAGATCAGGAAGGTTATACTGGAGAGGATTTGATAGCTGAAGTAGATCTCAAAGGAAAATAAATGAACAAAAAAAAATAATCACTGTCCCAGTACATCATGAAAAAAATACCAACATGATCCCGATTTCTTGGTAATTCAACCCAGATGCAGAGTTCATATGGAGTCCCACACTAGTTCTTCTTGTTTCTACCCCATCACTGTGGATATGGCAGTAATGGGCCCCCTTGAGGGTGCAATGGGTTGTGACAAGGTACTTATCTGTAGGCACACAGCCATCGGTGAGTAGGTAGGGGTGACAGACCTGAATCCAAGAGTTGGGTAAGACTCAGGCCAAATCTGTCTTTTCCCAGCAGTGACATGACTGATGGCAAAAGTCTCCCCTTCAACCTTCAGTTTCCTCAGCTGTGAAATGAAGGTACCTCTGCTTCTCTGAGTGAAAGCTATGCAAGGGCAGGGTGTCTGTCACCCAGCCCAGTGGCTCAGTTGTGAGTCACTCCTCTGGCTTCACGAGCTCCCATCTGGTAGGGACTGCCTGCAGGGAAGCAGGCTTGGTCCCCACAAAGTGGCTGCAATGTTGCCTTCCGGGACACATGTGCCCTGCACGCATGGCGCCTCACAGGCACGTCTGCGGGAACGCCTAGACTCGGTCACAGAGCGCACCTGAGGCACGTGGGAACCGCTTGCGTCCTCCCATGACAGCATCTCATCGTGCTCCTTCCAGTGACACTTAGTGTTACAAAGATGGAGCACGTGGGTGAGTGTGGCAGGAAAAGTGACCAGGTCCTAGAAGAAAAGCGTTTGGTGTTTCGTATAGATGCTGGCATTTTTATGGCAGTTTGGAAGAAGCAACTTGCACACAGGGTGGGAGGCAGCAGGTCAACAGCTGAGGCTGGTTTGCTTGGCTTGCCAGTCGCACAGTTGACCCATCCGTGCCACCTATGGAAAAGGCAAGATACTGCACTCAACCAGGACAGTGGGGGCTCACCTGAAGTCATAATACTCCCCGAGACGCATCTCACGGACTCATCCTTTTGTGGACGAGCACTAGGGACTCTCTTGTGTGGCTCATATTCCCATTCCCGACTCTACCTTCCATCTGAAGCTAGGCCCGGGGGAGAGAGGAGGCTAGGCCACCTCTGTCAGAACCACGGGGACATAAGCCAGCCTCTGGCTGTGGAGTGATGGCCACACTACTGCAGAAGGGGAGAGAAGAGATTGAATGCTGGGAGGCGCAACCAACAGGCAGCCTTCTGAGGCATGTCTGTGGGTAATGCCGGAGGCGTCTCAGGACATGGGGACATGGCAGCGTGAGGGAGGGAGGAGGCGCAGGGGAGAGCAGCCGGGATCTTGGAAAGATGTGTATTTTTCCTTGCACTGTGGCGAGGGAGCTACGCTTTGAAGATCCAGTGAGGGGAGTGTGAGAATGCGGGGCACTGGATGGAAAGCTCGCTTCTTTTGATTGGAAGCAGCTGTGGGCCTTTGACTCTTTGGAGCAGCATAAAGTTTAGTGTCTTTATGGAGTTAGAGGTTACTCCAGACTACTTCCTGCCACCCAAGCCCTGCTGAATTGCAACAGTCTTTCAGTGCACCAGAGCACCCAGGACTCACACAGGTTCTGAGGAGGTATTGGAGCATCTCTCTAAATCAATCTGGTGATGTCCCTATCCCCTAGAGTGTTCCAGTGATTGGATTACCATGGAAGACTCATAGCATCCAGGCCCTACAGACCCATCTCTCTCTTTACCTCAAAGTGATTTGGGCCACTCATGCTTCTAAGCAGAGAAATTATCTCATTGTGATCTTCTTTCATGATCTAATTGTCAGCTGCCCTGGGGTAAACATGAGCATCTTAGAGCAAGATCTGAGAAATTGCCAGAATGAAAATTGGGTTAGGAGGCGATGATTTGAATTCCTCAGACAGTCACCTTGATGGTTAGAGCAACAAATAGTTCCTTCCTTCCTTCCTTTTTTTTTTTTAAATCTGTGTGCATGCACATTCATGTGGTGTGTGCACGTGTGTATGCATGTTAATTCACATGTGGTATAGACCCCTCGTGTGTGTGAGTAGGGAGAGATCTGAAGGTGTGTGTGAAACAGGCCAGAGGCCTGGCATCTTCATCCATCACTGTCTATCTTATTTATTGAGATAGGGTCTTTCACAGAACTCAGACCTCACCGATCTGGCTCCTTTGTCTGAGGATCCTCCTGCCTCTGCCTCTGAGCACTAGGATTACAGGCACGCTCTATCATGCCTGGCACTGAGGCGGGTGCTGGGGAGCTGAACTTAAGCACTCATGCTTGCAAGGCAAGTGCTTTACCAGAGGAGCCATCTCCCGGGCATTCCTCCCATTTCCTCTGTTGCTCACACCCGTGCTTCTCTGCTCTGTCCCAGTATGGAACCTCACTGCATTCCTAATGACTAACCCCACAGCTTATTCAAATTTCACAGGGTTCCTCCTAATGTCCTATTTCTAGTCTGAGATCTTATCTAGGAGACCATATTATATTCTGATGTCATGTCTCCTTAGGCTTCTCTGGTCTTTGACAGTTTCTTAGACTTCCCTTTTCTTAGCATGTTCCTACACACATGTGCATATATGTGTGTGGAGGCCAGAAGACAACCTTGGGTATTTTTCTTAGGAAGGCCATCCACCTCCTGTGAAATAGCTTCTCTTATTGGCCCAGAGTTCAATAATTAGACGGTAGTAGCTGTCCAGAGAGCTCTAGAAACCCACCAGTCTCTACCTGCCCAGTGCTGAGACTATAGACACGCACTTACGTTAGCACTGGGATCAATCCCTGGTCCTCATGCTTATGAGGTAAGCTGTTCAGTGGCTAAGCTAGCTCCTCGGCCCAGCTTTTCTTGTTTTTGATGACTGTGTAAGCCAGACTCTTTGTGGCCATGATAAACAACTGAGAGAAATGTTACAAAGGAGGAAAGACATACTTTGACTCATGGTGCTGGAGGTTTCAGTCCATAGTTGGCTGGCTCCATTCCGGTGAGGCAGAACATCATGGTAGCAAGAGTATGTGGTGGAGAAAAGTTATCTCCTAATGGTGACCGGGGAGCAGAGACGATGTCAAGACTGGACAAGGAAAACATATCTTTCTAGGATATCCCCTTAGTGACGTACTTCCTCCAACAAAGCTCTACCCCGGCTTGCACCCCTGCCTATGATAATATGATGACATTATACAATGATCAAAGATAAGGTCTGAACACTCAGGCTGCTGTCAGCTCTCAAAATTGGGTATACCATCTGGCCACCAAGCCTTCATTGCATGATCTTGGGGTCTGATGGGACATTTTTTGTACAGACCACAGCAATGACTATGGTGGTTTGAATAAGATGTCCCCTGTAAACTCAGGTGCTTTGAACGCTTGGTCCCCATCTGGTGGAAATTTGGGCAGTGGAGCCTTGCTGGAGGAGGTGTGTTTATGGGGCAGGTTTCAGGTTGTTTGTAACCAGCTCTCTTTGCCAGAGCTTGGCTCCTTCTCCCGCTGCTGTTTCCCCTGCTGCGGCAGAGGTGGGGTCCAGTCTCCGCCCAGGCCGTGCTTTCCCTGCTGTCCTGCAGCTCCGCCTCAAGACTGCAATGCAAAATAAGAACCTCGGTCTCTTCCAGTGCTTTTAGTCAGGTGCTTCACCAATCCATGAGAAGGTAACTGCAGCACTTGGAAGTTTTGAGAGGTGCAGCCAGAAATCTTGCACTGTGCCCCTCCAGTTATTTTTAGTTGATGCTCTCCTCACATTACCTTTGGGTTTATGGATTTAGGGGGAGAAAAATTACAGAGATGTGCATTGTACCTTGTTGAGGGTCCATGCTGCAATTATGATGTTGACCTTGATTCTACGGGGTTATTTGGAAGATTAATAGAATTGTGCATGGCATAGGCTCTTAAGAGCAAGTGAGGACTAGACTACGCAGCTGTGAAGAGAACATACCACATCCATGATGATCAGACAAGGCAGCTATGAAGAGCACACACCGAATCCACGGGGATTAGACAGCTATGGAAGATACTCACATCTGTGAGATATACCTCTGGGAGTGTCTGTGAGGACATTTATGCACATAGATTTGGAGGGTTTTTAACTTTGAAGTCCATTTCAGACAATGATTAAATCAGACCAAGGCCTAGCCTCAAGGAACCTGCACTCCTGGGCATGGATGGTGTTTCCACCTCCAAACTGAGAGTGCTCCCTTCTCGGAGCTTTGTGCAGTGACTTCTGAGCCATCCTCTTTGCTAGGATCAAAGGCTCTGGTCGTTGGCACCCAGGCTGTGTGGGAAACCAGAATCTGAACCAACAGCAGTTTTTGGTCAGGGATGATCAGCCCAGCAGACAAAAGAATAGAGCTTTGGAGTGACAGCCCAGCATGCAGCGGGGACCGTGAGCCATGGGAAGGGAGCAGATCCTTTGTAGAGCTGAACAGCTCTCGGGAGAGCATTGTGGCCGGGGAAGAACACCCGCTGCCGCCGCCATTATAACCTCCCAGGCAATTGTGGGAGGATCCCAGCCAGGCAGCCTGTGCCCGAGTTCTCTGTGTGTAAAGGGGGGACGGCGGTTTTGCTTGGCCTTTCTCACCAGGTTCTCCCCAGTCTAAACGGGTGCCGGGCTTTGAGTGCACATAGGTAAGAAGACCTGTACACGCTCATAGCCTTAAATTATTGTAAGGCCTAAAAGCACAAAATATGGAAAAAGTGCTCAAAACTTAGGAACTTCCATGGAAATATGGGTCACTTTGAATAAAAGGCCAGCAGTTTCATCTGTTCTTCTGGCCACTTTTCCCTTTTTGTTTTGTATATGCAGACACACACACACACAAACACACACACACGTGTGTGTGTATTGAAAGACTGTCTCAAGGAACAGGTAGATGAGAAAAAAGAAGAGAGCACCAAGAGTTCTCCTCTGGCCTCCTCAAGTGTACACGCAGGTGGGTGCACATCTGCACACACACATTATAGACCACACCAAACAGACTCCGCACACACACACACACACACACACACATCCTACACCCCAATGAAAATGCAAAACAAGAGACAAAGACATCTAAAAATCACACATACAGCTGCTCTTAAACTTGCAATGAGGTAATATTCTGGTATCCTGATAGTAGTAAACCGATAATGTCAACTGTATTGGAAATCACCTATGACAGGCTAGAGAAATGGCTCAGTAGTTAAAGGTGTCTGCTTACAAAGCCTGATGTCCTGGGTTTGATTCCCCAGTATCATGTAAAGCTAGATGCACAAAGTGGCACATGCACCTGGAGTTTATTCACAATGACAAGAGGCCATGGCATGCCCATTCTCTCTCTCTCTCTCCTTAGAAATCAATAAGTAAAAATATAAAATAAAATAAAATAATCTATGAGATATACCTCTGGGTGTGTTTATGAGAGCATTTACACAAGCCTTTAATCCCAGCACTTGGGAGGCAGAGGTAGGGGGATCACTTGATTTCAAGGCCAGCCTGAGACAACATAATGAATTCCATGTTAGCCTGGGCTAGAGAGAGACCCAATCATACAAATGAAAAGAAAAAGAAAAAAAAAAACACAAAGTATTAACTAATGAGGGAAGTTCTACCCTGCATGTGGGTCACAACATGCTATTGGCTGGGGACGTGGGCACTGGCATTCACCTCTCTTCCGACTGAGGACACAACATGATCAAGTGCCTTCTACTCCCACTGCTATGGCTACGTCCTCACTACCATGATGGACTGTATGCCCTTAAACTCTGAGCCAAAGAAGCCTTTCCTTCTTTAAATTGCTTTCATGCGATGTTTTGTCTTAGCAACAAGAAAAATAACAGATATGTATGGCCAGTTGAAACATCTCCTCACTTTCCTGTCAACCATCCTAACTCAGTCATCTAAACACCATGCTCACCCAGTCTCAGGACTTACAAACACTCCAGAGCCCCTACTCAGAGCTGTGAGCAGCCTCTAACAGTGGAATCATGGGGCACAGTGCAAGCACCTAAGTGTCTGAAGTTTTGTATTTATGGTCTGCATAAATTGCAATTAGTTTTGACACTATTTTTCAAAGAAAAGTGAAGCCCCAGAAGACTAGACACTTACAGAGACAACAGAAAATTCAAGGGGCCCAGGCTTCCTGTGTGGGAAAGTAATGGTCTTCCTCCTGGGCCAAGGGCGAGCATGGGGGGAGTGAGCCTGCACTTTCGCTTGTAGGGAGGGTCCCGGCAAGCAGAGCGCTTACAGGGCGACCAGGCCTATTGATCACAGAGGTTATTGCAACGATACCTATAAGTGGAGACAATATGGCTTCTCTTTGGTCTTAGCATTCTGGAGCTGAGATCAGTCCCTGTAATCCATGTGGATAACATACTGAGAGTCTGGAACACAAGGGGTTGCTCAGTGAGGGTTTGCTGTCTGACCCATTTGATGCCCCAAGATGTACTCCAGTCGACCAGGCTCCTCTGACGTGGGCTCACTGACGTTAGGGCCAAATGCTTCCTTGTCCTCCGCACTGTGGGGCTCTTGCAGCGTTCTTGGTTTCTACCTGCAAGGTCCCTACAGCCAACAAGGTCCCAAGTGCCCTGGGGTGTCCGACAGTCCAAACTGTGTTCAGATAGTGCCAGCTCTTCCCAGAGGGGCAAATCCCTCCAGGTAAGGACTTGTCATGTAAACACACCCACAATGGCATCTTTTTTTTTGAAGAACTTACTGAATATCTCCCATAAAGGAGACCACCATGTGGTTGAGATGAGATCACGAAAAAGAAAATGAAGCAGGGGAAGATGAGAGGCAGTGTAAGCTGTCAACTCTGATCTGAGTCGTCTGCCTCCCGGAGGCCTCTGGGAAATGAATCAGCTTCATTCATTCCAGGCCTACAGTTGCCAGTCACCCACTGATCTGCCTGGGCCCATGCATTTCCTTCAGGACACTTCACACCTCACTCTCCACACCCAGTACCTCTCCTCCATCAGCAATGGGGAAGTTTGATGGAGGGAGAAGTTTGCTTATCATCTTAACAGCGCTTATTTATTTCCAACGTGGAGAGATGACAGATTCGGTCTCTGCTGAAGGTGTGTGGCTGGCTGTTTATAACAAATCCTGTAATTAATAGGCTCCTGTTGCATGCGCCCATCCTGTGCTTGGCATCTGTGAAAGCCTCAGAAAGGCCTTTCGAGGTGGACACTTCCAGCCTCGTCCACCTCAAAGGAGCAGACCTCTTGGCCATCCCTCCAGAGCCTCAGCCATTTTAACTGGCTACTGTTTTGGATGTCACCTCTCTGCTTACAGCCCCATCTCCTCGGCTGCTCCAGAGGGCTTTGAAGCCTCATTGCTCCCCAGAACTGGGCCAGGCTTATCTGATAATTCTTGTTTCGCAAAGCTTGATTACAACCTCTGGCCTCCTTTCTGGTTTATGTAACTGTTTTCTCCAGAGTCATGTCTTATTTTCCCAAGTGTGCAAAACTACTGCTACCCATGAAATCTTATTCATGGTTCTATTGTGAGGCAGAACAAAGGCCCTAAGTTAACATAGCCTCATCTGAGGTAAAAAGCAACTCCAGGCCTACCCAGCCTCTCCCGACAATGCTTTTCTCTTTCCCAGAAAAGCGTTAGAACCCAAACATCTTATGGCTGACGGCACTTGTTCTCAGCTCAGCCTTAATTTCATTATATCTGCTTTGCCCAGAATTTTCTTGAATCCCCTAAGATAAGTTTCCAGTCATCTGTCTCCTTCCCACCACAAGTGCACAAGGTTTAGGTGACAAGCAGGAGGACAGTCAAAAGAAAATGTCAGAGACAATCCTCTATGCCTCCATGACACACCAAAAGGGTGACTTTAAATGAATTGAATTAGGGAACTCAGGAACAAAAACCCAGCAAGTCCAATTGCTCAATATGCCAGGCTTTTGAAGTGGTCTGATCAAATCAGTGGATGATCTGAGGTCCTGCCTGCGTGAACCCTTGTAAAAATATATTTTAAGATGGATTTTTCAAGAATATTAAATCTAAGAATATTTAAGTAAAAAATGTGTAAATAAGATAGAATCTTCTGTCACTGACAACTCCCTGACAATTTATCATCTAATTCATTTGAATATCATAAGAATTTCCTAATATAAAATATTTCCTAAAAGGTTATTAAATGACACATTTCTTTCAAACAAAACCCAAGCTGAGATGGAAGCCTTTAATGGAATCCCTCAGTGACTTACTCATAATTTAAAAGTAAAATCCCCACCCAGGGAGTCAGGAACTTAATTTTCCTTTCTTTTCCTCTTCTCCTTTTACTTTCTCTTCCTTTTTGAAAAAGATTTTTATGTATTTGTATATTAGAGAGGGGAGATGGCGATGGTGCACCAGGGTCTCCTGCCACCCCAAATGACCTCCAGATGCTCGCACCACCTTGGGCATCTGGCTTTATGTGGGCACTGGAGGATGGAACCTGAGTCATCAGGATCTCAAGTAAGACCCTTCAAGTGCTGAGCCATCTCACCAGCCCTTTCTTTAAAGAAACTAGCCATCCTTAGGAGTGTGTCACTGTGATCTTGACTTGTATCTTCCTAATGCTTAGTGACCTTCAGATCTTATTGGCCATTTGCATATTTTCTTTTGTAAAGTCTATTTACGTTTTTTTTTTTTTTTTTTTTTTTACTATTTTTGGCTTTTGCCATTGTTGCTGAGTTTTCAGAGTTCTTCGTGTATTCTGGATGTTAATCCTTTTTACTTTTGTCTTTCAAGGACCAGCTCCTGCTCTGTAGGCTGCCTGAGCTCTGCTGACCGGGTGTTGCAGTGCACCACAGCATTCAAGTCGACAGGATCCATTTACCGAGTTCACTCGTCTTTCCTGTCCCTGTGGTTCACTAGTCACAAAATCACAACCAGATCCAATGCCACAAAGTTTTCCATATGTTTTAGGTTTTATCTGAGCTTTGTGGTTTTATAGTTTTATGGCTTTATGTCACATGTCTAGGTCTCTGGTCCATTTAAAATTAGTTTTGTATATGGTATTGGTCTACACCATCCATCAGCATCCCCTTTCTTGTGAATATCCAGGTTTCCCAGCACAATTTGTTGAAAATATTGACTGGTCTTGGCACCCTCTTTGAAAAGTAATTTGCCCATGTGGATGAGGGTTTACTTTCAGTTTTGCCATTGGTAACTTTCACAAGATCTACACTTTCCATTTTCTATTTCATGGAAACCTTGCTATCGCTGTGTCTAGCTATCTATAGCACTCCGTTACAAATGTCTTGAGAACGGTGGCCAGATTTTCTCAATGCAATTCCTTTTCACTGACAGCTCACTTATGGGGATTAATCTGGTTAACATAGCAGAGGGTCTCATTGGCCCCTGTGGCCCACTGAGTGAGTTTTCATTGATCTGCCATGGATACTCGGCCTTCTTTAGGCAGGTGACTGGCATCCCTCATTATCCATGAGGACTAGTCCCAGGATTCTGCTCATTCCCAAGGTCACTAAAGTCTTCAGGTGCTCAAGTCCCTCGTATAAAGGGCCTAGTAGCTGCACATAGCCTTACACTATGCCCTTGCATACTTTAAATTACATTCAGATCGCTTGGAATACCTGATACACTGTTGATGCTCTGTAAATAGTCAGTGTTTAAAGTATAACGATGAAAGAAAAATCTCTTACATGTTCGGCACAGATGGGAATGTTTTACAAATATTTTCCATCTGCGGTTAATTTTATCCCTGGGTGTGGAGCCCAGAAGCACAGAGGTCCGATGGGACCATAGGTAACTCTGCACTTCTGACTTCCTCCAGGCTGGGGAAAGCTCGGTGGGCTCCTCCCACCACTCACTTCTTCACAGATGTTGGCCAAGCAGACGAACTGAGGGAAAGTGGCCGTGTAACGACGGGAGTGGCTGCTGGCATCCGGGTATTTGCCCCTGTACCATGTGGCCGGGTGGGGTTGTGTCACAATTGGAGGCTTTCCTTTTTTACAGTCTGAACTTTGGGTCAACTCAGGCCTCAGGATCCCCATTTCTTCTCATTCTGCATTCTTGCCAGAAGAGCTGGCCCTGAAACTTCAAGCGTCAGCCATCTGCTGTCACCTCACAAGTTCAAGGCTCCCTTGTGACATGATGGTGACATTGCTGAGCCTTTCTTAGCCTCAGTTTCCTCTCTGTAAATCAGGGACAAAGTGATCTTAGCTGGCATGTTCGACAGGGACTGTGCATCTTTGTTGGCCACACAGGAAGTGAAGGCATTAGTTCAGTTTATCCAAGGAAACCCCTTAAAGGCACTCGTGTTACTGGACATCTCTTAATGAAAGACGTTAGGTGGGAAAGTTGGAATAAGAATGAAGGCCTGAGAGATCCCAGCCTCTCTTGGACTCTGTCTGCAGGATGGGCAGCTCCCTGGCTCCTTTAGTGTGATGCCCACGGGCTTTGTGCCCTTCATAGCTGTGTCCACAGGCTCTTGTAAGCCACTTCCTCTGTCCAATCAGCTCTGAGCACCGATGCCAATGTTTGCTCAGATGAATCCAGACTGCAGACGACTTTGATATGAGAGACGGCAGCCTGGTGGGAGCGGGAAGCTCATGTCACTAAGCCTGGGGCCTTTTTGGTGGAGTGGCAGAGGAGCCGAGCTGCTGTGAGCATGGGCAAGAGGAGAGCCCCAGCAGCCAGATGGAGGTCTGCTCAGCAAGCTGGGCTTTGGGACAGGCCTTCAATAATCGCTGTTTTGTTCTTTTTGTCTCTAATACTCTTCTCTGAGTATCCAGTGACTTTGCAATAGAGGAGGAAACTGGAATGATGCCGGGAAGGACCTCAGGGGATCATGTGTGGAGAGATACCTGCTCTCCTTCCACAGCTTCAAGGAGGGAGGGATCCTTCACTTGCTCTCACACAGTACACATCTCAAAACGCTTCTGTAGCAGGCCCTCCTCCCAACTGTGCCCAAATCCTAGAAAGCATTCTGATCCTTCCCCAACACTTCTCTGCCTTTCTACTTTAATCCATTGCAAAATCCAGTTGGCTGTGTCCCCATAATGGTTCTTGATCTAACCATGGACTTTCATTCTACTATGACTTCTATTGATACAAAAGACACCGCTCTTACCACAAAGGGCTATCCCTTTGAGATGGTTTATGCTGGAGCCAAATGTGAGTGGCCATGGCCTGGGAACACAGACTGAGGTTACCCCAAATTGCACGTTCCAACGTCTTATCAATTTCATGAAGGTTTTATAGTTATAGAACAAAAGAAAGTCTTAAATCAAGGCACCTTTCAAAAATCAATGGCTGACTATCAGGTAGGCAGAGGCCTGTTACAACAAATGGGTAAATCTCCACCATAGGCCTCAGATGGTGTCTGATGACATTCTGAGCCCCTGGGTTGTTCTTGCCTTCCCAAAAGGATCACCTAATCAATTGATAGTCACCAGGATGTTAGTTCAGACACAGAGGTGGGTTATAAATGGCTATTAAGGGGCTAAAGGTAGTCCAAGGTACTTTGGCTCTGACATGCATATTCCATCTCTCTGTGATCACAGCTCTATAAACCATTTAGCCTTGCTGGAAGTAGGCGCAGAAGATACAGCTGTTTTCTGGGAACTTTAGTTCACACTGCCTCTGAGGGAGCCATCACCAGCTCCAGCATGGTCTTCACAAACATCCCAAGTGACTTCCTTCTTCTGTCCTCCATAAATACAGTCCTTCTCTACAATGCCCTAGAGGGCCCAGAGGATGGAGCTGAAAGCCACAATGGGAGGGGCAAAGATCTAGGGGAGGAGCCTAGGCCCAGTGTGTGCATCCACAACCACACAGGACTAACCTTAGGCCTTGACACCACCTGAGGAAAGTTAAACTGCATTCCTGACCTGCCTTTCTTTCGGAGTGAGTGTGTCTATCCCCTGCTTGTCTCACCATTGCATGAGGGAGATAACTTGTTTCCTAGAGTCCCAGGTCAACAGCTGGAGAAAAATGTGTCCCATGGGCTGAGGAGATTGATCAGTGGTTAAAGACACTTGTTTGCAAAACCTGTTGGCCCAGGTTCTATTCCCCAAACCCATGAAAAGCCAGATGCACAAAGTGACACATGCATTTGGAGTTCATTTGCACTGGCAATAAGCCCTGGAGCATCCATATTCTTTATCCAATAAGTAACTAAGATATTTTAAAAATGTTTTTGAGGATGGTTCACACCCATGTTTCACCCATAGCTGAGTTAGATAATGAGGTCTTGTGGTTTCGAGCTGTTGGTATGAAGAGGGTGTTTGGGAAACAGGGCTGATGTCTTAACGCAGAGACTTGGGGGCAGGTTGGGATGTTGTGAATGTGCTTACACATGTGAGTGAATGAGAGTCTCAGGGAGTCATAGAGAGCCTGGTAGTGAGCTAAGTGGTGCCTCACCCAAATATGTCCCCCTGGAAGTGGTGAAAGTGACTTTACTTAGAGGGTCTTTTGTAGTTATAATTGTGAAATGACATGGAGGATGGGGAGATGCCTAGTAAGGTGTGCGCCTTACGGGCATGAAGACCCGAGTCCAAGCCTCAGAACCTGGGTCAAAAAAAAAAAACAAGACAAAAAGCCACGCACGGTGTGTGCTTGTGATCTCAGACCGGGGAGTGAAGACGGGTGGGTCCCTGGGGCTCGCTGACCAGCCAGTCTAGCCCACTTGGCAAGTTGTAGGCCAGTGAGTCGTTCTCTCATAAAAGGTGGAGAGCACCTGAGAAGTGACACCTGCAGCTGTCCTCTGGAGTGCACGCACACACACGCACACATGCACACACCCACCCCTACCTGTGGAAGAAGAACGTTTTGTTTTACTGTGCCAGTTTGAGGCTTCTTGTTACAGCAGACCAGAACACTAACATCTGTACTTCAGCCTTTCTGTTCTTCCTTCTGTCTGCCAACTACTAAGCCTGACTCTGCCTCACCAGGGTCTCTACAACTGCTTTTTTCTTTGCCCGGAACACCTTTGCAACGCCTGGCTCCTCCTGTACCTCATCTTTGGAATGAGCTCAACTACCCTTTGCGAGAGAGGTCTTTGCGGACCATGCATGGTCAAGGGCCTCCCTTAACTCCTCCAGCTGAGCTCTGGCCGCACCTTGCCCGAGTTCCATTAGGGACCTTCATAATCTCTGTTGCGTCCTTCCACACGGTTTACCTGCATGTTGCTTGCCCTTCCCCACCAGCATTATGAGCCCCTAGAGGTCTAGGTCCTTGTTCCCTTATGCCGCAAATGATGCCTGGCACCAGGGACAGCGCATGAGCAGAAGACAGAGGAAGAAAGAGGCTCAAGTCCAAGAGCAGCACAGCAACAGTGGCCAAGCTGAGTGCCGCAGGGCCCTGGGTGGCGGCGGGGCCTCCCCCTCCTCTCCATTCTCTGAACTTCCCTCTGCTGGCTGTGCACTCTTTCTGGGTCCCAGGAGTCTCAGCTTACTGGACGCCATGTTCTCCTGGGCTCTGTCACCAGGACGCCCTTGACCTCTGGCTGTAGGTCTGACGAGGTCACACATGTTGTTTACTCTTCTCCATCTAGCCTTGATCAACTTCTTCTCTTTCTTTCTCTTCTGCTCTCCAGAGTCCTCAAGGCCAAGATCACCTCAGTCAGCCTGATCGACTCCCCGTGACCCCCTTCCACTCTTCTCGGTGGTACAGCTCCACGGCTGCAGGCCACTGCAGACCTCTGGGTGTATGGCTGAGCCAAGTGCCACCAGAACCAGACCGTCAGGTGTCACCGCTGTTTATGAAGGGTGTGAACATGCTTTTAAGGTGTCTGAGATTGTGACTCAGCCACCTCTTATCTCCAGGGGAAACCCAGGCTCGCTGGGATGAGGAGGAGCCCTCAAGCTTTTGTAGAAAACGAAAACATTTCTGCTGGTCGCCTTAGCCCCTGGGGTTTACAGCAACCTTCTGGGTGGCCCACCTTGGTTTTGGGCAACTTCATCTTCTGGGGAAGGGGCTTCAGGAAGCCCTCACATCGTCTAGTACTGTTGCCATAAGGTCCTTGTAGAGCCCACCTGCATGTTCCCATCTTATGTTGAGTCAAGTGCAGTTGGAGAGGGACACATAGGGCTCTAAGACTAAAGAGCTCCTGCTGGATCCTCAGTCAAAAGCTGGGTTCGTTGGGCTAGAGAGATGGCTTAGCAGTTAAGCACTTGCCTATGAAGCCTAAGGACCCCAGTTTGAGGCTCGACTCCCCAGGACCCATGTTATCCAGATACACAAGAAGGTACACATGTTTGGAGGTCGTTTGCAGTTGCTGGGGGTCCTTGTGTGCCCATTCTCTCTCTCTCTGTCTCTACCTCTTTCTCTCTTTGTCTGTCTGTCACTCTCAAATAAATAAATAAGTAATTAAAACAAATTTTTTAAAAACTGGGTTTTCATCTGGTATCAACCCATTGTGCCCCTCACCTGATACAAGCTCAGCTCTGCAAATTCGTCCAATGATCTACAATTGGGTTTCAATGCCTATCACGTCCTGAAAGGTCCTGGAGCTGGAAAGTGATGACGGCATGCACCTGACATCCAATCAGAGAGACCTGCTGGCCTAATGTCACCTCAGAGGAGGTAGTGTGAGGTGGTGAAATCCAGTGATTGCCATCAAAAAGACCTAGGTTGTGGCTCTGGTCTCTCACTTCCTTAGCTTTCGGACCTGAGTACAGTTGCTTAATCTTTCACTGTCTTTTTTCCTCTGGTGGTGAGTCAGGTCCTGAGCACCTGCCCCAGGGTGGACATGAGCATAAAAGATGAGGCGAGGATTAAGATTCTTCTATAAGATGGCAGAAACTCACCCTGCTTTTGGTTCTGGCCATGGGGAAGTAAGCTGTGCCCCTCCCACCTGCCTCCCCCTCGGCGGCACTGAGATGCACGGCTCTCCTCACACAACTTTTGGGTACCAAAGTTCAATTTATGGTTTTAGGTGGATCTCCTTCTAGGACGCCCACGGTGGACCCACTTGGTCTCTATGGAGCAGGCATCATACAACCTAGTTTTCAATGTTGTAAAGAATTAATTCTTTTACTTTGCAGAAGGAGTGACTTGTTTTTCCAGCTATGATTTTTTAGAGACGCTGTCTGGTAGTGCCTGACCTCTGCCTTGGGTGCTCTGGGGTCAGTGGGTCAGCAGGGAGTTCTCCCTAGAAGAAATGACATTCTCTTAAAGGTGGAAATAGAGGCTGTGGCAGCACTTTGCCAAGGCAACTGCAGGGCACACCCAGAGAGCCCTTTGGAATCGGAGCTAGGCAGGTCTGTATGGACACGCCTTCACCTGGGGAGGCCCATCTGCCCTTAGCCCAGTATGGTGGCACTGGGTGAGATTCCCAGGACTCAAGTGGACAGCTGTTACCAGGAAGTCAGGTGGAGCTGCCCTTCTATTGGCTGTCTAGATCTGCTCATTTTCATGGTAGGATGTTCTCTCTTCCAGGTTCTGCATATCAACAGCACCAGGGTGTCTGAAATGCCTCTGTATGATTCCCTAGATTGACAAGGTTGGGCTCCCCGGTCCCAATATTTTGGACTTAGCCTTCTTGATACTGCTTCCTTTGTCACTGAGCTTTGCCCAGACTACAGCTGCCTTCCTGCTGATGTGGAAGTTCTCAGAAGCCAGGGATGGTGTGCGTTGGCCCAGCAGTGCTACCAAGCATAAGTGAGTGATGAGTGTGGGGGGGTCTACCCCCGTGCCCATCCAGCACAGGCCAGAGCTTGGAAAATATCAGCATGGATGTCACTGTGTACTGTGAAAACGTGATGATGCTTTACGTTGTTTTGGAGTAATTTTTAGGTGCATGTTACTAGTTTTGGAGTGCGTGTGTGTGTGTGTGTGTATGTGTGTGTGTGTGTTGTGTGTGTGTGTATGCTTGAATCAGCTGTTCCTCGTAAACTCACATGTTTTGAATATTTGGTGCCCCCCCCGGCCCCCAGCTGATGGCAAGTTTGGAGGTAGAACCTTGCTGGAAGAGGTGCGTCACTGGGGGTAGGTGTAAGTCAGCTTGCACTCTTGCTGCTATTTTCCATCTGCTGTGGCAGAGGTGACGTCCAGCCTCTGCTCATGCCATGCCTTCCCTTGCCATCCCAGAGCTTCCCTTGAAGACTGTAAGCCCAAATAAAAACTTTCCTCCCAGCAGCTGCCCTTGGGCGGGTGCTGAGACAAGCCACGTGAAGGTAGCACCAGTGGGCATGCGTGTGTGCGATGCTGTGACTGCAGGCCCACGTGTGGAGGTCTCAGGACTACTTTCAGGTGTCTGTCCTCACCTTCCATCTGTTTGAGGCAGGGTCTCTAGTTGAATACTGATGCATCCCCCAGGCTGGCTGGCCTGTAGGCTTCAGGGAAATGCTCCTGTCTCTGTCTCCAGCAGAGCCGTGCTGGGGTTACAGACACCAGAACTACAGCATCCATTTTCACATGGGTTTTGGGATCTGACCTCAGGTAGTCACCTTATCCCCTTGAGCCCACAGATGCGTATTGTTGTATGTGCCATGGCAGCTGTGCTGGGAGACGGCCAGGCTTTGTGGGGGCTCAGCGGTGATAGGTGCTCACTGCACAAACCCGAGGCCAGAGCTCAGATCCGTAGAACCCACGAAAAGCTGAAGGCAAGAAGTGTAAGTCTGTGGTCCCAGTGTGCCTACGGCAATGGGAGACAGTGTGAGGAGACTCCCAGGTCTAGTCTGGTGTTCGTGGTGGCAAAAGAAGACAGATTCTCAGTAAACGAGGTAGAAGAGGTTGTCCTCTTCCACATGTGCACCGTGACATGTGTGATCCTCTCGCCACAAAGACCAGCTAAGGGCTGTGTCTCTGTCATACAATAATATCTGGCTAGATAGTTGATGAAGATGCCTTGTGCTTGCATGACACTGAACTTTATAATTACTTTCTATTTATGGCACGTGAGGCTGGTTCCCATTTGTGTAACAGATGCTATCTTTCAGAAGCTAAAATATTGAGGGAAAAAATGTTACCCAGTAAAAGAATGCTACAAAGTGAGCAGAGGTTGGGGGCGCTCCCCCCAGCTATGGCAGAACTCATTGGATAGAAGGTACGTGGGCAGAGAAAGCAGTCAGCTGCAGGACTGGTGACGAGTGGCCTTGCCGCTACTGAGCACCCATCTCCTATGCAGATGCCTTTTCCCTCAGCTCATCTGCCTGCGCTGTTCTCTAACCCTGACAAGTCATACACACTTCTGCATGACCCTGAGCACCAAGCACAGTGCTAGGGAGTCATGGTGATTGATGGACCCATCCCTGGTGGACACAGCTTCACTTGACAGTACCTTGACTTCAGCATCGGGTGTGAAGCAATCATTTATGTACAACACTGAGGAACAGGCAGGTGCTGGCACCTTGATGGCCACAGTAGGAATAAGGATGACCAGAATGCCCAGGGGGCCTAAGCTGCTGAGGGAGCTGGAGAATGAGGAGAGAGATCCAGGGATATTCCTTCCAGAAACTTGATTGCAAGAAGCTCTGGTGAAATACTTACCTCATATTTTAACATGGTTTGTTTCTTCTGCATAAACAACCCCAACAGTGATGGAGACGCCCAGCTCCATTGTATCACATCACTTAGAAAGTAGGAATGTTACACATGTCTATATAGACTGAAACTGGCTCAGGACATGAAGACAGGAGTGTCTAGATGAGGTTTGGGACAGGACTTCAAGATGGGGGTGTTCAGATGCATGTCTGGGTCAAATGAAGCGTGATCCAGGGCCTCAGACTGTACGTGGGCATGGTCCTCTCATCACCCTATTTTGTCCTCCACAGCATCTGTCACCTTCAACCTTTGGTCCCAGGGGATAGGTGGCTTCTCTTTATAGGAAGCCCAGTCAATGGGTCCTGAATGGGTAATGCACCTGTCCAAAGAATGAGGCATGTTTGCTGGGCTTTGGAGTCAAGAGGCCTGGGATAAAATCCTGATCCTAGGGCTGGAGGGATGGCTTATCAGTTAAGGCACTATCCTGTGAAGCCTAAGGATCCAGGTTTGATTCCCTGGTACCCACGTAAGCCAGATGCACAAGCTGTCATTTGCGGAGCTCATTTGCAGTAGCTGGAAGCCCTGGTGCACCCATTCTTTCTCTTTCTCTCCTTCTCTCTCCCTGCTTCTTTCTCTCTCCTTATTGCTCAAATAAATAAATAAATAAAAATTGCTTTTTTAAAATCCTTGTTCTATGGAGCATGACTCAGTGGATAAAGCACTTGTACAAACGTGAGCACAGAGACACTCTCCAGTTATTACAGAAATAGGCATTTTGTCACAACTCTGAAGATTGTTGTATTAGGTCCTTAGTTCTGTGATCACATACCTAACATGAAGCAACCCGAGGGAGGAAAGTTGTACTATGGCTTACAGTTTGAGGGAAGGCAGTCCATCACAGAGGGGAGGGCAGGCAATTGGTCACATTCAGTCCACAGTCAGGAAGCAGAGAGTGGACAAGACGTGGAGCCAGACCCCAAAGGCCCCGGTGACTTGCTCCTTCAACAAGGCTCCACCTTCTCAAGGGCCCAGCTCCATTCAAAACAGCGCCACATCTGGGGACCAAGCGTCCAGTGCACAAGCCTATGGGGGTTACTTCACATTCAAAGCACAACAAAGGTTCAAAGGAGAAGCCCTGGGTCTTCTCAGGGGTGTCAATAATGGAGACATGATGGGGCTTGAGAGGCCAGAGAAGGTGTCACCCAAGAAACATCCTTGTGCAGGGCAGCCACTGGTAGGTAGACCTTGCTGTCCTTCTCAGAGCAGGCTTCGTGTGATGCAGCCACGCAGACCCCTCAGAGTCCATATTATGTGGTGAAGACTGGCTCTCTCCTCCTCCTCATTCCAAAGGGTGCCCCTGTCCCCACCCTGTCTGCCTCTCTCCACCCCTTCTGTTCCTGTCCCTCTCTTCATAGTACCTGTCCCGATGTGGTGGTTTGGATATGAAACATCCTCCAAAAGGTTCATATGAAAGGCTTCATCCCTGGCAGGTGCATCCGATCACTGAGTGGTGACTGGGTGGAGAAGGCTCTAACCTCACCTGTGGAATGACCCATTGATGGGATCATAATTTGATGATGTTATGGATATGTGGTAGAAACATTGGAAGAAGTTGGTTATTGTGGGGGTGACTTTGAAGGACACGGCCTGTCCCCACCCCCTCTTCTGGTTGGGCCCTCTGCCATGAGGTGAGCCACTTTGTCCCACGCCATGTTCCCAACCAGGCTGCTCTGCCTCATCACGGTGGGCTCAGAAGCAATGGAGCCAAGTAACCATGGACTATAACCCCCGAGACCATGAGGCAAACAGAGCCCTTCCTCCCTCAATTGCTTCTCGGGTATTTTTGCACAGCAGGGGAGAGCTGACTCCACAGTCCTGCCGTCAAGGAAGCCACTCGCTTTGCCTCATGTCTGTGAACCTAGCGTGGAGGCGTGTCGGGCTCCCACTTGGACTCTCAGGACCTTCATGGAGAGTGCAGTGAGCGAACCAAGAGACACAGAACCCCGTCCCGTGTGTCTTCATGGTGTTTCCAGTTGACAGCTCTGTAAACTAAGAGTTTAATCCTAAAAAAGAAAGAAAAAAGTTTCCATTTCCTCCCCAATCCATCACAAAGTTCCGCCAGGAGCTTTTGCCGAGTCCCAGCTCCACATCTCAGGGAAGGTATCAGGTCAAGGCTTGCCCTCTCTGGATTTCTGAACTTGAGTTATGGCTTCCAGACTCTATTGCGTTGCTCCTTTGTTTAACTTCTGTCCTGCTGAGGCAGTGCTCTGGTCCTTTTGAAGGAAATCGTTTTCACACGAGAAAATGTGGAGCTCATTAAAAGATGATTGTGAAATTTTTCTCAAAAGAAAAGGCATCTTCTCCCCGGTTCGGGACAGGGCTCCACTCCTCTCCGCGCTTCTGCGGGCACTTCAGGAGCCCAGAGCAGGCCGCCCCCAGAATTCCTCCCCATCTCCTCTCCTTTCTGCCTCTCTGTTCCCCATTTAACCAGACTCCCAAAAGTCTGAATTGCCTCACAGATGTAAGGGAGACCCCGGTGAGGAAAGGTGGGTGACATGTTAGGGAATGTGTGTGAAGCCAGCATCATCTTCCCTCTTTGACTCTGGAAATAAAAATTTAAATCCACCAAACATAAACAGCAATAACAACTAATCACCTATGCCCTGCAAACTCCTCTATTCTCAGCCACTGACTAATGTTTATTACTGGTAATTTAGATATGTGTGGGTCCCAAAATCATGTTTTGTTCATTCAACATGTGTTTACAAAAGGGTTTTTCCAACACTGTTTTGTGCAACTTCCTTCCCAGGGTGAGGTAGATTGTGAGTGGTCTCAGGTTTTCATATCTCCCTTACTGTTCCCTTTGTCATATGACAGTGTGCCTTCCTGAGGTACACGGCCTGCCAAGGGCTCATCCACTGGGCTTTCTGTTACCTGCAAAGAGCATCCGGCCAACCTGTGGGAGAAGAGGGACATATATGACAGACTGGGTCATCCTTGTCTCTGTCAAGGACACCCGGTGTCTTCCAGCAGCCTAGACAGAGGGGCTTAGCCGTGTCACAGATCCGCCCCTCCACAGATGTCTTATTGACTGTCACGAGCATGTCTGACTGGCATTTTTGTAACACCCATTACTGAGGGAAGAGAACTATAACCATTTGTGGCTGGGAATCCCTCTAATTTGGGCACTTGGGAGGCAGAGGCAGGAGGATCTCCGAAAGTTTGAGACCAGCCTGGTCTACATATTGAGATTTTTGTCTCAAGCAAATCAACAAACAAGTGAGCTAAGATAACTGGTGTACCACCTCCAAGGGTTTCCAGTGAGAGACAAGTTTTCACACAGCTACAAGTTGCTGGCAGTGCCCTTTACCGGGTCACACGTCCTAAACACATATTTATTATTTATAATCTGTTTTGTTCTGGGTCCTCCATTTAGTGCTTCACCTATATTCATTCACTTAATCTGACAATAGTTTTCCTGGGCAATGATCCCATTTCACACAGGAGGAAATAGAGACTAAGCAAAAGAGGTGGAAGGCTTGGTCCAAGGTTCCCCATCTGGGCAAGGGGCACTCAAGTCTTGGACCTAGGTCTGTTTGACTCCAAAACCCAGGCGTGGCACCATTACACTGTACGGCCAGGTCTGAGAATTGTAGTCACCACAGAAGGGTGACAACGTTTCTGTTGAGCAGACAAGTCAGGTAGGGTTGGCTGGAAGGAGCAACACTTGAACTGGGCTTGACGTGGCTCTGGGTGGGGTTTCATGCAATGAGGCAAGAAGAGAGGTGTGTGTGTGTGATTTTGTGGTTGTTGGCTTTTCAAGGTAGGGTCTCACTCTATCTCAGGTTGATCTGGAATTCACTATGTAGTCTCAGGGTAGCCTCGAGCTCATGGCCATCCTCTTCCCTCTGCCTCCCGAGTGCTGTGATGAAAGGTGGGCCCCACCACGCCTGGCTATGTGTGAATGTTTTTATTCTGTAAAACAGAACAGCTGCCGGAATCAAGTCTCACTAATCCCCTGACTGGCTTCATTCGGGGTCTCAGGAACTTACCAGGGCACAGCTTCAGAAAGATGCAGGTTGTGAAACATTCCTGAGATAAAAGCCAATGGTGCTTCAAGGAGGTGAAACAGGCAGGTATGTTTGTGACATGTTGGCCTATCTGACTCAGAAGACCCCTCCCATTAATCTGCTGGAATGCCTGAGATTCCCACCATTAGTTGAAGCACTGAAGGTGCCAGCAAAAAAAAATCCGTAAGTGTTTGAGAGAAGTTGTGTGTGTGTGCACTCCGAGCATGTGTGTGCAGTCTGGGAAGGGGCTCTGGGAAGGGATGAAAAAGGTACAAGCTGGAGGCATTACTGAGGGAGATAGACACTGATACGCAAGAGATCCCAAAGACATATGTGCTCCGTGAAGACTTGCCCACCTCCCCCACCCCCAGGGCTGGTTGCGTCGAAAGATGGAATCTCTGCTCCCTTCCACCCGGCAATGGTCCCATCCTGGCCTGGTATGAGCAGCAGACAGCGAGGGGCGAGTCCACGGTTAGCTCAGCACTGCATCTGAAGGCTCTATGACGTGGGCTTCCAGGCCCAGGAGGCTGCCCTTCCTCCTGCAAGGTGTCTACCTGTCTGTCCTGAGAAAGGGCTCTGAAGAGCGTGCGTGCTGGGAGGGAGAAGCATGGCATGGTGAGACTCAGGCAAAGGTTTCTCTCTCCTGCACGGCCATTCTGCTTCCTGAGAAAACCTCCCTCGGCTACAGCTCCCGTGCGCAGTACTTGACCAAGCACGGAGCAGCTGAAGGACCACTGTCACTATCAGGTTGGACAGCTATACCTGGGTGCTTAAAAAATATATATTTTATTTATTTATTTGAGAGAGAGAATGGGAGCACTGGAGCCTCCAGCCATTGCAAACAAACTCCAGATGCATGCACCACTTTGTGCATCTGGCTTACCTGAGTCCTGAGGAATTGAACCTGGGTCTTTGGCTTTGCAGACAGGTGCCTTAACCACCGAACCATCCCTTCATCCCCAAGGATATGTTTGAATGCACGTGGAGGAGAACTGACTGGAGGTGACATACACATAGAGGGATGTCTTGGCTATTAGGTGGAAAGCCTGGTGGAGCCATCTTTGATTCAGTAACTCATGATTTCGTTTCACCTCCTCCATTTTCCTTCTCTCTTCCCCCCACCCCCTCCCCCTCCCACTTCCTCCTCTCAACTCTGTTCATGCAGTAACTCCTAACTGCATGACATGCAAGACTGCCAGTACCTTTCAGCTCCTACCCAGGGCTCCCAATGGGTCCATGTACACACAAAAGATCCTTTCCACAAAATCCCAAGATGCTTTGGTCTCCTGGGCTTGGCTATTTGGCCCATCCCTGAACCAATCTCCATATTTCAGGTATATAATTTCCCATTGATGTTCTAACAAACTGCAGCAGATAGCATAGCAAACAGTGCAGACGTATTGCCTCATACTGCACAGGTCAGAAGTTTAGAAAACAGGCAAAGAACTGCTTCCTAGGGAGGTTGTGGAGGAAGATCTGTCCCCACCCTTTTTCCTGCAGAGGCACCTTCATATCATTGCAGGCCCACGACACACCTTCTTCTCTGACTTACCTCTTGGTTCCTTCTTATAAGGATATTTTTTATGTCACTGGGACTTGTGAAAAATCCAGTATATTCTTCCCACATTAAGATCCTTAAGGACACCTGCTAAGTCCCCTATCCTATATTAGGTGGCACAGAGAGGTTCTGATCACCTTTGGGAGATCAATCACCCTGCCTGTCTCAAAGGTGCTGAGCTGCTCTGGTTGGTCAACTCAGAGTCCCACGCCTGGCCCTGTAACTCCACCTGCACAGGAACAGGATACTGAGGGTCAACAATAGCCAATCACAAGAGAGGACACAGCATGAAACTTGTGGGGTCACTTGAGCAAGTTTTGTTAAGCTTGTTACACTTCTGGGGAGCAGCTGATTTCTTTCAGCACTTGAGCTCATTTACTTGACAGCGCTGAAGTTCGGAATTCACTGTGACCTCTTGTTGTTGTTGTTGGTAGAGGAGGAAGGGCAGAGTTTCACTGAATTACTTAGGTTGGCCTAAAACTTGTGATCCTCCTGCTTTCGTCTCCTGAGTAGCTGGGATTACAGCCTGAGTCACCAGGCCTGGCTCATTTCAACTTTATTTCACTGAACTACAATTACAGTTTATGCCATTTTTAAAGGAATCTGGAGCTTGGTACGTCCATCACAGGTGTCTTAGAGTGAACCATCTGATGACCAGGGTATGCACAGCTAAAACTTACCAGGCAGAGAAAAGCCCTAATTGTCTTGTTTCTGAGTAAGAAACCAGCACCTCCCATGGTGGAGTGGGGTGGGTGGGAGGACGAAATTCCAGAATGATGGAAAAATCACATGACGTATTTAGTTACTGTCCCTTAAATCCCCCAAATTTAAGCAAAAACAATCTTCAAAAGAGTCATGAAGTACATGAAGAGGCTACTGAGGGGACCCTTAGCAGAGATGAAGCCCCGGCTTCAGAATCCAGTGGGAGAGCCCTGCTCTGGACGTCTCAGTCGCACATCTGCTGACTTGGGGAAAAGCGGATGAAAAACAAACAGAGGGACCAAAGGGGGTGCTTGGCAGAGGCTCAGAAGTGTTCAGATAGATGACTCCTTTCGGGCACATGAGATGGCAGAGGTCGCGAGGGGAGATCAAGAAATGTTGGTGGAGGGCTGGAGAGATGGCTTAGCGGTTAAGCGCTTGCCTGTGAAGCCTAAGGACCCCGGTTCGAGGCTCGGTTCCCCAGGTCCCACGTTAGCCAGATGCACAAGGGGGCGCACGCGTCTGGAGTTCATCTGCAGAGGCTGGAAGCCCTGGCGCGCCCATTCTCTCTCTCTCCCTCTATCTGTCTTTCTCTCTGTGTCTGACGCTCTCAAATAAATAAATAAATTTAAAAAAAAAAAAGAAAAAAAGAAATGTTGGTGGACTTCAGGAGAGGGAGGGCCATTCGTTACCGTCGTCTCGGGGAGACACGTGGTCATCATTCCTCAGGCTGACCTTTCACCAGAGATCATGGGAATAAGGAAATTGGACAGGTGGAGAACAAGTTTCAGGGTGGCAGTACCTACGAGGAGATGGGAAGGAGCCTAAAGGCCAGCGTTGAGTTCAGGAGACAGCGTTGCTTAGCGGGCCTGAACTCTGCCCGGGAATGAGACAATGCGGGATTCGAATCCGGACTCAGCCACTTACCAGCTGCCTGACGGAAGGTCAGCTATTTTAGATATTTGAGCTCAATGATAATGATAACTCTCACTGATAAATCACATAAATTGCATGTTTCCTGTCCACAGTGCTCAGCCTGAAGCCCCTGTGAGTGGGAAGTGGCGCGTCAGGACTTTTCCAGTTGAAAGTAACAGAATCCCACAGGGACTTCCACAAGAAGAAATGACGACCTATCATAAGGAAATTTTTGATTGTGTTAAGTTCGGGCCCAGGTGGCTCCAGGGATTCGAACACTGTGCTCACACTTAAACTCTAGTCTCTGCACGGCCCCTGTGTTGGGCTCATCCTCATGCAGGGTCTTGTCTCTTGGTGACAAGGTGGCTCTCAGGAGCTGTTAGGCATACCTGCTCTCTTCTCAGCAATCTCAGGGAACAGAGAACTTTCTCCAGTGTTCCAGACACAAAGTCTTAAGGCTGAATCTGCTTTATCCAACCTGGTCATGTGCTCGGCCCTGAATCTGTCATGGTGGCCAGCAGGTGGAATGTGTCAGTTGGCCAGATCTCAGTCACAGCCTGTGTTAGTTACTTTCTTATTGCTGTGGCAAAAATGCCAGACCAGAAACACCTTTAGGAAGGAAGGCTTTCTCTCTGTTTACAGCTTAAAGCTATAGTCCACTATTGCAAAGAAGGATGGCGATCAGAATGTGACACAGCTGGTCATGTTCAGTCCACAGGCAGGAAGCAGAGAGAGGAGTGCAGGCGCTCAGCTCTACTTCTCCTTTTCATCCAGCCCTGGACTCCAGCCTATGGGATGGTGGCATCTATAGTAAAGGTGGATCTTCCCATCTCAATTAACTTAGTCCAGATATGCTCCCAAAAAGCTGCACTGTTGCAACCCTATTGGAGACAGAAGTCATTAGCAGTGAAAACAGTGGACACTGGAAGCCTCAAGTTTGGCCAGACAGGCCAAATGACTGAACAAGTGCAATAGTGGCATGTCTGCTCTGGGGGAAACCATCTGCTCTCTAACTGGATTGAAGGCCCATTCTATGGGAGGGAATATGTGCCTGGTACTGAAAACCTAATCAAAAGCCTGTGGCAGGGGAGGTCTTGAGCCTTAGGGGTATAAAGCCTGCTCTTGTCTGGATAAATGCATATATTACTCTTACCAAATTGCCCTGAAAGCACTACACTTAATGTTCATACTCATTTATTAATGTTACTCTCACTTCTGGTTAGAGAAGCTTCTCTTTTCAGATCGCGATGACCACTGGAATGATCCAAAGGCAACATAGTGCTGAGAAGAAGGGATGGAGAAGTGTCTAGCACTGAAACATCTCTATCACACCTTCCAAGGCTCAGGGTCCATTGCAGAAGAGGTGGTAGAAAGAAAGTAAGAGCCAAAGGAAGGGCACCACTCCTTATATACAACTGTCTGGACAGAATTTGGTCTCAATATCCAAGACCTCACAGTGCCTAGCAATACCCACACAAGACCCTCATCATAGGAGAAAAAGATGTTGACATCAAATTAAAAGAGAGAGCAATGCAGAGAGGGAGGGGATATGACGGAGAGCAGAGTTATGAAGGGAGAAGTGGGGGGAGGGAAATATCATGGTTATTGTCTGTAAGTATAGAAGTTGTCAATAAAAAAAAAAAAAGAAACAAAAGGTATGCTCGCAAGCTGCTTTTCTAGGTTACTCTAAATCTTGTCAAGTTGACAATGAATATAAACCCTGCCATTCTGGGTTCAATTCCCCAGTACCCAAGTAAAGCCAGATGCACAAAGTGACACATGTGGCTTGCATTCTCTCTCTCTCTCTCTCTCTCTCTACCTCCCTCCTTGCAAATTAAGTATTTTTTTTATTTATTTTTATTTTTATTTATTTATTTATTTGAGAGCGACAGACACAGAGAGAAAGACAGATAGAGGGAGAGAGAGAGAATGGGCGTGCCAGGGCTTCCAGCCTCTGCAAACGAACTCCAGACGCGTGCGCCCCCTTGTGCATCTGGCTAACATGGGACCTGGGGAACCGAGCCTCGAACCGGGGTCCTTAGGCTTCACAGGCAAGCGCTTAACCGCTAAGCCATCTCTCCAGCCCTAAAGTATTTTAAAAAGAAAACACAGCCTTCCTTGAAGTCCCAGACCCTGAAGTGCTGATGTCCTACTGGAACCAGACAGAGAGTGGATGGGTGGAACCTCACAGAAGAGCCACCATATGGCGCTATGAGCTGGGGAGGGGACCCTTGCTGAGCACAAGTAACCCTGGCTCAGCACTGTGGCTTTTGAGTCAATGAATGAAGCACCAAGCAGGGGGTAAGAGAGCCCAGCAGAGGGGAGTGAGGTCTGTCATGAACACGAACGTGCCTGGCCTGCCTCTCTCATCAGGCCCCTGGGGGTCAAAGCACAGAAGAACTGCAACTAAGTCCCCTGATTTTCCAGGTGGCATCAGTGATCACATGGAGAGGGGTCATTATCTTACCGCCACTGGGCCTGTTCCCCATGGCAGTAAGTCACAGAAATGCATGGATCACCCGCAGACTTAGGTGTTTGAGTCCAAGTACCAATTTGCTGAAATATAACATTTGTATTTTGCTCATCACCACAGACTCAGAAGACTATTTCATTTGCTTTCTTTTTTTCAATTTGTCTTTCTTTTTCTTTATATTAACCTTTTATTATTTATTTGAGAAGAGAAAGAGACATAGAGGAGAGAGAGAGAGAGAGAGAGAGAGAGAGAGGGAGGGAGGGAGGATGGGCCTCCAGCACTACAAATGGACTCTAAATGCATGCAATACTTTGTGCATCTGGCTTACATAGGTCCTAGAGAATCAAACTGTGGTCCTTTGGCTTTGCAGGCAGGTGCCTTAACCGCCATCTGTCCAGCCCCGTGTTCTTTTTCTTTTTCATGGATATCTTGTGTGCATTATATACATGTTCACAAGTGTGTGGGCAGGTATGCGTGCATGTAGAGGCCAGAGGTTGATATTGGGGGTCTTCCTCAATGACTCGCTACCTTATTCCTTGAGTCAGAACCACTTGGTGAGTCTAGAGGTCACCACCCAGCCTACATTAGCTACCCAAAGAGCCCTAG
Source organism: Jaculus jaculus (assembly GCF_020740685.1). Classification (NCBI taxonomy): domain Eukaryota; kingdom Metazoa; phylum Chordata; class Mammalia; order Rodentia; family Dipodidae; genus Jaculus; species Jaculus jaculus. The sequence goes on from NC_059109.1 coordinate 137,571,295, forward strand.
AGACTCCTTGTCTCCACCTCCCAGAGCTGGCATTACAATAGATGCCACTAAACCTGGCATTTTCACGTGGGTTCTGGAGACCATGCTCAAGCAATTTACCCACTGAACCACCTCCCCAGCCCCCCGAAGACTGCTTGATGCCATTCCCCCTTCCAGGGCCAGTTCTTGGCAGGGAGCACTGTGCCTTAGGGACTGCCGTCAAATATTCCCGGGTTCTTCCCTCCTCCCAGTGCCTCATGGTCTGCCGCCTTCAACTCCAGCTTGCCAGGCTTTGCAGACATGGGCAGAGCAGCTCTGCAAGTCACCACACCCCAAACCATCTTCACAATGAATTGTTTCATATTTCAATTTAGGTTATTTTTTCAACTTAAGTCGAAAATTAAAAGGGAATGTTCTATCACCACCACATGAGGAAAGCTGACATGACTCGTCATAAATTTAAAAAATATGAATGTACAATTGAGGGCAGCGAGAACAGTGTTACAAAAGGCGCCGCCGCCTGCTGTCCCTGGGCACTGAGAGGGTGGCGCCAGTTGGAGAGTTGCTGAAGGCATGCCCAGTATTCCCCTGGGCACAGCTGCAGGGAGCAAGAAGAGAGGGAAAGGGGACATCTTCTTTGCTTGGGAGTCAGTGGTGAATGTCACCACGGGGAACTCTCTATGGTCATGGTACCCAGGTTGCTATAAGGGTCAGTTAAAATGCTGCCTCCCCTGAGGGCCAGCTGGCCTCCGCTCAGCCTTCTCTGCTGCGTGGTGTCTTCTGGTCTGAACCCTTGGTTCTCTACCCCTAACCCTGCCTATCTCAGCTGGAAGGAAGACCCCAGGCAAGGGTTGTTCCAGCCTGGGGTTTGGTTTGGCCCCCACTCACAGGTGCTGAGGGTGAGCCGGCCCAGTGCCAGGGAAGAGAAGCGGGGTCAACTCCCTTCTGCGTCTGAACACATCACATCGGGAGCCTGCCTCTCTTCTTTGCAGCCCATTAGTGGACTTTGCTTCTCCAGGCATCCCTCAACCTGCGCCATTATCTTCTTTCATGGATGGAAATTTTAGTGTCAGGAAAGAGATAACCACAGCTCCGCTTAAACACTTGACCCTCTCTGATTTGTCTGTTGAAATTTTAACCTCCAAGATGATGGTGTTAGGTGGTAAGGTCTTGGGAAGTGGGTAGGTCATGAGGATGGAGCCTTCATAAAGGGGGTTAGTGCCCTGCTAAACCAGGCTCCAGGGAGTCTGGCTCCTTCCATCACGACCACTGAAAAGCACTATTTAGGGGTCAGAAAGGGAGCTTGTGCTAGCACCTTGAACTTGGACTTCTAAGACCCCAGAACTGTCAATACATTTCTGTTGTGTGTTAGACCCCAGTCTTGGCCTTTTGCTACATTGCAGAAGCCCAAATCAACTAAGCTGGAATTCTTGAAGGCCTGGGCTTCAATCTTCTCATTTGTTTCATGTCATCGGCTACTGGTTGTGTTTCTCCTTGCAGGAGTCTCCACAGGACCGCTCTGGGTGCCTAGTTGGGGTCTGCCTCTGGCATCGAGACTAGGCTCAGAAGAAAGTCTCCTGAGGGAGTGACAAAGTCCGGTGGAAGTTGTGGGACCTAGTGAATGACCTCTTCTTTTAGAAGGTGGCCATTAGGAGTACTGGGGGAGCAAAGATGACCCTGAGCCCCACCTTTTACGATAGGACAGTCAAAAGGCTTTGCAGATACCTTGAATCTACCATAATGCCTTGCTAATGAAGCCAGACTCCAGGGCCTCTGACCTGAGACAGAATGGGGAGGCCTGCGAGAGCTGGGAAGGAAGTGAAGGGCTCTCTTGGTGCCATGGGGCCCTGTGCACAGCATCGAGCGAGGGAGCATCGTCTGTACTCGCTGAAGCCACTGTGCCTGTGCAGGGCAGTGAGGTGGTGGGACTCTCCAGGACCACTAACTAACCTGCAATCTGCGGTGACTTTAGTCCAGACCTCGGTCCCACCTGCCACTCTGAACTCTTTCCAGAGTAGCAGGGAGCGCGCTGGGGCCCATGAGTCACCGGTGTAAAGTACACTCAGCGCCTTGGCCAGCAGGTTGTCGACCAGGGTTAGGTGTTATTAGGTGTGCATTGAGAACTCTTTCCTTCCTAGGAACCCCAAGATTAAAGACAAACAAACAAAAAAAAAGGAAAAGGAAAAAAAGAAAGCAACACTTCTGTGAAGTCATTTTTTTTTAATTGGCTTAGAGCTGGTGGGGGGTGGGGTGGTGCTCCCTGGAGGTGCGCAAAGGCAAGTGTGGACCTGAGTGTACTTGTGCACTCGAGTTGTGGAGGGAGGGTAGCTTTGGAGGGGCCCCCACCCTACCCCACCCCATCCATGAGGAGCAAGCGTCCCTGCCCCTCTCCGGCCTGGGTGCGCCTGGGGCCGCTGCGCCTCGGGGTAGGCTCCCTCCCTGAGCCTGGGAAGCGACCCCCCGTGCGCCCCGGGTTCAAAGGCCCCGCGTGACAGCTCCAGCCCCTCCGAGGGGCGGGGAGGCGAAGGGGGTGGTGCGGGAGCCAGAAAAGCCCGAGCCAGAGCCGGCGGCCCTGCGCAGGGATGGGTAGCGCGCTCTGAAAAGTTCGTGACCGCCGCCGCCAACTCTTGACTGCAGCCCGGACGCGACAGGACCCTACCCGGCCCCTGCGCCCTTGGCTGCCACCAGCGGCTCTCCTCCAGGCCCGGTGCTCCCACGCCTGATTGGGGTTCATGGAGCCGGGGTTGTGGCTCCTTTTTGGGCTCACAGTGACCTCCGCCGCAGGTAAGCGAGCAGGGCGGGCGGCGCGCCTTCCCTGCGCCTGTGCACACAAAAGGAGCCCGGGAGCGGAGCGGGGTCTCCTGGGGAGGGGGAGCTAACGTTTGCGCGGCCCTAGCATCTTAGGGGCGGGCTCGGGGGTTTGAAGATGAACCCAAGGACAGCCCTCCACTGGGCCTGGGGGTTGCAGTTTGGGGGACTTGCTCAGTTCTTCACGAAGTTAGGAACTTTGCAGACAAGTTTCAGGGACTATACCAAATGCGTGCAAGTTTTCAACCAGCGCAAATAACTTTCATACTTTGCAGAGAGTGAACACAGCTTGCAAGCTCTTCACCAAGTACGCATGCAACTTGCAAACTCTTTTTTAGGACATTTGGCATAGCTAGCTTGGAGACTTGGGGAAATGTGCCCAGGCTGCAGACATTTTGCCCCTGCTCCCAGGTTTTTCTGGGGGGGATAGTGGGTCAACCTTGAGACCTACGATCTGGCAGCTCATGAACTTCTCCGTATGTTTCCTCCAGGATCTGTGCCTTGCCCCCAGCCTGGGGGCTCTGGCAGGTCCAGTGTGGCTCAGGGTCCCACTGCAGCACAGTCGGAGGGGGATTGTGAAGAGACTGTGGCCCGGCCTGCTGAGGGGACCGCGGCCTTGGCCATGGAACAGGGTCCGCAGCCTGGAAGCGCTGGGCAGAAGCAGAGACCGGGCAGATCTGGGGAGCAGCCAGCCCAGGGGGGTCCTGCACACCACCGTGCCAAGCGCTGCACGTGCTTTACCTACAAGGACAAAGAGTGTGTTTATTACTGCCACCTGGACATCATCTGGATCAACACACCCGAGTGAGTCGGCTGGGGTGGGGGCTTGGCTCCACTAGGCCGGGTCTTCACACACTCTGAGGGGAATCTCAGCCCACTTCAGTGGGCCCCACAGTCTTCCCTGGCGCAGTATTCAGTTGTTGTGGGTCTCCTGCCAGCCTAGTCCTGTCTGTAAGTCAGGGGTGACCCACATGTTCTCTGTGGGCCTGGCTCAAGTGAAACCCAATCCGAGGTTGGAGATCCAGTGGGCAGGGGGCTGGCCAGCAGGGTTAGATATCTGAGAAGTCTCTCTGGGCCTCCTTGGAGACAGAGGGGCTAAGTGGGCCGTGCCTAGCTCTTGACCCCACCTGTCTCTGAAGAATTTGACATTCCTTGAGAGCAGCTAGCCCCTGGGGAATGAAACGCTCCTGAAATGGCTCTTTTCCTCCCCTCCCCTTCCTGGATACCCAGGTAGTGTGGACACATGGCCTTTCTATGGATCTGGCTCCAGTTGTCCATGGCCATAGTCACAGAAGTCCCCTCTATTATTCCTGGCCTGGCAATAGTGTGGTGATGCAGTCTAGGGTCAGCTTGTGGTGAGGGCTACCTTCCCCCAGGTCATGGGGAAGGTATGAACACCCCCACCTCCTGCCCCACTCCCATTCACCCTCCAGGAGCCTTGAACAAGACAGTAATCTTGCAGGTAGGGTAGAGGACTTGACCTAGCTCTGGTCACCATCTTTTGGGCCTGGCTCTTGGGAATCTGGAATCTCAAACTTGAACAGAATGCTGCTGAAGTCCATCCTCTGGGTGCTCTTACCATCTCTTGGGATCAACCTGCAGGTACCACTTAGGGATTCCTGGCTGGGGACGGAGATGGTTGTGAACATCATCAGTCTGGGATGGCAGCTCCGTCACTGTGTTCAGAGGTGTCTCCATTCCCGTCCCTTTAACTGAAGAGACCTCTGAGTGTCAGCTTTGGAGGGGATCATTCACCCACTGAGACTGCTCAATAATGAAGTGCAAGGGGGCAGGGATAATCCTGAGAGCTCCAGTGTCTTTTGACTCCAGTGACAAGACCTCTAATCACATCCAAGTAGGTGTGAAAGTCACCCCACTACGCCTGAGTGGCAGGCAAAGCTAGGTTCACTGGCTGAGCCACTCAGATGCCTTGTAAAGGCCAGAGGCTTAACTGGACCCTGGCTCCATTCATTGAGTGGCTGGCCATCTCTATCCTGTAGTTTTCGGTTCCTTCTGAACCAAGAGCTGTGCATTGATTGGACTTTCATCCTGGGTCTCTCCAGCTCTGGAGCTGATCCTCATGGCATGATTTGCTCGTCTGGCAGGAGTCTGGTGAAGCTCCCATACAAGCTGTCAACCCAGGATGGGGCGGTGGAAGGAGAACAGAGTTGAGTGTTGTGCTCTTGTGGCCCATCTTCCACTCCCAGACAATATCAGGGTCAGCTTTCCTCAGAACCGGCATCACCCTGAGACTTGTCCTTCCTAATGCCTACCCACCTGCCATCATGACCTACCAAATGAGGGCCACAGAGCGGGGAGCCATGTGTAGTCAGTGTAGGTACCTCTCTCATCTTGGCTGGAAGTTCAAGCTTCCAGTGGAGAAGGAGAGAGAAGACAGTCAACCCAGTGAGAAGCTGGGCTGGTGGGGGCAGGGTTGGAGACCATCCTTGGTCTCTGCCTGTCCTCCAGGGCCCTGAGCACAGCCTGCCCACGAAGTGAGTATTTGGGACACATCCCAGAGGCTCTACAATTACCCTGAGGTATTTGAAGTCCTGGGTCAGAATTTTGAATTGGCTTGGGTGGCCTGGCAAGAAGCCAAGCATCTGTGACTTTTTCAAGGTCAGACAACTGGTTACTTTCTTCTAGAGTCTGGTCAACCTTTTCTCTTCCCATACCTTTATTGTTTGTTTTTGTTGTGGTGGTGGTTGTGGTTGTTCAGCACAGTTGGAAAAGGGTGGTATCCTGGTGAGCTACTTAGGAAATACATTGACAATTGTCAGTCTTGAGCCCTTTGAAATATTGGTAAGAAGATATTTCCTGGATGATCTTTCTCCCTTCTTTCTCTCTGCCTTCTTCCCTCCCTTTTTTTTTATCTCTCCCTCCATTTCTCTCTGCCTTCTTCCCTCCCTTTTTTTTTATCTCTCCCTCCATTTCTCTCTGCCTCTCTCTTTTCTCCCTTCCCAGCCTTCATCTCTCTCTTCCCCCCTCCCTTAAATAGGTCCATGTGCTATATATATAAAATAGGCAGGACAAGCTTACAGTTTAAGAAATGGGCTGTATTGAGCTTGCAATGAAACGGAAGACTCTGACAGGCATTGACTTATGCTGAAGGTCCCTGGTTGTGCATGGTTGGGTCTTTTCCAGAGAAGCCACTCAGCTGTGTCTTAGCCTCACCTTTTGGCAGCCCTCACATCACTCCCTCTTCCATAGTAGACCTGCCTATCTTGCTTTCAAAACATCCCTACCAGGGATGAGGTCTGCTGCTGGTCCCCACTGGCTGCTTGGAAACCTGGAGGAGGTGTGATCCTCATGCCTCAACCAAGTGTCTCGAACTTCATGTTTCCACCTTTTGGTGCTGTCCCTTCTCCTGCTCACTGGGCTTTGTGGAGATTGAGTCTACAGTCTGAGTAATTGAAGAACTTCAAAAAACAGTGTTGAGAAGAAGGTTGTTTCTGCTATGCCCAGGACCTACAGTGCTGCAGAAATAGTGAGGAGTTACTGTTGTGCCCTGTTTGGCTTATTCACAGGAAGCTAACCATGTAGGTTGTCCTCAAGAGACCTGTTACTCTGTTAAGAGTTTTGCTGACAGGTCTGAGATTCTCTGGTTCTTCCATTGGTCCTCCCATGTTCCTCCAGTGCCTGAGGTCAGTTGGCCTTTCTAGCAGTGACAGCAGGTACACAGCCCATGCTCCACTAATACTGGACTGCATTGTCCTGCGCTTGGCTCCATGTTCTCGAGTTTGCTGTTGATGTGGCTCTTGTCTGCAGGGCTTTCTCCCATCCAAGAGCTCTCATCACCCAGAGCGCGTGGCTCTCTTCAAAGAGCCCATGTATCTCTGAAGTCATCTGTAGGAGTGTGCATCTTTTTGGGATGCCTTACCCATCACTTTGGTCATATTATCCAAAGGCCTATAGCCCCAAAGAGGAAAGACGTGTGCCTTAGCAACTGTGCTTCATGGCTCTGTGAAGGCATCTAGAACCATAACCAATAGATGGGATGGTGATATTTTCCTAAAACTTTCCTTGACTATAAGACAAACTTTGATGACCCACATCCAGACATTCCCACCATTGCCAACAGAAGCAAAACCAGAATCCAAGCCCAGGAAAACACATCCCATGTTATAGCACTGAAACATTTACAGAGCATAAGATAATAAGATTAGAGCTGGTGAGAAAGACCACAGCACCCACACGCTCGTGTGCTGGGTCTGCGCATCCCTCACGGGTAGAGGAAAGGTCGCAGGTCTCTTGCCTTCAAAGGAGGTGGGGACTGCGCTAGTCAGAGCTCTCCAGACAGACAGAAACAGGAGGATATGTTTCTGTGTTCTCATGGAGAGAATAAGCTTACATGAGCTGCAGGCTACTACCAGAAGCTAGAAATTCCAGTGGGAGCTGATAGTACTGCCTTGGGTACCAAGAGAACCCAGATGAATGGTTCCTTCTTTAAGGGACCTCAGTCTTGATTCTCAAGGCTGTCACATGGTTGGCTGAGCCCATCTAGATTGTGGAGGGCTACTTTGCTCAAAGTCGACTGATGTAAACAGTACTGACATCTGAAAAAGACTTTCCCAGCAACATCTACACTGGTGGTTGACCAAACAACTGAGTGTTGTCTCAAAAAATGAGCCATCATGGGATATTGGTTCTAACCACGTCCCACAATGGCCAGCTCCTCTGAGACGGGTAGTGGAGAAACAGCTAGGCCCATCAAATGGCTGTTAGAACACCAGTGTAGGCCTGCCATGAGCATAGCCTCGCCACCTCCGTGCTAGGGGAACCTGCCATCTGTTAACGTCTCTGGGGACGTTTGCAGGAGCCCGTGGAGCTGTGTTGGTGACCGTGTTTCCCAAACAGAAATCGGAGCCACATGGCTGACAAGTGGGAATGTATTTATGGAAAGAGCAGAACAAGACATTGGAAATCATGACCGTGATGGAAAGTCTGGGATTTCCAATCCCCACTGGCACCACGGCGCTCTGCCCTCCATCCTGGCCATGACCGTGTGTGGTAGGACAGGCCATCAGCTCCCTCCCTCCCCTCTGCAAGGTATAGACCCTGCTCCAGCTGTAAGACAGTGACCAGAAGGGCTTCTCTGGGCTCCTCTGACCCATCTCCTACAGGACATTCAGCCTGCTGCTCAGCCTGTGCTGGAGCCTGCCACACTTACTTAATCATCTAGGAATGACATTTGTTTTGAGTTCTTTTCCTCTCCAAAGAAGTAAAGAGTAGAATGATAATAATAATAATTAACAAAACATTTTGCCTTTTAGTGCATTCTACCACAAAAGTACCCAAATCCTGCCTTGGCCTTCTGTTGTCAAGAAAGTCATGCTAGCATGTTTCCCAGGGGCCACCCTACTGAATGGGTGGGGTCTGGGACCCCAGCTGTGCACCCACAATGGCTTTTAGAGGACCCCAGTAAAGTTCGCCCTCTCCTTTGAGGCAGCCTTGGCAGGATCATTGGTGGAGATGGGTTTCTTTAAGGTGAGAAGGGCAGTCTTTGTTACTATCCATCATGGTATTGAGAAAGTGCAGTGGATGACCAGTCTCGATGATGATGATGATGGTGTGGGCTGACTGCACATCCTCACCTCATGTACACAATAGCTAGGAGCTGCTTTCCTCCCTAGTTCGCATGAGGCTGAGTCACTTCCCCAGAGTTACAGAGCCCTATCTGGCTCCAGGAGCTGTCTTTCAGCCTCTGCTAGGTACCTTTTCCCAACACAGGACTCACTGCTCTTTGGTGACTCCTGCTTCCAAGGAATGTCTGTCTGGGCAGCACTGACCAGTGATAGAAAGACATGGGCTCCACCATGACCACTTCAGAGTAATTCTGTTCCTTGTGATGACAGTACTGATGATGACTCACGTATGTCTGATTCTACATAATGACATATTTGCACCTTTGCAAGATTCTTCTCATAGACACAAATGATCACAAGAGCAAAATCCCAGATCCGTGTTCCATCACATGTGTGGTCCCTCACACATCCTAAATTTTATTCTGGAAATACAGTGTTGACTTGCTGAGATCACAACTCCCTGTTACCCTTCAGAAACCCTTGGCAGACCCTGGGCAGACTCTGTGAAGACCCCAAGCAGACCCCGGGTAGACTTTGTGCAGACCCCGGGCAGACCCAGCACACTGAGAGCTTTGTCCTCATAGCAGACATTACTGGGATGTGCAGGTTGTGGATGTGAGGAAGAGGACAGGGACTTACAGCCACATGCTCCATCTCTGGGGGGGGGGGGGTTCCTTTCCTGGCTGTTGCCTCACGTGCTTACACTGATGGTCTTTAAGTGCATGGCCTCACATGTTTCCCTCTGCCTGGTGCCGTCACTCAGGTTGAGAAGGAACAAGAACAGATCTTCTCAAATCCACCCCTGCTTGCAGGCCCAGCTTCACACTGACACATTCTGGGTCAAAGACTCATTCTATTTAGAGAGAAAGGAACTCCAGGCCCTCTCTCGTCTGCATTCTTACCTGGAGTGGGAGCAGACCCACCTGTCATGTGGAAGAGCTCAAATTCTGGGCTCCATGATCTGTGCTGGAATCCTCAGCCTCCACTTTGGTGATGCCTTTTCTGTGAACCTCAGTCCCCTGACTGTATACATGGGGAGTAAAGAAGTAGTCAGAATGACATTGGAAAGTGCATAGGGCCTGGCCAACACGATGCTTTGAACTTGGTCAACACTCAAGGACTTAAAGGCACAGCCCTGCACAAAACCTTCTCCACCCCAGTGGCCCTGCTGCTACTTCCCATCCCATTCTTGGAATGCGACAATGAGTAGAACATTCCTTCCTGAGTACCCCTGAGGTCGGCTTCTTCGGACCATCCAATCCTGGTCTCCCTCAGTGGCCTGGAGTGCCCAGATCAAGCTCATGCCCTCTGTCCCCAACAGCCTCAGTGCCTGTATATTAGCATTTGATTAACATAAGGCTTGCAGACCCTGGGAAAAGGTGTGTCTGGCTTCTCTGCAGCAGATAAGCAGCTTGATAGGGGCACCTGTGTCCAAAGGTTGCTCCAGGCAGGATGGGAGTCAGTCCCGCCCTCCTCAGTTATTTCCTACTGCTTCCTCTGGCATGGATAAATGCTGAAGGTTTGGAGATGGGCTTGGTGCGCCCAAGGTCACTGGGCCAGACACCCACTGCACATGGTAGGTGGATGTCACTTCATGCATGGATGCTGTGCTTAAGATCAGTGTGTTACACTCCTGTGAGGAGATCTTTGGGAGGAAGGCATGTCTTCTTATCTGGAAGGAAGAGTTGAGTCTAGCAGATTATACTGCTGGTGTTTGTAGCTGTCAAGCCACAGGGCCCATTTTCTAAACCACTACACAGTACCCCGACCCCAAAGTAGGCTCCGCAGTGTAGGAGTCCCTGAAAGCAATGCAGATAATGCAGTGCACATGGGTTTACGACATATAACCCTACCACATGCTTTTGAGGAGAACGTGCAGAAGATGGTGCTGGCCAAGTGCTAAGTAATGCCAAGCTCAAGGCTGTGACTAGCAAGGCTTCGCTCCATCGCTGCTTGTTCCTCCACAGTGAACACCATTCCCATCTCCTCCCTGGCAGTGCAGCACACCTTGCTCACTAGCCTTGAGCTTGTGTAGCATGGTTCTTGGGAAATTTGACAGCAAGATGCTTTACAATTTAAGAACCTTGGGACTCAATTTCAGAGTTGGCTGGAAAGGTCAACCCTACGATATGACTTTTCTCTTAAGTTCCCATGGAGCCAAAGCCTTAGAGTCCACCTAAGGAGGAGACATGTCCAGAGGCAAAGTCAGGCTCCCCTGGAATGCAGCTGACCCACTCCCCGCTTGAGGCTCCAAGGCAGCTTGATTCGAAGCACAAAAACTCAGTATGAAGGGGTTGTGACCCTACTCGACCCGGAGGGAGCATTTGGATTTCTGTTAGATGAAAGGGATGTTGCAGCTAGGAACTTGGCCTTAAATCTGAAGGCGGACGAGAGTCCCTGACATCTCTGGTGTGGTTTATTCCTGCAAGAATTTAAAACAAAGGAAGCTGGGAGGCAAACAATGCTTTTCTTAAGAGGCTCCTCTGCCGTGGCTGGAACCCGCCCGACGTCAACATTCAACATTCCAGGCCTCCCTCCCATGCTGGACCCACAGTATCCCAGCATGTCTTGTTGGGCAAGGAGCAGTTAAAGGGCTCATAGAGACCATTTAACCACCACCCAGCTTTTCAGCAGCTCTGTCTCACATGAGAAAAGGGTGTGCTCTTATTCCAAGTCACATTTCAGAGGGTAACAGAGAGTGCCCAGAGATGAGACACACACTCACACGAACACACACAAACACGCATGCCCATGTATATGCATGCACATGCATGCATGAGCACATACAGATACTTTTGTCCCTCCCTGGGTTCAGACCCAATTGAGGTCGGAAGAAAAATCAGTCAGCTGATGCCTAGTGTGTGGCAGATGATGGTAGGGGTGAACAGCTTGACTAGGCAGAGTTTGAGGCACTGACCCACCCTCTGGGTCTCCCTAGATCAGCCCAGCAGTACAAGGCAACCTGTTGTGTTCTCCCCAGGCCTGGCATGGAGTCTCAAAGCCAAGAGCTCTCACCCACTTGGGGTCACTCAGCAGGGTCTTCTTTTATGGCTGTCTCAGACTGACTTGGCATTAGCAGGGGACCCTAAAAGACAGGCCTCTGGAACATAGCAGTTAGGAGCCCTACCTCCTTCCCAGTAAGTTAAAAACTAGAGACAGACTAGTTTCCTGAGTGGCTGAGAAAGGCCCAAAAGCAGCAGTGGCCTTAGGCACAAGTGTCCCCAGTGGATAGTTTCTCCCCACAGCCTAGGGAGGGACAATGGCTTTGTTGAAAGTCACAAGCAACTAATGAGGAGAGCAGAATTTTTATAAATCTGATTTCTGTGGGGTTATTTTTTGTGGCTAAGAATGGGGCCTGGAAAGCAAGGTATTTCGTTGGGGGACAGACTTTCAGGGGGCACTTTAGCAGGAAGAACAGAGGCACTGGTCGGACACTGTTTTCCGAACATGTCACTGAGCACCGGTGTCCTTCACTGAGAACATATGAAAGAATCAGGGTCCAACCTGGCACTTGCATGCCCTGCCTCACCCTAATCCTTTTTTCTTGGTTGAGGACAAAGCCATACCTCTCATAGTGACCAAGAATCACTAGCTGGAGGGAAGTGACAAGGTTATTGGGGTTACCAAAATGGCGCCACACAAACACCAACCAGAAAAGGGGAGTGCCTTGTCACCTTTGCAATGGCATAAGACAGCCTTTTCACCCTGTCACCAAGGCCTTTTTTTTATCCCCAGCATGGCATCACCTGAAAAGTATCTGAGCTGGCTTCTCTTGCACCTTGCATGTTATTTAAAGGTATGTGTGATGGTGTTAGCGTTTCCTAAGAATCCTTCCAGAGTCCTATCCTTGTAAGAATACCTGCTCCCTGTCTTACCCCTCTGTTTCCATTATGGCAGCTATTTCCAGCCCCATCTGTCTGCAGGTTTGCATAAAGCTATAATGAAACCGTGCCAGACAGACATGTGTTCTCATGCCTACATTTGACTGGGAATACATTAGGGTCATGGGGGGCCAGGGAGAGGAATTCTAGCCAGGAGTTTTCAAAGAGGGGGAAGCCAGCCACTCATGGGATTCCCTCCATGGCTTCATTCTTCACCTACTGGAACTTGTTTCTCTATGGCTTTGTGTGTGTGTGTGTAAAAGGGCTACCTCTCTAAAAACTCTCAGTGTTCTCTGTTCCTTGGACTCCGGTGTGGAGGGAGGACTGGTTCTCTGTTGCATTGAGCTGGGGGTGGGGGAGTGTCTGTGACTTTGATCTTGTGAGAACACTGCCTTGTGGCAGTAGGCCACAGAACAGAATAGACAGTTTGGGAGAAAGCTTTCTAAGTATAGCTGGTGAGATCCTGGGAGCGTGGTGGGACAGGGACCACGCTGAGTTGCAGTTTTCTTATTGAGGAGGAATATCTAGAACCTTCTCCAGGGCTCATGCACTGAAGAAGCACTGGTGATGGGTGCTGGGAAATCTCGCAGTGAGATTTGGAGCTGGGTATACCTTTATAAGGAGCCAGCCAGCCAGCCCTGTCATCTCTCACGTTGAGGGAAATCACCTGCCTACAACTGTCAGAGTCGTCAGTTTGGCTGCAGCTAAAACTCCCCCCCTCCACTGGGCCCCCTCCACCTGACCTGTGCCTCATCCACCCATCCACCCATCCACCCATCCATTCGTCCACCCATCCACCCGCCCATGACTCCTGAACTGTCCATCATGATGTAGATGAGCTGCAGCTCCTCCACCTTGAAGGGTGGGAGGACCATGCTTATTCTGGGGAAAACCTTTACATAGCATACTTGTCTCATCACAGTGACCACAACAGCCAACCAAGTCACCTTAAGGGAAGAATTTATTTAGCTCATGGTTGCAAAGGGTCTGGCGTCATGGTGAGCAGGGCATGGCAGAGCACAGCAGTTCACACCATACTTTGGAATATCTTAAAAGTTAACTATCAACTCTTGGCACATGGTACACTGCTTTTGATATTCCCAAATACCCTAGAGTCATGGGCTTTTTCTTAGGGCTGAAGGAGATAGCCACCCACATTGTAGGGTGGCTGCATGAATGCTCTACTTTGTGCTCTTCCAGCTTTAAGTTGTGAGGATTCTCAGCAGCACAAGAGAGCTGCGGATGGCCATTTCCCTGTTCTGATGTTTGCAACACATTGTTCTTAAACTCTCAGAGTCCTCTCCCCTCCCCACTGGCCCAAACCGAGATCTTCAGAGGTCTCACTTTCCCAAAGGGCTCCCTGGCTCAATGAGAGATCTGACCAACCTGTCTTCTGCCCTGAGCACTGGCCTATACCCTCACAAGCTCTTTCTCCCACTGGCAAGTCTACCGTGCACCAAGGATATAGACATAAAAGGCCAGGTGCCCTTCTACCTGCCTGTCTTCCCCTTGATCTCTTTTATGAAGTAAGGTGCATATTCCTCTGTATCTCTCTATCACACCTGCCTCATCTGTTTTCTTTCTACATGCACACCTTTTCTCTTCTCTGTCTCTTTCTTTTCCCTTGCTTCTCAGCTCATACCTGGCCCCCTCCCCCTGCTAATTTGCCCCACACTGTTGCTCCTGGGCTGGCAGCAGCATGATCCATCTACAGTTCTCCTGGCTCCTCACCCCTCCTAGTTGTCCAAACTCCCATCTCAAGCCCATTCCCAAAGGCAATGTCAGAGCCTCTGTATTTGAACCTTTGTCACATGCAAGGCGAGGTCTATATGATATCATGCAGAGCACCTGTGCATGTGTGTTTTCTACTTATACTCTGAGGCCCTGGGGGACCTGGGGTTTCTGGCCTCTTTTCTTTCTTGAAAGTTGGGAGGACTCCCCATGGGCTATTTAACACAAGGCCTGGCCCACAGCAGACTTTTATGTGTGCTTGGTAAGTGGGCAAGGGGTAGGATCAGTAGTGACAGAGACTTCTGATAGGCTTCACGCAGGGTCTGGGGTTGGGTCTGAGCATCTTGGGATGGAACAGGTAGTATGCTTTGTTTCCACCTGCCCAAGGACAGTCCTAGCCAAACCAGACATTTCTCAGTGGGTGCAGCTGGAAGGAAAGGATTCCAGCCAGCCAAGTGGGTTTTGTCCCAATTCTGAACATGTTGTTTTGCATAATAGTACAGTGAAGAAAATCTCTGCTTGTCCCCAGCAGCTGGAGATCCTAGAAGGAGAGACCTTTCTGTCACACCCAAGACACTATGGCTACCACCTAAGGAATGGACGGTTTCAGCTCAGTTGGAGTTCATGGTCACAAGCAGCAGATATTAAGCACAGTGCATAGAAGGGGCTTAGTGGAAGGACACAGGACCCCTTGGACACAGAAGCAGTCCATGTCCAGAGGGAAGAGCTACAGGGACAGTATGGAGGACCCTGAGGTCCAGTTGAATGGATGGCACAAGAGAGGCCCACCCGGCACTTAACAGCCCCAGAGTATCTTCTTACCCTGGGTGTCCTCCTTTAGGAGTCTTAGGGGAGAGTGTCTGATTGGTTCATCTGAGGCTACCTGGTAGGGAAAAACAGAGGCAGATGGGTCAATCTCCCAGGGTCCTCACACAATGGGAGCGGGATGAGTCCTCAGAGGAACATGAGGGGACTGGATTCACAAGGCAGAAACCATCAACAGTGGCCCCAGGCTCTGGAGAGCCCCTGACTTTCTATCCTTTATCAGTCAGGCTTCTGCTTTCCAGTTTGTTTTCCCCTTGCCCTGTGCATTTGTACACAGTAGGCATCCACTAGGTGCTTGTTCAAATGAAGTCACACTTTCCCAGACCTAGACTATTTCTCTACTTCCCAACTCATCAGAACACCATTCCAACTGTTTAATGTTTGAAAGATAGAAAAGGATGTGACAGATATTACTCACTTGCCCAAAAACTAAGCTTGGTACAGTCAGCAAGGGGTGCCTTCCAAGGAGGGAATTTAATAAGTCTGAAATCGAGCCATAGCTTGACAGCATGTGAGGGTCTCTTCACTGTGGAATGATGGGAGGCTGTGCCCAGTGATGGCTGGTGCCTGGTGGCAGGAGCTGCTGACTGTGTGCTAGTTAGTGGGAAACTGGGGAGGCAGATCATGAACTTTACATGTTTCCTAAGTGTGACATGAGAATACCCTAGTTGTTGGGAAGACATTCAGCCAGGACTTGGACTTTTTAAATGAAAATGATGACAACTATGTGTTTAAAGACAAAAATAGTACTAGGTATTCATTTTGACAGTGTAGCTTATCACCTGCCTGGTGTCACTTGTGAGATAAGTCACTAGCCTGGGAATAGTAAACTCTGATACTCATAATGGCCAGACATGTAGCAAAACTGAGTAGAGGACAAATACAAAACTTTAGGAGTGATGGAGGCTGGGACAAGTTGGAAAGCTTGTGTGCAGTCAGCTCTAGGTGGTCCCTGCCATGGGAATGGTGTCAGCACAAATTTTAGTCATTCACAAGAAAATGAAAATTGGGGCATCTCATAGTATTTCCAGATGTAACAAAAGCTGCTGATTGGAAGAATCTGACCATGTCAGTTTGCTAGCCTGTGTATGAAACCAGAACTCTCCTGTCTTCTTTCTAAGAAACATTTTTGAAATATTTTATTTATCAGAGAGAGTGAGAGAGAAAGAGTGAGAATAGTCAGGCTAGGTCGTCTAGCCACTACAAACCAACTTCAGACACATGCACCACCTTGTGCATCTGGCTTACATTGGTACTGGGGAATCAAACCTGGATCCTTAGGCTTTGCAGGCAAGCGTCTTAGCCACCAAGCAATCTTCTCCATTCCCTGCCTTGGTTTTGATTCTGGCCAAGACTACCCTAGCATCTGTGTATGGAGGTACTCAGCTCAGGCAGAAGTGGTTATGGGGATTGTTAGAGGGAATAGCCGTATGATGGATGGGCTTTCTTGAGAATTCAGAACTTAGCACGTGACTCCCCTTTGCTGTTTTCCAGGTGGTCTTTGGGAATATCTGTGCCTGCCCTTCCAACCACAGGTACACAAGTCAGTTTCATGATTAAAAAGATGGAAATTTCTTTAAGAAAAGGCAAGCTAGAACTTAGAAGCAATGTTTTTTTTTTTTTCTTAAGTCATTTTCCTTATTTAAAAGCTTCTTATAAAGACAAATGAACGGCTTTCAGTTTGGTACTGCAGATGAAGAATGAACATGGGCGATTTGGGAGTTTAATATTTAATAACATTTATATATGACATTTGGGGAAAGTTGACAAATAAGGAACACTGTGATAAATAGCACCCTGGCATCACCATCACTGATCAAATAATGAATGTTCTTGGTACATAAGTTGAGAGACAATTTATTACACAAACTCACACCCGGCATTAGACACTGCATATGTAGGTACGACGGAGAGGGTTTGTTTATGCGTTTCTTCATCTGCTTTTCTTTATGGGGCTCTGTGTTATCACTGAAATATCAACAGATGGAGGGCTGCCTGGCTTTGCAAAGATCTGCATTCTCTAAGCCCTGCTGCTGAACAGTAGGCTGACACAGTTGGGTAGAGTATGCTGGTCCAAGATACTCCATCGTCTAATTCTGTTTTCATGGTTCTGCTACTGGGCCTTTCTTGTTCCACATTCAGGGAGTGGTGGCTACGGACAGTGACGGAAATGTGCACAAGCACAGCTCTGAGGAGGCAGTGGTGCATGATGGGACCTGGCAAAAGGAGGGTAGTAAGGAATGGCCATGCGTGCCATGTGGCTTTCTGGTTCCTTATAATGCTTCTTTGTTGCTTAGTCACACATCGCAAATGTAGGCCTGATGGGTGGCATTTCTCCACCTGATCAAACACACGGCTTCCCAGGCCAGGTAAATAATGGAAACGGCTAGTTTCCATTCACCACTAACTCGTTTTCCCATGCAGCATCTCATTCTGTTTGTTGCTCTCACAACCCTCTTGCCATTCAGGAAACTGTTGGGAGGGCTGAGTGGTTGTCATATATAAGAGCTTTACAACTTAATGATGGGATTACCTGGCCACCTCTCTGTACTCTGTGAACCTTATAGATGTCTATCCATCCTGGCTGCACATTCCTTGGCCTGTTGGCCATTTTCCAGTAGCATGTCAATTCCTGGAAGCATGAACACATGAGAAGGTCTGGTTTGTAGCTGGACTCTGCTTCTCCCCCCACCCCATGTGTGCAGAAGCTTGGCCTTTCTGCTTCTGTGTATCACAGGGTAATACAGTGGGTGCTTAATAGATGTTGGCTGTTCTTTGCAATGATGTTGGTAGTTACTGAAGTTCATTAGGGTGGAAAAAAAATCCAGTCCTGCCAGTCTAGAATTATCTCACCATTATCAACAAGTTGCTCAATGAATAGCTGTTTGTTTTGTGAGAGTCTTACTCTGTACTCCAGGCTGGCCTGGAAACTTACCACATATCCCAGGCTAGCAGCCAACTTGTGGCTATCCTCCTGCCTCAGTCCTTATGTGCTCTCTTTTGTGTTTGGCTCAAGGCTGGTATAAAATAAGACACTTGTGATAGGCTTGTTTTATATTTGTTTTTTTGAGACAGTTTCATGTTGCCTGGGCTGGCCTTGAACTCCTGATCCTCCTACCTCCACCTCAGAGTACAAAGGCCTCACATCCAGTTGTGCCATCAGCTCTTGAGGAGTTGGTATCCAGCTCTCGTACCTGAGAGGACGCATCCTGACCCGTCTCTGACTTTGGAGGGACGCTGCTGACCTTGCTTTGGCTCATATGCCCCATATCACTGAAGTGAGTCTCCAGAACTGAGAGCCATGCACCCTTCTTAGACCGTGCTCCAGGGAGTCAGAGTCCTAGAACTCCCTACCCAAAGGTCCCCAAGGCCACTTCCAGGGCTTGACGCTCAAGGACACAACAGGGCTCAGGCAATATATTCCCTGACCTGCTAAGAGGCAGCTGCTTGTAGGGTTGAATAGAACTTAGTGGCACGTCTGCCTGGGAGTAAGCGAGGCCCCCTTGCTGGGGGATGGAGCAGGAAAGAAGAGAGGGTGCCACCGCTCCCTGAGCTATAACACGCCAGCAGTGAACTCCAAGAGGGCTTGGATTCTATGTTTGAGGATGGGGCCTGGGGTGTTTTCAAAGATTTTCTTCCAGGTTGGGGGACAAAACTATTTCATGAGCATGTCTCTAATAACAAACTCCATGTTTGTTGCCTTCCTTCCGTACTGAAAACGCTTAAGAGCGCTCGGCTTCAGCTGAGCGCCTCTGCGTGCACCAAGCCATGACCAGCTGACAGCAATTTCCAAACTGCAGGTCTCACTGCTGATGGGAAAATGGGAGTGTTGTTATTCCTTGTGTGTAATTTTCACCAAGAAACGGAGGACTGGATTTGATGTCAACACTCAGAGATTTAATGTGGCCCTATCACAGGAAAAGCATACCTTTAGCCAAATCTGGACTGACAACAATGGCTGTATTGTTTTTCTCCTCCTCCCTCCTCATCGACCCCAGTCCTGAGAAAATATGGGTTTGAGTCAAGGTCCAGCTCCAGACAGGACCAGACCCCGATTCTTTCCCTCCATTTGCTTAGCAGCTGGGCTTGCCTGGGGCCACAAGGGACCCGCCCTCTTCTGTTTCTCAAGGGCCTTGGTGGGTAGGAGTATAGAACAAGAGGAGAATAGAACTGGGCAGAGTGTTCCGCTCTGGTCTCCAGCCCAGCAGGGAAGGTCGCTGCTCTGAACATCATCTGGTCACTGTGGGCTCCCTGCCCAATTCCTCTCACCACCCCCAAAAGGCTCCATGGTGCGTGTTTCTAAAGGAAAGAAATTCAATTTGATTTTATTTTGAAAACACAGAGAGGATGTGAGGCCACCCTTTGAGGTGGATAATTGGTGATACTCCATGGGGCTCATAGAAACTTAGGGGATGAACAGGAAAGCCGAGACTTACTGGAAAAGCGCCTTTGGCTCCATAAGTTTCCTCGAGTTATGAGTGATTTGTCCCCAAATCATGTTCAACTGAGCATTCATGAATTAAGCATATGGTTTCAACTTTTTCCCACTCAGCCAGCAATCTTCTGTCCTCTGGAGAGCCATGGTTGGGATGTACGCACTTCTAAGGACCAGATTTAAACATTTCTTGCTCCCAATGACACGCCTCCTAATGCTGACCCTAAGCAGAAGTGGTCAACAATTTCAGATGTTTTCCTACACAGTAAGATTTCTCCAGGCTCTGTTCCATCCTCAGCTACTGTGCCAGGGCTGCTGTGGTGGCTCCTGGAGGGCCCAGGGAGCCCTGCTGATGCTTGTCTCTGAGGAAGCAGCAGCACCCAGGGCTCAGGATGTCGCTCTGGTGCCTGCAAGTGCATGAGTGACGTTCTTCCTGGTGCCACCTGCAAGGCCTGCTGTATATACTGTTCAGACACTCAATTATTGGGAACGTTGCTAGGGGCAGCTTCGGGCAGTGGGCTGGATGGGGTCCTCATAAGTACCAAAGGTCTGATAGGTACCAGGGCTCCGAAACCAGTGCTGTGCCCAAGACCTGGATGGGAACCAACATGTGAGACAAACCAGATGTCCATGTCCACCTCAAGTATAGAAAGGACAAGCTCCAGGCAGAGTAAACTAGTGGCCTCTCCTTTTATTTATTTATTTATTTTGGCTATGGTGTGTAGTATGTGTGCTTTTGTGCATGTGGACACACATCTGTGTGCACATGTGTGAGCATGCATGCTCATGTATGTGTACGAAGCCAGAGGTCAATGTTAGGTATTCCTCTTAAATTGCTTTCCACCTTAGTCTTGGGACAGGGTTTCTGGCTAGACTCGCGAGCCAGAGAGCCCTTGAGGCCCTGAAAGTTTCCTGTTGCCACCTCCCTGGTGCTGGGACCACAGGCTAATGTCGTCATGCCTGGTTTTTATGTGGGTGCTGGGGAGATGAACTCAGGTCCTCACACGTGTCTAGGAAGCACTTGGCCCACCGAGCCATCTTCCCTTCCCTGGTTCTTAACTTTCTCACTCTCGAAAAGGGAGCTGGAGGCACAGCCGGGACACTGAGACCCTTTCCCGGAACAGTCAGGCTTGCACTATTTGATCTGGAAACGACAGAAAGCCTGGAGTGTGGCAGATGTCTGTCACTGTGAGAGGCTGAGTACACAGGTGTGAGCAGGCTCTGTGTGACTCCTAGGACAGTTGGCCTCCGCCTGGTTCCCAGGCTCTCCTTAGCACCACCTCACTTCCTGGGGGTGCAAGAGTTGCCTGGTCCAATGCAGTTAGCAGACCTCCAGATGCTCCACCCTGAGGGTCCCCTGAGTGGAAGGCTGTGCCCACTCCCCTGACCTCCCCTTGTGCTCCACAGACAGACCGTGCCCTATGGTCTATCCAACTACAGAGGAAGCCTGCGAGGCAAGAGGTCCTTGGGGACATTTCCAGGGCGTTCCCAGCCCTCACCACGGACACGCTTGCGCTGTGCTTGTGTGGGGGCAGATGACAAGGCCTGTGTACTTTTCTGCACGCGAGCCCTGGATGTCAGCAGGTATGCCCACCCCCCAGTCCCACTCATGTCCCCAGGCACCAGTTACTGGTGAGCAAGGCCAGTACAGTTCAGGGGCTTCTCGAAGGTGGGCACAGGGTGGTTGAGCCTGGTCCAGTGGCAGTGTCACTGGTCCCCACCGCCTCTGAGAATGGTGGCCTTGCCTGTCCATGGCTGGGACTGGTCCCTCCAGGCAATTTTCTCCTGGTTCTTCCACAAACCACAGTAAGTTGATAACACTTAGCTATGAAAGACCATTTCTCACACCTGTGCATGTTTTCAGTTTCTTCACAAAGAATACATGGGGGCTTTGAGATTGCTCAGTGGTTAAAGTGCTTGCCTGCAAAGCCCTAAGGACCCATGTAAAGCCAAATGCACACATCTCGAGTTCATTTGCAGTGGCAGGCCCTGGCATGTCCATTCTTTCTCTCTCAAATAAGTAACTTTTTTTTTTTTTAAAAAAAAAGCAAATTGGAACTTATGGTCTCATTTGCCCACTTCCCAAGTGGGACATGAGGATCCTTTTACTGGGTATCTTGTATTTGTTTTTTGTGACCCTTGGAGGCCCCCAGATTCAAGACCCACCCTGTGCTTTGCTTCAGTTGCTCAGGGAAGCTCATAAATCCATTCTGCCTGGTGAGGGGGTGCCCTCAGACCTGCCCCAGGATGGCCAGTCCTGAGAAGACAGATGCCCTATGAATGCCCTTTTGCTCCTCTTTCCTTTGAAGACTCATCAAGCCAGCCAGGCAGAGTGGCTTGTCACAACCCTTCCTTGCTCTGTGTTTCAGATAGGATGCTTGTCCCTTGCACCCTGTCTGAACAGGGTGAGCTCAAAGTGAGGCAGGCACCATAGGCGTGGGGCCTGGACTCACTGTCTGGAAGCCCTAGTGCTTGCTGTGTTTTGTTCCTCATTCTGGGCTTTTGAACATCCTGTGAATAATAGGCATGATTTGCAGCACATAGACATCCTCCCACTGAGCTCTCAGCCCACAATCTGCCTGAGACGCAGTCCTTGGGGAATGTGTTAATGTGCTCGTTGGTGGGAAGAGGGAGCCATATTTTGACACCTTAAAACCAACCACGTGGAAATGCAGGCTGATTCACTAAACCAGTTCTGTCCCCACAGTGATTCTAGAAGAGCAGCAAAACCAGATAAGGAAGAGAAAGGAGAGGCCGGTGAGGCCCACAGAGGCCAGCATCACAGGTGACCATGTCTGTGCATTCTTTCTGGTGCCACAGGGCAAGGGGGCATCTGGTCTCAGAGTGGACAGTAGGGCCCTAGAGGTCATGGGTGGAGAGCATCCATTGACAATGGTGGTTTTGGTCCTAGGCTTTGGGGGAAGAGCAAGCTTGGGCTGCAGATGGTCATTGTTATCTCTTTAGCTCTGGGCAAACCTGTTCTATCTTTGGGGCCTGCCGTAGCATCCTTCCTAGTTCCAGGTGGTAATGTCCAGTTGGAATCTTACTGAGCCTCACCAAGCCAGATGCCTGCCATTCTAGAGCTCCTCAGGTCAAGCTGCCCAGTCACCCTGGCCTTACCACTCATTTTCCATGGCTGGTTCTAGATGGGGGTAGGGTACCATACCGTACATGGGCTGTAGAGCCAGCCCCTTGGCTCTCCAGTTCATTTTATCAGTTTTTTTTATTGCCTTCTCATCCCAGGGGTTTCCTGCAGCCAAGCTGGGTTTGTTTATCATTCTATCAATCAGAAATCATTATTAATGACCTGGTTGCACATCTGCAATGGGATGGTGTTTTATGTTTATAATGGTAGCCTGGAGGTGGCTTTGGTTCCTACAGGGACTTATCAAGGGAAGATTAAACCAACTTTCAGAGTACAGGAGCTTTTCAAATTGGTGAGACCACTTGCAATGGTGTGGAGAAGGTTCTGTCAGCATCCATAATAAAAAATGGAGGAAGAGGCTGAGCAAGCCTCAGTGGTTAAGGTGCTTGCTTGAAATGCGTGACAGCCCAGGATCTATTCCCCAGAACTTACGTAGAAGTACACACACAAAGTGGCACATGCAGGGGCTGGAGGCCCTGGCACGCCCATCCTCTCTCTCTCTCTCTCTCTCTCTCTCCCTATCTTCTTTCCTGTGTTTGCAAATAAATAAGCACTTAAAAAAAAGGGGGCAGGAAGGAGGACTGGAGTTGCAGGGAGGTCCCGGGAGACTGACGATGGGACTCGGACTCCAGCTGATCCCAACTCAGCCTCTTCATTCTTTGCCCTCTTTCTCTCTTGTTCACACCAAACCAAACCTCTCTGTGATGGCAGGATGTGATAAAGACCACCCATCTGTCGTTCTTTTTCATTCGCCTATGTGTTCATTCACTTACACAATCATTCAGCAAAGCTCTGCTGAGCACTTGATCCATGCCAGACACAGTTCTCAGTCTTCAGAAACCACAGGGAATGAGGCAAGTGGTCCATCAGAGGCTAGCTGGTGGTGGCAGCAGACAGAGAAATACCACATAAAGTGGGGCGGGCTAGGGCGAACGGGACAGCGGGATATGGAAAGGGAGCGTGCAGTGGCTGGGGGTTGTCTCACTGGAGAGGTGAAGTTGGTTCCGAGATGTGTAGGGAGTGAGAGGGTAGACTGGAGCTGAGGGAGGGAGACAAAGGCCTGTTCAAGCCAGCAAGAGACCTTGTGTAGAAAAGCACACGCGTGTCGACCTTTGCAGCCACTTTTATTGTTACATGTTTAAAAGATGAGCTTGAGGTTGGTGACGTGTCTCCCATCAGAACCATGGGTGGTGGCCTTCCAGGACTTTATAATTCATATAAAGCTCCTATAAGCTTTCTTGGGAGGAAAAAGGGTAAGTCTTCGATTAAGCCATGGTCCCTGCCTTCTTGCTAGATTTGAGTTAGTGACGTCCACAGCCACACTCGAGCTGCTTTAGCTTGGAATCAGAGGGAACCGGGCCGCAGGAGGCCTCTGTGGCCTCACCTGCTGCTCTGACTCCCTCCACGACTTCCCGCT
The DNA here is from genome assembly GCF_020740685.1 of Jaculus jaculus. NCBI lineage: Eukaryota > Metazoa > Chordata > Mammalia > Rodentia > Dipodidae > Jaculus > Jaculus jaculus. Next base: position 137,595,101 of record NC_059109.1, read on the forward strand.
CCTACGGCAGTTGGAAAATGGAGAGAGATACGCTCACATCTGGAGACAGCTGGAGGTGTGGCTGGAAGAAGTCACTGCTTGACCTTGGGAGAGCTAGTATTCTGGCCTAACACCCTCTCTTTTCTTCTGTTCTCTCTCCTGAAGATATGTCTGAGCCCAGGACACACGAGGCCCCCAGGCCCTAGGCGGCCACCATCAAGCTTGCTTCCCACAGCGGATCTCACCCTGCCTGCCTGCTCTCTTCCAGGAAGGAACCAGTGTTCATACTTGGTTCAAATTTCCACCTCTTTAGGGACAAGGAGTGAACCAGCCCAGGGCAGAAAACCCACCCAAAGAGCCCCACTTAACAGTACACCCATACTCCAAGAATGCCCAAATCCAAATGACCCCAGATTCCCTAATGGGTAAAATGATCCCAGATGTGCCTGGGCCCAGACGCCTGCAGCTCCAATTTCACACAGGAAATTGTTTTTGGAGAGGTATGGCACGTTGGAAAGCCACTTAGTGGCTTTTGACATGGCTCCCCTTGGAGGGTAAGTGGACACCAGGCTGGTTCTTTGCAAAAGTAAACACATGTCCCTGTCCTAGCACCAAGCTCGTATGGGAGCAGCCAGTGTCTGTGGCCTGCGTGGTGTGCACGCGAGAGCTGCCTGCAGGCTAGGTGCCATCCAGTGAGGACGTCAGCTCGAGGCCTGCGTTGCAGCAGTTCAGTGGTTTGTGAGTGTAAAGTTCCTAAGGTCAGAAAACATCCACTGCGCGTGGTACCAACCATGGGAAGAACGGAACGCCAAGAGGAAGAGGAGACACGAAGCCTTGGTGTTTGACACAAGCAAAGAAGAAAATGGCTGTCTGCTGGTGTTACGCGCAGGGGCAGCTTGGGCCTTGCTGGTGCCCTGGGGTCGGCCTCCCCCGTGCCCCCTGCAGCCTGCAGCCCTCGAGCTGCGGCGCCTCCAAGCCTTGCTTGCAGAAAGCCGCTGTGAAAGCGGCGCTACCCCCAGCCCGGCTCTGAGCTTGAACATTTGCTTTCGTGAATACATGTGCGTCTTTGGGGAGGACACAAACTCTCTGTAAATTATGTAAATTCCTATTTATCTATATAATTGGCAACAACTGGGAATTATAACGCCCAACGGTTCAAAATCTCTTACAGCTGTGCCTTTTTTCTGCCATGCTGAGCGCACGGTGGTGAGCATGTGGGGCCGTGACTCGGCATGCAAAGCCGGCTCCGCAGGCGCCGCTGGGAAGAGGCTGCTCACCTCCCCGATGGGCCGAGCAGGGAGAGCCCACCGTTGGGCTTGTACTGAGCACGTGCGTGCAGAGACTTCAGATGGTGCATGTGGAGCAGCATCTTGGCCAGACGTTAAGCTGCGCAGGTGCTTGTCCGAAGTTGCTCCAGGTGAAAAAGAGTCTGTTGTTCGTGAGGAAGTGAAAGCCGCTGTTTGCTGGCAGGATGCTGTCCAGTTCAGAGAAGTGATTATTTATTGGGGGAGTATTCTCTACTACAACTGCTTTATGGGTCTGTCAAAAAGTAAAGTCACTCTGTGTATGTATGTGTGTGTGTGTATATATATGTGTGTGTGTGTATGCATATATATATATATACATATATATGCATACATATATAGAGATTTTAAATTGTGTTTTGAATCCAAACTCAAATTCCTTAGATTGAATTACACTTTTAAAGCAACACATATGCACTGTTTGGCTCAGTGTTGAGATGGTGTCTCAGAAATTCATTCATTCATACAAATAGCCATAAAATACTAACTGTCAAATGCATAATAAAAAAGAACTTACAAGTTTATTCTGATTTGTGTGTGTGTGTTTTCTTTTCCTTGCTGTTGTTATAGGCATAGTTACATATCAACTTTTCATGGATCTCTGGAGAAGATGGGAGGGAGTTAGAGATGGGGAAACAAAATCCATCTAAAGGTGATTAGAGAGATGAAGAATTGTTGGAATACGAAGGAAGGACTTTGGGGACCATCTGAGAACATAAAACATAGAGGCAGCTGGGAAGAGAGAGGCTTAGGGGAAAGTTGATGCCTTCCTCTGGCACTCCTGCACCTGAACAGCAAGGCAGGCTCCTTCTCTGGCCCCACAGCATGCAACACCACCACAGGGCACCGGGTTGACAACAGCCGGGCTGCTCTTCACATCTGAGAATGATGGCCAGCAGTAACCACATTGCAAAGCCATACAGAACATGAAAGCAGAGGGGAAACTACTGAAGAAAGGAAGGAGGGAGAGGAGAGGACAAGGGAGGGATGAATATTGTGCATGCACTCGATATAATTAAAGGAAAATGTCATTATGAAACCCATCTCTTGGTACAATGAGTAAATGATAATAAAACATATTTAAAGATTATGAGACATCTGTGAGAATTGGTGTTAGCAAGAAGTTAGGCTCAAGCTCTCCTCTCCCTGTCTCTTTTCTCTTTCTTTCTAATCTCTGTACCCCACTTCCAAATCTGAACCCAGACTGTCAGAGACTATCAAAGAGAAAGAGAATTGGACAAAGAGAAATTCAATATTCCGAGTGGGTTTGATCACCATCTAATCTGAGAAAACCCAAGAGCCTCTTGTTTTAATTAAACTCATTTTAGAGCGTTTTGCTGCCGTTGATGAATTGAGAGAGTTGGGTACTAATTTATTCAGCAGAATGAGGAGTGGCCCACAGGAGGAGCTGCGGTGTTCTGGCATGCACTGACGGGGCCTGAAATCCCATAGTCCTTGGGGAGCAAAGGGCAGGCTGACAGGACCAGAAGCTGAGTGTGAGCAGGCCAGCCATGTTGCCAGTTTCTTTGTGTCTGGGAGGGACAATGGAGGGGCTATCCGTGGAGTACGGCAGGACAGACTGCAGCAGTCACCAGGCCCCGCTCAGAATGATGGCAGGGATTTAAGACAGTGGCGGCAGGCCGCTGAACTTACCAGGCCCTTCTGAAGGTCTCTGAGGAAGCCCAGGAAAAAAAAAAAAAAAAAAAAAGGAATGTTAAGACTGGAGACCTGGCTTTGATATGGAGCAAGACTGCTCCTTCAACTTGCTGAGCTTCAGCTTCCTCATTTTTCAAAGTGCCTTGGCCCTGGGTCCTCCTCTCCTCTCCCACAACTTTCTCAAAGATCACATCAAGGCTCATGATTTCCAACTTTGCCCTAAACTGGGCACCAACTTTACCTTTTGTTTTTTAAACTAAAAGTTTGTCTAGGAGGCATACCTCTGAATTTAGAGTGTACCTTACAGGAATGGAATACTTTTGGTTTATAGATATTGTCAGGATAATCTTATTTTTTCCCCTTGGAAGACATAAGTTCTCCAAATCCCAACATTCATGTATGTGGATTCTTAAGTAGCTTAAAGCTTAGGCAAATCAGGTTTCCTGTTGTTGGGAGCATTATAAAGTCACTTGGGCCTATCTGTCATGGAATGTGGGTTTCTTTTCCTAGCAAGCAGGATTGCTCAGGACTGTTGGGTTCTGAGAGGTATTACATGCAGAAAAATGGTAAGACTGAGTAACTGTCGAGGGCCAGCACGAATGGACACAAAAGCCTTTGTCTCATCAATCCTCCCAGCATTCCAGAATCAGGTGCTGGGTAAATGACCAGAGCAGTGTGATTAACGGCAGAGGCCCAGAGGTGCACGGCAGAAGCATGAATCCTGAGGGATAGGGAGGGCCCCCTGTGGAGGTGCGCCTGCTGCTCCCCACCCATGGCTTCTTTCTCTTTCCCTATCTCCTTGTCCTCCTTCCCTTCCTCCATCTTTACTCCATAACAAAGGGACATACGTGACTTCCTGCTCAGCCATATGGTTCACAGGAGTCACCAGAATCAACCTTGCTTTCGGTGATTGTTCAGTCTTCCACACCATGTGTGGGACTGACACCCTCTGCAGGACTGCTTTCCCATTCACCATGTCCTTCATTGTGTGTGTGTGTGTGTGTGTAGATGCACACACTCTGTGTACATACATGAAGAGGCCAGAAGAAAACATCAGGTGTCCTTCTCCATCTCTATTCTGCCTTATTTCCCAGAGACAAGATCTCTCACTGAACCTGGAGCTCTCTGTTTTTCAATTAGACTGGCTGACTAGTGAGTCCCAGCAATCCTCCTGTCTCCATCCCATTCAGCTCTGGGGTAACAGGCATGTATGGCCATTTCTGGATTTTTACATGTGTGCTCTAGGTCAAACCCCAGGCCTCATGCTTGTGCATCAAGTGCTTACCCACTGAGCATCTCCCCAACCTCACAACTTCCTTTTATTCTCATGAAGAACTATTGGCAACAAGGGGCCCTGCCTCAACCTCCATTTTGGATTCCATGGCAAACGACCCCTGTGGCCATCCTTGTCTTGGATGCATGTGAACCCCGAAAGGAGATGGAGAAAGACACCTCTACCACAGTCTCCTGCACTTAATGGAGTGGTTATAATTCAGAAAATAGACTATGAAATGGAGTCATGTCCAAAGGAGGCTTAACCTGAGGGACTTCCTGCAGTTGACGGGCAGCAGTCAATCAAGCCGTGTGGGAGGGGCAAACCAAGTCTTGTGGTCAGTTCCATGTTTCTGGGATGAGCATCCAAACCCGGCACAGTTTGCGGGAGGAAGGGGTCTATTTCAGTTTACAGATCCCCTGGGGAGTTCCATGTATGGTGGAAGAAACTGTCTCCAATTCATTAATCCAAGCAGAGACAAAAGCTACCAGCATCCAGCAAGCCCCTAAAGCAGCAAATAGCCCCCACCACTCCCTACCCTGAGCTCAGAACTCACATCTCTCTGTATACTTTTGGGCTGGAATTCAGCTCTGACCCAAAACACACCATTGGGTTGGATCCCAAGTAACATCTCCTCCAGCCAGGATGCTGTAGAGCCAAGTTACAAGCTTTAATAAGGCACATTAGTCTATGGGGGACATGCTTAAACTACTACATCCCACCCCAGTCCCCAAAAGGCTCATGACCATCTCACATTTTGAATTGTATTCAGTCCAACTTCAAAGGTCCACATCATCTTTACCAACTTTAACATTGCTTTGAGGTCCCAAGTTGCATCTGAGATTCAAGACTGTCTCTTAACTGTGAGTCCTGTAAAATCAAAATGAGTTATATACTTCCAATATATAATGGCATAGAGTGAACATTTCCATCGCTACAAGGTATAACTAGGAGAGACTGTACCAATACAAAGTTAATAACCATCAGGTAAATATCGTATATCTGTAATTCAAGTCTGACATCCAAAACCAGCAATGACAATCTCTAAATTTTCCAATTTCTATTCCTCCAGCTGGGCTGAGTAGCCAGGGGAAAATCCTACGCTGAGCCAACAGCATTCCACAGTAGCCCTTGAACAGTCTTGATATATCCAAACCATCTTTGTATCTCCATTGCAAACCTCAATCCCTCTTGAACTAGCCTCATTGGTCAAAGTAGGGACATCATGCCTTGCCTCTCATGCTGCATTTAAGCCATGGTTCCTGAAACCATCTGCACTTCATGACCCACTTCCATGTATTTTTCCTGATTCCAAAATTGAAACCAGATATGTAAAAACACATCCATATTGTTAATCCAGGGGAGAAATGAGTTGTGACCTTGAAGGGCAAGTTTCTTTTCTTCAGCAATCTACTTTCAAAAGAGGTTAGAGTCCTACCTGGGTAGAATTTACATCAGAAATATTTTCCACTGTTTCAATGTAAGGCAGTTGGCCCATCCTTAATCATGGCAATCTTCTTGACATTAGCAGCTTCAGTAACCTAAAATCTGTGTCTGTGCCTATAACTTTAAACTTCCTTAAAATTTTTCAACTTTAGGGCTGGAGAGATGGCATAGCGGTTAAGCGCTTGCCTGTGAAGCCTAAGGACCCCGGTTCGAGGGGCGGTTCCCCAGGTCCCACGTTAGCCAGATGCACAAGGGGGCGCACGCGTCTGGAGTTCGTTTGCAGAGGCTGGAGGCTCTGGCGCGCCCATTCTCTCTCTCCCTCTACCTGTCTTTCTGTCTGTGTCTGTCGCTCTCAAATAAATAAATAAATAAATAAAAATAGTTTAAAAATAATTAAAAAAATTTTTTTTCAACTTTAAATCACATTTTTCAGTTCTATCTCTTATACAAAGCACATCAGTCAGTGATTTTCAAATACAACCTTGATCAAACTATCTGGGCTTGGGCAGAATATCACAGCCACCATTTATGCTAGTAGCCCAATGCTAACAAAGTTCTCTCTGTTGTCTTGCCTTCCCCTTTGTAAGTTCCAAAACCAACACAACTCTCTCTGCACATAGCATTTTCAAATTCTCACCAAAATACCTTATAAAATTTGGCTTACCAGTCTCTATAGCTTCTGAAGTCCAAAGGACCAAGTTCATACATATTCTTCCAATACACAAGTTCCAAAGACCAGAATCCACATGGTAAATTCATTACACGGTAACTCCCCACTCTCTGGTACCAAATTTCTGTTGTAGTCAGTTCCACATTGCTGGCATGAACATCCCAACCAGATACAGTTTATAGGAGAAAGCGGTTAATTTCCACTTACAGATCTAGTGGAAGTTCCATGTAGGGTAGAAAAAGCTGGATCCCATTCACAAATCAAGCATAGAGAAAAACCATCCTCAGGCATCAAACAAAAGAAGCAGAAAACAGGACCCCCAGAACTCAAACCTGCTGCAGACCTCTGGGCTGGAATTCAGATCCACCCCCCAAAACACCTTTTAGCAGGACACAGGATCCACCCCCAGCAATACCTCTACAAGCCATGTGGTTAGAGAGTCAAGTTACAAGCTTTAATAAAACATCTGGCTGTGTCATGGTGCATATTTTTTTCCTAGCACTTAAGAGGCTGAAGTAGGAGGGTCAGTGTGATTTCAAAGCCACCCTGAGATTATAGAGTGAATTCCAGGTCAGCCTGGGTTAGAGCATGACCCTAACTTGAAAAAAAATAATAAAATAAAATAAAACCCCTGAGTCTATAGGGGTACACATATTCAAGCTAACACATCAAGAAAGGGGTAGAGTTTTTTTTCTTTTTTTTTTTAATTTTTATTTATTTATTTGAGAGCGACAGACACAGAGAGAAAAGACAGATAGAGGGAGGGAGAGAGAGAGAATGGGCGCGCCAGGGCTTCCAGCCTCTGCAAACGAACTCCAGACGCATGCGCCCCCTTGTGCGTCTGGCTAACGTGGGTCCTGGGGAACTGAGCCTCGAACCGGGGTCCTTAGGCTTCACAGGCAAGCCCTTAACCACTAAGCCATCTCTCCAGCCCTTTTTTTTCTTTTTTTTAAAATTTTTATTTATTTATTTATTTATTTATTTATTTATTTATTTATTTATTTGAGAGTGACAGACACAGAGAGAAAGACAGATAGAGGGAGAGAGAGAAGAAAGGGGTAGAGTTTCTGCAAAGGCTTGAAGAATAATGGGGCTCTGGTCCCATAGGAGAAAATGTGAAGCAAGCTGTTGTCAGAAGAGAATGGTGGAAACAGTGAGGAACATGTGAGTTTGGGGCGGGGGGCAGAAGCTTAATATAACCCTCTGACCTTTGAACCATCTTAGGTATGTCAGAAGTGGGCAGGATCCAAACAGCTCAATGTCTAAAAGGCATGAGAACTAAAGGATCAGCTCACTTTTCTGTGTTGAGGTATATTTTCTGACTTGTTATTTCTAGACATACCCCTAGACTAGGCTTCCACACCTTCCCATACCACCTGTTAAGAAAAGAAGTGACCACGGAGTGGAACAAGACTCTGTTCTTCTAAGGGTAGGATGCATAAGTTCGTATGATGATGTGCTGGTTTTGACCCTCGGAGTAGGTGCTAGTCCAATAAACATGCACATACAGATCTAGTCCTATAGAGCAAGGATTAGCATCAGTACCTTTTTATGTAAATGTTAAATATTTTGCTATTACAATTATTTTTCTAGGGGCTGAAGATATGGCTTAGTAGTTAAGACACTTGTCTGAAAAGCCTAAAGACCCAGGTTCAATTCCCTAGGACCCATATAAGACGGATGCACTTGGTGGCACATGCATCTGGAGTTAGTTTGCAGTGGCTAGGGGTCCTAGTGCGCTCTCTCTCTCTCTCTCTCTCTCAAATAAATAAATAAGCATAAAATAAGCTAGAAAGAAGATATAAAGGGAATAGAAAGGGGGAGGGGGACTTAATAGGATGGTATTGCATATATGTAAGTAGAAGAACAGATTACTAGGGGTGAGAAGGTCTAATTGAGGTCAGGGGAAGAGATTGAGCAAAGGAAAGGTGTGGGGAGGGCTAATCAAAATCTAAGAGGATATAAATAAGTCATAGGGCAACGTACCTTTTTGGACAATGGAATACACAGCAGCCATAGATTGTTACTAGAAAATTTTCAATGCCAGGGATTGTATACCTTCCAGTGAGTTGTTGGCTAGGAAGGTCCCTGATACCCCCAAACATTACAGGCCATTGCTGAGGCCCTGGGTTTCCCACCAGGAATAGATGGTAAGACCCTATTGCTGAAGACTCCACATACTTGGGCTGCAAGGTCACTGAGAAACCCTGCTGGAGCTGAGCTGAAAACCTCCATGTAGACCAGCTGACAGAAAGCTGGAAAAAGCCACGTTGCATGCAATTCAATTGGGGAGAGAGAAATCACCAGTGAAGATACCCAACAGCAGACACTGCAAGCTTTATATTTGGCCAGCCAAGCCCAATGAGCCAACAGGTGCAATAGTGGCCCATCTGTTATGGGGGAAACCAACCACCCTCTAATTTGACTAGAGGACCTCTCCATGGGAGGGATTACATCCCTGATACTGAAAACCTACAACAAGGGTAATCATGAGCCTTGGGAGTGTAACGTCTGCTGCTGTCTGGCTAAATGTGTATACTATGCTCACCAAAGGGCCCAGTAAGCACTTCTCTTAATGTCCATACCCATATGTTAATGCTACTTTCACTTTTGGTTGGAGAAGCTTCTCTTTTCAGATGGCAGTGACCTTGGGATGACTCAGAAGGCACCATGGTGCTGAGAAGAAGTGACAGAGGAGTGCTCAGCACTGAAATATCTCAATCACACCTTCCAAGGCTCAGGGTCCATTGCGGAAGAGGTGGCAGAAAGAATGTAAGAGCCAAAGGAAGGGTCCTCCAAACACAAAATGGCCTGGATATCCATGACCTCACAGTGCCTGACACTACCTACACAAGACCAACATAATAGAAATAAAATATCATGACATCAAAATAAAAGAGAGACTGATTGAGAAGGGAAGGGATATGATGGAGAGTGGAGTTTCAAAGGGGAAAGTGGGGGAAAGGAGGGAATTACCATGAGATATTGTTTACAATTATGGAAGCTGTCAATAAAAATTATTTAATTAATTAATTTAAAAATAATAATAACTTTAGGGGGCTGGAGAGATGGCTTAGTGGTTAAGGCATTTGTCTGCAAAGCCAAGGACCTCAGATTGATTCCCCAGGACCCACAGAAGCCAGATGCAAAAGGTGGCACATACATCTGGAATTCATTTACTGTGGCTGGAGGCCCTGGTGTGCCCATTCTCTCTCTCTCTCTCTCTCTCTCTCTCTCTCTCTCTCTCTCGTGTGTGTCTGCTTCTTTCCCTTTCTCTCTCTTTCAAATAACTAAAATAATTTTTAAAAAGCTTGTTTAAAAATAATAACTTAAAAATATTTTTCTATTATGGCTGGGGAGCTAGCTCAAGCAGTGAGGTGTGTGCCTTAATGCATGAGTTTCTATCCCTAGTACCAGGTTTAGTATTGAAAGTCCCAGGGTGTCATTAGGAGGCGTTTTAGGTTATCTAGAAGCAAGTTTTCCCACAGAAAAACTGACCATCTGTCAACCCACAAAGGCATTCTCAGAGCTTTCCTTGTGCAAGATGTGCAGGAGGAAGCAAACCACAGTAAGTCTCTCATTTTTCCAAGTGTGTGTCATCCTGTTAATCTCCCAGCATAATTCCATGATCTAAGTATGCCATGGTCCTCATCTTAGAAATTGTAGCAAAAGCTGAGGGTCTGAGGGGTGGCTCTCTCACGGGCAAGCAACTCACATCATAAACCTTGACACCTGCATATGTGGTGACCACTGTGCTGTGACATACACATTTACATAATGCAAGCGACTGAGAAATTAAAGTTGGTAGTGATCTTAAGGGGGTGTCATATATTAAAACACTGAGCACGTGACATGATTGCATGACTCAAAAGTCAAAATGCCAGAAAATTCTACTTACAGAAGTGGTGCCCCCAGTCCTGGCCCTGCAACCCTATTTCACTTCCTCCCCTAGATAATCATTTTCATTACTCTCTGGTCTGTCCTTTACCGTTTCATCATCTGAATGTGAACAATTCCAACAGTGTTGTGGGTGGAATTCTGTTTCCAGTCTTGAAAACAGAGCAACCAAGGGTCATGAGCACCTCGTCAGATCACGCCCATCAGCATTCTCTTGTAGAAGGTGGAGGTAGTGAGGGTCATTAGACCCACACCTGAGACCCAACCACTTAGTCCTTCCTTTGACAATCGGCTGCACGCAGTCCCCCAGGGCACATGTCTCAGCATGTTCTGTGTAGGGCCTGGATGGTTGACCAGTGGGGTCGACTTCATCCATGCAAGCTATAGGGAAGTCAGAGCCCATGCTGGACTGGGACTTTGGTGGTGTGGCTGTTTGGGGGTTAGCCATGCCTATGAGGAGGTTCAAAGCTTCTGCAAAGAAGGCCCAGAAATGAATGGACTATGTCTGTCATTGGTCTTCTTTGGTGCTCTAGCTGAGCTGGAAAGGCATTTGTCCATGTCTCCCCAGAAAAAGTAATGCAACACCTCCTCTTGCTTCTCACCACTTTCTTATAGAAAAGTTAGAAATGTAACTTTGTTTTTGTGTGATTCCAAATACATGCTGTTATTCTACACCAATTTTCCAACACCACTGGATATCCGACAGCTCAATTCAATTCTGTTATCCCGGAAAGTGCATCTGATGCCACAGGTTAAAGTGTCCTGCCCACAAAATTGCCTCTGCTGCAGACATCATCCAGAAAAGGGACTTCCACGTGGGCCCCATTTCTGACTAATCCCTACAAAATTGGGAGCGCGGTGATGTCAGATAATTCCCTGTAATGATGTAGGAACTCAGAAGGACTACTGTGTATGAGCTCAGCTTTATTAGAAAGGAGGTAACTCAGAGATGGCCTCATGCAAGAGTCAGTGGAATGAGGTGTGTGGTCATCACAGAGCTTCCTGTCACTCCTCCACATGTGTCGCATGAGCTCTCTTGAGCAGTGTTGGGTTCAAGGCTGCTCTGCAGTGTTGTCACGTAGGCATGACTGATTACCTCGCAGGCCACTGATGACTGAACTCAATCCCAGGGGCCAAAGGATGGAACTGAAATTTCCAACAGTTTAATCAAGGTCATCCCAAAGACCTCTCCCGATTAGTCCCTTCTTTAGAGTAAAAAAGACTTGCAGATCTGGGGAGATGGTTCAGCAGTTAAAGGCACTTGCTTGCAAAGCCTAACAGCCTAGATATGATTCCTCAGTGCCCACATAAAATCAGACGATAAGGTGACCCATGCATATGGAGCTCATTTGTAGTGGTGAGAGGCCTTGGCGTACCCATAGTCTCTCTCTCTTTCTCTCTCTCTCTCGTTCTCAAGTAAATAAATAATTTTTAAAATGTTTTGCGGGCTGGAGAGATGGCTTAGCGGTTAAGCACTTGCCTGTGAAGCCTAAGGACCCCGGTTCGAGGCTCGGTTCCCCAGGTCCCACGTTAGCCAGATGCACAAGGGGGCGCATGCGTCTGGAGTTCATTTGCAGAGGCTGGAAGCCCTGGCACGCCCATTCTCTCTCTCTCCCTCTATCTGTCTTTCTCTCTGTGTCTGTCGCTCTCAAATAAATAAATAAAAATTTTAAAAAAAGAGTTAATTAAAATGTTTTGCAAAAATCTGGAAAATTTCCAAGAATTTGAAAACCCTTCCTAGGTCCAGGGGACAAAGGCCAAATACTTATTTTTTTTATTTTACCAAAATGACATACTTTTGCGGTATTTCCCCCACTTTTTTGCTGAATGTTTTTCCACGGGGTAGATGCATCATGATTTATTCAACTTGTACCCATGGGAGGACAATTAGGTTGTTTCCAATATTTAGTTGTGACAAACAACAGAACAGTGAGTAACACTAAAGCTGTCATTTCATGTGTGGGTATCTGAAGATGAGGTTCCTCACAGGAGTTTTAATAGACTTTGTCTCACTCAAAAATATATCACTATTATCCCTAACAACCTAACTGAAGCTCCAAAGGTGAAATAATGTCCCCAAAGTGACCCAGTAGTGAGGGAGTAGACAGAGACTCAGCTACTTAGGAAATGGGTGGACGGGTGGGTAAGAATGGAAAATGTTGTTGGGTTACCGCAAGTCAGGGAAGTTTAACGAGAAGGGGCATTATGAAAGTTGGCAAGTAAAGAAAGAGTGGGAGCCCTCGAAGTCTGTTGAGGATCTCACCCTGCCCCACAGTGTTCTCAGAGGCCATTTTTTTGCAGTTCTGATCATGGGGACAAGCAGTGAGAGGGACTGAGAACAGAAAGTGGGCCTGAGGACCTATAGCTCAGTGCGTATAGTGAGCACAGATTCAGTCATAGAAAAGTGCCGAGTGTCAGGCTGGAGAGATGGCTCAGCCGTTAAGGCATTTGCCTGTGAAGCCTAAGGACTCATGACTGGTTCTCCAGGACCCACGTAGCCGGACGCCCAGGGGCACAAGCATGCAAGGTCGCACATGCACACAAGGGGGCGCATGAGTCTGGAGTTCAATTGCGGTGGCTGGAGGCCCTGGTGGGCCAATTCTCTCTCTCTCTCTCTCTCTCTCTCTCTCTCTCTCTCTCTCTCTCATTAAAAAAAAAAAAAGAGACACTCTGTTGGGCTTGCCTCAAAAACAAAAATGCTGAGTGTTTGGTGCATGCCTGTAACCCTGGCACAGGCTCACTGGTTATTTAGGGTGTGTGCTTAGCAAGCTCCAGGCCAATGAGAGCCACATCTCATTCCTGAGGAAGGACACCAAGGTACTCAACAGGCACAGACACCATGGTCTCCCTCCAGCACACAAATTCTCTCTCTCTCTCTCTCTCTCTCTCTCTCTCTCTCTCACACACACACACACACACACACATTTTTAAAACTGTGCTGTTTATTCCCCCTTGCAGTGGGGAGGACCCCCTCACCAGATATTCTTTTTCTTGTGGGATGACCTGTTTGCTTATCCTGGACAGCAGCCACTTTCAGAAGCACTGGGTCCCCACATGAGCATGTGATGAAGGATGGAAGACGCAAAGGTGAGTCGACACGGTCCTTACCTAGGGGGCCTCAGGGTCTAGTGGAAAAGCAAGCAAAGAACCCATGATGCTCCTGGGGGCTGGGTGACTGATGGGTGCTCTAGAGCCAAGAGGAGGAAGGGTGCCCCTGCTGGACAGGAGCGGAGCAGACACTTGTGCATCACAGAGACTCCGCCACCGGCCTCGGCCAGTCAGTCATCTCCAAGAAACAGCTTCGGTGCTGATCATGGCTGGCATCCCTGTAATCCCAGCACTGAGGAGGTGGAGGCAGTGGAATAGGATCAAAGCCAGCCTGGTCCATGTAGTGAACTCCTAGCTAGCCAGTGTTATACAAAAACAGCTTTTGTATCTTCTCACCAAGATGAGTGTGTTTTTCCAATGGAGAATATAAACGGCAAGGTCTATAGTAGAGCCCCCAAACACACAGAGTGTGTGTCCTAAACCTCTTCTTAAACAACACACTCGTCCCATCCCAAGTCTGTGAAAAGGTTTATACTACCAGGCATCGCTGCTCTGGGCGTATCTGATTGGACAAAGACTGGATAGCTGACACAGCGATCTTGCTGGAGACGAGATGTGCAGCGGTGGGTGAGTTTCCCCTTTCTACTTTATACATAAACTGTGGGAAGACCTTTAGAGCACAGAGGGCCAAGGACCCTTCACCCTGCACCTCCAGAGAGAGGGGGGCAGGAACAGGAGAGGAGAGGTCCTTGGCTCTTGGTAGCATCTATCTCTGGCTCGGCTTCCTGCATGACTGGATGCTCTCACACTTGGACTTCACGCAACAATCCGCTTTCATCTCAGGGAAGCCCTCCAGCTCATACAAGTGGATAACCACTCCAATGTGGGTGCCCTCTCCTAGCTCGCCAGAGAACCCATTAATTACCAGATTTTACTGCTTCAAGTCCAAGGGCAGAGAGAAAGCATTGTCCTCAAGTGCTCCTGTGTAATCCTGGCTGCACTGTGATTGGATCAACCAGTCATGTGTCCATCCTTGGACCAGTCACTGGGCTGGAGGTATGAATGCAAAAACTGGTCTGTTCCTGATAGGACTCTGGACCCCACATATTTCCGTGTTCTTCCAAGAAGAAAAAACTAGTGTCAGGAAGACAAGACTACCAAGGGTCTACTGTTGGTGCCTTATAACAGAAGAGCCTTGACTAAGACATCATCCCTGTCTCCAGTTAAGTGAATTAAGTGGTTCTTTCAAAAAAAAAATCCTGTGGTTTTCATCAATTTCCAGCCTACCAACAGGAAATGCATTGTGGCAGGCTTGTTCAGACTCTTCCAAGCACACGTCTTTCTAGTGTTGCTCCAAGAGAAGACTGGGGACAACTTTTATTTCTCTAAATATCCCAGGGTCCAGGAAATAACCGAATGTTAAAAGTGGTGCAAAGCGATCATTCAATGGGAAAACCCACATCCATTTTCTGAAAGTGCTGGGACGAACTTCCTTCCTAGTTACAGGGCGAGTACAAGCCAGTGGCCAAAGAGAGAGAGAGAGAGAGAGAGAGAGAGAGAGAGAGAGAGAGAGAGAGAGTGACATTATCACAGAAATACCCAAGACAATGTTCATTACAGCTACATCCTGGTCACGCCTGGGGTTAGATGTTTTAAGAGTTCTAAGCTTCCAAAATTAACTATCTTAAGTATTTATTCCCTTTGCATTCAAACAGCAGGGGAAATTTTTCCAAGTTAGTGACTGATTTACCTCGAGACATGGACTCAGAGGCGTAGGAGATGTAAGGAACCACCAGCGTGGGCTGAACTTGCTACTGGCTATTATTCTCTGAAGCTCTCGAGCTCCTTGGAGACAAAGGTCTATCTGCAGCTTTCCCTGCCTCACTAAGCCCTTCACATAGGACTTGGCTGCGTGAGGTCACAGGCCTTAGCCTTTCCCTTGGTATTAAGTCAACATTTGAAATCAAAAGTCATTCTTAGGGCCTCCCACTTACTCGGTGTTCTGATGCTAAAGTGAGGGCAAACCCTCTGCTTGGCCATAAGATTGGAGGTGCGCCCCCTCTCGGCCTCACCTCACCCGCACACTCACGATGCTCAACCCATACGTGGTCCTTGAACTTGCTTGGATTCCTGGCTGGCTCATAACTTTCACTTAGCCTATTTTCCTCTCCTCCTGGCCCTGTTCTGCCCTCAGCATCTTCTTCATCGGTGGTCGTCTGGGTCAAGCTTTATGTTCCCACAGAATTCACCAGGGTCATGCTGTCACCCACGTGGTTCGGTCTTGGAGCAAACTTGCAGCCAAAGGCAGCTTAGAGGTCCCATAAGCTGCACAGGGAAGAGCTAGAGCAGGTGAAATTGTCCCCTTTCTCCCTTGCCCACTTCTTACCCTGCACTTTCTCTCTTCTTCAACACATCTCTCACTTCCAACTCTACAGCGCCTCCAGACCCTCCCTCATCTCCAGCTTGTGCTCAATTCCTTCCCAGGTGGAGTAGAAGATGGAACTGAGGAGGGCTCTCTGGCGAGGTAGAGCGAGAGAACTCACTGCTGTCTGTTCAGTACTTGGCCTTGTCTGTGGCCTTCAGTACTCATCCCCCACTTTACTCTCCCTCCCAAGGGTGGAGCCAGTGTCTACTAAGCTGATTCCCTGGCCCTTAGGGCTTAGACAAGTTCTTGGCACTTGGTTGAGCCCCATGAGCATGTGGTGAAGGATGGAAGACACAAAGGTGAGCCGACATGGTCCTTGCCTTGGGGGCCTCAGGGTCTAGTGGAAAAGCAAGCAAAGAACCCATGATGCTCCCGGGGACTGGGTGACTGATGGGTGCTCTAGAGCCAAGAGGAGGAAGGGCGCCCCTGCTGGACAGGAGCGGAGCAGACACTTGTGCGTCACAGACTCCACCGCTGGCCTCGGCCAGGTGCCTCAGTTGTCTACCTAGCATGTTCCTTCTCCATTCACACCAGTGTGGTGTCTCCCAGAAGTGCTCTGTGTCTCTCGAGGTCTCAGCCTTTCCATCTGCAAGTGGAGAACGTTTTCTGGGGATTCTCGTAAGACACTTGTAGGCCCTGGGCACCATGACCTGGAGAAGGTGAAACTACCCACATAAGCATCCAGACTCTCTGTGGTGCTTTACTCAGGTGTCCCCCATAAACTTAGGTGTTCAGAATACTGGGTTCCCAGCCGATGGAGATTTGGGATTTAATGACTCCAGGAGGCAGTGTTTTGTTGGGGGTGGGCTTATGGGTGTGATAGCCAATTTCCCCTTATCAGTGTTCGGCACACTCTCCTGTTGCTACTGTCCATCTGATGTTGGCCAGGGGATGATGTCCACCCTCTGCTCATGCCATCGTTTTTCCTGGCCATCATAGAGCTTCCCCTTAAGTCTGAAAGCCAAAATAAACCTTTTTTTTTCTCAAAAACTGCTCTTAAACAAGGCATGATGGCGCACGCCTTTAATCCCAGCACTCAGGAGGCAGAGGCAGGAGGAGCACTGTGAGTTCGAGGCCACCCTGAGACTACATAGTGAATGCCAGGTTATCCTGGGCTAGAATGAGACCCTACCCCGAAAAACAAAAACAAAAGGAAGAGCTGTTCTTGGCCGGGTGGTTTCTGCCGGGATGCGAACCTGGCTGCGACACCATCCCTGCAAGGCCTTCACAGTTCTCGGAAAAGTTGATTCCTTTTCTTTGTAAATTCATGTGGAGTTTGGCTCAGCATGAGTGGCAAAGATAATGATCTGAATTTCCTTATGATTCTTTTTTAATTTTGGATTTTATTTAAGGAGGAATTATTCATTTGGTTTGTACATGTTAAATTTTATTCAACTCATATGAATGCATATTAATAGAGTTGCCGCTCACTAGCTCCCATAATGCTGTGTTTTGAAGGGATTTAATGAAGCATTTCTCAGTTTTGTTATGCAAGGTTGTTTTTGCTTCGTTTTGTTTTGTACCTTAGAACCAATAGAGTCCATTTGTTTCTGCCTTCAAATACAGGCTCTTGAAAGACTCCTAAGCCACGATCTCTTTCCTTCAAGGCATGCCTGAGGGGTGCAGTAGCCCTGGGTGCCAGCATTGCTGCTTATTATCATGGGCCAAAAGTATTGTCCTAGTTCACATGGTCAGAGCTGCGATCACACAATTTATCATAGGTCTTGTTCGCTTTGTAACAGTGGGCTACGGATTCTTTGCTGGTCAAGTGGGTTCTTGTCATGTGCCTTTCACTGGGAAGACTATCTACTCACCCCTGAGAGCCGGTGCCAGCAGATCAAAGAAAGGATTGCACCCAAGTCAAGTTTGGTGTACCAGTGGGCTTATTGGGGTGACTTACAGGAGTATGGGCCACTCACAGGTGGCCACAGAAAACCCTCTGGACAATCTATATTTAGTCAGCGACAGGACAGAGGGGCCCCACCATCACAACGTAGGCCACTCACAGAGAGGTACACTACAGAAGCGTTCCGCCCAATCAACTGTTCACTTTAAAACAAATTATTTATTTGCACGTGTGTGTATATGTGTAGGGAGGGGGCACTAGGGCCTCTTGCATCTGCAAACAAACACCAGAAGTGTCCCCACCTTCTGCAGCTGAAATGGCCACTGAACCACCTTCCGGCCAGCTCTTTACTTCTTGTGTAGTCCTGTGAAGACTCATTTGCAGGTGAGTGTGCCCCTCCCTCCAGAAGGGAGTCTGAGGCTTTCTGGTAAGTGATCATAGCTGCTCTGCTTCAAAGTGTTGATGGTCATGTCCAGTGCAGAAGAAACAGCTACGCACCACTTCTAAGAACAATGTCCCCTTCTCCCGAGTCTGGGTCTTGAGCAGAATGTATGCTGTTCCCATTGATGCCTCAGGAGATCTCTACTGGGCATCCCTGTGTGTGTGCGTTCAGCTGGTGGCTTGCCTTGGCGCCGGCTGACCTGGGATGGCCTTGGCTGAAGACCTGACTCTGCTCCATGGAGTCTGTCCTGAGCTTGTCCTTATGACATCACAAGGTAAGAAGCATTAAGGGAGGGAGAGAAGCAATCATACTCTGTTGTTCAAAACAAGGTCCCAGGGCTAGAGAGATGGCTCAGTGGTCAAGTTGCTTGCTTGTGAAGCCTAAGGACCCATGTTTGTCTCCCTAGATCCCATGTAAACCAGATGCACAAGGTGACATATCACACATATGCACAAGGAGTTCTATTATGGTGGCTAGAGGCCCTGGCATGCCAATTCTCTCTGGTGGGGGCGGGCTCTCATTTGCTCTCACTCTCTTTCATAAAGCAAAAGGCCAGTCTGTTGATCTTGCCTCAGGGAAAAAAAAAACAAGGGCTGGAGAGATGGCTTAGTGTTTAAGGGAAATACCTGTGAAGCCCAAGGACCCAGGTTCAATTCTCCAGGTCCCGCATAAGCCAGATGCACATAGTGGCACATGCCTCTGGAGTTTGTTTGCAGTGGCTGGAGGCCCTGAACATTCTTATTCTCTTTCTCCGTCTGTCTCAAACAAATAAATAAAAATTAAAATCAAGGTCCCAAAGCAA
Source organism: Jaculus jaculus (assembly GCF_020740685.1). Lineage (NCBI taxonomy): Eukaryota > Metazoa > Chordata > Mammalia > Rodentia > Dipodidae > Jaculus > Jaculus jaculus. The sequence goes on from NC_059109.1 coordinate 137,613,889, forward strand.
CCCACTGTTGAAGAGGGTTTGGAATAGAATCCTTGAAAGCAAGAGCCACAGAACCACATTACAAAGGGTGAGGATATGGAACCAGGGCAAAATCGACTTGAACATGCTTGTATAAGCACTGAATAGCGAGCATGGCATTGTGTTTGATATTTCAAGGGCATGTTCAGCCCCAGTGGCAAATATGACTTCATCACACTCAAATTCCATCTGTCTCACACAATAGAGTCAGTATTGCATTGACCTCATGGCAAAGACACAAAACTGTGCCTTGGCTGAGATTGGTCTTTCCCAAGCTGCCGCAGTGTGGGGTCAGTGTGCACGTTCTGCTGCCCCTGGTGGTCTCGGGGAAGTGGGGACTGCTGGTGAGCCAGGGCTGGCATCTGGGGCTGCGATTTACCATTGTTTCACTAGCTGTTGCTTAGATAGGTGACTAGCCAGCCAGGGCTCCAAGTTCCTTTGTCTACATGCCCGTTAGCAGCGTTACCTTCCTCTTAGGGCCAGTCTAAGGGCTCACTGAGCTGGACGCAGGAACGCACTCAGGAAATGGGAAATGGTAGCTGTTAATCCCAGGCCCAGAATTTAAATTCGTGTTCAGAGGAAATTTGTCACATGAAATAATGATGTTAATCCAGCTTGTTTTTTCCAAGACAAAGAAATGAAGATGTGGGAAAAGAAGGCAAGGACATTTGATCCATATTCTGGAGTCTCTTTAAGAATAAAATTACTCCCTAATACCCTTGTCTGGTGTCAAATGCCTGGGTTGTTATAAAGCTAACAGGTGAGTAACCTAAAACAAGGGGAGGACGAGCAAAGGGGCTTTTCTCAGAACTTTGGAACACTTCTCTGTTAAAATAATAAGCTCAGGGTGAGCAGGCTTCCTGGGTGGGGGGGTTCCAAGTTCACTTTGAACTATGCTTGGTAGGGGCTCCAGGCAGGAGCCCCCCTCATGATGGACATTCCTTGCTGGAAGACAGATGAGGAGGCAAGGCTTGGGTGAGCGGGGATTAAAATGCCTCAGGACAGCAGGGGCTGTGAACGGATGCTCTGAGGACAGTGCTAACATTTGAAATGGGACACTTTGGCTGGTGAATTAGCATGTGGGCCCAGATGGTGGGAAAATCCTCAGAAAACCTTGGGATTTGGGTCTCCACAGCTGGGCAACAGCTGTGGGCCTGCAATTGGAGCTAGCCACAGGTGGCACCTGCTCTGCTTACCCAGGTTCTCCCACCCTACTTCCAGAGGCCCAGTCTTCCCCCACTTCTGAGAACTGGGGAATATGGGAGAAGAATGGGAAGAGAGCATTTGTTGAAAGGAGTATGATATGGACGTTCAGTCTGGAAGCTTTCCAGGACTCAGGAGAAATGATCCAGTGTCCCCAGCAGCAGAATGTATGCTGTTCCCAGTGATGCCTCGATTAAGCCATCCTCTGACGTCACTTCTCTGCACTTTCAGTGCTGTGTGCCCAACTTGGTGATGTGGGCTCCATAAATTCAGAGTTCATAATGGCTCTGACAGGGTGTGGATTGGATCTTCAGTTTGAATTATCTATGAAAAGACAAATTAGGATCATAATCCTGCTTACATGGGACGTGCCTACCCACTTCCAAGGACAAACTCTCACCCGCCCTTCCAGAACATCTGTTTCTCTGTAATAAATTAATAAGGTAATTGCCAGCGATTCTTTTGGTAGGCGACATTCTTGTTGTCTTCAAGCCATATATAAGGTCACACCCAGTAGCTTCCTGCCTTCTTCATCCATGGATAGGGCAAGTAGAGTTAAGGGCTTCTGTCTCCACTTTCACATCTGTAGAATGGGGCCTTGGAAGCTGGGGAGATGGCTACATGGGTAAGAGTCCCTGACGTGCAAACCATGGGGACCTGAGGTGACTTTAACTTTATTTTTTAATTTTTTATGAGAGAGAGAATTGGCATGCCAGGGCCTCCAGGCACTGCACTCAAACTCCAGATGTGTGCACCATCTCTTGCCCATGTGCGACCTTGCAGGCTTGTGTCATCTTGTGCATCTGGCTTATGTGGGACTTGGAGAGTTGAGCATGGGTCCTCAGGCGTTGCAGGCAAGCACCTTAACCACTGAGCCATCTCTCCAGGGGACCTGCGTTTAGTCTCCATGTGAAAAGCTTCCCACGGCCATAGATGCCTGTGGTGTAGTGGGGGGGGGTGGAGACAGGAGGGCCGCTGGGGCTCCCTGCTCAGCCGAGCTGCCTGTAAACCGGGGAGCGCCAGGTCAGGCCCAACAAGTGACGAGAACACCTGGTGTCTTCCTCTGGCCCCAAAGTGGAGATGGATCTAGGGATGAAGGCCTTTTGCCAGCAGGGAGCACCCATGGTCAGGCATGTGTGGGCCACTAGAGGGTCAAAATCCCTAAGCTGGACCCACCTAAGTCTCCCTGAGCTCCTGACTCTGGAAACATTTAAGAGTATGCATTTCAGTTTTACATCAAGCTCGAGATTCGTATTCGTGAGGACAAACGCATCCATGCAGAGGCTGTAGCTCAGTGAGGAACTCATCGTGGAGGGAGCTGGCCAGCACGTACCCGCTCACGTTCAAAAGGAATGCAGTCGAGTTGAAATTTCAGATAAATAACAAATGAAATGTTAGTATAAGTACGTTCCATACCATGATGGATGCATAGAGGTTATTAATTCTTTATCGGAAATTCAAATTTCTTGGTGCCCTATATTTTTGTCTGGTAATTTTAAATTGAGGGGATTTCATCTGTCATAACACCACAGCTATCTGCCTCTCATGTGGTTCATCTTTTTCTTGCTTAATTGAAAAAAAATCAATTTTTGTGTACTAACATTTGTTGTGGAATTTTCTAACCCTGGTGACAATGCAGAGGAGCTGTCATTCTCACAGCACGTCAGAAGAAGCGTATACTCGGATGATTTGTCTATAAACAGTTTGTCAGAATGATGGGCGAACTGAAGAATGTTCAAACCCAAACTTTTGATCACAAAGATATTCAGCACAACACGGCTGAAAATAGCAGAATACCTAGGGTCGGGGGGTATTATTTAAATGATAGCAATAATCTGACATTTCTCCATAAGTTTTGCAGCTAGAAGTAAAATGCCCTTTGATAATTATCAATGAAGGCCCGCTTGAAGTGATAAAACAATAAGATAAAAAGGCAGTTTTCTTGCCCTGCTACAGTGTGACCAGAAGTGGCTATGTTCTTTGTCTGGGTACAGTGGCCACTCTGCAGCTCAAGGTACCTAGAAAGTTTCAGTACCTCAGGCTTGAGGCTCTAGAGGTTATTTGACCACTCTCTGCCCCAGTTTCCCTTGTGACATGTGACATGGGACATCAGTGAACTATTCTCATAGGATGGTGTTGCCATCGAAGTGACATAAGCCATGTGCGTGTTTGAAATCACATGCAGGGCACAAGTCGTCAGCTGAAGTGAGAAGGAAGGTGTGCTGGCTTGGTTCAGGTGTCCCCCATAAACTTAGGTGTTCTGGATGCTAGGTTCCCAGCTGATAGCAATTGGAAATTAAAGTCTCCAGGAGACGGTGTATTGTTGGGGGCGGGTTCATGGGTATTAATAGCCAGTTTCCCCATGCCAGTGTTTAGAACATTTTCCTGTTGCTATTGTCCACCTTATGTTGGCCAGGAGGTGATGTCCACCCTCTCTCTGCTCATGCCATCATTTTCCCTGCCATCGTGGCGCTTCCCCCTCAAGCCTGTAAGCCAAAATAAACCTCTTTTTCCCCACAAACTGCTCTTTGTTGGGTGATTTCTACCAGCAATGTGAACCTGACTGCAACAGTAAAGTGGTACCAAGGAATGGGGTTGCTTCTAGACACCTGACTATGTGACTTTGGCCTTTGGAGCTGATTTTCAAGAGGAATGTGGAAGGACTTGAAACCTTGGCCTAAGAGATGCCTTGAAGTGCTATAAGTACAGCTTGATGGACTATTCTGGTCAGAGTTGAGAGACCTGAATGCAGTAAGAACTATGCAGTTTGGCTTATGAGGGTGAGAGAGAGCTTTGCTTGGACTGGGCTAGCAGTTTGTGTGAGAAGCTTGCTCATATGCCTATGTCCTGAGAAGTTGTGCAGCGTTGCTTTGCATAGAAATAGACTGATGTGAGCAGAGGGTTATGGCACAGAAAGAAATATTTAGGCTGAATCTGCTGCCTGTTCAGGTGCAATTGAGAGATTAAAACTTTTGAGATTAGACCAGCTGACCTGTATTGGGGCAACAGGAAGAATGTCAACTCTTTTGAAGGGGACTGAGTGTACTGTTCTTCAAAATCTGATTTATTCCCCCATGGATTAACGAATTGTCCCTCTACCTGGTATTGTGGAGTACAAGAAATGTAGGAAAGAGAAGGTCTTGTGTTTTGGAAATGCCATGGGCAGTGTGAAGCAGGTTTGCTGGATGCCTGCATGGAGACCCCATGGAGCCATGAGTATGTACCATGGATTACAGTGGAGACCCAGTAGAGATGCCAGGACCATGAGATGGCTGCTAAGGAAAGCTGCCGGTCCCTGATGTTTCCCAGGACTGTTAGTAGCCTAGCTGGAGGGGCGGAATTGGAATGCCAGAGACTTGTTGCTGGTTCGAATTATTGGACTTGGAGTTTTGTAACGGGCTAGAGTTGTTGGACTTGAAGCTACAGACTTTGATGTTTGCCCTGGTTGTTTTAAATCTTCTATTGGTTGAATATTTCTTTGCTATACCCAGCGTCACCTTTTGCAGCATGAATGTTTATTGTGTGCCATTATGGGTTTGTTGTTGTTGTTGTTGTTTGGGTTTTGGGTTTTGGTTTTTCAAGGTAGGGTCTCACACTAGTCCTGGCTGACCTGGAATTCACTATGTAGCCTCAGGGAGACCTCAAGCTCATGGTAATCCTCCTACGTCTGCCTCCTGGCTGGGATTAAAGGCGTGTGCCCCCACACCCGGCTTCATTATGGATTTTTTGAGGGTTTTTTTGGGGGGGTATTATGGCTCAGTTAAAAGATCTTGGATTATGGGGATGTATGAACACCATTGGAATTGATAAAAACTATGGGGACTTTTAAGTTGGACTGACTGCACTGTATTTTACATCATGTATGGATATTGATTTATGGAGGCAAGGGGCAGAATGTGGTAGTTTGATTCAAGTGTCCCCCATACACTTAAGGTGTTCTGGATGTTAGGTTCCCCAGCTGATGGCAATTGGAAATTCAAGCCTCCTGAAGGTGGTATATTGCTGGGGACAGGCTTATGGGTGTTATAGCCAGTTTCCTCGTGCCAATGTTTGGCACATTCTCCTGTTGCTATTATCCACCTTATGTTGGCCAAGGGATGATGCCCACCCTCTGCTCATGCCGTCATTTTCCCCTGACATCACAGAGCTTCTCCCTCAAGGCTGTAAGCCAAAATAAACCTCTTTTTGTCCCACAAGCTACTCTTAGTTGGGTGATTTCTACCAGCAATGCAGACCTGACTGCAACAGAAGGACACATGGAAGAAGGAAGATAGGCCTGTCTGCTCAATCTTCCCATGTCTTCCATGAAGTAAAGCCAGATGCCCAATACACACCAAGGTCAGAAGACACCCTTAGCCTTTGCTGAGGCCTGGTGGGGTTGCCATCTGCCCAAGGAACTGCTCCATGGTTTTGAGAATGTCCTCCTGTGGGATCCGCTGCATGGGCCTAACCCATGCTGGTGAGCGTGTGCGGGGGGGGGGGGACAGCACCCGCATACAGAGCCGTGGGCCCGTGTCTGCCATGGAGCGGTTGGAGAGAAGGACACTGATGGAAAGAGAAACTTCTACACAGTCCTTCACACGGCTCAAAGGAGCCTAGAGCTAAAAGGGACTCCGGCCCGTGTGTGCAAAACCTACCCAGGGCCAGGCCTGGGGCTTCCTTGGCCTGGGTTCAAGGATGCTCCTCATTCTGGAATCTGGTCCTGTGGGCACAGGGCTACGGGAGGTCTGCCACAGGCAGGGCAGCATGGGTCTTCAGGACAGCAGGGGTAGTACATGCCCCTATGGACTGCTTTCCCATTCTTGTCAACACACACCTGACCAAAGGCAACTTAAGCAAGGAAAGGGTGTAATTCAGCTCCCAATTCCTGAGGACACATTCCACCATGCAGGAAAGCCACGATGGCAGAAGCGGTAACTGGCTTGTCACACAGCCTTCAGGAAGCAAAGAACGGGTGGCAAGTGAGGCCAGGCTCCGAGCGCTCGAAGGCCCACCGCCAGCGACCCACTTCTCCCAGCAAGGCTCCGCCTCCTCAAGGCTCCACAGCCTACCCAAACAGAGATGGGAGTGGAGGACCAAGTGTTCAAAACTAGGAGCCCACGGGGGACATTCCATCTTCAGACCTCAACCATGTCCAAGGGTGAGAAGCCATTCTGAAGATCACAGCACCATAACCTGCTGGGATCTACTGGTCCAGTCGGGGATGACCAGCCAGAGACCCTGGTTCCACATTTAATGCTCTGGTCGGTCGGGCAAATCACTCAACCGCCTCGTGCTCCAGATTCCTCACATCTGGACTTTGTAGATGGCACATGTGAGTGTTTCGAAATCTGCATAACTTGGTGTGGTCACGGATCCTCAGCGTTGCCCCGGCAAGAGGGAAGCTCCTCTGAGAAGGAAGTCGTGACAGAGGACTCACAGCCTAAAGAGTGCCCACATGGCAAAAGGTGTTCACACTCAGTGGAGGCAGAGGCATGAGAGAAGTGTGCCTAGAATGTGGGAAGAGATCTCTGTGTGTGTGTGTGTGTGTGTGTGTGTGTGTGTGAAGAGAAAGAATAAGCAAAAGGGAGCAGAAATCTGCACAGGGTCCTGGCGAGGTCAGTTTGGGCTTCTCGGGGAGACCTGAGGGGGCAGGCCTGCTTTGAAGCAGTGGCGTGATGTGGGTGTGATGCTGAGGTTGACAAGTCAGGAAAAGCTGGAGTCCACATTAGGGTTGTGGGTGGCATCAGACAGGACCCCAGAGTTGCAGGACAACAGAGCCATAGCCCAGCTAGGTAGAAGGAGACGGGCACAAGGCTGCCCCACTGTCCTCGCCAGGCATGCTGGCAGGAAAGCTTCCTCAGGAGAGACTTATGGCTGAGGGAAACCCCACCGGACCCTATAAGGGAAGCTTGGCCGCCACTGAGCTTGGGTGCACACAGTGTAGAATGTGTCCTGGAAGGTTCTAGAGCCTCCACCAGGCAGAGCTCCATGTTCCTTTGTCACATCAAGCACCACTGGCCATCCCTGGCAACAGTCAACCTGCCATCTGACAGGGCAGCTGTGATCTGTGGCATCCCTGCAGAGGGCTTGGGGCTCTGCCATGTGGTCACCTCTCACCGGGCCAGCCACACCCCTGGCAGATGGATGCATTGGAGAAAGGAAATGAAGACACTGTGCTTTGGGAGTGTCATCGGGATGGTGGTGGCATCTGCGTTGCGTTGGCCATTTGTCACAGTCCCTGAGGAGAGCCACCTGGGCATAGAGGAGTAGACCCCTGGGGTGCTGGCTTGGGGCCACAGTGTTCCATGCTTTCCATTACTGCCGCCGTCCACTCTGGAGTCAGCTCTCGGCCTCGAGTGGCTCCAGTCCTGCCGTGGTGCCATGGATGTGTGCCACCACAGGTGAGGAGACCCAGCATAGGAGAGAAACTCTGGTAGGACAGTTGAGACTGCCCTTGAACTTGGAGTCTTTGAACTGCAGTCTGCAAGGTTGGCCCCCCACTGTTTCCTTAGACAGGAGAGCCTCCACCTCAGCACCGCTGACTCTGGGCTCTCTGCTGAACAGCAGAGCCCCACGGGGTATTCAGCAGCACCCGGTAGCACCCACCAGTTGGGACATTCAAAATTGTCTCCAGATATTACTAACTGCCCCCTGGATGGGGGTGGGGGCAAGGGCCAAATCAATCGAGAGACATTGCTTTAGGAAGAGACCTAGACGACCTCGGAGGTTTCTCGCTCCTCTTTTCTCTAAGCTCTCAGGCCCTGTGGCCCATTGTGCTGTGCGACCCTGCCCTGGTCAGAATGGGAACAAAGGACACCTGGACGGTGATTCTTCGACCCTGTCCATCTGACCTACTTTTTGTTTCATTCCTTCCCCAGCAAAGCCCAGGTAAGCTCCGGGGAAGGGTCTTGCTGTGGCTAATCTAGTGTCAGCTTGATCAGATAAGGACTTGTACAAGAGACAGACCTCTTGGGCAGCTCTTCCCAAGAATGAACTGACGGGACATGGAATGATCTGCTCAGGTCCCAGAGAGCAGCGGAAGGCAGCCGTGCACTGGCCAGGCTCTGGAGCGAGGGCTACCACGAGGAATGAAGGCCTGGGGCTCACACCGTGTGGTGGCTCTGGGGGTGGCTGTGTCTAGGCGCTACGTCTGGGAAGATGGTGTAGTGAAGGTTGGGGAGGAAAGGGGAGGGGAAGACAGGAGTGGACCCACACAGGCCTGGGAGTCTCAGGGAAGTGCTTGCAGGAAGCTGGGCTGGGGGGAGGATAATGTCATGGATTTAAACTTTTAAAAATCTATAGGGAACTGTGGGTCATGCATTGTGGGGGCAGCAGTCAGTTATGGGGGAGAGGCAATGTCTCTGTGCAGAATGTCCCAACATGTGGCTCCAACAACCTTTCCGCCCCCTCTTCTGCAAAATGCCCTGTGTTGACCTGCATTCCCAATGAGAAAGGCCTCTGCAGAAAAGGGGCGGGGAGGAGGGAAAGGATGGCACCAACACGTGATGTTTACATACAAAATGTGTCCATATCTAATAATAAAAAAAGAAGGACAAGAAAATACCTATAGGGGGCTGGACGGATGGCTTAGCAGTTAAGGCATTTGTCTGCAAAGCCAAAGGACCCAGGTTCAGTTCCCCAGGTCCCATGTAAGCCAGATGCACAAGTGGGCACATGCGTCTGGAGTTCATTTGCAGTGCATGCCCATGCTCATTCTCTCTTTCTCCCTCTTTTTCTATGTCTCCTAAATAAATAAATAAAAATTCCCCCCAAATTATGTTGAGCATTTTATTTTCACCCTAGAGCAAGGAACTTCTATTTATTAAGTAGGCAGGAAATGTCATTCTTTGCAGTCTTCCTGAACCATCGGTTATCAGTGGCTAGATGCCTATCTGTCTTGGGTGACTTCAGACGCTGTTTCAACCACCGTAGCAATTAGGTGAAAGAAACAACAACAAAAAAATCAATAGGGATAGTGGGTATGGGGAGGCTAGAGTTCAGTTTAGAAACTCGGGTCCCAAGAAGACTGAAGGTGAGGGGCTTTGGTCTCTAGGTCTGGTCATAGAAACAAGGCTTGTGTGAAGAAAGTTACTGCTGAAAGCAGAAATTCCAAGGATGCAGCCACTGCCTGGCTCTTTCATTGAGGTGCATTATTGTGGGCACGGGGATCAGACTGGCCTGTGTGGTGATAGGTCAACTTCTTGGCCAGGGGGCAGCAGGACTCATCACTAACTGCATTGATGGCATTCCAAGGTAAAGGGAACCTCGACAGGGTGATGTGGTGGCAAACAATGGCTGCTACCCAAATGACGATAGCTGGTTATGAGCGTCTGCGAGCTTCTCCTGCCCCATATTCCCGCAATGGGCACTAGAACTGTGTGCCTTCCCCCAGGGGTAGTGATGCTCTACCCTGCATTTGACTATGGGCTGGTCTGTGGCCTGTTGTAGTCCAGGGGAAGAGGCAGAATGAATATGTACTGACCAGGCACTCGGGAATTAAAAGGCCTTAATTCTGAATTCTCTCTCAGAACTCTGCCCAGCTGCTCTGAGAACCAGCCCGGCCTTGCCTGCAGAGGCTGAGGAACTTCATGGCAGAGCGCCATCCTAGAGAAGGCCATTCCAGCCAACCGACAGTCAGCAACAGCGGGCCACACCACGAGGAGGCGAGAGAGCCCGCTGAGGTCCCCTAGAGCTGCTCCTGCAAGCTGCTGCTGACCACTGGCTTCTGACCAAGCCCTCCGCTGAGCCACAGGTTTACCGACCACAGTAAAGGGCTTCGTTTTTAAGCCATTAAATTGTAGACTTGTTTGTCACATAGCAAACGCTAATGTACAACTAGAACCCAGACTCTCTCACCGAGCCACACCCCAGCTGATTCTTTCAGCCTCTTGACAGTAGTGAAAGCTTGGAGAAGTCACATAACTTATCAAAGTCTCATTTTTTATTTTGCATCATAGAAGACATCATAACACGTGACCAAAACATGAAGGACAAGGACTATGGACCCACGGCTTCCCCTATAGCCTCACATGGGTTCATCATGTAGCAGGTTTTTGAGGAACCACAGCTAAATCCATGGAAAGATATGTAACCACAAGGCAGTAGGCCGAACTTGGAGGAAAATGGGCCAGGCAGGAATTATGCACACATCTATTAAGAAGGCTCCTTTTAAGGAACTGCTACATATGCTGGGGTAGTAAGTGTGATATTTCTTTTTCTCATTGCTGTAACAAAATCCCCTGACTAAAGGAACTTAAGGAAGAAGGGAAAGGAGGAAGGAGGAAGGAAGGGAAGGGAGGGTTTTCTGATTGATTTGTCAATGCAATGGGACCTAGGATCATCTGTGAAGGATTATGTAGACTAGATTAGCCTCTGAGTATGCCTACATTATGGGAGATGATCTTGATTGGGTTCACTGGAGTGAGAATATGCACCTTAACTGTGGGGTTAGGCTGGAAGATACATGGTCCCCTGAGGTTCCACAGGAGGAAAAGCAATGGAACTGGGGTTGTCAACTTTGAGAGTAAAGGAGGAAGAACAGGTGGGTAGGGAGTGCCAGGCAGAGGCAGCCACTGGTGTAAAGACCCTGGAGTCAGGGAGCATTTAGGGGGCTGCAGTGAGGTGGGCCACAGCATCTGGGCCATAGAGGTCTTGGAGGCTGTTTTAGTTACATCCTCCCTGCTGGGACAAACCCCCAACCAGAAGTAGCTGGTGGGAGGGAAGAATTGATTCCAGGCTTATAGTTGCAAGGGAAAGCTTCACTGTGGAGGGGAAAGCTGGCTTCCACCTCACACATCCACAGCAGAGAGAAGAGCAAGCGCAAGCTGCCTCTGAACATCTTGGGGGCTCGGCTCACCAGCCTCGAGGCCCACCCGTCCCTAGTGACACACCCCTCCAGCAAGGCTCTACATTTTTTAAATTTTTACTTATTTATTTGAGAGAGGGAGAGGTGGGCATGCCAAGGCCTCCAGCTGCTGCAAACAAACCTTATGCATCTGGCTTATGTGGGTCCTGGGGAATCGAACCTGGCTTTGCCGGCAACCACCTTAACTGCTAAGGCATGTCTCCAACCCAAGGCTCTACCCCTTAAAGGCTCTCCTAGTTGGGGACTAAGTCTGAGTCTATGGGGGACATCTAACATTTAAACCAGTACAGAGGCCAAGGTGGGGGAGTGACTGGAGGGCTCTTCGTGGAGACAAGGTTGATTGTTGCAGGGGAAGAAGCCAGTCAGTGGAAGAGGGCAGGACGCGGCAGTGGAGGGCAGGGGTAACTGGCTAGGAGAGAGTTCAGTAGAGCCCACCGCTAGGGAGGGAAGAGCTAAGTGGGGAGAATGTGGCCGCAATGTGGGCACCTACGCAATGGCTTCAGTCGTGCCAGACAGTGTAGACCCAGGAGCCCAGACTTTCCTGGGATAAACCTTCATCCAGCAACTCCCCCACCGGGGCCTCTGTCTTTTATCCCAAAGGCTGAGAGGAAGCGAGGGTGGGATTTGGGGGACACACGTTGAACTTGGGCCTCAGGCATTTGCCTGTCTGGCCTTTTTGGTATCTAGACCTTGGACAGTCTTTGCCTAAGATCTTGTCTTTGGGTTTTCTAGAACCCTGTAGAAAAAGCAGGGGATGCCGGTACTGCATCTGGGGTCTCATCTGGCCTGTATTGTGCCGCAGGGATCCTGGACTGCTGGCCTGCGATTTTGCCACTTGACTAGAAAAGGCTGGTGATGGACAGAGATTCTGGCTTTGGAATCCAGCTGGCTTTGGCCCCACATCTGGAAGCTGCCACTCTACAGCTACCCCACCCCCCAAATCTGATCTCATTAATCTTGAAGCAACAAGGGAGGGGAGACCATTTCTGTCTCAGGAAGGCTTTAATTGGAATTTTCAAAGGCACAACTTTTGTGACCACCAAAGAATGTATGTCACTGGAAAAGTCAGGCAAAGGACAGGGATTCCTGCTAGAGGCCAGGACTGGGGCAAGTGAAGCCTCCACTTCCAGTTGCAGGGACCCCCACCCCACACAAAAGCAGCCGCAGAATACACTATTATAAGGCCCTTTTGCAGAACAAGCACTCAGGCTTCAAAGCATCACACACCAGTAGACTCCACAGACAGATGGGGCGGGGGGAGAAGAGTAAGTCCTTGCTGGGTGCCAACCTCCCCCCAGGAGGTTTAGGACCTCTTTCCTAGAACCTGGCTCTCTGGGAGTTCCGGAGTCCCGCCGCAAACCTACACAGGGGCTTGTCCCTCCTGATGGCACCTATCGTTCAAAGTGCATTTCCCAGTTTGAGTCCCACACCTCGTCCTCTGGCTGCTGCTGCCGTAGATCCTCTCTGCGCCTTGGAGGCCTAGTCCGTGCTGTTCCCTGAGCCCGCAGCGCCCTTCCCTGCATCGCCAGCCCACACTGCCAGCTAGCGCCTTCTCCTCGGATCTCGGCTGAATTAGGCCAGTCCTCTGCTCCACCCGTGGGAAGGAGGCCGCCGTGAAGCCACACACAGGAAGCCAACAGTTGCTCCTCCTCACCCCAGGACAGAGCATCCGCCCACGACATTGGGAACATTCTTCTGCGTGGGAGATCTACTGTTCTCCACAGTGTTTATTTATCCAACCATCGCATGTTACCGTCTCCTCGAGGCTCAGTTTTCCTTTAGATTATGATCCAATAATGCTTTGTGTATTTTCTTGCTCGAATTGGGCCAGCTCTAACCACCGGGTGCTCTTTCCGTTAGCTCCTTTGATGAATTCTCATAGTGAGTTGTGGATTTTGTTGCTTGTGTTAGAATGGTTTGACTTTTTTGCTATTGCAAGATGATGTTTCTCATCACTGTGACTAAATTCCCAATAAGAAACATCTCAAGGGAGAAGAGATTTATTTGGGCTCATGGTTTGAGAGCATATAGTCCATTATTTTGCGAAAGACATGGTTGGTGGCAGCAGGAATATGGGCAGACTCTCTCTCTCTCTCTCTCTCTCTCTCTCTCTCTCTCTCTCTCTCTCTCTCTCTCTTTTTCCAGGTAGGGTTTCACTGTAGCCCAGGCTGACCTGAAATTCACTCTGGACTCTCATGGTGGTCTTGAACTCATGGCAATCCTCCTACCTCTGCCTCCAGAGTGCTGGGATTAAAGGCGTGCACCACCGCGCCCAACTCAGACACTCTCTTTTGAAAAGATTTCATTAATTTATTTGTGAGGAGAGCGAAAGAGAGCATGTGAGAGAGAGACACAGAGAGAACGGGTGCACCAGGGCTTCTTGCCGCTGTAAACGCACTCCAGCACATTCATCACTTTGTGCATCTGGCTTTACAAGGACTCTGGGGAATTACAAGCAAGTGCCTTTAACCACTGGGCCATTTCACCAGACCACCTCTTTGCATCCTGGCAGACCAGAAAGCAGAAGGGGGATGCCACAGCTGTGCAGCCAGCTTTATCCTCTCTTCAGTCTGGGACCCCGGCCTAGACAGGGTGCCAGGCACATTGAAGGCAGGTCTTCCTTGGTTAAACATCTATGAAAACACATTCCCACATAGGCAAAGCCTGGGCTTCACTAATTCACTGAGTGTTTCATTTTTTGTTGCTTTTAAGGTTTCACTCTAGCCCAGGTTAATTTGAAATTCACCCTGTAGCTCAGGCTGCCCTTGAACTCATGGCAAACTTTCTGCCTTGTACTATACTACTAAGTTCTGGGAATATAGGCAAAAGATACCATGCCTACCTTCTAAATATTTTTTATAACTGAAATATAAAATTTTATTTAAAAATTTACATATCCCCCACCACTCTTCTTTGCCTTACTTCTCCAATGCCCTCCATTAAACTTCCTCTTTCTTCCTACTTTTTCCAGTTATATCTTATTGTTGCTATTCTTTTTTTTTTCAAGGCAGGTCTCACTCCAGTCCAGTCTGACCTGGAATTTACTCTGTAGCTCTGGGCTGGCCTCAACCTCATGGTGATCCTCCTACATCAGCCTCCCAAGTGCTGGGGTTAAAGGTGGGAGCCACCTCACTCAGCCCACTTCCACTCTACTGCCGTGTTTGTGTTTCCCCTTCTCCATCATCTGCAAAGCCTGTTGATGGGAACAGTATTGTCCAGGTATCATACAGCCACGTGAAGGCGTGCACGCAATGAGCCAGCACTGTAAGAGCTGCTCTCCGTCCCCCGGGTCTCATGTTCACTGTGCTTAGCGTCCGCTACACTCCCTGAGCCTGGCAGAGGGTAACAGAGATGTCTCACTTAGGGTCAAAACCTCACTGACATTTGTCTCAGTGCTTTGATGAGTTTTGAATCACTGCTCTTTGAAAAGGGAAGCTCCTCTAACCAACAGTGAGAGCAGCACTAATTTATTGGCAAAAACATAAGTATTTAGAGGGCAGTTTGGTGAGCATAATATACCCATTTAGCCAAACAGCAGTATTAGCTTTCCTCTAGAGCTTCTGGCCTGTGTATTTAGTCAGAGAATAACTATATAATATCATGAGGAAGGGGATTTTTTTTCTGGTTGTGTCTGTTTTGTGTTCTAAATGCCTCCTGTGCCTATATTGGCATTTCTTTCCCTAATTTTAGAAAGTTTTTCTTTTTGAATTTGTTGAAAATACTTACCATGCCTTTAGATGGAAATTCTCCTTCTTGCATGCTGAGAATTCTTAGTTTGGTTTCTTCGTTGTATCCTGAATGGCTTGAAATCCCTGCTCAAGTCTTTGTACTCATTTATCTTTCCCTTTGTTGTAAGGTTCCAATTTTTCCACCTTGTCTCCAAATTCAGACCTTCTGTTTTACTTACTGTGTTTCCCATTTCCAGTATTTGAGATTGGTTTCTCTTCAGTCTTTCTACTTCCTTACTTGTATCCTGCATTGCTTGCCTTATTTCATGTGACTGCTTTCCTGTGTTCCTTTGGGAATGTTCACTTCTTCGATCCCTTTGATTTCTTCTTTGACTTCCTTGTACATACTTGTGATCATTCATTTCTTCTAGTTCAGTTGCACTGGAGGTCATGGCGATGGGACTCATGACTTTTACAGGGTCGTGTTGCCTTGATGTTTTGTGCTTCTTGTTACTGTGTCGGGATTTCTACATCTCAGATTAGTTCAGTGCTTGGACTTTTCCATTTTTATCAGCCATATTCTTAGATTTGTGGATCTGAAGTTATATCTTTTAGGGCACATTTCTTTTCGTTTTAACTATTTTCCTATTTAAATTTTTTTATTTACTTATTTATTTGTGAGGAGAGAAAAGAGGTTGGGGAAACAGGGCATGCCAGGGCCTGTTGCCACTATAAACAAACTCCAGATGCATGTGCCCCTTTGCACATCAGGCCTTCTGTGGGTCCTGGGGAACCAAACCAGGGCAGGTTGGCTTTGCACACATGTCTCTTTAACCACTTAGCCATCTACCTCGCCCCATCAAAAATGACCATGAAGATTGTCCAGCACAAGGTCTCAAGGTCATCTTGTACAGCCTGTCTTGGTTCTACAGTGAGCTCCTTCTACAAGGGTGTTGATTCAGTTCCTTCCGTGGACGACAATATTGGTGACCAAGAGCTGGGTGCAGGCCTGCTCATGACCACTGTGCTGTCCTTTCTCACGGTCCCTCTTAGCTAGGACCCCTACACATCTGTGTAGGCACAAACCCATCACTATTTCTGTGAGTAGCCACCTGTGTGTAAGTACATGCTGGTATCTGCAGCTCCAGTATGTCACCACGGTCCTTCTGGCTTCCTGTCCCTCCTTCCGGCCCTGAGATATTGGCTCCACCGTCTGTCATCCATGTGGAAGCTGCTGTGCACAGGTACTGTTGGTGTCAGAATTGCTCTTTGGTGCCACCCACTGTCCCCTAGCGAGCACCATTGTCTGCTGGAGTACAGAGCTGTGTGCACTTCCTGAGGCTTAGCGTCCTCTCCCTCACTGACTAACTTGTCAAGCCGCCTCAGGGAGACTGTCGTGTACATCCTTATGCAGTTAGATAACAAGTGTTCTCTCACAGGACGGGGATTATTTTATGAGTTACCAAGCATGGCATTTTGGCTTCCTAGAGAAGGCATGGAAAGCCTGAGGGACACTTGGGAAATGGAAGAGAATAGGGCCATGGCTCTGCCCACCCCCTCAGTCTGGGGCTATAGCCTGGATGGTGTAAGGGTGAAGGACAGAAGCAAAAGCAGCTGGAGGACAGGTTCAGGGGGCGATGGACTCAAGAATCTGTGTTTGGCTAATAATAATAAAAAAAAAAAAGTGCAATAGTGGCACACAGTCATGGTGGGGAGCCAACTGCTCTTGATGCAGCTAACTGATCCCCTCAGTGGTATGGGACCCATAGCTGGAGCTGGGAAACAAGTCAGAACCATATCCAAACATAAGACCACTCTCCAATAGCAAGCTACCATCAATCATGGGCTACAAGAGGGTCTACACCTATTAAACTCTCAATTAAAAAAGTAAGGGCTATCTCATTTGTCCTGGTGCTAACTTACTCTCCGTTGGAGAATCTGCTTCTCTTTTTCAGATAGATGCAGATCCTTAGGAGAGAGCCGCCCCATCATACCTCCAAAGGGCCCCGGCTGAAACTAAGGAAAATAGGCGAAACAAGCAAGGGTGCTGTTTTCCTGATGAACTGGATACCAGCACAAGGAGGAAGGAGACCAACACAGAGAAAAATCAACGCCTACCAAATCAGAGAGCCAGAGCCCCAGAGGCCCCCAACACCTCATCACTGAAGCAGACCAAGAATGAACCCAACATGTCTCAGGGAAATTTTGTGGAAGTGGGGGTGGAAAGAATGTCAGAGCCACATGTAGGGTCATGATATGCAGAGACATTTATCGTGCCAATAACTGTGGGCTAACTCCACAATGCACGACCCATACACCTCAACAAGGAGGGGCCACGGGGGAGGGGGTAGGTCACGGATGAGCCTAATAATAATGATACCAAACTGCCTGTACTTGCAGAATAGAAAACTAATTTTTAAAAAAGTGAATCCATGTTTGGGGGTCTAGGTGAGAAAGAGCTGCCCCAAGAAAGCATAACCCAGCCCCTCCCCTCCTGCTCTTCAAGGACTTGCAGGTGTCGTCAAGGCTAGTAGCTGCAGTTACTTGGGCAGTCCTGGAGAGGGGACATTGGCCAGCAAAGAGGGCTGGAAGCTGGAGGACACAGTGAGAAAAGGCACTTTGACAGGAGCCACTGGAAGGCTCCAGGGTTGTCCAGAAAATCTCAAGGTCTCAGTGACATCTTGCAGGGCCCCTGTGCAAGTACTGAAGTCCCTAGTTGTCAAACACAGTGTTCTTCTGAACCCGGGCCAGTGGTTATCTGTCAGCCAGTGAGGGTGGCAGGGAAGCGGTTGGAAACCAAGCTGCTGCCTTCTGGCAAGGGGCTGCAGTCTTCATGCGTCCCCGAGGTATGAAGTGATGATCACAGTACTTGTCGTAAAAGGATTTTGTGAAAATCAAAAAAAAAAAAAATGGTTGATTTAATTGAACAGTAGTTGGCCCATAAAAGCCCTATAAAATGCCAGCCATAATGAATCTGATGATGATGATGACAGTGATCATGGCCACCATGCAGACTTGTAGAGCCAAAGCCTTTGGGGTTAAATTTGGAACAAATCTGTGACTTTCATGTCACTCATGCAGTTGATTTGTCTCACACACTGTTGTCGAGATGTAGAACTGGGGATGGAGACCTTGGAGCTGCTCTTGGAGCAGGCTCCTCAGTGCAGTCCTGAGCTGAGAGTTCATGAACAAGTTCCAGTCAAAGCCGTATTCCCAAGAGAAGCTGGGAAGGGTGACAGGGAACCAGAGAGAGAAGATAAGGAGCCTACAGGCAGGTGAAATGGCAGTAGGGCATCACTGCATTGTGGCATTGTCCTGCTCAAGGACTTTGAGTCCTAGGTCAGTCAGCCCTTCCTCTTCTTCCAAGGAACTGCACCAGAAGTCATGAGAGATGGGTTTGCCGTGGTAACTCTGGCCGTACTATAGCTCATGCAGACAGTGAATCTTCACACACTGACATTTGTATTGACAGGGATGAACCTTGGCTGTGACTTTGTAGCCCTAGAGCTTCAGGTGGCTCAAAAAGAAGTGGCACAACTCACTGTGCAGGGTATGCTGTCTCCTGGAAAACTAGTAGGTCTTAAAAATCACATTCAGAGAAGGCATTTTATCTTTTCTAGGAATCAGGTTATAATCTAATGAATATGTAAGAAATAAAAAATCCAGGGATGGAGAGATGACTCACTTGGTAAAGTGCTTGCCTCACATGCATGAGGATCTGGGTTCAATTCCAAGTACTCACATAAAATGCTGAGGGTAGTGTTGTATACCTGTAATCCTAATACTACAGAGATGGTGACAGAAGGATCCCTGAGGCTTAATGGCCAGCCACCCTTGCCAAATTGATGAGTTCCAGGCCAATAAAAGACCTTGTCTCAAAAAGACATAAATGGTCTATTTGAGAAACAATACCTAAGGTTATCCTCTGGTCTCCACATGCATATGCATACACAGCTATATACACTTGAACATATGTGTGCCACATGCATACTAACATATATATACATGGATACATAACACACACACACACACACACACACACACACACACACACACACACACACACACACACAACAGCAAAATCCCCAGACTGCCATAAATGGTGGGGTAGAGTTTAATGTAAAGATCTCTAGGGCCTGAGCTGGTTGTTGCTGTCCACACAAACGTGTAGCTTCCTAATGAACTCACAAGCACAGCCTTCCTCCCCACCCCTGACATCTTAGCCAATAGGACCTCTTGCATTGGATCCATGAAGCACCTCCGAGGAGTGGGGAATCTGCTCCTCATGGCCGCCTGCTGCACCCTAGCTCTTACAGACCCAGTGAGAATGATGACCAAAGGATAGAGCTTTGGGGTACCTGGGCTCTTTTCTCTGGGAGTTCCTTATTGCAAGTCTCCCTTTGAAGGTATGGCAATGTTGAGTTGGGGTTAGGTCAGCACTGCAGAGCTGCTTCCAACCTTGAGCCAATCAAAGCCAAATAAACAACCCCCATGAAAACATGCTGAGGCCCACTTGGTCCTGTGCCACCTCTCGTTTCTTCAGCCCCTTGGCTGTACCCTGCACTGCCCCTCCTGACAAGTGTTGGCACTGATACATGAGTCAACTGTGTGCTTGTATCTTCAGGGGCCATTCACTGTTGCAAGTAAAGTAAGCTCTGCGCAACAGGAGTCCCTCATGATCCAGGTGGCTGTGGTCTCCAGGAGAGGCCTCTATGCAGTTTGGTCTCACTAAGCCTCAGCCTCTTGCTTATAAACAAGATACGAACAGCTCCTAGCTTGGAGGCATCACTGCTGTTTTAGCTTTAGGCATGAGAGAGCAGGCAGTAAAATCTGACAGCTTCCATTATTGCCACATCACCCATCCATCTACAAATCAACTATCTACTAATCCACCCATTTCTCCCTTCCTTCCTTCTTTCAACTATGCACACATGCACACATCCGTCCATCTATCCATTCATCCATCCGTCACCTGCCTCAGTGTTTCCACGACTCTAGTTCAAGGATACAGTAGTTAGCCCTCCAGGAAGCCCTCTGCCAAGCGAGCTGAGGGAGGATAACTGATAAATACCTACATGTCCACCCCATCTAAGTGAGAGCAGTAGCAGAGGATGAGAGCCCAAAAGAAAGGGTGCCCAAGGTCCTCTGGGCAGTTGGGGGGCAGGCAAGAGAGGCCCACTGGGTGTGGGAGGTGTGCCAGGTTGTGGCACTTGGATCCAACCTGCTAGCAAGAAGCTCTGGTCCAGGCCACAGGAGGTGAGCTAAGTTTTGAGAGTGTGAAAGAAATAAAGCAGAAGACAAATGGCTTGATCTCTGTCTGGAACTGTGGCTGCGTCACAGTCCCCAGGGCTCAGGATGTTTTCGTCTTGCTTACTAAGGGAGCGCAGCGATAACTCCGTGGGCGCTTATCTGGAAATCTTCGGTCTGAAGGATGCAGACAGTGCCTTCCTCTCCAGGCTGAGTTGTTTATCCACCGATGCCTCAGCATCAGTGTGGGGGCGGCAGATGGATTCGGGGACAGAATCACTGGAATTAATCTGAGTCATTAATAATTTGCTCCCAGGAGAAGATGGTAGAATTGATAGGCTTGCTTGATGGCAAGACATCATCTTCTCTCTGGAAACTCAAGTCATCCTTCAGTCTGCATGCTTCTCGTGTTTGTCCAGGGACACGTCAGCCACAGGCCTCCTGTACCAGCCCTGACATATTCCCTCTGCTCCTCTGGGGATCATTTCTTTCAATAGTCACTTGAAATGTTTTCCCTTAAATTTCTTCCTTGCCCCATTTCCAGCACTTCGGTGGGCCCTCCCGCGCCCCTGGTCTCAAGGCAGGTGTGTGGTACAGGCGGCCCAGTGGTAGTCACCTGCTGGAGTTTCTCTCCTGCTATGCACGCAGGCCTAATTCAAGCTCTCAGTGAAACCATGAAGCCACAGTGGGAAGTGAAGGGCCAGCTGCCCCCTTTAGACAGAGTCTTCTTGCCAACTCACGGTGCTTACCTAGCCACGAACGTTTATAGAACTAAAGCTGGACATTCCCGAGGGCCCAGGGAGGGCAGCAAGCGGTGATTCTGCAGAGAGGGAAGTGGAAACATGGAAAGCCATATATTCTTCCCTTGAGGACAGGCAGAACAAAGAAAGGGAAAAAAAGAAGAGAACATTTCAATCACACCTTCCAAGGCTCAGGGTTCATTGCAGAAGAGGTGGCAGAAAGAATGTAAGAGCCAAAGGAAGGGTAGGACTCCTTACAACATGCTCCTCCAGACACAAAATGGCCTGGATATCCATGACCTCACAGTGCCTGACACTACCTACACAAGACCATCATAATAGGAGGAAAAGATGATGACATCAAAATAAAAAAGACTGGTTGAGAGGGGGAGGAGATATGATGGAGAGTGGAGTTGCAAAGGGGAAAGAGTGGTGGGGAATTACCATGGTTTATTGTCTATAATTATGGGAGTTATCAATAAAAAATAAATTATTAAAAAAAGAATGAGCAGTAGCTTTTAGGGGATGGATAGCCTGGTCTGGTAGTCTGAGGCAATGGCATCACTTTGGTGTCCAGTATAGACAAGTGGACCCAACCAGAAAGGTCAGTTATACACATGGACACTGCTCAGACCTCGAGTCTCAGGATATAATTTCTGACACATGGACTCATAGACGAAAATGTCATCATGGTGAGAGTCAACACTGGGGCTGTTTCTATCCCTCTGGGCATGACCTGAGAGCCTCACTGGCTATGAGGGACTCTCGTCCACAGGGAGTAGAGCAGTGTTTCCTGCTCTCTGTTGGCACAGCCCAGGCCCAGCAGCCCTGCTTGACTTGTCGTTAAGCAGACAGCCATTTTTTTTTCCCAAGGTAGGGTTTCACTCTACCTCAGGCTGACCTGGAATTCACTATGTAGTCTCAGGGTGGCCTCGAACTCATGGTGATCCTCCTACCTCTGCCTCCCGAGTGCTGGGATTGAAGGCGTGCACCACCACGCCCAGCCGACAGCCATCTTTTCTACACGAAGTCAACTTGACACACAGGCCTAACACGCAAGTCCTCTGCCTACTGTGCGTGATGTGTGCATCTGGAACCTGGACGGGTCAGGATGGATGATGGCAACAGTAGGTCCTAGGAACCTGCCCAAGCTATGAGGCCAGGTTCTGGCCCCAAGCCAGATAAATCTGACTTGTGCAGGGCCAGTACCACGGTGGCACTGACATTTGACTAAGATGCAGTGGGGCCACGTCCCTCTGCCTGAGAGGAGCTGGCTTGGCTGTGTCTGTCCAGAATCCCTCAGCCTTAATCTGCCTGGGGGCCCATAGCGCCCCAGCCTGGTTTTTTCCTATTCCTCTCACAGGCTTTTGGTTTTGATTTTCCAGTTTTTATTTATTTATTTGCATATGTGTGTGAGTGTGTGTGTGTGTGTGTGTGTGTATGCACCAGGATCCCTTGCCACTGCAAATGAATACCCATCTGTCTTTATGTGGGCGGCTGAGGAATTGAACCCTGGGCCAACAGGCTTTGCAAGCAAGTGGTTTTAACCACTGAGCTATCTTCCCAGTCCCAGGTTGTCTTATTTTTAAATAAGTGGAAAGTTTAAAATGAACAGACATGCTTGCCTGTGAAGCCTAAGGATCCAGGTTCGAGTCCCCAAGTCCCACATAAACCAAATGCATATGGTGGCCCATGTGTTTGGAGTTTGGTTATAGTGGCTAGAGGCCCTGGCATGGCCATTCTCTCTCTCTCTCTCTCTCTCTCTCTCTCTCTCATAAATTAAGTAATTAACAAAATATAAATCTAAGAAAAAAGAAAGGAAAAGGCACCTCAGACCTGGGCCTGTCTTCGGTGAGCGTCACCTGGTGGAGCTGAGGCTGAGTAACGCGGCCTTTTCTCTCCCAGGCAGCTGAGAGCCAACCACGGCCTGAGCATTCTGGGCTCCTGGTGACTGCTCTCCTCGGGGCACACCCTCCCCGAGCTGTCGTTGGAGAAGTCCCCACCTTCTACCAGTCTATCCCCTTGCTCAAGTGTCTGCTGCTGCTGGGACACCTCTGCAGTGCGTGGTCACTCTGAGAACACAGGCCACCGGCCTATGTGATGTGGGTTCCTCAGACCGAGGGTCTGCTGAGGACAGCAGGGGCGTCAAGCCTGCCGCCCTGGCAGGCAACCTTGAGTGGTCACAGCCTCGTTTTGCTTCTCGGACCATGCAGCCTCCCCACGGGGCTGATGTGAGCTCTTGGTGGCCTCGGGGAAGGGACTCCGGTGCTGTTTTGGATGGCGCACATGGGTAGAAAGGAAAACGCCCCCACGGCCACCATGGTCACAGGAGCTGCATACAGACTGCAGGGCAGGTGGGGGGCACGAAGACCAGGAATTCTTGCCAGGTAACTGTGGGATCCAGGAAGGCGGACAGGAAGCGCTGCCGTGCAGCCCCTGACCCTGCTGCCTCCAGACCCCGGCCCGCTCCGCTGCTGTGGAAGCGTGGGTGGAGAGGGGCCCGGCCCGGGCTTCCTCTCCTCTTCTGGCCATTGTCTGTGTGACATGGGACGGATGCAGCCGTCTCCCCCACCTCTCGGCCTCAAGGGGGATCCCCCTCTTCTGCACATAGTTCTTTCTCTCCCTCACAGTCTCTACTCGCAGGCACCAGGGCCATCCTCCCACATTCGGAACACTAGGGGAGCACAAACACCAGGATTTTCCTGTGGCAGGTTCAAGGGCCCTACGGCTGCCGGGTGGGGTCCTAAGAAGGATCTAGAACTGCTTTCTGAAACTCCAGGGGATCATCCTACAACACAGCATCTGAACTTGGGACGGAACCCCTGCAGGCACTCCCCCAAGGCCACATCCCGGATATGGCTCGAGTGACAGAGTGAGCTCATCGGAAGTGCACCTCAGGGTGACAGATGGGGCAGGGAGGAAGCGGCCGGCAAGCCCTCCTGCTCAACGCCCTGGCCTTGCCATGCGGCATGATAGTAAGCCCTTGTCCCATCCCAGGAGCTGTGTGACAAAGTACATTCTGCCTTCACATTCAGCTTGAATCGAGTCCCAGCTCTCCCACCTGGCACCTGCATGATGGGTCATGGGTACTTCCTGCCCTCTGTTCCTATGTACGTTGGTGTTGTATGGACAAACTGGTGCCACTGAAGGTGCCAACTTGGGATCAAAGCCAGTGTGTACAGAGGGCCCAGCAACCAGATTGGCATCACCACACTCAAAGATGGTGGCTACTTCTATCCTATCTGAGAAATAAGGAAAGAAAGGTCCAAGGAAGTTACAGGGGTGAACTAGGTTTCACCGCAGGGGAATAGATGCAAGGATCATATCCTCAGAGGAGCACCATGAAATATACACAAAGGATCTTTGGAACAATGGGAGAAAATAGGCATGGTGACAGCCAAGGTGGGTCTGGACGGTGCCTGTGACCCCAGAGGTGGTCAGTTAGACATTGGGATCCTTAGCAGTCTTCCCCTTTTGCTCTTGGAGTATGTCCAGGTGCCATCTTGTTTTCAGCCACAGTGGGGGTGAGCAGGGAAAGCGAGAGTCCATATGGCCTCACTTGAAGCTGCTTTCTGTTGCTGCTTAGCCCTCGGTGAGAAGGGGGCATTCCCGAGTGATGTGTTTGTCGCTACACCTAACATTCAGCGGGCAACTACGTGGATGGATGGATGATGGATAGGTGGGTGGGTGTGTGAATGGATGGATGTGTGAATGAATGAGTGAATGAATGAAAAAGCTGGTATGTCAAGGCCACTGTGTCCTTCCCCACAGGATACAAGCCTGTGGAAGGCAAAGAGATTGCAGAACATAATAGAAATGGAATCACTCCAGTTTCCTGGCAGACATTTGCCGAGAGACAAAGCTAAGTGACAGGGCTTCAGCGGCGGTCAGCCAGCCAGACCCCTGGGCAGACTGTGGGCGGTTTCTAAGGACAGAGGAAGCATTCCTGCTAGAGTAGCATGTGGAGCCCAAAAGCAGGGTCACAGCTCCTCTTGCTCACCCCCAGCTTTGAGGGGGTGTGGCCCACGAGGATGTGTCCTCACTCTACTTTCAGCAGGGTCCCAGGAGAGGGAGGAAGCAGGAAGACTCTGCGCCTGGGAAAGGAATGGCCTCTTCATTCCCTTACTAAAGCCTCGTTTGTAAAAAGGTGTTAAAAATTAATGAGCAAAATATTGAACTCTCATCCTTGGCAGCAGAAGGATAAACACAGGTGCACTGTGTCACTGTGACAGATTCAATGGGCATTCGTTTCTAAGCGAGCAGACATCATTGAGTGAGGACAGCAGCCGTCCTTTAAATAAATAACTGTGTACAGTGTTAGACTCAGGGGCCAGCTGGGCTCAGAGCTGCGTGTGGATGGGTGTTTGCTGGCTTCTGAACTTCGGGGTGCGTGGGGTTCACTGTGAGCTCTAGCACAGGAGTGAAGATCCGTTGCAGGGGTGAACTGGAATTACATCTCATCAAAAACAATGAACAGAGCTGGTTGTGAAAGCCTAGAACTTCAAACTCTGGCCTTTGTCCTCAAGTGGAATAGAAGTATACGCTCCTGAGTGTGTACACACTCATTTCTCGTGGTGGAAGGAAGCATGACAAAAGGAAAAGTGTCCCCATCTCTTTCACCTCAGAGGTCACATTTCCCAGGTCTTCCATATATGCCTTTCCACGTGGGCACATGCACCGCACGCCTAACAGTTGCACTTGGGGCCTCTCATGTGTTCTGAAATAAATATCTCTTCATGGAGTGGGTCCATTGGGACCTCTCTCCAGGTAGCACCCATGAGGGCCGAGGGCCCATCTGCTGCAGCCACTGACTTGGCACCAGTTCGTGGCTAGGAGAGTTTGCATTGCAGGGAGGAATTCGGGTGCTCTCCTTGTTCTAGGTGGATGCTGTCTTGTCTGTAGCTGGGGTGTGGCTGTAAACCCTTGTGTGTGACCAGCCCTGCTGTGAAGGTCCTCACACAAACCGTGTAATGGGAAGGTGGATTCCTAGGGGTGAATCCTTAAGTCACAGAGGACCTCTCCTGTTCATTTTTTTTTTCTCTTTATTTTTTATTTTTAGAGAGAGCAAGAAAGAGCACATGCAAGAGAGAGAGAGAGAAAGAGAGAGAAAAAGAAAGAATTGGTGCACCAGGGCCTCAGCCACCACACTCAAACTCTAAATGCTTGTGCCACCTACTGGGCATGTGCGAATTTACACTTGCCTCACTTTTGTGAGTGTGACTTACATGGGCTCTGGAGAGTCGAACGTGGGTCCTTAGGCTTCTCAAGCAAGCACCTTAACCACTAAGCCATCTCTCCAACCCTGTCCTGTTCATTTTGATAGATCCCAGGAGCTAGCCAACCCTAGACTCTGGGCAAGATTTTAGAACCTCCCCCGCCCCCCCCAACACACACACCCAACGTATTCTATTCTATGTGATTCCCTTTTACTCTCGCAGGCACAAAGGCATAGAACTGGTGAAGACCAAGCCCTCAGAGCTGGCTGGGTGGTAGAAAATGTGTCTTCTCTGTCAAGGAGAATGCCTCCTTTGGAGGTTGATTTGAGTTTTCATGAACTCTCCTCCCAGCCAGAGCACATGCATCCAGAGAAGCAAGTTGCAGTCTGGGGACCCAAGTGTAGTAGACTCTGGGAACCTTAGCATTGACTCTGGTACTGGGGACAAGCTCTGCCATCCACTGTGATCTGGTCACTGGGTGAGGCCACCCCTTCTCATCATTCTCTCTGCCTGGAAGTTTCTAGTCTCAGAGCTGAGGTGAGATGTTCACTTACAGACAGGTGGCCAAGCCAGAGAGGTAAAGAAGCTTGCCCAAGGTAGTCTTGACCATGACAGACCAGAGGAGTTGGGATATGTCTACCTTTTACACTAAGCATAGAGTTTGTTTCTTCTTAAAGCCTTCTATGGCTGTGGAGCCCAAAGCCCTGGGTTTGAATTTCCACCTGCTGTTTCCTGACTTTGGGAATGTCACTGCAGCTGCTCTGTGCCTGTGGAGGGACAGGAGCCCACCTGACCACACTACACCTGACAAGGGGTCCATGTACAGTGCTGGGCATGGGGTTACACCTCATCAGCCAAGGTCCCTTGTTGGACCTGACCACGCAGGACACAGGGAAGAGGGCTACAGATTCACTTCCACCAGAATGACAGGTGGGTCCAGGGCCTGGAGACAGAGAACACTCTTGTTACAATGGCCCCAGAGTCCAGCAATTTTATCATCTTGTAACTCCTCCACTCCATCTGACCTTTGGATTCAAGCAATAATGAATGGGCTACTTTGGATGGCGTTTGATGTGTCAAGTTTTTAATTAATACGCCAGACTGAATATACTTAGCTGGACATTCTGCCCAGTCCATCCAATTCCCCAGCCTCATTATGCAGCTCAATTGCATTTTCCATTACTTGGTGACTTTGCTAAATGGGTGTCCATGCTGCAGGCAGGCAGCCCACGCCAATATTCATGAGAGAGCACTGTTCATTACGCAGTGGAGGCCATGCCTAGGGCCGTAAATCTCTGTGCTGGCTGCAGCTTCTCCGCAGCCTCCAGGTGGGGGACAGAATTATCTTTGGATGAGGTCTGCTCTGTTTCAGCATTGACTCTCCTTCCAAACCTCTACCGTGTTCTGCCTTTTGCTTAATTGAATTGCTTTTCCCTTGCCAAATCCCCCTGAAAGCACAGTCCAGGATCTATCCTGCCACAATGGCTGAAAAGGAGTGTGAGCCATGATCTTCACCCTTCCCTGGATCCAGAGCCATTTCAGAGCTCTGCACTGTAAAAGAGCATTGGGAACCAGCCTCAGAGGAGGACATGGGCCACAAGAGGAGGAGACAGGTTCCCCAATCCTCAATGTCAAGGGTGCTATCACAGATGCCTTCTCATGGTTGGGATAAAATACTTAACCAAAAGCAGCTCATGAGGGGAAAGGGTTTGTTTCAGCTTAGGGTTTTCAGAGGAGGCGTCATCAGGACAGAGAAGGCATGGCAGAGCAGAGGCTCGACATCACATCTTGCTGTGTCACCTGGGAGACAGCAGCAAGAGTGAGCTAAGTTGGCCAGGTGGGCTAATAAACCTCAAGGTCCACCTCCAGGGACACCCCTCCTCCAGCAAGGCTCCACCTCCCAAACTGCCACCAGCTGGGGACCAAGCATTCCAAACACACAAGGCAATGGACAACATTTCACACTTAAACCAACACGGGCAGCTCTTCGAGTGTGAGGGTCTGCAGCGTCTCCCAGGCCATCGGCACTGCATTTGTCTGCTTTCCTCATCTGGGCGAAGTAAAAAGAAGATTAAAGAATGAGAGACAAGGGGCTGGGGAGATGGCTCAGTGAGCAGAGTGCCACACGAGAATGAGGCCAGAGCTCAGATCCCCAGCCGCGACACAAAAGCCAGACGTGGAGGCATGTACCTGCAAACCTAGTATTAGGGAGGCGGACATAGGAGGGCCCCTGGGGCAAAGAGAAAGAAGATAAAATAAAGTTATAATGACAATCACGACAGAGGTGGCGGTGGAGCGCGGTCCCTCTCTCGCACATAACCAGCTCACTCGCTCCGCAGCAGGCAGGGCTTGTTAGTCGTCACCAGTCCTCAAACCCCCGAGGAAGTACGTATTTGGGTTAAATTTTTTTAACCTTTCGTAGCCACCCCCTCACCCAGCTTCCTCTGGTGTTAGCGCTGAGGTAAGTGTTTTAATCAGCAGTCTGTAGAGCAAAGGTGAGGCTTGGGTCACACAGCACGGTAGGATCTGAGCCTGGGCTGGGCTTGAGGGTTTTGTGACACTCAGCAAGCAGGAAGCCCTGCATCCCAAGGGATGTGAAGGAAGCAGGTGCTTGCTGTGCACTCTAAACTCAGGAGCAGAGCTATATGTCTCCGACGTCCAGGGCCCAGAACAGAGCCGGATCCTCATTTATGCCCACATCGGCCTTGACTTTGTAGAGGCACAGAAGGGATTTGAAGTCCCGAGAGGCTGGAGGGAAAGCCGAGCTTTGAGCCCCACACCACCCCCAGCCCTGTCCTTCCTCTCTCTCTCGGACCTCGTTAGTCCTGCTTTGTGGAGCACGCTCTGCCCACGGGCTCTGCTCGCAGCCCGCCTTACCGAGCCCCTCAACGCCCGCATGTCTAACTGGGCTGGTGTAGCAGTGCGATTAAGTAACAATTAACCGTGAGAGTAAGCCAGCCCGCACAAAAGCAGAAGTGTCCCGTTTGCCAAGGCCAACAGACAGTCTTTCAACAAACCCCATTGGGACTTTCCGGACACTCCTAATGAGAAAAGGAAACCAGTGGCTTAAATAAACAGCATTATGGGTCAAGAATAAACCCCGTTTATTAAACACACACAGATGCTGGGCTTGGAGCTCAGCACTCAACATTGAAATTCCTTCTAAAGATCTGTGACATGAGTGTTTTCAGTGTACCTTTTAAAAACCCTAGCACATCTTTGAATGTTTTGAAATAATGATAGATTTACAGGAGATTACAGAAATTGTGAAGGGGGAGTATATGTCCCTCACCCACCTTTCCTGAAAAGTGACATCTTTGTTTCTCTCACCATAGTCACACACGGTGCGTGTTTGAATGAGGGAGAAAGACAGACAGAGAGGGACAGATTGTGTACAGTTCAGTCACTACTGCTGTCCCTTTTCCTTAAGAGAGGAGTCCAAATGCCAGAAGGGCCTAGAGACTAGCCATAGAGGCATAGCCAGTGAGTGGCTAAGCCACAGGTATGGATCACTTTTGCCTCACTGCGATCAAAATACCCAACAAAAACCCTTGACAGAAGGAAAGATTTATTTTGTCTCACAGTTTCAGAGGGTTTCATCCATTGTCGTGGGTGTGATGACTGATCTTGATTGTCAACTTGATAGGGTTTAGAATCACCTAGGAGAGCATGTCTGTGAGGCTGTTCCCAGAGATGGCTAATCAAGAGGAAAAGACCCACCTTCAAGTAAGCAGCACCTTCCAGCAGAAGGACCAGACATGAGGTCGGAGTGAAGCTTCCTGCCTTCACATGAGTCTCTCACCACTGCTGCCATCCTCAGCTGACCTCACACCCAGCTTCGCTAGCCTTCCAGTGTGGGCTTGATACCAGTGACTCCTGAGGGAGCCCGAGCCTTCCATGTCAGATGGGGTCTGCCACCGCACACAGCCTCGTGGGCAGCTAAGCAGTCACTCTGCTTTAGCCTGCAGATCAATGCGGGACTCCCTTGGCCCTGTCATGTAAGATCATCTAGTCACTCCCCTTCTGTAACACGTACACACTCCACTAGCTCTGCTGAGACCCTCCCGGAGGCTGGGGAGGGGCGCATAGGACAGATAGACAGACACTACATATATATGTGTGTGTGTGTGTGTGTGTGTGTGTGTGTGTGTAGTGTCTGTCTATCTATCTATCTATCTATCTATCTATCTATCTATCTATCTATCTATATATATATGGCGCCACTATTGGGGGGGGAACACATCCAAAACTTGAGCCTATGGGAGACATTTGGCTTCAAGCCACTAATACTCAGCTATTCCCCTCTCCCCTCTAGGTTATGTTTGACCCCTCCCTCTGGAACAGAAAATATGGAAAGATTATGTGAGGATGAATCTAACCCTTGAAAAAGCCGCACATACAGTTGAAAATAAAAACATCTTTCTGAGAATTTACCTCTGCACACAATATTCACGAAGCCTCGCCCTGACCATGGTAGACCTGGATGGATCCAGACAAGTGGGGAGTCTGAGAGGAGGCACTGTGTCAGAGTAGACGTGTGCCTGAGGTTCATGGGTCTGCCTGATGAAGATAGCCAGTGTCCAGGGGGACTCAGTAAGTGATACCCACTTCTCCATGAGATACAGGGGCTGTGGTGAGGTCAGTCGGCAGGGAGAGCCATCAACATGACAGTTTCAAGTTAATAACAGACCACCAAACTAATGCACACCAGAGACCTGGGTTTGTTGTCCAAACTGTGAAGAATTTAAAAGGTGACAAAGCTATGATATCTAATGAAAGAAGATTCTGTTTGTGCATGGGGGTGGAAGTGCTTTGGGTTGGGGGAGGAAAAGTGTTATAATGGCTCTGGGTTGGGGTGTGAAATTATCTGTCTTCCCTCCAGGCGGGGGTGAGAGTAGAAACTTATTGCAAGTTAAATTAAAAAAAAATCAATAGCATTTCAGGTGATTGTGAGTTAGGGGCTATTTGCTGAGGCTTAAGGGAATTAAGGATGAAACTTGAAGATGATCAATGGGTAATTACTCAGTCAGTGGAGGGGCCACCACACACTTCAGCAGGCTGGGGGCAGGGCAGAGGAATAGCAGAAGGCAGTGCCAGCCCAGTGGGGTCCTTTTTAACATCAAAAGTACACAATCTGTCGAATTCAAAGAATCATGGCTCAGTGTACCAGGGAGCCCATTTGCCAAGTGACCAGCCCTCTGCCCTCTCTCCTGCCACCCTCGCTGTGTCTGCTCCCCATGAGGGAGCATGACCAGTCTCTCTTCTGATTACCAGCAGACAAAAGCAGAGGTGTGGACCTCCAGCTGCCTCCAGGCCAATCAATCCCAGAGCTGTAATAACGGACCCAGAGGAGTAATTCAGGCTACAAGCAGCCCTCTTCCTCATAAAAGAGTGAAAATTGATTTTCCTTTTATAAGCCCAATTTTAGGCTCCTCATCGACCACCCTTCATCATATCTTGGCTCTTTTCTCCCCATCTACTGAGGGACAATTAATACAGGCTTTCAGAAAGTCTTTTGATCCCAGTTTCTCGCCTTCGTTGGCCATGCTTAGCTTCTGTACACAAAAGATATAGAGAACTGAGAAGCCCTGGGGTGGCTTGGGAAGGCCACCTCTCCCTGCATTCCCAAGGCCAGGGCCAAGGCATGGGAAGGTAGGCATGGCCACCTGTGCCTGAGTCCTGGCATCATCCCAGCCCACTTCTGCCCAGGCCAGAGGCTCGGACTCTGCTAGGACACTCTGCCATGCCTGCATTCACTTGCCCACCCAGCTTGGGGTTCGGCAGGGGTTTCCACGTGGTTCAAACAGAAACCCAGAGTTGTGATTTGAGCCACAGGGACTCCTCTTTATCCCAGCCTATATCCCAACACATCCTTGTCCTCCTGGTCCTGCTAAGCTCCATTCCAGCTCATGGTACTCTCTGGGTTAGTTCTACCCCCAGGGATTTGGCCTCTACTGTCTCCTCTGCCAAGAGGCTCTTGTGTGTCCATGGCCAGCCCATCACCCCCTGACTCTCTGTCCAGCCATTGCTGCCCCTGACCATGCCCTCAAAGAGCTCCTATGCTCCTTCCCTGGGGGACCACCCTATGAGTGAGGTCCGAGGTGCTGATCCAGGGCCAGGCCTTGGTCCTTTTCTGTTTGTTGACCTGCTCAAGGATGACCCTCCTGACCCTGACTGGTCCACAGCTAAGAGAGTGAATACATGGATGAATTCTATGGCCGAGTGCATGTCTGGGGGCGCTGAAGTAGAGCAGGATGCTCCCCAAGGATCTTCCTCCAGTGTGACGTTTCACACATCTGGTTTCAGCTCTCGCAAGTACTACATTTGACACGCCAGGGAGCAGAGCCAGGCGGCGCTGCTGTGACGTGAGTCCTTCCCTCGGAACTGTGAGTGGGTCACTTCATGGGCCCTTCCCAGCTGCTGCCATGAAGTCTCTGAACCCAACTGAGGGCCCCTGGGGAACTCAGCCCTGGACACAAGGGAGCTTGGCTTCCGGGACTGAAACTCTCCTCAGAGGGTGTGAGGTGCAGTAGCTTTTCTGAGGCCAAGACGATGGGCCTGGGGCTTCCCAGACTCCTAAACATGCCCTTAAGCCTTCACTGAGTGCTGCCCACCAGCCCATTGTCAGTGTGTGTGTATGTGTGTGTGTGTGTGTGTGTGTGTGTGTGTGTGTGTGAATAGCTTCGGATGTCACTCACATTCCACCTTGTTTGAGGCACATTCACCACTGCCTCGGTCAAGCTAACTGGTCTGCCAACATCAGGGACATTCTCCTGTCTCCACTCCAGGTTACAGATGTTCACTACAGCACCAGGCTTTGTGTGGGCACCGGGCATCTGTGCTCAGGTGCTCCCGCTTGGGCAAGTGCTTTAGTGCTGAGCTGCTCCCCACATCAGCGCATTTCTGCACATTTAAAATAGTTTGCAATCCATTCTCCCCTCAATGGGGTCCTTTCTTGAAAGGGCTCTGAGATAAAGCTGACCTCAGCCTTCCCTGACTCAGTGAGGTTGGGCAGGCCACCATGGAGCCAGCAGGGTTGCCCAGGGCTAAACCAACCCACTGTTTCCTTACATGCTATCCCCACTTGAGTAACATGTTAGGGTGTCCATATGTCTCTTCCCTTCTCTCTCCCCATGATCAGGGATCCCTAGCAGAAGAACATACAATTGCACCCACATGCCTGGTTTTTTTTTTTTGTTCTTAGCTGGTCTCTTTATTCAGCTGTAGGGTAAAAACTAGACCAAGTGCTTCCCTTTTGGCCCCTTCTGGAAGCTTCCATCTAGCTGCAGGTGAATCTTCTCAATCTACAAGGGGGAAGGCACCTGTCATAGGATGACAGGGCAAAACTGAAGACCCAGGCACTGTGGTCTGGCACATGGACTGACACGGGGCAGGGGCACTGATGCCCACCCCACCACCTGTCGCTGCTTCAGGGATGGAAACAGGAACCACTTGAGGCCCATCAGTTGCTGCTGATGCGAATCGAAGAGCACACAGGACACAACCCAGGCCGGAAGCCTGCTGGCCACCCATTAGTTGTTATGGAAACTCATTACCCCAAGAGGCCATTCAGCTGAAAATCTAAACAATTTCCCAAAAGGTTTTAGTGGAATGCATAGGTGATAGTCATAATGGGAGAGCCAGGGTCCTGCTCCTGGACCTGGGGCTGGGGCTGGGCCTGTTCCTGCCAGGTGGGCCAGCTCCCTGCCTGTCCCTGAACTGCCCACCCTTAGCAGGAAACTAGCATGAAGCAGATCCTTGCCAGCCTCATGAGTCCTGCAGGCTTCTCTTAGATACTGCCCGGTGGGGAGAGAGGTACTAAGAGACAACGCACCCTCTGAGCTGCCTTAGGAAATCCTCCTGCAAAGTTGGATCAAGAAAAGCAGCATATGCAGTGCCTTTGACTTGCAGTAATCACCCAGGCACGTGCTAGCGCACCATCTGTATATGTTGTGGTATCTACGTTGTTAATGGCCAGCTATTATTTGATCAGTAAGAGTAACACTGGGAACCACAAGTCCATCTTTAATTGGCCTATTGAAAAGTGGCTGAGACTAACTTATTAAGGTCACTACAACGTGTGCTGTCTGGACCAGGCGGTCCACAGAGGAGCTACACGCGAGCTGAAGTCACTCTCCCTTACAATGCACCTGGTGCTCCATGTCTGCAGATACTGGAAACAAGAGTGATGTCTTGTTGTAGTTTTTGTGCTGTTTCCATATGTATAGACCCCTTAGTGAAGGTATAACTGATCCAGTCTGGGATGTGACCACCCCATATCTGTCCTTCTATTAAAGATCACCCAAAATACTTGAATTCCTGGAAATGAACTTTCCAGCCATCAGCCTACTTCCCATCTACTTTCTCCTGAGCCTGCCCCACACCCATGGCACAGAACTGGGAGAGAAGACAGCTCCCATGGCCTCCAAGGAAGGGTTAAGAGTGGCCAGAGGGCCCAGGAGCTTCTCTGGAGGAAAGGATGACTTAGACAAAGGAAGTGTGGCCAGAAAGACAGCCACCAACATTCCTCCTTTAGTGAGAGAGCCATGCCTAGCAATGGACACCTAATCCAACCACCACCAGCATTCACTAATGGGACATTTATCCACAGCAACCAGAACCCTGTGGTGCCTCGTACACAGTTTATGCTCAGTACAGCCTTGCATTCATTAATGAATTCAGCAGTAGCCATTATTCACATAGGGAGACTGAAGATACCATGGTAAGTGAACTTGTTGCTGTTTCTTCCCTCATGGGGCTCAGAGTTTAGGGTAGTTAGTTGACTGGGGCAGAAAATAAAAAGTAAAGCAATAAATAAACTATTTTAGGGGGAAGCCTAGGGCCATGAAAACAAGATGTTGTGTCCAAGGGCTATGAACTAGAGTGGGCCACCAGCCCCCACCTCTCTCAACTCTCAGCTCTCTCC
This sequence comes from Jaculus jaculus, assembly GCF_020740685.1. NCBI lineage: Eukaryota > Metazoa > Chordata > Mammalia > Rodentia > Dipodidae > Jaculus > Jaculus jaculus. The sequence goes on from NC_059109.1 coordinate 137,648,754, forward strand.
AGGAAGCCAAGGTGACACTTCCTGCCCTGTGCTCTGTGAACTCTCAGCTGTGCAGGCATGGCAGCTTCAGAGGAGAAAGGCGCACCCCTTCTCCAGTGGCCACAGCCAGAAGCCAACGGCCTAGGAGAGCCATGTAGGCACAGCCTTCCGCCACCATCACCCTGGGCCTGCTCGCCCCGGGAGAAGGCCCATACCCATTGCTGAACAGAACGCTTCCCATGGGCTGTTTCCTGGAAATGGAGAAAGGGAGGGATAGAAGGATCAGAGAGCCCACCTCCCAACCATGGCCCCTCTTTCCCTCCTTTCCCTATCCCCTGACCTTTCTCATGCTAGCTTCCAATCCCCAGTCCAAAGAGCCAAACTGCAGAGCCAGTAGTCTCCCCAAGCCCACACCCCAGGGGTGCACCTCGACCCTCCCGGGTTTGCTGACAGCTGAACAACCAAAGGCTGACCTGGATCTGCTCGGCTGGCTGGAGACCGCCACGTGTCCAGAGCTGTGCAACCTCGCATCCTTTATCCAGAGAACTTTGACTCCCAAGGTGGCTGTCCAAAACAAGCCATCTTTGTTTAATCTTGGGTTTCTTTCCCATGAAACAGACAGCTGCTTCTGTGACTGTTTCTGATAGCTAACCCTGGCACCACACCCGCCTCTGCTGGTCCTGGTGGAAAGCATCTATGCACTGTGGCTTTAGAAACAGAAGTTCATGGTGATTAGAGGCTGGACCACCTAGAGTCTGGAGACTCCGGGTGACCTCTTAAAAGTGCATCTCCTCCTCAGCAGAAATGGGTCAGCCTTTGCCTTGTAGCCGATCATGCAACAGGTGCTGAAAAATTGTGCCACCCACCTGTGTCTGGGTAGAGCAGGCCAGTGTGTCTTCTTGAGGAAAACCTAGCCAAAAGGGTCTAACCACCATGACTAAAGACAGTATTGAAAGAAGAATGAAGTGGGAAGGCAATGTTGTAGCCCACTGATGAGAGACTGTCTCAGTGTGAACATGTTCAGTGGACCCTAAATCTGCAGCCTCTGAGGGCAGCCAGGGACCAGAGTGGCATGTGGAAGAGTGCCCACGGATTATTTTGGCTGTGTGGGCAATATTCATTCACTCATTCATTCATTCATTCAACAAATGGGTATTGAGCACTGGGTGGGCTCCCATCACACCTGAGGAAGGATTCTGGCCCGTCCTCTGGACTCATCCCTCGGCCTTAAGTCCCTCTTCCAGCTGCAGCCACCCTGGCCTTCCAGTTCTTTCTCACACAGTCAGGGCTTCTCCCTGCTGAGAGTCTTTGCACTGCCAAGATTCTGGGCTGAAGCTCTGTCCCTCAGAGCTCCTTGGAGCTCTTCTCTCACTTCTCCAGATCTCTACCAAAAATGTCTCCACTGCTGGCTCCTCTCCTATGCCTTCTCTGCATTGTTCTCCTTCAAGCACATGTTCCTTAGGTGTTTGTTTCAGAGCTCTCCACACGTGGTCCTTATGCTGCATGGAAACTGGACTCTGGCTCACACCTAAGTCCTGGGTGCCTCACAGTACCTGGCATGCAGCTGGTGCTTCAACGGCTGATGGTGGCGTACATGTGGGCACTACGCTTACAGAATTGGCTCCTTGACCTCATGGAGCTAAAACATAGCCAGGAAAGGGGCCTTGGATGTATGTAAACAAATAAACAAACAAGCCACAGTCAGGTAGCTGCCTAGGAACATCATCCTGTTCATCATGGCACCCAGACTAGAGCTCAGAAAGAAAAGACAAGGACAGGGCCTTCCTGGGTGACCTAGGCAGAAGGGTCTGGAAGCTTCTCCAGAATGTGGTGTTTGAATGGCCTACCCTATACTGTGGAGACTCCAGTCTCTCTTCCAGGAGCCAGGCAACACCCTCTGGGGCCTCATTTCAACCTGCTCCGTGGCCTAGCAGCTTAGCTTCCTAACATGAGTACATTCCCATGTGCTTGACAGAAGTCATGTGCTGAATAGCCAACTGTATTCCTAAGGGCTGAACCTGGAGCTGCCTAAATGCCGCTCACTCACACGACGTGGATATCAGCTGCAGTCCATTCACACGAAAGGACACTGTGCCACAAGGAAATGTCCACGTCTCTGTGGGACGCAAGCTAATCTCACAAGCCTGAAAAGAGCCAGATATTTTTTTTTAAGAAGGCATTCTGAATGGTTCCATTGAGCAGGTTTGTGAAGCTGAAAGACCCACTTTCTGCTGTGAGCAATACTATTTCAGCCACTCTCCCCGAGGATGGGGCCTCTAGTCCTGGACTCTTGGTCCTGGAAGTTCACAGAGGCTTATCCAGTGAAGCAGTTTTGTTTATTTCATTGAGCTGTGTGTGCTCCAGGTGAGTACTGGTCTGTACCATGTCTTGTCTAACAAGGAGAAAAGCCCCCAGGTCTCTGCAAGGAGCGAAGAGCCCCCTTAGAAGCAGAGACACTGTCCTCTTAGGACAGGTAGCGAGCGTGCCTTCTGCCATCTGGCCCTCACCCTAGGCAGGCCCACCCTTCTCTACTAGCCACCTTCCCCACAGCAGGCCTTACTCTTACTTACATGCCCCACAAAGCCCTTCCATCCCCAACCTCACCAACCACTAAGCAATTGGAGTCCTTTAAAGCTAGGTGGCTAGAGGGGACGGGGACGCCACTCCTCAGAAACTCGCCATGACTGAGCAGCCCACACCCCAAAGCCCCAGAAGCCTGCCTGGCTACAAAACACTGTGTTCCAGAGACGTGCACTGAGGCTGGACTCAAGACACCCAGGAGAGGAAGAAACAAATTCCAGCCGACCTGCTGAAACCATCTTGGCTTCCAGAGAGCCTGAGCCTGCCTTCCTTCTGTTCTTCTGCCTCCTTCCTTCCTTCCTTTCTGCCCTCCTTCCATTCTTCCCTATTCTTCCTTTTCCTTCCTTTCTTACCTCATATCTTATTTCCTTTTTTTTTAAATTTTTTATTTATTTATTTGAGAGCGACAGACACAGGGAGAAAGACCGATAGAGGGAGAGAGAGAGAATGGGTGCGCCAGGGCCTCCAGCCTCTGCAAACGAACTCCAGACGCATGCGCCCCCTTGTGCATCTGGCTAACGTGGGACCTGGGGAACCGAGCCTCGAACTGGGGTCCTTAGGCTTCACAGGCAAGCGCTTAACCACTAAGCCATCTCTCCAGCCCCTTATTTCCTTTTTATCTTTCTTCCTTTTTGTCTTTCTTTCCTATTCCCTCCCTCTCTCCTTCCTTTCCTGCATTCCTAAGAGTGAGCCTAGGACCCCTCATACATGCTAGGCAAGGGCTTTACTACTGAGATGTATTTCCCAACCCTTTTCTAATTCTTTTGTTTTTTATACTTGGATGTGTGTGTGTGTTTAAGTGTGCTTGTGTCGGCATGCACACACATGTATGTGAGGCCAGAAGACAACTTGGATTGTCCTTCCTCAGGTGCCATCCACTCTTTCTGAGACAGGACCCCCCATTGACCTGAACCTTGCCAAGTAGGTTAGACTAACTGGATAGCAAGCCCCTAGGGACCCCCGTCTCTGCCTCGGCCAGTGCTGGGAATTACAAGCTAGTAGAGCACCGCTGCCTCCCGCTTATATTTATTTATTTATCTATTTGAGAGAAAGAGGCAGAAGGGGATCAGAAAGAATGGGTGTTCCAGGTCCTTTAGCCATGGCAAAGAAACTCCAGACTCATGTGCCACTGTGTGCATCAGGCTTACACGAGGATTGGGGAATCAAACCTGTGTCCTTAGGCTTCCCAGGGCCTTAACCACTAGACAATCTCTCCAGTCCTCATCTCTGACTTTTTGTTTACTTTTATTTATATGACAGTGACAGAGAGAGAGAGAAAGAGGGAGGCAGGGAGGGAGAGAGAGAAAGGAGAGTGGGTGCACCAGGGCCTCCAGCCACTGCAAACAAACTCCAGATGTGTGGGCCCCCTTGTGCATCTGGCTAACATGGGTCCTAGGGACTCGAGCTTCGAACTGGAGTCCTTAGGCTTCACAGGCAAGCGCTTAACCGCTAAGCCATCTCTCCAGCCTACCTCTGGATGTTTTACGTGGCTCTGGGCATGAACTCAGCTCCTCATGCTCGCAAGGGAAGCTCTCTACCACCTTAGCTCTTCCCCGGCTTTAATTCTTCACTCTTTACTCACTAAGTTGCCCAGGCTGGCCTTGCACTTGACAACCCCCGTGCCTCAGCTTCTGAAGTAGCTGGCATGACAAGCCTGCCCATGTGCGCTGGGCACTCAGGCCAGTTTCTGAGGATGGGTAGTGGTAATGGTAGCCTCAGAAAGTGAGGAGGAGAGGCCCTTGGTTCTGGCCCTTCCCTCAGGTGAGCAGGGAGGGAAGAAGGGAGCAGCTCCCCAGGCCTGCTCATTACCCCAGGGCCAGGGCCTCCTCTGAGTCCTGGTTAGAGCTTCCCGCCTCTCCTTGACATCTGCTGAAACTCAGAGGCATTAAGAAGCTTCGGCTCTTCACGGCACTGCTCCTCTCTGCTTGTTGATCTCACCTCTTCCTCTGGGGCCACACATTTGCATGCCGAGGACTTTCTAGAGTCTTCTGGAGTGGGGCTGGAAACACTTGCTGTGCGCACACCCCCAGTTTCACTGGACCCTACTCTCTCGACAGTCGCCTCTCATGCTGTCCTTACATGCATCTTAATTTAAGTTTGTATTTAGGGTCAGCATTTTGAAAAACGAGTTAGCATAATTTTTAATTTATACACTCATGAATCCAATTTCCTGGCTCGGTCAGTTAATAGTGCTGGCTGGTGAAAGAGCACACCGCTGCCTCCCACGGTCTGTCTGCTCCGTGCTGGGGGACAGGGCCGGACCCACGCTCATTCCGGCTTCGTTAAGTAGAAGTCAGGCAAGAGCTGCGGCTGTACCAGGATAGCGTGGTGGCAGGTTTATTTGCCATCTGAAGGACAGAGCCGTTCTGTTCCACCACATTCCCATAGCATATGGGTTCTGAAAGTACTAATGGAGGGGAAGAGGGCACCGCCTCCTGGGCTAAGAAGCCACTCCAGCAAAGTACAAGCCGCAGCACCTGCAGGGAGGGTCCCCGGGCAGGGCGGGGGCTCAGGACGGGCAGGACAATTCCAGAGCCACCTGTCCTCACTCTCCCTATTCTACAAGCTGACAGCGGCGAGCCCATACTTGTGTGGTAAAGATATTTTACCGCTATGTTTTCACTTGGGCAACACATTTTATTGTTTAATTCCGGGGATGAAAACAGTCGATAGATTGATGAAGGCAAAATGACCTTGCAGTTGAGCAAAAGCCTCATATCTCACCCCCTCTGGCAGAACCGTCTTCACCCAAATGCTGATGAGGTTGGTCATTGATCCAGACGGGGCCTTTCCGGAGTGTTTGCCATTTCCCAGCCTGGCCTCTTGGACCTGGGATCTAGGCTTAACAAGCTGCTTCCCAAACAAACACTAAACGTTATTTACAGCCCTGTCTCTAGCTGTCACCATGGGCTCACACCCAGCATCCTTAATTGATGGGATAGAAAACCTGATCAGGAGAAGTGTGTGACCAGGAAGCTCATAAATGATTGCCAATAGAAGACAAGCCAATCAGTTAATCCATCAATCAGTCAATCCATCCATCCATCCATCTATCCATCCATCCATCCATATTACTGAGCAACCTGCTCTCTTTTTGCATTCCCCCACCCTAATCAGTTCAATCCCAAACCCTTGCTATGAGGAGCTCAATAGCCCAGTTCTTCACGAGGCTAGGAACCTTCCTGGTATGAGCAGAGTCTCACCAAATGGTAGAGTTTCAGGCACAATGGAATGCAGGGAGGTGAAATGTTTAGTCAGACATGAGCAGAGGCTTCTGGGGAAAGCAGTGAGGATGTGTACAGTGAGAGGGTAGTGACTGTGAAGGGGACATGCGATGTGGTCACCCTGGCTCTGCTTACCCAGGTAGGTCACAGGTTCTGCCATGACCACTCCAAGCCTTGGGATTCTGCGGGAACTCTTTCTGTCTCCCAGGGCTGACCTGAGGTTCCAATAAGCAGAAGAGATTCTGACCATTTCAGGAAGGATAAAAACAACCAAGAGTTGGAAATATGCTGGGGATGTGGCTCAATGGTAGAGCATGGGCCTAGAATGCACAAGGCCCTGAGCTCATCCCTCAGATGGAAAAAAAGAAAAGAAAGAAAGAAGGAAAGAAAACAAAACAAGAAAGGAAGAGAGAGAAAGGAAGAAAAGGAGGGAAAGAGAGGAAGGAAGGAAGGGAGGAAGTAAAAGAAAGAAAGAAAGAAAGAAAGAAAGAAAGAAAGAAAGAAAGAAAGAAAGAAAGAAAGAAAGAAAGAAAGAGGAAGGAAGGAAGGGAGGGAGGGAGGAAGAAAGGAAAAAGAAAGAAGAAGAAGGAGGAAGGAAGAAATAAAGAAAGAGGAAGAAAGGAAGGAAGGAAAGAAGGGAGAAAGAAAGAGGAAGAAAGAAGAGGGAGAAGGAAGGAAGAAAGAGAGAGAGAGAGGAAGGAAGGAAGGAAGGAAGGAAGGAAGGAAGGAAGGAAGGAAGGAAGGAAGGAAGGAAGGAAGGAAGGAAGGAGGGAAGAGGGAAGGTAGATGAGGTGAGGGGGGGGGTAGGAGAAGCAAACCTCCAGAAACAAGAACATGCAGCAAGACCAGCCCAGCCAGGCCACAGAGGTGCTGGGCTATCGCTGGAGGCTCAGCCTGAAGCGGACCCTCTGGCTCTTCAGCAATTAAAGCATTCCATCAATCAGCTGAGCAGTCCCTCATGCCCCCCACTCCCACAGGCTCCAGGGTACCTGTCTCTTCATGAACAAAATTCCACTGCTGATAGAGCTCTCCTCTACCTCCACGCATGGCTCTGACAGCCATCCCAGGGCTGAGAAATGGCATGTGTTAACTTTCTCCTTATTAGGCAATAAAACTTCCAGAAATGTTCATGTACACAGAGCAGTTCTCTGTGTCAACTGCATCTTCAACATAACCTTAAATTATTCTTGGCTTCCTTTCCACCACAAACTGCATGGGCGGCACATGTTTCCAGTGCCGACGTTGGGAATGCAGAAGACCCTGATGGTGGGGCCTTGGCACACACAGCTGGTGCAACCTGAACTGGAGAGACCTTGACAATGAAGCTGGATGGACATCAGGCACTAGAAATCACTGTGCTTTTCCTCCTGGTTTTGAGGTCTATTTACATTCAATAACGCACTCGTATTTTAAGTTTATGGCTATATGAATTCTACCATGTGTCACATACCTGCCACCCCAACCAAGGGGTAAGTTGTTCCTTCATCCCAGAGAGACCCTTCTTCCCTCCTTCCCTGGCAATGCCACCACCCTCACCCCAGCCGTGCAGAGCAAGTTGCACTCATTGCTGCGCGGAAGACCTTTGCCCCGCTCTTGCACGGGTCAGAGGATGCAGCTATGCCTTCAGGGCTGCACTCCTCTGCTCCACTGCTGTCTTGAAATCTCCTACACCTTGGTGTGAATACCAGGAACTTGTTGTTTTCCTGCAAATTTTTCACCACTCTGTTTACCTTTCTGTCAGTGTGGAATTCAGGCTGTCCCGGGGCAGGGCTGTGATGAATGAAGCCATCTCTGAGAACACTCTCCAGAAGCTCTTGGTTCTCTTGGGGAGAGCACCATTAGTGGAATTTCTAGACCACAATAGGGGCTACTAGGGATCAAAATAGAGCCTTGTGACAGAGGTGACCTCAGGAAACACTTTTTTAAAAAAGTAGTCATGGTATTTTTTATTCTCATTTTTAAAAATTTATTTATTTGTTTGTTGTGTGAGAGAGAAAGAGAGGGGGGAGAATGGGCACATCGGGGCCTCTTGCCTGCAAATGAACTCCAGATGCATTAACCACCTTATATATAACGTTAGGTGGGTACTGCGGTACTGAACCTGGGACAGCAGATTTTGCAAGCAAGTGCCCTTAACCACTGAGAAACCTCCCCAGACCACGCACATTATACTTCACCGTGAAGAGTCTAAAAGTTCAAGAGGCTAAGCCACTTTCTTTGCTATCAGAGATCTCCTGCCATTCCTCATCTGTACTGGAACTTGGCTTTGATGCTTTTTTAAGAAAAACTTTTTATGTATTTATTTGCAAGAGGAGAGAAAGAATGGGCATGCCAGGGCTTCTTACAACTGCAAGTGAACTTTAGATGCATGTGCCACTTGGTACATATGGCTTCACTTGGTTTCTGGGGAATCAAACTGTGGTCCTGAGGCTTTGCAAGCAAATACCTTAACCATTGAACAAGCTTTCCAGCTCCTGGTGCTGTTTTTAATCGCATGACTTTATATGAATGGAATAGCATCTTGTTGAACTTCAAATTACAAGAAAGGTGGGTTTGTGAATATTTGACCTGCATTTTTTAGGGTCAAGGCTTAGATTCTGGTTGTGGAGCTGTACCAAGTACACCAAAGAAATGGAAGAGGTAGGAAAAAAGAGAGAGAAAGGAAATTTATTCAGTGTGGCCACGTTGGGACGAGGAACAAATAAAGGGTCTGATGACCCTTTAGTCTGTCCTTGAGGTCCTGACATGAGTTTCAGTAGAGGGAAATAGGTATGCACCGTCCTGGCCAAGGGTTCTCCTGCCATTGTAACGGTCTGGGTTCCTCCAGTCTCTCTTGCAGCCTGACTGAAAAAGCCGTCAGAATGGTGTGACATCTCATCAGGTGGAACAACCTCCCCTCTGGTACCAGATAAAACAACATCCCTCTGGTACCAGATAGAACACCTCCCTCTGGTTCCAGATAGACCACCTCCCGCTATACCAGATAGAACACCTCCCTCTATACCAGATAGAACACCTCCCTCTATACCAGATAGAACACCTCCCTCTATACCAGATAGAACACCTCCCTCTGGTTCCAGATAGACCACCTCCCTCTATACCAGATAGAACACCTCCCTCTGGTTCCAGATAGAACACCTCCCTCTATACCAGACAGAACACCTCCCTCTGGTTCCAGATAGAACACCTCCCTCTATACCAGATAGAGCACCTCCCTCTATATCAGATAGAACACCTCCCTCTATACCAGATAGAACACCTCCCTCTATACCAGATAGAACACCTCCCTCTATACCAGATAGAACACCTCTCTCTATACCAGATAGAACACCTCCCTCTATACCAGATAGATCACCTCCCTCTGGTTCCAGATAGACCACCTCCCTCTATACCAGATAGAACACCTCCCTCTATACCAGATAGAACACCTCCCTCTATACCAGATAGAACACCTCCCTCTGGTACCAGATAGACCACCTTCCTCTATACCAGATAGAACACCTCCCTCTATACCAGATAGAACACCTCCCTCTGGTTCCAGATAGAACACCTCCCTCTATACCAGATAGAACACCTCCCTCTGGTTCCAGATAGAACACCTCCCTCTATACCAGATAGAACACCTCCCTCTGGTTCCAGATAGACCACCTCCTTCTACACCAGATAGAACACCTCCCTCTATACCAGATAGACCACCTCCGTCTATACCAGATAGAACACCTCCCTCTATCCCAGATAGAACACATCCCTCTGGTTCCAGATAGACCACCTCCCTCTATACCAGATAGAACACCTCCCTCTGGCACCAGATAGAACCACCTTCCCTCTCTTGCCAGGTGAAAGACCCTCCCTTTTGGTTGGCACCAGGTCTCAGTCTTTTTCTTCCCTAGCATGAGAGTCCTTGGGAAATTATAGATCCTTGGAGTCCATTTTCCCAATAGTCTGATAGCTGAATAGAGGAGAACAAATGTCCTTTTAAAATATCTCCTCTTCTGCCACAGTGGTTATAGTTAATATTTGCTATTTTCCCCCCAGGGCTCTGTGGGAACAATAAGGAAGCCAGAGTGACCAGGGATCAGATTGGAGCCTTGTGACAGAGGTGACCTCAGGCAACATGGTAGATGTCACCTAGGAAGAAAAGTGCTGTTGAGCATAGAAGAGCGGAATGACAGGGTGTCATGTCTCTTGGGACAACTTGGGGTCATCCTGTCCCTTAAGAGCTGAGAGATCAAGCTGGGTAAAGGGGTAGGTCCTCTCTTTTCCAACTGAACCCCTTGCTCTTCATTGGCCCACGTGCCAAAGTAACTCAGGTCTCACTTTCCAGCACCCAGAGCTGGGTCTCACAGCCAACTCCTGGGTGCCCGGTGTGGTCCTTAATGTAGGTGTTACATGGATACAGTTGTGAAAAAGGCACTGCTACTAACCAGGATGGCGGTGTCTGGTCAAGAAGAATGTCACTGGGGGGAGTAGGGAAAGGCCACTGGAATTGACACAGAATCAATGCAGCCCTTTGCTGCCCAGTGCCAGGTCGATCCTGACAGACAGCCCTGCTGGCCCCTGGCTCTGGCCAAACCTGAGACTCTCACACTTTAAACATCCCCAGACACAGAAAAAGGTTAGCCCGCCAACATAGCCTCATTTGGAGGCTTGACACATCGCCAGAGCTCTGCAAAAGGGGTTGGGCTCTTTTTGCTCCTACCTTGTCCGTCACCTTCTCAGACTTCCACCAAAGACATCCCAAGCCAGCTGAAGAATGAATTGCAAAATGACAATGCATATGAAGATGATGTCAATGGCCATTTCTTGATTGCTTACTCCAACCTCAGACTCACTCCCTCAGCTAATTGTCACTGCCAGCAAGCAAGATGTGAGTAGGGTCTCTGGTCTGTGGTGGAAGAAAGAATCGGTCCATGATAAATTCCCCACCCAACTCTCCCAGGAGGTCTGAGCCTCTGTCTGAGAACTTGGAGACCATCTGGAGAAAAGAGAAGGCAGCTCTGAAGGGAGAGAGGATGGAGAAGTCTTAGGAAGCAAAGAAGCGCTTGAGCCGGGAGAGGTGACAGCGAGAGCCGTCCAGGGGTGTGGACGGGAGCAGGGCGGCAGGGCGTGCCGGTGGGGGTGGACAAGTCTATGTGGTGTGGCTGTATCTCTCTGTCTATCTGATGGCAGCTGACCATTTGATGGGGGAAAGAAGCTGGACAGTATCCCTCCCTGAGGAGTTATTGGCAGTAAATGGTTGTTGGGGGAGGGGGGCCGCCACTGGTAAATGGGACCTTTTCTGATAAATAATCACTCACCCATGTTCATGTAAGCAATCCTAACTAAACTCAGAGGACCACACACACATGACATATGTCTGTATACATTAGTAGGGAAGGGGCTAGTTGGGAAGAAGAAAGGCCCAGTCAGAGGGGAGGAGGACGAGAGAAGGTAATGGAGGTGACTATGATCAATCTACATTATGTACATATATATAAATGATCAAAAATGTCAAGCTCAAGCTGGAGAGATGGATTAGCAGTTATGGCTTGCCTGTGAAGCCTAAGGACCCCGGTTCTAGGCTTGATTCCCCAGGACCCACGTTAGCCAGATGCACAAGGGGGCGTATGCATCTGGAGTTCGGCTTCAATGGCTGGAGGCCCTGGCGCACCCATTCTCTCTCTCCCTATCTGCCTCTTTCTTCTCTGTCTGTCACTCTCAAATAAATAAATAAATGAAAATAAACAAAAAAAAATTTTTTTGATGTCAAGCTCATGCCAGGCCCTGGAGAAGGACTAGGGGAGGTCCATGAGTCTCTTAGTATCACTTACCACATTGCATAATCTCTTTTCTGCTTCAAAAAGAAAAGAAAAAAAAAATGCTGTGGCAAAGAGGATTAGGTGGCGAGGGTATCGCCTGGGTAAGAGACACTAACTACCAGGCCCAGGGACCAGAATCAGGTCAGATGAAAAAATGGCAGTGCCTCTAGAGACTTCTGAGCCTCCTCAGAAACAAACCTAGATAGGCATCTTGTGTCCATCCTCAGGCTGGTGTGTAGACATGTGCATCTCGCGTGTGTCGTTATGATGCCTGTTTTACTTTTGCTAGGGGAGAGTTCCCTCATGGTGCAGGTGGACTGGCCTTGCTCCTGGTGGTGGCTTATGACATTGTAAGGAAGAGCCTTGGTCCATGGTTTATGCCTTGCTCTTGTAGCTTCTGGTGTTATCCGGTGTCTGGGCAACTGTGAGTCAGGAGACTATGGGACAACTACCTACAAAGATCGTGCCAAATCCAAGGGCAGACTCTCGAAACTCAGTGGGCATTGCCATGGCTCCAAGGAGCTGTTCTCTCCTTCCATCAGCAGAGTACAAAGGCTACAAAGTTCCTCTGTACTCTGTGCTCTGTGATCGGATCACAAGGCGCTGTCAAACTCTAGGATGTGGCAGCCTGAGAGATGCCTCATTTACATGGATAACGTCTTATTTGCATAGTCCTTGTTCTGAGGGAGGCTGGGTAATTTTTCATATAGTTCCCAAGCCAACTATGACTTGTTCCTATGGGCTGGGGAGATGGCTCAGTGGATAGAGAGTTTGCTATGCAACTCTGAGTACCAGAATTTAGATCCCAGACTACACATCAAAGGCAGAAGCTGTGATGGACTTCTCAAATCCCGTTGTGCCAACAGGGAACAGGGAGATGGGTGCAGGCGGTTTCCCGGGAGCTTGATGAGGGGGCAGTGAACAAGAGATTATGTCTCGAAAGAAGGTGGGAGGAGCAGACCAATGTAAAAGCATCCCTTGACCTTGGCACATGTGGGTGCATGTGCATGTGTGCACAAATGTGCACGCACACACACACACATGCATGTGCAATAAAAAAAATCTCCCTTCCTTGTGACATCACTACTCACATCATTGGCATTGCTCTGTCATGCTGTTCAAGACACACGGCAAGGCGCTCTGGGTGGGCCTTAAAGGAGCTACAGGAGTTATGGCCCCTATGTCCACCCTTGTATCTAACTCTGTGTAATCCTACTCAAACCTTTGATCACCTATGAGGATGGGTTCCTACTGGAAGAGGGGTTGAGTCAGGTCATCCTAAGAATCAATGGATCTCTGGTTATCACACCGACAGTGGCTGGCAGTTTGCTGTCTACTCAGGAGGAGGAAATGGACCAGCTTCAGAAGAAAGAATTTCATTTAGATGCTGTGGACAACTTCCTGATGGCTCAGGATATTAGACTCTGCAATGAATGAGACAGTCGCGGGCAGAATGCCTTTCTAATGCAAAGAACTTTGAAAACAAGATGACTCATTTGTCCTTGTGGGGAAAGTTGAGCTCTGGTGATGAGCTGGGAACTGGAACCAAGCTGTCTGTGCACAGGGGCTTGGAGGGGACCTGAGTGTGGTGGGTCCTCCGGTCTCATGTGGAGTGCTGGTCATATGTCCACCAATACCTGCTTCACCCTGGAGTTCACACATGTTCTCATTTCATGCCTGAGATCATGACACACCTTAGGAACAGACACGCTCTGTCAGGACTAACTTAATGAATTACTATAATTAGCATTATCGAATAACCAAAGTACGAGGGAAAAGGCTGATTTTAATCAATAGTTCCAGTGAACATGATCACAAAGCATCAAAACACAGCAAAGCCATCTAGAAGGTTCGGCAACAACGCTGTGTGCCCAGTGTTTCCCGGGCACACAGCGTTCCAGGCGGGGGAAGGAGCAAGTGTTCTGAGCCCCCCCACCCCGCCTTGTTCCTTGCAGCCTTGAGCCATGGACGTCATTGTTAGCTCTTTGCCTGGATTCTTGCCTTCATTAGCAGCCCACAAGTAGCAAAACTGAGTCTTCTTAATGACTCGAGGGCCTATTAATGACAACCATTACTAATGCAGAGAGCTGGCTCTTGGCTTTGCAGAATTCTAGCATATTAGTATATTGAGTGAGGGCTTGAGTGATCTTATCTAAAACTTCATGACGCAGAGAAGCACCTTTCTAAACCCCTTAAGTCTTCGACAATCTCCACCGAGGGGCTTCAGAAAGACCCAAACATGCTGCCAGACTCACATATGTCTCAACCACCTCCTTCCCTTCAGCCTCTTCTCTGACTTCTAGCAGGCACCCTCCATGCCCCAGGCACTGCCCTCCAGGAAGAGGGTCAGCGATGTGGCAGGAAGCTTGAAATCTACTGTGAGGGCAAGTACTGACCAACTGACCAACTCCTGACTTAGCGAGGGTAAGTCACCACATCATGGCTGATTTAAAGACACTTCCATTTGCATCGAGGAGTAAAGTGGACCCCTGGGCATGTTGTTTGGAGCCCAGGGCACCCACCCTCCAAGAGAGCTCAGAATACATGCCCAGGGCAGCAATGCAATGTCAATCTCCACTATTGTGAGGGGGGGAGCACAGAACTGTAGGAGCATAGAGACCCCAAGGCCTACACCATCTTGAAAGTGTCTGGTCCTGTGGCCAGTCTTCTGACACTCATTTAGAAAATGAGTAACAATGAATGCTGGCGCGGACATGAGCGGTGGGGACCCTCGCGCACTGCTGGGGGAAGTGTGGTGACCCAGCCTCTTTGGCAACCAGTATGAGGTTGTTCAAGAACTGTGACTCAGCAATACCCCTCCTGAGCACTTCCTCAGAAAACACACCAAGTCAACATGCCACGGTAACGCCTGCCCATCCACATGGGCTGTAGGAGTCTCACAGTCCTACGTTCTGGAACCAACCTAGGCATCCAGCAGCAGAGGAATGGGTCAGGGGAACTCTGTGTGTGTGTGCATGCACACTCACGCGTGCACATGCACACACTCATAATGAAATGTTCAGCCATAAAGCTAGTCTCATAAATATCGATTTGCAGACTCCACATTTTATATAGTCGGGGGAGATTGTGTGTGAGTGTGTGTGTGTGTATACATGCATGCATACATATATATATACATGTACATGGGTGTGAAGTTGTGTAGGGGAATAAGGCACTGGTGGATTGGGAGAGAAAGGGACAATAGGAGGCAACACAGTTGTGTGGAGATATGTCCAGCACGCACCATATGCCTGCAAAAATATATTTAAAATATGTTCTAGAAAGACAAGACCTTGGACTGTGCACCCTCAGACTAACCACCCTCTCCCCCCACTCTGGCCAAGACTTATTTTGTCCTCCAATCACAAATCGGAGAATCACATCCAAAACATGGGGCTGATTTCAAGCCTTGGAGTCCACACAACTCAGAGATGCTCTGATGGGAAGATGGCTTCTCTGCACAGCAGAGGGCCAAGTATGGGATGGTTTTCCCAGGGTCCTGCAGAAAACAAGGCTCAGCATTCGCCACCTTCCCCTGGGCAGAAATGAGACCTCAGATCCTTGTACTGCTCTGTCCCACACAGAAAGCTGGGGATAAGAACTCATCCTTGCTACACCCCTAGGTCAGAAGGCTAGGGACCAGCAGCACCTCCCTTGGGAGGATGAGCCTGATAATAACCAACTTCAAGAAAAGAGTCAATTAGCTGTCTGGTGACACAGCCACCCACCCTGCCCCTTCCCTGGCAGGTGCTTCCTGGGGTCAGACACAGCCCATAATCACAGCACTAACTTTGCAGCCTTTCTTCCATGGTGAAGAATTTATCCTCATGAGGAAAAAGAAAGTGCACATGTGCATATATAAATATATCAAGTGTGGTTACAATGGGTGTAGCAGTGGTCTGGGTGGCAGCACTCATGGGACCTGTGATGGCTGTGGTGTATCAATCTAGAGACATCCTTCAGTTCCTCAGGGGTGGGGAGAGGAGCAGACTGTTCCAGGAAGACCTCTCTGTGATTTATTGATCAGCTGAAACCAAATTAATTGTGAAATGTTCTATCAAGTGGCTTGCCTCTAGCATTGAAGATTCTGACGTAGGGAAGTTGGGGGGGGGGTGGTGACGAGGGCTTTCTTAGAAGTGGTCCATTCTGGAAAGAAGCAGAGCCCACACATGGTGGGCTGATGAGGTAAATACCTGGGTTCAGAAGCCAGTGGTCTGGGTTTCTAGGAGACCAGAGTGGGGAGTTGCCTTCAGCATGTCCCAAGCTTTGGTGACCCCTGAGAGGTTGTGGCCTGGATTATGTGTGTCTGCCTGTGGATATCTGTCTCTGTTTGTCTGTCTGTCTGTATAAGGCTTCCAGAATAGCAGGCTCTCTGCTTTCTGTCTGTCTCCCAGTGAGGTCCCACCATCATCTGTTATTTATCTTTAATGACCTCTTGGGAAGGGAAAGGGCCTGTGAAGATCTTGTTGGGGTCTCCTGAAGGCCTTCAGAGGGTCTCTTGAGCCTCCCTCTCCTTCCAAAAGGATCTCATGAGGATATATTGAAGATTATCACAGAGATTCTGTTTCAAGACAGCCATAGCCATGTCCAACCTGGTGAAAAGAGACATAGCAACAGAAGGGAGGAAGGAGAGGGTAAGGAAAGAAGGTAAATTGACCCAAGTTTTTTATTCCAGGCAAAGGTCACCCTTGGGCCCCTCCTTCCCTCCTCCACCATGGGAGTCTCCATAATACCCATTCACAAAGTGCCCATGGAGAATGAGGGGTGAGAAGAAGTCTCTCCTTGGCTGAGTTATTGAACAAGGAACAAGTTCAGGCTGAGTACACACCTCAGTGGTCACAGGAAAGCATGCATCACACACGAAGGACATTCATGGCATTAGAACAAATGAGCTGTCCTCTCCACAGGGACAGTGGCGGGCAGCAGGATGAGGGAGATGCATGAAGCCAGGTTTGGTCAAGTCAGTCAGTAAGAGGGGGGCACCCTGAGGACCTACACTTCTGTTCTGTGATTGTCAGGGAGCAACATGACCTCAAGGAGAAGAGAAGTAAATTGCATTCTGATGAACTTTCTGGAAAGTTGCATACTAGGCACTTCTAGCACAGTCTGTGCCAGGAGGTCACCTCCATGGTGGGAGTCATTAGGGCTGCTCCCTGCGGAAAAAGCTCCGGGACAGGACACGTGACTTCTGTATCTCGGGTGGAACCTGCTCCTCCTGCCTCCTGCCATGGTTCCTCCCTGCTCTGTGTCTGCAGGCTGCGGGATGACACACACCCTTCTTGAAGCCAACATGGGCACAGGACCAGGCTGCATGAAGCAGTCACATGGAGGTGGACACCAGGCCTATGGAACCACACAGCACCAAGTCCTGAGCTCTGGGTGGGCACTGGCGGGCAGTTTCCTCTTTCCTTTGGCCATGAGTAGAAGGCGTATCAGTTATCTTCTTGTTTCTGGGACAAAGCACCTGACCAGAAGTAGCATGAGGAATGAGGGGGTTATTTTTGGTTTGCAGTTTCCAAGGGGAGTTCCATCATGGCAGAAAAGGCTTGGCAGGGGCAGAAAGCCAGCCTCATATCACCACATCAGTATGCATGAAGTACGGAGACGGATGAGGGTGAATGCTCAGTGAGCTCTTTCCTTTTAATAACAGGTTTTTAAATTGTTTTGTTGTATTTTATTTATTTGAGAGAGAGAGAATGGTGCACCAGGGCCTCTAACCACTGTAAAAACTCCAGACACATATGCCAGGTTGTACATCTGGCTTGATGTGGGTACTGTGGAATCAAACCTGGTCATTTGGCTTTGCACGCAAGCGCCTTAACTACTAAGCCATCTCTCCAGCACTCTCCTTTTTATTTAGTCTAGGATTCTACCCATGGGGTGGGTCACCCACTGTTAGGGTAAGTCATCCAACCTTAGCTAATCTAGAAACTTTCTCACAACCATCTCTCACCCCTCTTGGGATTACCAGAGTAGGCAGGCCAGGATCTACTCTCAAAGGTATTTTGCTTCATTTTTCATCTTTATTGTTAGTCATTGATCCCTCAGGAACTGACATGGTTTCAAGTGTTGCCAGTGAAGACCTCCTAGGGTCCATGGGAGACAAATTCAAGCTGGCTTAAGCCCATACTGAATGACATTGGTTACTGTCCAGAGAGCTGTCCCATGCAGTGATCAGCGGTAGGCCAATGACAAGGCTGTTGCTAGAGGTTCCTAGCATTCCTAGACTCATAGCTGGACACAAGTGTCTTCCTCTTGGGTTCTCCAACAAACGACTCAGAGTTAGTTCTGATAGGCCAATCTGGGCCATAATGCCCATCCCTCCACCAGTCATGTGGCCAGGACCATGCAGACTGATCCAGGGCTTGGTTGAAAGCCCTGCCCTGTCCTACCAAACACTCATGGATCAAGTAGTGAAAGTAATCCCCCAAGGAACATCAGAGCACAGCTAATAGAAGAAAGGAAAGTAAGTGCTGAGTCACCTCTACAGCACATAGCTAACAGAAGAAAGGAGCGTAAGTGCCGAGTCACCTCCACAGCTAGTTCTACGCAAAGACTAGCAACTCTCCCTGAAGACAGGTGCTATGCCACACTGCAGACGGTGCAAAGAGAAAAGCACAGAGAGCTTAAGCAAGTTGTCCAAATACACACAGTTGGCGAACTGATAGGAATCTTCTGGCCACAGAGGTCTTTGTGGCGAGTCACACAGCACGTTGCTCTGTTATGGCCTCCACACCAACACAGAGCCAGGCACCGAGAACACTGCTCACGGGGCGCCCCCTCTCCCCGCATCCTAGCTGTGTACTTACTAAGGTTTCCCAGGTCTACAGAGAATATCCAAAAGCAAAACACATCAATTTTTACTGTGAATTATTTTTGTTAATAAATGATATATAAGTTTATGCATCCTAATTAACCAAACGTTATTTATTACAGCAATTAAAATTAAGTCATGTAAATTACTGCAATTTTAAGTTCTTGACAAAGCAATAAAGTCCGTTAATGCGTCTCTGTCTTGCTGAGGCTCCCTGAAGCCCTGCCAGCACCCCACACCCTCCAGAGCACAGACAGGGCGGTCGGCAGTCCAAAGGTCAGTGAAGCTTGGGTTCCCCTGGGCTCAGGACCTCTCCAAACCCTCCTCAAAGCAAGGAACAGTGACTCCGGTGCAGCAGCTCCAAGCAGGACATTGTAAAGGCCTAGACCCATGAGCCTGCCCAGACAGACCTGCTTCCAGGAGCCACGCGCCTCTCTCATTATCTCTCGCTCTCATTGCCCTTGCTCTGTCTGGTGACTTGGTGGGACAGACTCAAAATGCCTTCTCTTTACAGCCAACGCTCATTCGTGCATCTATGCAGTCATCCGTCCACCCACCTATCCATTCACTTCTCTATCCATCCCTTTATTATCCACCCCTCCATCAACTCATCCATCCATTTTCCACTCACCCACCTGCCCCACAGTCATCCATCCATTACACACTAAGCCATCCATCTTCTCACACATCCACTATCTGCTCACTTTCTCATCCATTCATGCACCCATCCGCTCACCCTTCCATCATCCACCCATCTTCCCATCTAGTCATCCATCTATCCACCCACCCATACTTCTATCATCCATCCATTCATCTGTCTACTTCTCCATCTATCCACACAGCTGCCTCTTCATCCACCCATCCATCTATCCGCATTGCCATCATCCATTTGTCTATACACCATCCATCCATTTTCCATCCATCCTTTGATCTACACACTCACCTACTCATCCGCCCATTATACATCCTCCCATCATTACTCCATCCATTTGTCCACGCCCCTCATCTCAGCATCCTTGGTGGCATAATGAGTAGTGACAAATTGCTTAAAGGGTCACAAGCCACACACCCAGCCAGGGACCAAGTGAAAAAAAAAGTTAAAGACAACATTTCCTAGCCCCCATCCCTAGGCCCACAAGAGTTCTTGGGGTGAGTGGTTGTTGTCAAGGACACACATACCTTTCCATCAACATCCAGGAGTTGGGGGATTTGTTCCCAGAGATGGAGAGAAAATGGGAACAGTAGAGTGGTGCTTGGACTTATTTTCCAACATTGAACATTGAACACGCCTTGGGCCCCTGCACCACCTCAGGGCTCAGCAAACCCAAAGGCCAGCAGTGGGCCAGGAGGTGAGCAGCTGGGCCTGGGCTGTGGCTCACCTAGTAGGAGCTTCCCTAGAGCCAAGCTGCTTCTCTCTCCGAGAGCCTTCCTCCCTTCCTCACTCTATTTCTCCACTTGCCATCTCACTGTATCTTCCTCTCTCTCTCTCTCAAAGGTGAAGTTCTGTCCAGTTCTATCTGAGGCAAAAATGTGTTTTGTTATCTAACCAAGAACGTTCTGGGCTCGGTAGGGCTACTTATAGTTCCATCACCCAGGAAGAAGCAGAGGTAGGAGGGTCACCATGCATTGAATGACAGAATGGACTGCATCATGAGAGACTCCATCTCAGAAAGAAACAAACAATGAGCCACACCGATGCATCCACTCGCTTTCCATTCTCAGCTTCTCAAAGCCTGAGAGAGAATCTCTAGATCAGAAATGCCACCCCATCCCCTCTCTGGGCACTAAATGGAGGGCAGGTGGGACTGTAATATATGTGCCAAGAAGGTCTACTCTCCATGGGGACATCTCAGAGCAGAGCATTCTCGGGCCTTTACAAAATGCCCACTGTGAGAAATGCCAAATGGCCTGGGGTTTCTGTGTGGGTCTGCCGCTGGGCGATGAGAGAAAATGTATGATCTCTGTCTCCACACATTGAAAAAACAAGTCTTACTCTCCAGTACACAGGCAGGTGACATATGGGGCACTCCTCATCCTTACATAGCCAGCTGCCTCTGTCTTGTCATTCTGTCCATCTTCATGTCTCTCTGTCTCTCGACCTCTGTGTCTCACCTGTCTCTGTCTGTCTGTCTGTCTCTTGCTGTCTCCCTGTTTGTGTCTCTCTGTTTCTATCTCCGCTTCGCTGTTTCTGTCTCTCTTTCTATTTCATTGTCTATGTCAGAGAAAGAAACGACTTTCCTTCTTTAAGCGTTCATCACCTGACACATCAACAATACCCTTCCATATCTTGGCATTCAGATAAGTGTGTGTGTGTGTGTGTGCACATTAGACAAAAAAATTCACTCAGAGAGAGAGAAAAGAGAGGCAAGATAAGAGAAATAGAACAGAGAGCAAGAGGAGAGAGAGTGAATGAGAGAGGAAAGACTTTTTCAAGTTCTCATTACTGGGCAGAAATACTGGTGCTCTTGAGAAAAATGCTCAAGTCTATCAGTATAAGGTGTGTGTGTGTGTATTTGTGTGTGTGTGTGTGTGTGTTAAATGCCTTTCTGCACTGGACTGCCACTCCATGCAGTGAAACAGGAAGTGGGGTCTCCTTCCATGTACTAAAACGTACCCCTCCCTGCCGCAACGAACTCTTCCTTTCATCCTTATGCATGGCATGGCCAGGGAGACACTCTCTGCTTCTCAACCCAGAACAGCACACACCCGACTCCTCTCCTGGCCTCACCACTTCAGAGGAAAGTCTTTCTCTAGAGTTTTCTGTGGCTCCGTGAGAATACTAGCCCCCCAGTATGTGAGTTGCCTACATAGTAAGATGCTCATGCCAGGTTTAAAAGCTTAGGCATGCTCAGAGGGAAAGGTGTGTGTGTGTCTTTCTGTCTTGACTTGCTTCTAAGAAAACAGAAAACTGCTTTGTCATTCTCTGTCTCTGTCTCTTTCTGTCCATGTCTTCATATCCCTGTCTATCTCTGTTTCTCTGTCTCTATCATTCCATGTCTCTCTGAGTCTATTTCTGTCTATTTATGTCTGACATCTCAATCTTTAGTTATCTCTGTCTGTCTCTGTCTCTCTATCTCTTTGTCTCTTTCTCTGTTTATCTCTGCCTGCCTCTCTCTCCCTTTCCCCTCCCCCTTATTCTTATATACCTACAGGGCAGACCAGCTCTGGCATCAGAACTTGCTCGATCACCACAGACACACTACTGACATCCATCATTTGCCTGGTCCTCAAAGGCCCTGGCCTCGGGCCTCAGGCTTCCATCCCCGCAGCCTCACTCCCTTCACCCTGATTGTTTACGTGTCCAAGGAGAAGGAAAGCCTGCATCTACCTCAGTGCCACCCAGATAAGCTGCCCCCCCAAACGCACGCTCCATCCAGCACACACATGTGCGTGCACATACATACACACACTCGGGGAAGAGAGCGGCCCTCCCCATGTGTGAAGCGGCTTTGTGGCTTTTCATCCTGGGAGAGGGGACTGACCGTGCGCTCTGAGCCGAGCATGCATGTAGAAAAATAAGCAAGTGTCTGGCTGTAAGCTCAGAGAGATCATTGCTTGGCAGATGAGGACGCATATAAACAATATCTTTTCACATACAGCTATGTACATGCATGTGAGCTACATGCATGTAGTGCATGTGTGAGGTATAAACACCACCCCCTCTCCCCCGCTGCCCTGGTGAACCCCTGTCTAGTTCTGGCTGTACTCATTGCCTATCCTCTGTCTTGGTTCACAGAACATTGTTGTGCGTGTGTGTGTGTGTGTGTGTGTGTGTGTGTGTGTGTGTCCGTCCCTTGGAAAGGACATCTGAGAGAGCACAGGTCAGATAAGCAGACACACACATGGGCACGCATACACTTCTCTCGGCTTCATCACCTGCAAGGTTACATCTCAGCTCATGGAAAATTTTGTGTGCGTTTGTCACCAGAAAACAACCCCTCCCTCTGTTCCCCCTTCCCTCCCTCCCTCCCTCTTTCTGTCTCTCTGTCTCTCTCTCTTTCTCTCATGGATGTCTGCCCTAAAGCTCCCGACATTATCTCCCACACCCAAGAAAAGCACACCCGTGTCTCATGCGTGTGGGTGACTGTGGTGCACACGCTCATACATGAGCAGAAAATACACCTGCTCGTTGTCTATTACTCTTCCTATAAACAGAAACTGTGTGTTTACTGAGGTAGGATGCCCCCCGCAAACACGTCTCCCCTCTCTCCATAACTTTGCACTCCTGAAACCTTCCATCTTTTTCTCTAGTTCCTGGGGAGAAAACACGCCCGGGGCCCCGAGACTGTCTGAAGCTTTCTGTCACCAGGCAGAACAACCTGCCACACACACACTCACAGGAGCCGAGCAGCACATCAGACTCATGGCTACAGCAGTGTGTGTGTGTGTGTGGGTGTGTGGGTGTGTTCCCTTCATCTTCCCCACACATGTGTGTACCTGTCACACATGTGCACACACACCAGCAGAAATGCCCCTGCCCACCAAGTGTGACCACTGAAAAAACATCTCTAGTTCCTGACACCTAAAAACCCATCTCCATGCCTGTCTGCAGAAAATGACTTCTGTGTCCTGAGCCATTTCCTCCAAAGACTTCGTGGCTGGGAGAAATGAGCCACCCACACACAGAGGGGGGCATGGGAGAGGAGCCCCTGCCTCACCCCCTGCCTGCACCTGCCAGTTGTGTGTGTGTGTTTGTGGATGGTTATATAGGAAAAAATTCCCCCTTTTATCAGTCAATTTTGCAAATCAAAAATTGTTTTTTTTCCCATGCAGAAATCTCTACAGCCTGCCTGTCTCTGTCTGTCTGTCTGTCTCACACACACTCAAGGAAGTGTGACTTCTCTCAAGACAAGACATGTCACCAGAAACCAACACATTAATGGTCCTCAGCTCACAGAAACGTGTGTCTCGAGGCAGAAAGCATTCTTTTTGTCTTTCATAACCCCTGCCCCTTTATCTCCCTCCCTCTCCCTCTCTTTCTCTCTCTCTCAGAAGAATTGTGTGCTCTTAGGGTCATAATCGGGGGAAAAGTCCACGTTGTGCATCCCTGCAAACAGAAAATTTTTTTTATTTGTTTTTGTTTTTTTGAGGTAGGGTCTCACTCTAGCCCAAGCTGAGCTGGAATTCACTGTGTATTCTCAGAGAAAATGTTTTTTTTTTCAAGCCTATAAAAGCACCCAAAACACACACACACACACACACCTCACACAGTACAGGCCCATGGCTCTTCCCTGCTTGTGCTACGTGCAAAACAAACACAGCTCCTTGCCATGCAGAGATTTACAACACACTTATCTCCAGGAAAAAAAAAAAAAACAAAATAACAGCATTTTTTACTCAGAAAAGTCACCTGTGAAAAGTGACTGGGCAGAACACCACCCCCCATAAAATATAAGCACATGTTCACCCCCATCTTCCACACCAGTGTGTGTGTGTGTGTGTGTGTGTGTGTGTGTGCACGCGCATGTCGGGGGGAGCTCAGTGTATCAGGACCTTTTTCCCACAGGCAGAAAAATGCACGCTGCCTTTCCATGCAAGGAAACAACTGCGTGGAGCTCACAGAGATGTGCCCACCACACACACACACAGCTGTGTCTGTCTCCTAAGCCACAGCACTCGGAACACCGCCACCGTGACGCGGCTACACAAAGACGTCTGCGGCCAGTCCTGCTCTTTCCCACGCGGGAAAATCTCCCTCTAGGCTTTCCATCACTGGGACAAATAACTCTCCTCCTCAAAAGAACACACATGAGATAGGAGCACACAGCAAGAACAGAGGTGTGTGTGTGTGTGTGTTCCTAAGCAAAAAAAAAAAAAAAAAAAAGAAAGAAAGAAAGAAAAAAAGAAAAGAAAAGAAATACATTTGTCTCCATGGGGCAGAAAAACACAAGTACTGTTTATCCAAATGGAGGAGAAATTCCTCTTTCTTTCTCTATCTCTCTTTCCCTATCCCCATGCACACAGGGTCTCTCTTGGGCTCCATTTCTGGCAACCATCCCTCCCCCCATAGACACACACAAGTGTGTGTGTGTGTGTGTGTGTGTGTGTGTGTACGTGTGAGTCTCTAGGCAGAAAATGTCCTCCTACATCTCCCACTCTTTTTCTTTTGGAAAGGTTTCCTCTGCAGCAGCCAAGAAACACAAGGAGTTAGAGGAACACACACACACGCACACACACACACACGCGCGAGCGCGCGCTCAGGCCCCAGATACAGCGTTTTATGAACACAAGCAGGGCATGCAGAAACCTGTGGATCTGTCTTTCCCTGCACACGTGTGTGTGTGTGTGTGTGTGTGTGTGTGTGTGTGTGTGTGTGCTCAAAGAAGAAAATCAACCTTTCCCCCTCTCTGTCACTCTCTCCCTCTGGTGGAAAAAAAATCATGATTTAATGCTCCTCTGGGGCCTCGGGCCCTAGCCTTTACCCTCACTGGGGCTGGAAGCTCACAGACCCCAAGATGCCTAGCCTGCCCTCTCTCCTGGAAAAGGGACCTGGGTCTGGGGTCTCTCTCTCTCTCTCTCTCTCTCTCCTCTCTCTCTCTCTCTCTTCTCTCTCTGTGTCTCTGTCTCTCTCTCTCTCTCTCTTCTCTCTCTCTGTCTCTGTCTCTCTCTCTCTCTCTCTCTCTCTCTCTCTCACACACACACACACACACACACACTTTTCCAAGACTGGAAAATGGTACTGTGTCACCAAGCAGGCACAAAACCCATGTGTAACTCCCTGGGTACGCGGTGACTTCGCTAATAGGAAGGCGGAACACAGGCCGCTCGCTCTCCCCATACACACAGAGCAGTGGACCCTGGGGGAAATGGTCTGTGCCTCCCCACCTCAAAAAAAAAAAAACCTTCCTTAGCCATAAAGGGCACCCTGGGGATCTAGTGACACCCTCCGGGCCAAATGCCATTGCCCAGAGGCACCTAGGACCCTTCCTTCCTCCACTGCCCAAGGGCACCCCACTTGTCAACAAGATGCAATGCCCCCGGGTAAGGAGGTCTCAGTCTGGGGCAGGTGGGGGTCCTCGCCTGCCTCTCTCCCCTCTCCCCATCTCATCTCCTTCGGCCTCCCTGAGGAGCGACGCGATCAGCCGTGACTTTGCCCCTAAGCCCAGAGTGGGGGCCCGAGGCCGGAAGAGGGTCTGCGGATTCGGCGGTCCCGCCGCCCCCACTGCGCCACCCTCACCCGCTGCCCAACAGCGCGGCCACGCGGCTGCTGGCGGAACTGCAGCTCAGCTTCAGCAGCCAGCCCTAAGCAAGCAGCTCATGAGATGGAGGCGCTTTTCTGCAGTTTTCCGGGAGACGCTGGTTCCCAAGCCTAGAGGAAACGTTCCAGAAATTTCCTTTTCTTTTCTTTTCTTTTCTTTTCTTTTCTTTTCTTTTCTTTTCTTTTCTTTTCTTTTTTCTTTTCTTTTCCTTTCTTTTCTTTTCTTCTCTCTTCTCTTCTCTTCTCTTTTCTTTTTTCTTCTTTTCTCTTCTCTTCTCTTTTGCAATGCAAGTATTTACTTTAGGGGTCCACAAGGCCTGGTACACCAGAGCTCAACGAACCTCCTTGAGACCCCAAGAAAATCTTGTGTCCCAAAATCCTCATAATAGGAGAAAAAGATGATGACATTAAATTAAAAGAGAGACTAATGGGGCTGAAGAGATGGCTTAGCAGTTAAGAGCTTGCCTGTGAAGCCTAAGGACCCTGGTTTGGGGCTCGATTCCCCAGGACCCTTGGTAGCCAGATACACAAGGGGGCACACACGTCTGGAGTTCTTTGGCAGGGGCTGGAGGCCCTGGCTCCCCCATTCTCTCTCTGCCTCCCTCCCTCTCTCTCTCTTCCTGCCACTTTCTCTCTCTGTGGCTTTCAATTAAATAAGTAAAAATTATCCAAAAAATTCTTAATTAATTAATTTTAAAAAGATACTATTGGAGAGAGGGAGGAGATATAACTGAGAACAGAGTTATGACGGGGAAAGTGGGGAGAGGGTGGAAATACCATGATTTGTTGTCTTTAAGTATAGAAGTAGTCAAATGCATATACATATATGCATATTGTATATATGTATGCACATACATACATACACATACACATATATTTTTTAAAGAAAATCTCCTGTCCTAAATTAGGGGTGGTCTTGTCCCCTTCTCACCTATGTAGCATATCTATAACTCATTTTCCCTGCCTCACAGGTGAGAGCATGCACACAAGCCCACAGACGAGGGCTGAACTCTGTTACCTCACTAGGGAAACTAGTTGACCACACCATGTGCCTTTTTGGGCCTCTGTTCCCCATCTGAAACCGGATGTATCTGCATACTGCTGGTAGAGGATCTGGGGTGGGTACTGAGCCTCATGAAGCTCCACACTGGGAGAGCTGTGTGCAGGGTCAGGTGGCTTCCAGAATGGCATCTTGCTACTAGTATTAACCCAACAGAGCTCTCTGTCTCACAGATACCTGGGTCTCCCAGCTTGGCCCCTGGGATGACTGTGGGATGGGCAGCTCTGCAGCTGTCCCAGTGGGGATTCTCCAGGGAACGGGATGTGGAGAACTCTGGTTCTGCTGGGGGGAAAGTGGTTATGCTCAGGATCTATGGGGCCAGGGCAGCCTCCTCTAATGCCCCCCCCATCTCCTCTTGGCAATGATGAGCTCAGCTCAATGGCTGATGTAAATACCTCAAAGAGCAGAGTTTCTTTCGCTCCCAGTTTCAGAGGGCTTACCCCTTGTTGGTCCTGTGCTTCGTGGCCAGCTGGGAGGCAGAGCAGCGTGGCTGCTGGGTGAGTGGGGAAGGAGTTTCTTCATGGTGGGCAGAAGACAGAGGAAAGGGCACAGAGACAGAGGTGAGGGCAAGATACAGAGCCCAGAGAGAGGTCCTCACTCTAACTAGAACCTGCTACCTGCCTTTCACCCTTTTCCAATAATGCCATGAAATGGGACTTTATCAGTTAAGGGGTCAATCAATCCAGAGAATAGGTCAGAGCCCTCGGGCTCTCTGAAAACACCATCACAGATCCCCCCGACCCCCATTGTGCAAATCTCCAGGAGATTTTCAATCCCATCAAGTTGGCAATCAAGATGAACCATCACAAACTGAGCTTAGTTCATTTAAGTCATAAAACAAAACAGAATTATCCATAAAGGACCAAGTCTTTCTGCCTCTTGGCCAATTTTTCCCAATAATTATTGAGCTCCAAATGTGTCTGGGTGCCAGTGTCATGCTCCATGCTGAGGTCACAAGCTTTGCAAATCACGCCTTATGTCCTGGATGAACCTGTGGCATCCTGCGGCACATCCTTCGCAGGGAAACAGTCCGAGGCAGGCTCTCTTTAGCGTGCCTTTTTGTTTATCTACTTATTCTCTTCTCCCTTTCTCTGCCTCTGTTTCTGCACCTTGCTCTTGCTTCTTCTCTGTTTGGCAGGTGGCACACACACCCACACTCATTCACACACACACACACACACACACACACACTCATATAATGCTTTCATTCGTTAAATTATTATGGCATTGGCTTATTTCACCTGTTCTTTAATTTCGGGGCTCATGTTTGTGCAGAGCATGACACTTCATACACAGCAGCGGTTCGGATTTCGTGGCAGATGGTGTCTGTCTGGTCTTCAAGTTTAGGGCGGGGAGGGGTCAGTCATGCTTCCCGTAATAAGGCTGAAAGTTGTATAGGCCACATTTTCAAGGGACTAGTTTTAATCACAAACATACTGGTTCAGATCACTGCCTAGAAAACTAGAAGTTTCCAGGTCCCTGGGGTGGCATTCATGTGAGAACAGTACAGGTTGTTTTGACTTGGGGGTATGATGATGCCTTGCTTGAAGGATGCATGTGACAGGTGCTAGCTGAACTCTATGGATTGGAAACAGTGCCTCTGACCTCACTTTTCTCAAGCAGGATGAAATATTCATATATTATGTTCTGTTTACACAGATCCGTCCCTTTTTGCTGTCAATAGGAAGGAAACCAAAACAGGACATAATTATTCACCATCAACCAGGAACAGTGAGCAAATGACTTGGGGCCACCCCTGGATCAAGAGAAACTGGACAGGCCACCCAACCCCAGTGGGCTGATCGGGTATGGCACTCTTCTCCCTGTAGAGGTGAAGTTTGAACTCTTGAGGCATTACTTCTTGGAAGGAGAGGGGACTGAGGAAGAAAAGAAACAAGAAAGAAGGGAGTGGAGAGGCATCCCAACTAACCACTAACCACACAAGAATGGAGACCTAAGTTCATGTGAACACCGGGCAGACACGGTGCCCTGCCAGTAATACCAGGGCCCGGGAGGTAGACGAGCAATCTACCAGATAGCTGGCTGGCTTGTCTAGCCAAATTGGTGAGTTCTGGGTTCAAGTAAAAAAGATCCTGTTTCAATAACTACAGTGGAGTGTGATCAAGGAAGACACCTGATGCAGACCTCTAGCCTCCAGTCTTTCATGAGCGTACACACACAACCACACATGTGCTCCTACCCCCATGAAAACCACACATATATGTGCAAAAAAAAAAAAAAAAAGAGAGAGAGAGATGGACATGGGCCCCCTTCAGAGGAGAAAAAAATAGAGTGGCATTCATCCACAGGACCCAGCCAGCAACCTGCCATCTCTATTTACTGAGCCAGTTTCCTTGACACAGGTATGTAACTTAACTATGTTTCATGCTCCGGGATGTGCTCAGCCATCTTTAAAGATGATGACCCTGAAAGTTCACAAAATCAACCATATGTCATGTGAATGAGCTGGTTTCTGCTTTCCTCAGGCATAACCCACTAGGAACAAGCAAGATAAGATATCTCAAAGTGGTGGGGGGGCTCTCCAGGGGCATACTGTCTAGTCTCCGTCAACATGGACAGTTCATAAACCAGGCAGAACCATCTGGATCACACACACCCAGCACATGTGGGGAGAAAGGAGAAAGCAAAGGGTTATCTCTGCATATGCTAACTCATTACCTGAGGAGAAAGAGAAGAAAATTCCTACTGATAACAGGTTACAAGAAGCATTTGTGAGGTAAACACCCCAAGGGTGTTTATCACACAATAGGGGTATCTGCTTGTATTTCCTAAAGTAGTCTCTCAAGATAACAATCCAGTCAAGAAAGTAAAACTTAAAACCTTTGACGTCTTCTTTTCAACTCCTTTCAATAAGGATGAGGGAGACAGGGCGTGGGGCCAAGCCTGCACCAAGAACGATACAGAAAAAATATTGACAAGAGAATTCACGTTGTTTCGGCCAGTAACATGCCCCGAGAAACCTGATGGGGCCGTTCACATCCACTCCACGCCGGGGCTTCGGGCCCACAGTGGCCCCAGTGAAACAGGCACACAGGCCCTGCTCGCTCACTCATTAGGCATCACTGTTGTCCCAGCTGTCACTTCATTGCCCTCGCTTCATTTACTCGCTCTGAAATGATGGAGAATTGATGCCTCAGACTGTCTGCTCCGTCATGACTGGTTTCCCCTTATTTGTGCAAAAATCAAGTTCACATCCGCTGTTGCCAAGATCCAGGGTCCACGCTGAGCCACTGGCCCCAGCACGGGAGTGCACCAGCTGCTGTAGGGTCACCCCCCCCCCCCCACCGCACAGTCCTCTGCTGGGGCTGGTCAGCATGGCCAGATCTTCTCCATTTCCCAGTGAAAACCAGAGCCCTAAGCTATGGTTCCACATAAGCCTCATGGCATGTATGTGTCCGCAAATGAATGGTGGGTGGCGCGGACCCTCTGCAATGGGCACAGAAGGCTTTACCCTCAAGGAATTCAACATATTCGAGAGGATTCCATGACCTCTCCCAGGGAGCCGGTCAGTACTCAGGGCAGAGTGCTCACAGCCCCATCGCCTCAGGAGGGTCCTTCACCTCCACAAGGGAGGCCCTCACAGGGGCCTTGGCACACTGCGAGGCGGGTCTCCTTCATGACCTACCACCTGTGGCCGTGCTGAGCCCTGAGCAGACACTAGGGCACAGAGAACAGCTGGGTTGGGTCATTTCAGAACCAAGAGGAATGTTCAAACCAAGTCTTTGGGTGTCATTTCCTCTGGTCTCCTTGGAACTCCCAACCTCATGGACGTTTCTTCAGTGCTAGTATCGGAGATCAATAGTCCCCTCAAAGCAACGACGCACTCACCAGCCCCTCGACACACACATGATGCCACTTTCAGGTAAAGCAGGGGTACCTGGTGATAGCTAGAGACATCTTTTTGTCATACTGGGGCACGTCACCCACATCAGATGGAGGTTGAGAGAGTGACTGAGGTGGTTTTCTTAGGGTTACATCTGAAAACAGAGTCCTCGCTGAATACTGACCTGAACTTCTGGGCACCCTGCCTGGAATATGGGCATCTCAGCCAGCCACCACCTCTCCCCATGGGCCAGAGATGTCCCTGGCGTAGCCAGTTCTGGAGACCCTCACAGAAAGATGGCATGTGCAGCCCCCAGGGCTGATTTCTTGGTTTTCTGAAGCAAGTGGTTTGGGAAACCTTCAAAAGCCGGGCTCAGGGGAACAGCCCACCCTGTGGCATTAACGTGTGAGGGAGCTTGTGCCAAACTCAGTTAAGGCTTTTTGCCTAAACCTCACATTCTTGGAGTATAAAAGAACAGCGTCTGCATTTTCATATATTTTTAACATGTAATATTCCAAGAAGTCTGAATAATAAACACTGATAGAACCAATTTCTTCCCTTCTTTCCCACACTGCAGGATTTGGCTGGTGTTTCCAGATGTTATAGCCATTACTGCCATGTAGGGTCACATCCAAGATGAGCAGTGGGCACTCCAGAGTCCAGCATGACACCTAGCCAGTCCAAGGCCTGTTGCACAGATGCAAAATCATAGGCCAGAATTACTCAAGGCACAGGGGGCTTCTTAAGCAAGAGGGTCTGTTTTATTTGCCCTACACCCCACTAAGTTGGACAGTGACATCATTCTTTTAACAGCCCCATAGAAAACCTGCCCAGCAGCTGGGCTGTTCTTGTCCTGGAAGAAGAGACACAATGGAAGTGCCAGCAAAGGCCACGCCAGCTGCTGTGGCCTGATCCAAAATTCCCCTCTGGAGCTGACCATGTCTGAGCCCCTTTAGCAGGGTCAGAGCATTTCATTTCACAGTTAGGGCTCAGGATTTTAGACCACAGGGGAATAGAAGAGAGATTTCACCTTCTTGGGGCCTTTTGCTCGCTCTGAGGGGTATGAAGATAGACCCCACTCAGATCTAAGCTAAAGGGTACTGGGACCTCTCATGCAAGCAAGGCCTGGTACCACAACCCCCTCTTTTTACAGCACTGCGCAAAAACACTTCCCTGAATACTGAAAAACAGTTCTGTCGCCCTTAAAAATAAGAAAACAGTTCAATCTCTCCTTATGACGCAGGTTACAGACATTTTGGGAAAGCGCTCTAGCGCCATCTAGTGTCACTTGGCAGAAAGGATTCGAATGTTCTAGAAACTTCTAGACCTGTTTTCTATGAGCTGTGGCCCAGCATCCAGTGTTCTCATCTCCAGGTTTACAGCTCTTGGCATCTGCTCCCCACTGATTTCCTAGGGGACCCAATGACCCCTATCAAGTGAAAATGTTATGTGGGGCCAAAGCTGAGCTAAGCCAGTCACGCATCTCTATCCCAACTCCCTGGGGCCCTTCCTAGCAGAGTGGGGGGCCGTGGGGGATGGCAGCTCCTGTCAACACAGCAGACAGAAAGAACTTGGGGTCAACCCTGGCCTGGTCCTCTCAAGCTTTCCAAATGTCACTCACAAGTAAATTAGGTAATTAAGGAAGGTAGATTTGCTGAAAATTAGCCCAAGATTGCAAGTCAGCGCCGTTTGTGTGCTCAGAGGGGCCTGGCCGGGCCAGGCAGACCCCCTTGTTTACCAAAACTGTCCCGCCTCACCTCTGCTTTCCTTCCAGCTAATCAGCCCCCCTGGTTTCTTGCTCTGGCCGGATGTCTGGGAACTTTCAAGGCTCATGTGCGTCTCTCACCACCCAGACAGGCCCAGTGAGCCATGCTCGCAGAGCTTGGGTTTCAGCAGCCCCAAGGCAGGGCTAGTCCAGCCAGTGCTTCATCCACCCCAGCAGGGAGGGAGAGGCTGTAGCTGGGTGCTGAGGAAAGGAAGGAGCTCATGCTCATCCTCCATGCCCCCACCCCATGCAGGGGCCCTGCAGCCTGGGCACCCAGAGAACATTCTGGAGACACTTCTCCTCAGAGAAACTGTCTACCCTAACCTCTTACGGGGGCCCAGTGTGTTTTCTGGATGCTTCTCAAGGGCAGTGTCAGGGTGTGTACCACAGTTGCCTTGGCTCATGTGAAAATGAAAAGTTTGAATTTTTGGATTAATTTTGGTGGTGGTTCCTAGCACACCCTGCAGGGAACATGGAGCCAAATCTAGAGACACTTCAGGTCACATGGTACTTGCTTCTGGCTATGTGCTCCTGTTGCTGGGGTACACCCATGGGTCCAAGACACCCCGACCCCTGCACCAAGCCTGAGGGCTTCTTAGTGTCAGCTGCCAAGATGGAGACCAGGCCTGGCTCACAGCAGCCAGCTCAGGTCCACAGTGCAGGCTCATGAATTGTCACGCCAACACCCTGTGCTGTTCTCCTCAGGCCACTGTCTGAAGGACCACAGAGTGGCTCCAGACAGCATGGATTCACTGCTTCACAGTCAGGGTGCTGCTAAGATGGAAGCTGGGGGCCGAGTCCACCCATGTCCCTCCGTCTTCCAACCGTGCCAGGCCACCTACTGCCTTGGCCAGCGGCTCTACCCTCCACCTTCAAAGCCAGCTGGTCAATCTGTGTCAAGCACCATCTTGTTCTTGCTTATAAGGAATTCTTCTGTTGTAAGGAGTCTGCGACTCCATCACACTTGAAAAGTCCTTGTTGTCAAGTGATGTTACACAGTTGTAGGTTCAAGATCTGGCCCAGGCCTCAGCCCCCACATTTCTGCCGTGCAAGACTCTCTACGGTCCTACCCTGACTCTTCCAACACATGTCTCCCAGGGTTGATGATGTGGAAGCAAACTCCTCTTTACTGCCGGCTGCTACAGTAAACATCAATGTCATCAGCGTAGAACTGCCCAACTGGATCCCCAGAAAGCAAGTGTGTGTGTGTGTGTGTGTGGTGTGGTGTGACTAGAGGAAGTGGAAGGCACAAAGGCCAGGCACTCCCCTCTGAGAACCTTCACTAAGCCTTGATGAGTTTTCATCACTGTTGTTTTGATACTGTGGTTTGAAGCCAGAGACTCAAACATGCCAGGCAAGTACACTACCACTGAGATGCATCCCCAACCCTCTTTTTACTTTTCATTTTGAGCAGGATCTCTCTCAGTTAGCCCAACAGGCCTTAACTTGTGACTCTCTCCAGTTTCGAAACATATAGGCCTATACCACTTGGCCTTGTGAGACTTGATATTTAAGAAATGTTTTGCAATGGGAGACAAAACAGGAAGCACAGAGGTTTCCAGTGAATTCCCGACACCCCTCCCTGAGCTTCTGGGACTGGCTTCTACTTCGATGGGACCTGTTGCTGTGGACAGAGCAGCACCAGCAGGCACGTCAGCCAAAGCCCGCCAGTTACGTTGGGGTCACTCAGTGGTGTGCGTTCTGTAGGCTTAGAGAAACGTATAAAGCCGTGCACCCGGTAGCACAACTCCACATGGGTTCATTTCACTGTCTTATATGGCACTGCAAGTTCTTCCTGTACCTGTCAGGTAACGGTGAGCAGGTGCCCTATTCCTGGTGCCTACTGATTTTGAACCCTCCTTTTAGCTTAAAATGCCCGAGAGTGGAGTATGGTTGGGTGAACAGCCTGGCGCCTTTTCAGATAGCCTTCTTTCACTCGCAAGATGCTCAGAGAGTCCTTCCTGGTCTGCAGCTTTTCATGTTTGTGAAGTTTTGAGGCCATCTGTTGGCATGATGCTGTGATGCTGTGAAGTCAAATGTTATTTCTTTTGCTCATCACTGTGACCAAATACTTAACAGATATAGAGAGTTCATTTGGCTCATCGTCTGAGGAGGACAGTTGGTTAGGGCAGGAAAACATGGCAGAAGGTGGCTCTACGACAGCCAGTGTGAAGCCGCATGCTCACATGTCAGTGAGTCAGGAAGTGGAGAAGCAGATGGCGGTCTTCATTTGGCTTCTTTGCCCTTTTATTCGCGCTGGGACCTAAGCCCATGGAGTGACACTGCCTATATTCAGAACTGCCCTTTGGAAAAGCCCTCTAGGCACACACCTTTGGGTGCACCATTCAGGCCCTAGATGTTTCCTAATCCAATCAAGTTGATAATCAAAATTAACCCTCACATGTCAGATGTCAACGTGTGAGATGATGCCATTAGACCCCCCACAAAGCCACCAAAGAAGAAATGTGTTTGTCACCCTAATACTGGAAACCCATACCCACCCCAGTCCTTTCCGAACAGTGACACTGACCTACGTCCAGTGGTGACCAAGTGGCAGCTACTTCCCAGTGGTTATCTGTTTTCTTGCAGGGAAACTCACATTCCTAAGAAATGTCACCTGTGTGTGAATGGACCCGCATCTGGGCCAGCTCTGAGGCCTTGTGTCTGGCAGTATTCCTGTGGGCTGGGGTAGGTGGTAATGTGACAGGGACTCTGCAGCTGCTTTTACTGAAGGGAACTGGCTACTCACCCGGGTCCACAAGGTAACTGAGAGGGTGGAAGCCTGGCATCTCTACCTTCAACTTGTGTCTATCTCCTGTACCTGAGGCCAGACTCCTGCTTGAATCTTCATATGTATGCCAGTCACTCAGAGAATATCTGTCTGTGCATTCAGGGCAAACATCAAACTCTGTAGCTCAAAGTCCAACAATTCTAATCAGGGACGAGTCTCTGGAGTTCCAATTCAGCCCCTCCAGCTAGGATTCTTACAGTCCTGGAAAACTTCACCCAGTGCCAGCAGCTCTCCTTGACAGCCATCTCATAGTCCTGGCATCTCCACTGGGTCTCCACTGCAACCAACGTTCATCCTAATGGCTCCATTGGGCTCCATGCAGGTAGTTCAACAAGCCTGCTTCACACTGCCCATGGCCATTTCCAAAATACAAAACTGTGCTGCAAATTCAAAGACCCTCTCTTTCCTGCAATTCTTATATTCCATAATACCTGGTGGGCTACCAACTTGTTAATACAGGGGGCAATAAAGCCAACTTTGAAGAATAGGACACTCCTTCAGCATTCAGTCCCCTTCAAAAGACTCTGCTTTCTTCCTGTTGTCCCAGTGCAGGTCAGTTGCCCAATCTCAATGGTTTTAATCTCTCATACAATTGCAGCTGAATGGGTAGAAGTTTCAGCCCAAAGATTTCTTTCTGTGCCATATCCCTCTGCTCACACCAGTCCATTTCTACACAATGCAACCCTGCACAAGTTCTCAGGACAGGGGCATAACAGCAAGCCTCTCACACAACTTGCTTCTATCCCAGTCCAGGTAAAGCACTTTCTCACCCTCATAAGCCAAACCTCACAGTCCACAGTTCTTACTGCATTCAGGTCTTTCAACTCTGATCAGAATAGTCCATCAAGCTGTACTTACAGCACTGTAAGGCATCTCTTAGGCCAAGATTTCAAATTCATCCACATTCCTCCCACACATCAGTTCCAAAATGCCAAAAGCCACACAGGTTTCTAGCAGTATGACCCCACTTTTAGGTACCAACTTTATTGTTGCAGCAGGTTCTCACTACTGGCAGAAAACGCCTGACCAGGAGCATCTTATGGGGGAAAAAGGATCTATTTTGGCTTACAGACTCCATGATGGCAGGAGAAAATGGTGGCATGAGCAGGTTGGTCATCACCTTCTGGCCAACATCAGGTGGACAACAGCAACAGGAGAGTGTGCCAAACACTAGCTAGAGGAAGCTGGCTATGACACCCATAAGCCCATGCCCAATAATACACTGCGTTCAGTGGGATTTGATTCCCAAATTGCCATCAGCTGGGGACCTAGCATTCAAAACACTTAAGTTGATGGGGAGCACCTGAAGCAAACCACCACACTGCCTAACCATCTTGTTGTTCCTCTGCATGGCACAGAGATGCCACAGTCCCAAATCAGCAGTCACCTGGGAGTCCAGAAAGAGTAAGGCCTTGGAAGCAAGACTGCCCACCCCAGGCTGAGAACAGTAGTCTGTAAGGGAGAGACTTCGCTCTGGAGAAGATCAGCTTCCAGGAACCCGCTTGGTCCCTTCCATCAAGAACACAGGGATGGGCAGGGCTGCACCTTGAGCAGAACTGCTTATGATGCCTTCCCCTTGCCCCCTGCCCCACTTCTTCCTCTGTTTAACCCTAACTTCATATAAGTACCCCTAAGATTGACTCGAGGTCATTGACCCCCCCCCCCCATTTGTTCCTTTTCCCAACACTTTGATTAAATCTCCTCTCTCTACCTTGTATCACTGGACGTCTTTTCAAGTGGTACATTGGCATAGTGGCTGAGTCTTGTTTGTTGGGACTGATGGAACTGGGGCTCATTG
Organism: Jaculus jaculus; assembly: GCF_020740685.1. Taxonomy (NCBI): domain Eukaryota; kingdom Metazoa; phylum Chordata; class Mammalia; order Rodentia; family Dipodidae; genus Jaculus; species Jaculus jaculus. The sequence goes on from NC_059109.1 coordinate 137,685,605, forward strand.
TAGCTTCGGTTACAGTGAGGACTCAGCTGAATGTCCTGGTTCCTCTTACCCCGTGAGACCATAATTGTTCTGGTCCCACCTCTACCTTGAGCCCAACTTGGGGTTTACCTAGCCAACACCTCCAGCTGTGGCTGGTGGCTATGAGCTCACACTGCCACTGACAGAGGCTGTGGCAGTGTCTCTGCTAATTATTTCTTTTTTTCTGATTAAAGTAATAGCCAGACTTCAAAACTATTAATCTAGCAATAAATTCTTAGGAGAAATTTATTGCTGTGCTTGTATTTCAGAGATTGGTTGGATCCCCCTAGAAGGCATTCAATTAAACACTGAAAGTAGAAAATTCACACAAGATAGAGATGGTGCCTTTTGACTGAAAGTTGCAAAGACTGTCTTCTGTTTACTCATTGAATGCAACAGATGGCTTCAGAGGTCAAGAAGTGACAGAGGCATGTGACAGGTTCATGGTGAGCTTGTCACAGAGCCATGCCATTTCACTTCACTGTTTCCCAACACTCTGTTTCTGGATCTGGGTTTTTTAGAGGGTTTTTATTCCACTCAGTGGCCCTGGGAACTCTCCAAGGTTTCTGAAGGTGGCTTGATCTCGTCTTTGTGGTTGAGATTTCACATGGAGTCAGGATGTCACCAAGACTGTGGAGAACTGGGGAACAAATGAGAGAAGGGAAGGAAACGTCATAGGGAAGAAAGTGAAAAAACGAAAGAACATAAGGAAGGAGTGAAGAGAGGTCTGCTTCCAGAAACCTCTGATAAAGGTGTTCAATGATGGGAGCAAAAGTGGGTTCTGGAGACATCAAGGCCTCTGTGCAGGACAGGAGCAGTCGTGGGCGTCTAGGAGGGGGTTCCACACGTGTGGCACAGTGTCAGTCACTGTCGTCATCACTTTCATGCTGTTGGGACAAAGCACCTGACCAAAAGCAGTTGACAGGTGGGACATTGTTTATTTTGCCTTTTGCTCTCCAGAGGAAGCTATATGATGGTAGGGAAAATATGGCAGAGTAGAGGCTGGACATCACCTCCTTGCCACCGCAGCAGGAGAGTGGGCCAGCTAACACTGACAAGCCTCGTGGTTCACTCCCAGCAACACACCTCCTCCAACAAGGCTCCGCCTCCCAAACTGCCACCACGTGGGGAAGCAAGCTTTCAGAACACATGAGTTCCTGGGGGACATGTAATGCAAACCACCACAGTTACCATCTCGCTGCTGTGACAAAATACCTGACAGGAGCAACTGAAGGGACAAAGTTTGGTTCACAGTTGGAGGGCACAGTCCATCATAGTGGTGAAGGCATGGTGGCAAGGAGTGTTAGGTAGCTGGCCACAGGATGTCTGAGTGAGGAGGCAGAGAGGTGAACGCTGGTGCTCATCTTGCTTTGTCCCTTTCGTATAGTCCAGGACCCAGTGCATGTTATGTTACCACCCACATTTAGGATGGGTTGTCTCCCCTCAAGCTAATCTAGAAACTTCCTCACAGGTACACCCAGAGGTTTGTTCTTGGATTTGTCTAGATCCAGTCAAGCTGACAACTGAAATACACCATCACAGACACTCAGGTCATGAACATCAGCGATGTTGTGCATCCCAAACTCAGGAGCTGGACAGCACTGCTGTTGCTACAGGTTAGAAGAGAGGTGTCTTCCCGGGTTTGGCCCCATGTAGCAGAGTGGGATGAAGGCCCCAAGATGCACTGAGCATCCAGGAGCAGCTGGTATGAAGGAGTTTCACAGGTCAGCATACAAGGTGAAGAATCAAGGCTCACATTGGGAGAGGAGGACTTAAAGAAGACCTGGGACCATCACCATTCAATGTTTCCTCCATGTCTCGGGACCACCCACAACATGTTACACACAGTGAGAGGCAAACACGCAGCCCTGCCTTGGGCAGCTCAGGTGCAGTCCAGCAGGTAGTAGGAGTCATGGGAAGAAAAGCTCATGAAGGAGGGAGCACCCTGGTGGCTGTGAAATTTTACAGAGAGGTTTCAGGCATGTTTTTCTTCCTCCATCCACCTGCCATGTGTGTTTGATGACATCATATCTTGTGGGCAGTTGGAAAAGAGCCCATGTTTCTTGTTCCTCAGTAAACACTGCTTGACAGGGACCATGGAGGCTCCTCGTGGAAACCCTTCCCCATGTCTGCATCCTGGGACAGAATGGGTGCCACTAGCAGCCAATTTCTAGACCTGCTTTGGGTGACTACAGTAGCCCTGTTGGGGTCCAAGCTCTGCCAACCCTACCATATTCATGGGAGTATCACCCAGTACCTGGAGTCTAGAAGTGATGCAGCTGGATCAATGGTCAGATGACTTTTATCATAAGAGCCAGCACAATCTCACACTGCCCTTTCTGGGGGGCACTGCTCAGATTCTCCTCTGAAAATGAAGAAGCTGGAGATTGGGGAGATGAAATTCTGATTTCATTGGACATGCCCAAAGCTGCAAGTAAGTGTCAGGACATGGCTCAGCCTAGGGCTGTGGAGTCCCATGAGGGTGGACTGGGGCTTCCAGTTCTCAGATCCATGACTATTCTGTCCCCACTGATGCCACAGTGTGATGCTATAAATAGACTTGAGTCAAGTGTTTCTCATTGCTTCTGGGTCCCAGTGTATCACAAAGAAGACTCAGAAAGCAGACCCCCCCCCCCAGGTACCCATTTTTCCTGTCCCACTCTGCTCCTTCCCAGGTGAGACAGCTGTCAGGTGGGGCAGCATGAGACACCAGCAAGCCCATGGCTGCTGTGTTTGCTATTCTGTGTCTGAATGGCCCACGTGGATCTTGGGAAGGGCAGCTGGTAGAGAGGATGGGGAAAAGGAGAGGAGCCCCAATCTGGCAGGAGAGGAGCCGTGGCAGGAAGGGGAGCTCGATCTGCCTGTTGAGGGTGGACACATTCCCACACCTCTCCTTCTACTGCTGAGCTACAATTATCCTTGTGGTGAGTCTATCGGGGTCTCTCTGAGGACGGATTTGACCCTCATGCTTGAGCCACGTATCCAGAATCATTGGGAGACACAGCTGTGGTCAGCTCCTGCTGCTCCAGGAAGGCTGCAGAGGAAACCAGCCTGTGTCTGTCGGGAGGCCTGGCGCTCTACGAGGGTGAGGTTTTGTTTGGTTTTCTTGGATCTTAGAAATATGTAAAACAATACTCACAAGACAAGAGGCTGGGAAGATGCTGGGCTGCACAGCTGGCTGGGACCCTGATGAAATCAAAAATAAAGGAAAAATGATGGGAAATTATTGCAAGCAGAAATTTCCCCATGGAGGGAGTGGGAGGAAGAGAAAAAAAATAATTTATTGGGGGTTGGAGAAAGGACAGGACTTTCTGAACTTAACATCATATGGGAAAGCTAAAGACTATCTTTCTTGGACCCCTAACCAGTCATGCACTCTGTGATCCAGGGATGAGGCCCAGCAGAATCAGTGGAGACTCTTGGCTGCTGTCAACATATGGTATGGTTGAGCAAGTGTGCACACACCCTAAAACAAAGCAGATGGGGCTCTGGTGGAAGAGAGAGTTGTGTCTTATATTACATTCCAGAAGGTTCCTGGGGTGGTGGTCATAACCTTTTCCTTTCTGCAGAGTACCCCATATTGGCAATCAGTTGTGCATCGTGAGGACCCCACAGCCACAGAGCCCTGGAGGTCATCCTGAGGCTGGCCAGCTTGCCCAGTAAACCATGATGGGAGCGAGGCAGAGCTAACAGAACACACACACGCGTGCACACACACACACACACACACACGGGAGAGTTCACCCCAAATGTATAACTTCTCCTAAAGATCCAGGAGCCAGGGGTGGTGGGACCACGCCTTTAATCCCAGAACTCAGGAGGCAGAGGTAGGAGATCACTATGAGTTTGAGGCCAGCCTAGACTACATAGTGGATTTCAGGTCAGCCTGGGCTAGAGTGAGACCCTGCCTGAAGAAACCAGAAAACAAAACAGTCCGGGAACCCACAGCAAGGCTATTTCCCACAGGTGGTGCAGTCACTACTGTGCAAGCGTGGTAGGGCCTTCTCTGAACGACCTGCGCCTGCCCGCCTGTCACTGAGGGAGTGGCCGCTGCTGGAGCCTCCTCTTGAACCCTGTACGCATCTGAGCTCAAAGCCAAGTCCCACGTACCTCACTTGAGTAGTCTCTAGTCTTCAAGGCAAAGACAAAAGGAGGTGGGGGACATGCTCTGGATAGGTCCAGGGGGGAGTTTTAGCTGCCAGAACGGAGTGAACACCAGGCAGAAGCAACCTCGGAGCTCAAATGTATCCTCTTGCCACTACATCCTCTGAAACGGATGTCTACACTGACATCCCTAGGGCCCATGGGATGGTTCAGATCCAACCAAACTGTACCAAGTCCACCTTGCCTGTTGGCTTAATGTTAAAAGTCTTTGAAGTATTAATGGAAATCCGAAAGCTCACCAAGAAAGGACTTTCTAGGTGAATGAGATTATTGCATATGGTGGAGTGCTCATTAGCAGTTCAAATGAGCAGAATAAATGGAAATGCACACACAGAACAATACTCTAACAGGAGTTGGCAAAGTACCTCCCACAGCCTGCTTTGTAAATAAAGTTTTATTGGCACCTATCCATGCCAATTTGTTTACACAAGGTCTGTGGCTGTTTCTTACTATAACAGCAGCACCGAGTAGCTGCCACAGAGACCAGATGGTCCACAGAACTCAAAATGCCGACTAGCAGGCCATTAGCAGAACCCATGCTCTTCTGAAATCCATGGTGGAGGTTGTCTCTAAGTTGGTGGTGGGGGGAAATGTCTAGAGATGGAGAATAAATAGCATACAATGTTCTTGATCCAAAAGTCTATTTCTTTAGCCAAAACAAATAGTAACCCTTGGAATCATATGAAGAGATGTTAGCAGCTGTCATATTTCAGCCGAGGATATGCAGGTGTTTGTTTTATTAATATTTGAACTTTTCTGTGTTTAAAATATTTTAAGTAAAAATTATTTCATGGAAGAACAAAAGAGTTCCAGGAATGGAGTAATTGCATATACATTAGAGAACTGAGTGACATTTTAATTGCATGTTTCCAATGTCCCGGGAAAGTTGTCCTGTTGAACTTTCCATGTCTGCTGCCCATTTTAGTCTAAAATGATTTGAGGGAGAAAAATTCAGTTTTAGGTTTTCTCACACTGTATATTTTTCAAATTCCCTCCTGTATCTTTATGATTCATTTATAGCACAACCAAACTCACTTAATCTGGACACCAGATTTCCACTGGAGGTCCCACTTTCTGTGTCCCAACACCAAAGTGACAGACACTTCCAAGAGTGCAGTCCAGTCCTGCAGCCAGAACCTTCCAATATGTCAATAAGCCCCCGTGTGGATTCCAGGAAAAACCACCAGCTGTGGGTCTCTGCTTACTAGCTCCGATCACATGGACAATTTACGTCCCTGAGTTGGAATTTCGATTTGATCTCCCAGTTTACTTGCAGCAGCCAAGACACATTATAGGGAAAAGGAGAGTTTGCTGAGGTTGAGCAAAATTGGAATCAAAGTAACAGAGAACATACGCTGGAGCTCTGTGGACGCCAGCAGAAACCAGGTCAGGGTAGGTGACTTGGGGAGAATGACTTCTACCCCAGGGGCCAGCCTTGAGCACCTTGGGGACATTAGATGGGTGGTGGGATTTGAGGTCTGCAACAGTTGCTCCTCCCCAGCTCTTGCTACCCCAGGAGTGGATATGGCATATGGAAATCTCAACAGGTTCTGGCCCCTTCCGCACCTGAATGAGGGATTATTCCCAAGAAGCTGGGCGGCCAAGTGGGCGTCTTTTGAAAATAGACTTCTGGAATTTCCCAGACTTCTTGCAAATAATCCACAGTACTTTGTCAGGGTGGAAAAACCTGAATTTCTTCTTCCCCTCCCGGAATGTATACAGTACTGTCTTTGTGACTTGGAAGGCTGTGCCGGGCCAGCATGACCTCTGCTCTTGGCAGGGCTGCGCAGCAATGAACTTGGTGACCTTGGGAGGTGGGGGACCTCAGGGGTCCCTGCCTGCTCATCTGCGGGGAGAGGGGTTTGTGGGAGGCCGGGGCAGGGGAAGACTTTGTCCTTACATTCCCTACAAGTCAGATGACCTTGGACGTGACCCTCAAGCAGATGTGTCCACACTGGCTGCCAGCTGCTGAGAGGCCCCAGGCAGGGAAGGAAGAAGAGCGAGAAATGGGCTGGAGAGGAGAGGAGAGGGGCAGGAAGGGCCCCTTTCCCTTGGCAAGTGCGGCCTATAATCAGCCCCCAATCCCAAATGAGGGCCTCTCACAAGATCTTGCAGCGTTCCCTGACCTCATGATTGCCTGGCCTGGCTGACAAGGGGGTGCTGTGCCTCGGTGAATCTGATGTAGGGTTTGAGAACGAGGGAGCATTTCCAGGCTCTGGTGGGCTTAACTCGGGTAGCTAAAATGCCAGACAGTCAACTGTCACCAGAGTCATTGTTCTAGAGTTCATTGTCATGCTCCAAAGAGGAAAGGGTGGAGGCCTAAAGAGAAAGTGATCAATGTGACCTTTGTTGTAGAAGGGCTCCCAAGAGCAAGAGGACTCCCCGCTGACTTCCCTGCGCTGCCTGGCCTACTGACTTTTTATTGGGACTTATGGTAGGAACCCAACATATAGTGGGAGCTCGATAGTGGCTTATGTGATCTTCGCAGGGATTGGGCATTCTTTACGGGCATACGGGCTGAGGCACTGGGGGACCCAAGCACCTTGCACATGTCCCCTAGGCCCACCTGAGAAGTTGATCACACCCAATCAGGGAAGAGTGCTCATGCATTATGTTCAAATTGCCCATTCCCTCTCCCAAATGGTTGTACTCATTTTGACTGAGTCATCGGCCTTTGTGGTCCTTGAGCTACATGACTGGCTTGTCATTCACCAGACACCCTCACCCTTAGTGCTTCTGGGGAGCTGCCTCCCGCCTCAGATCGACTCTTCACAGCCCAGAGTCTCCACTCTCAGTTTTCATCTGTGAGGCGGGGACTCCTCTGACCCCAGTTTGCAAGAGCATCTTTCCCAGGCTGTTGTGGGTCCTGACGTCCACTGCACACGGACAGGACAGAGTCAGGGTCATGGTGATCAAAGCTCTAAGCCCGTGGCTGACTCCTTGCAGAAAGCGCTCAGCCTGTGGTCCTGACACTGTGGTCTCCAGGATTTCTGCCCTTCTCGGTCCAGCCAGCTTCTCTGTAACACTTCGCCCTAGCCCACCTCGCTCTGCCCATCCCAGTCCTCATTCTCAAAGCTGCCCGTCTGCTTTTCCACCACAGATACTTTGGCCTTGAAGTTCCATTGTTGGATAGAGCCAATGGAGTCATCCTGCCAGAAGGACATACGGAAGGCGAGGCCAGGGTCTGTGTGCAATTGGTGCATTTCTTCTGTGGCTTCTGTAGCTCCACCATGATTGAAGGGTGAAATGGCTCCCTCGTGATACCTCCGCCTTATAAACAGCCCCCTTTGGCCTCCCTCCCCTAGTTTTATGAAGCAGTCTGGAAACTGTCAACTTGCCCAGAGTCCTCTGTCCCCAGCTAATGTTGACTGAGAAGGCAAGGCCACTCTCGGGGGACAGGTTGGAAGAAAGACCATGGAGTACTTGAAGGGATATAAAGGCCTCAACTGAGTCGGGATGCCGCGGGGGCCCTAGCGTGTGCTCTGGGCAGGCGATTGGGAAGGCTACCATGGGGCAGCACTGAGCCTGCACGTGAGCGATCCAGTTTTGGCCCAAAGGTCAGGGAACAATCCATGAACAAGATAAGAGTGCTGCGGGCCTCAAGGGAAGGGGCAGGGAAGGCGAAGACATGGAGGTGTGCGGGCCTGGGTCAGGCCTGGGATCAAACACTAAGTGGAGCAGCTGCGATTGCTGAGGGAATCTTTTAGAAGAGCACCTCTTGCTGGTGCAGAATGCTCCATGGGTCAGCAGCAGGTGGGGAGGGAGGAACAGAGGGCTCGCAGACGGCAGGGTCTGGGTCTTCAGTAGGAGCAGCAAGAAGGGACAGGTACGCTCCCCAAGCAACGGAAGGGGTCTCTCATGGCTTCTCATGGCCTTCATGACAGGGCACATGCTCTAATTGGAGCTGGAGCTAAATGAAACTAATTTACTCTCCTGGAACTTCAGATACAACACTCGATCCAATGACCCCGAAAGAGCTGAAATGAGACAGTCAGAGTCCTCGCGAGGAGGGATAATGGAAAACATTTACGGGTTCTGACCTGCTTGGCCACAGCTAGATTTTAGTAAAATGAACACATTTTGAAACACCACTCTGTTTCTCATCCTCAAAACAAATAACAACAACAAAAAAGCAGACCCCCACCTCAGAATCTGTTGAGAACATGGTTTTGAGCACCCGGTTCTGAGTTTGTGGGTGTGCCATCCGACCCTCCTCAGCAACGAAGCCCTCAGGAAAAGGTTGGCTTCAATTATATTATTGAGAATTACTCTGAGTTTCATGTTTCTTCTCATATCACTGCAAAGTAGTCATTGTCACAGTGCCACAATGAAGGCTGCACATGTCCTGGACCTAATTATCGAAGCGTTGTGTTGTGTAACTCCTGTGAGCCGAGCCGCTTGGCTAGAAGGATTGGGTGAAGGATGGCCTGGGTATTCCTTCCACCTGCTTTGACATTTTATTTCCTGTCAGATTAATTTGTACTGGGCTGCCCTGGCTGGGGACGTGGAGTGGCTTTGGTGGGGGCCGGGGACTGGCTGGCCGGAGGTGGACAAGCCCAACCTGGTGTGGCTATTGGCTTAGGCTGGGACGGTCAGGCCAGGGTGTCTGGCGTGGGAATGGGCCCAAGGAGCTGACTGGCTTGCTGGGCTGGGCTGGGCTGGGCTTGCCTTAGGGCCCCTCGGAGCCCGAAAGCTGGGCCTGCCTGCTTTCCTCAAAGTATTCAAGTCTTTGGTCTTTAAAAGAGAAACATAAAACAGCTGAAGTAGAATGGGTAGAGGTTTGATTACATTCGAGAAGGTTCCATTACTTCAAGTAGGAAGCTGCAAGGCCCTCCCTCATCATAAAGTTTAAGTCATCATAGCTAAATGAGCAAAACAGATGTGTCTTCTAATGCAAGCTGAAACACGGTAAGATAACAGAGAAAGGAGAGATTAAGTAATTTGCAACATACTTGGCATGTGTAGGTATGCTCAAACACACACACACACACACACACACACACACGTGCATGTAAAAATCCCAAATAATTGAAAAAGCAAGATTATCAAAGTCTTTTCAAAAAGTTGTGCACTGAAATAAGGAATTTCTAGTTAGGTAAATTATCTTCATCAGAACCAGTGAAATAAGAATGCTTACTTTAAGCTGGGCCTGGTGGCGCACACCTTTAATTCCAGCACTCAGGAGGCAGAGACAGGAGGATCACCAAGATTTTGAGACGATCCTGGAACTACATAGTGAATTCCAGGTCAACCTGGAATATACATGTGTTTCTATTTCTTGTCACAATTCTTACTCTATGCAAGCCAAAAATATCATAATAATAAACATAATTAGAATTTTTAAAGTGCAACAGTGAAACCTGCCATGGGAAAGCCACTGTGGGGGACTCACGGAGGACAAGCTGGACAGGTCCTGTGGGGACAGAGGTTCCTGCACCTGCCGGGTGCTCAGTACCCCCAGATCCTGCCCCTAGAGAGAGATCTCTGTGAACTCCAGCTCTTCTCTGGAAGCAGGGTGTTGTCCGGCTCCAGGCAGAAAGCTGGTAATTCAATCCTGTCCTCATGGCGCTGATTAGGGCCACTGTCAAGTGAATTAACTGCGCCAGATCCAGAAAGAGCAGCCCAGCACGACTCACGGGCACTCGTGCGCAGGCTGCGGCCATGGAGGGGAGGGGCGGCGGCCCCTCAGCTAGCGCGGTCTCAGCGCTGAGGACACGCCAGGCCTGTAGGGTTCTTGCTTGCCCCAGTCCACCAGCACTTGGAGAGGAGGGGCCAGGGCATCCTGCCAGCACACGGCTGCACACCCGCCCAGGAACAACTTGGGGTCGGTACAGTTCTGCCGCCCATGAGCTGCATGGCCTGCTCAGAAGCCTCTCATCTGAGCTCCACTCTCTCGGCAGTCACTTCACGGACTTCTCTGTGTCACGATGCTCAGAAATGTGCCCGACGTTGCTGCCCTTGCTCACTATTGTGCACCACTCTCGTGGGGTCGCAAACCCTTCCACTGATTTGCACCTAACCTGTAACCCTGGCAAGCCTATGTCCTACTGAATGCTATTTTTCTCCATCTGCAGGGGCCTGTGCTCCAGTTGTTGATGGCTGCCTTGCCAGACACCTCACTCTGATGTCTCAGAACTGCGTCCACAGGGCAGGTAGGCCTGCAAGCAGGTAATCAGTGCTGCAAGGGCACAGGCAGCCATGTGGGCGCAGGTTGTGTCCTGCTGGGCATCACAGGGCAGCTGGTGGGAGAGAGCCAGGGGAAGAGACCAAGGCAGGAGGGAACCAAGAGTAGATCCAGGCAGTGGGGACAGCAGGACCAATGGCCAGCAGGCTGGCAGTGTGTGGAGGAAGTTAAGAACTCAACAGCATGGGAAGAAGGGTGCCTGAGACTCCACTGGCTGTGGCCATGGCTTCAGTACTGGGGCTGCCAAAGCCATCTCCAGTCACCTCTTTCCTCCTTGGGCTTGTACGTGTCAGTCCAACTCTTTCCTGTGTTCCAGGGGCCTCCAAGCCACCCTGTCCCTCATCCTCCCTCAGTCTCCATTGCCAGAGGGTGCCATGCCGCTCTCCTCAGAGGACGACAGGTAAGGAGCAGGAGTATCTCCCAGACTCCCACCTCCCAGCGGATGGCACTGGTCATGTGAACGCCTGCCATCACTCAGTGCGTTCAGACCGCGCCCATCCTAGTCCACTTGGGAGAGAGCAGGTCACAGACCTGTCTCCCTGGGCGGCAGCTGTAGCTGAAAGGAATGCCAGCAGCACTTCCCAGGAGGATGTTGAAGATTTTAGGGAAAAGCCTAAGGCTGCCCACATCTCCAAGCTGGTGAGCTTTCATGGAAGCTGTAGGTCTGAGCCAGTTAGCAAGTGAGAGACTTGAGCAGCACCCAACAGAGCCTCCTGACCCCAGCCCCCCACCCCCTGCCCCACCAAGTTCTGGGAAGACAGACCTGTGCAGGTCCTTGAAAGCCAAGGCTAGGCTCAGTAAGTGGGATTTGCATTTAATAGGGGTGCAATTATAGCAGCCACCCACCATGGCAACAAGCAAGTACATTGTCTGAAATTAAAGATGGGAGATGGTTAAGAAATGCAGCCACTTGGCTGTGGGGACCAAGGCGGGGTGAGTGACAGGAAGACTTCAAGGAGAAGCAAGCACAGGCCCCTTGCTTAGAAGAACTCACATGTGGTGTGGCTGCCTCTCTCTTGGGATGGTTAATCACTGAACGGAGGTCCACAGTTTTATTGCACTGACATGCAAGGTTTGTGGCTGGAACCAACTGTGACTGATTCCACAGCTGGCCTCTAACCTCTGGGACTCCTTTGAAATGTTCTGCTCCATTTCTCAGGAAAGTGACATGTCATTTCTTTAGTTTTTTTTCTTACTTAACTGGTAGTAGTAGTAGTAGTAGTGTGTGTGCCCTGTCTTTTGGTGTGGGCACACATATGTGTGGGTCGAGTCTAAGGGTCACTCTCAGCCTTATTCTTTGAGACAGAGCCTCTCATGAGTCTGGAGCTCACCAATGCGGCTAGATGGACTGGTCAGTGAGCCCCAGAGCTCTCCTGCCTGCACCTCCCCAGTGCTGGGATTGTGAGTGTGCACTGCCGCACATGGGATTTGAGGGTCAGAACTCGGGGGGACAGCATGCACTTTACCCATTGAGCTGGCTCCCCAGCCCCATTGAAGTCACCCTTTAGCTCATACTGACCAACAGCACAGACTCACAAGTCTTAGTCAGGGACTTTTTACACATGTTGGACCCTCATCAAGCAACGGGCACTTCTGTCCTCCCAGAGGCTACCTGGTACATCCCCAGAGCCACCAGTTGTCCTGGTATTAAATTAAATATATTAAGGCACCTTTTGTGACAGTCTTTCATCTTAGAAAGATTTTCTCATTTAACTTTTCAACTTCTCTTGAATGTTATTCAGGTTAGGAAAAGTCCAGAAAGTCTCAGGGGGACAAACACACAAGATAGAAGTGTTTGTTTCATGTACTCCTACTGTGACCAAAACACCCAAGGAACTGGAGATCCAAGTCCCCTGGTGATGGGCAGTGTGCCCAGCGCCACGCTGCGAGTCCACGTCTGCAGTGAGCCCTCAGGCAAAGCTTTCAGGGATCCGGAATCATGCACTTCCGGATGACATCTTATCTTAAATTATCTTAATTGTTTCATTAATGTGAACTTGATATAAAGTAGCCTCCTGAAATACAAGGCTAAGGAGGGGAAGGAGATTAATAACCTAATCAAGCATTTGGAAACAAGTGGCATGCCTCATGGACAGAGCACTCTAAAATTTTCATTTAAAAATGTAATTATATTGATTGGGGAGACGTTTTCCTTTGTTTCAGAGAGCGGAGAGCATTTAGCTGAATTGATCGGATTATATTTAAAATGCTATCTTCTTGCTTGTATCAAAATGTAATTTTCAGGCTTTTACTGCAGAGAGGGTCAGGTTTCTGGAATCTTCTATTGCTTTGATGCTAATGGGGGGTGACCACTTCTGGTGTTAGGACAGGAAACATACAAATGGACAGAGATCTGTCCTTAGATGCTGCAATCCAGAGTCTGTCTCCTCACAGGAGGGTACTGTGGCCTTACCATGGGGTTCAGGGTGAAAAGGGAACGTTCTGGAAAGCCTCGTGAGAAACATACCCCAGCTCCAGTGCCCGGGAGACCCACCTTGCTCCGCAAGGCTGTCTTCACTCTTAGGAAACAAGAATCTCAGGGTGGGATTTCCTTAAAGCTCTGCTGCGCCATGTCTGGGTTCTTTAAGGGAGGGTCAGATTGTTGGGAGGCAGGTCATTTGTAGCTGAGGCTTGGAAGGGATGGGCTAGGAAAGTGACTGTCCTGTGACCATGAAGTGGCCGTGGGACTGATGGCCCTACATGGCTTCCAAAGCCCCCACAGCATACCCCACAAGTGCATTCAACCTTCTGTCAGTCAGAGGAAAAACGCATTAAAATATGCAAGTTGAAAATGCCATGTGAAATGAGTGGCTGTGGGGTGGCGGATTATATGTAGGTGGGCTCACTCTTCCTCTCTTTTTTTAATCATTTCTTTCATTTTACTTTTACTTATTTATTGACAGAGAAAGAATGGGGGCAACAGGGCCTCTAGCCACTGCAAATGAACTCCAGCTGCATGCTCCACCATGTACATCTGGCTCATGTGGGCTCTGGAGAGTAGAACCTGGGTCCTTAGGCTTTGCAGGCAAGCATCTTAACCACTAAGCCATCTCTCCAGCCATCTTCCTGTCTCTTTCATTTTCAACATTTTATTTTATATATTTTATTTATTTGACAGAGAAAGAGGGAGAGAGAGAGCTAGAGAGAATGAGTGTGTGTGAGAGAGAGAGAATGAGTGTGCCAGGGCCTCCAACAACTGCAAACGAACTCCAGACACATGCGCCCCCTTGTACATCTGGTTAATGTGGGTCCTGGGGGTTCAAACCAGGGTCCTTTGGCTTTGCAGGCAAATGCTTTAACCACTAAACAATCCGTCCAGCCCTCATTTTCAATATTTTATTGTCATCCTGTAGTAGAGTTCCATTATTAAAAAAAACAGTATGTTGGAGATGTTGACATGGGAGGGCAGAAACAGCTGCAGGACCTGTCTCCCCTCCCTGGCCCTTTAATCACACACAGGAGACCTGGGAAGAAAACCAATAACCTGGCCGAGTGCAAGTGCACGGGGCATGACGCCCAGGAAGCAGCATGCGAGAGGGCCTGGCATCCTGCCGCGGGAACCGTGGGGCGCTCCTGGCCTGGAGGTGTCCCCATGGAGACTGGCAGAGACACCGAGGGAGCAAACCGGAAGGATGTCCTGTGGTAGACAGAAGAGACGTGCTCGATGGGCTTCCGTGAGAAGGGCTCCTTCCTTGGCTTCCACTCGATCAGTCCTGTGGGGTAGTGCAAACAGCAGCTCCAGTGAGCAGAGGAACCCTCTGCCTGGTTCTGGAGGGGAAATGAGTGTTGACCAGTGACTGCTGATGGTGACTGTCTCGACGCCTTAGCCCCAGGTAGCCGTGGTTGGCCACGCAGTGGAGGTCTGGAAGCACGAGTTCAGTCTGGAATTCCTAACCCTACAAGCAACACTTAATCCGTGAGGCTTGTAGGACGTTTTCTGTGAAGCCACCCAAGGAAGACCTCACGCCATCTCTACAGGTTAAGGAGGACCTGGGCCTCGAAGCCTCAGAGGCCCTTCCTAAGGATTCTGCACGAGCCTCGTGGAGGGAGGGAGTTGGAAGACACCTCTCTGCTCTGCGCTCTGCCCTACACCCACACCAATCAGCTGTCCAGTATCCCGCAAATGCCCTTTGGCCACCCTCAAAATACCTGCTACCACAGGATGAATTTCCAGCGCTAGGCCAGGAGATTACCACTCAGACCGCCACAGAAGCACAGCTTGGAATGCAAGTTTTGTTCTTGTGCTAAACACAAGGAGTACTCTCTATTCGATTCCGGGTTTTTTTTTTTTGTTTTTTTTTTTTGCTTTTGATTTTTCTATTGCCCCTTTGATGGAGTTTGGAAGAAAGAGAAATACCTGGGCAATTTTAAGGAAACTGCCAAGCAACTAATTTGTAATTGACAAGAGAAGCAGCCTGGAGGAGACACTAGTGGGCGGTGGGGAGTGCAGCAAAGTGAAGGAGACCACACTCCTTCAGAGGAAGGAGCTCAGTTATGATGGAGCTGCCTTGGGTCTTTGTATACACGGCCTCGGCCTCGGCCTGGCCAGCTAAAGATTCCATGCTGTACCCTCTTCCAGTTGCTTGAAGCCAGGCCTGGCGCTGCAGGCTGTCATCCCAGCTGATCAGAGCCGGAGGCAGGAGGATCAAAAGGTCAAAGGTATGGACAAGGCACCTCAGCCATTGAGGTGCTTGCCTGCAAAGCCTAAGGACCCAAATTCTATTCCCTAGTACCCACATAAAGCCAGATGCACAAGATGGCACATGTATCTGGAGTTTGTTTGCAGTAGCTATAGGTCCTAATGTGCCCATTCTGTTTCTCTTCCTCTCTCTCTCCCTCTTTTCCCCCTCCCTCTCTGTCTGTCTATCTATCTATCTATCTATCTATCTATCTATCTATCTATCTCTACCTGCCTCTTTCACTCTTTCAAATAATTAAATAAAATATTTTTCAAAAACTTCAAAACCATTCTGGGTCACAGAGTAACACGTTCAAGGTCATCCAGGGCAACTTAATGAGGACCTCTCTCAAAATAAATCAGAGGGCTGGGGTATAGCTTAGTGGTAGAGCATTTGCCTAGAATGTGTGAGGCACCCTAGGTTCAATCCCATGTTGAAAAATAGTATGTATTTTATAATGTCTTGTGTGTTTATGTGTTATGTATATCTGTGTAAGTGTGTGGGTGTGGCTGTAAGTGTGTGTGTGTGTGTGTGTGTGTGTGCAGGTCCTCATGCATGTAGAGGCCAGAGTTAGTGTTGGTATCTTCCTCCGTCTTTCTCCACATTACTATTATTTATTATTATTATTATTATTATCATTGGATTTTTGAGGTAGGGTATCACTCTAGCCCAGGCTAACTTAGAATTCACTATGTAGTCTCAGAGTGGCCTTGAAATCATGGCAATTCTCCTACCTCTGCCGCCCAAGTTCTGGAATTAAAGGTGGTGTCACCACGCCCAGCCTCCGCATTATTTGTTGAGATAGGGTTTCTCACTGAACTTGGAGCTCACTGATTCAACTAGACTAGCCAGCCAGCAAGCTCCAAGATCCTCTTGTCTCTGCCTGCCCAACACTGTGATTACAGGCGTGTACTACCATGTCTGATTATTTTTTAAAATGCATTTATCTATTTATGTGTGTGGGGGGGGGCTACACCTGCATGTGAAAACCAGGGCCTCTAGCTGCTGCAAATGAGTGCCAGATGCTTATGCCACTTTTTGGTCTAGCTTGTGTGTGTGGCTTGGGAGTTGAACGCGGGCTGACAGGATAGGCCAGACAAGTGCCATGAATCACTGTGTTGCCTGCCCAGAGCCCTGGCTCTTACCTGGTCAACAGGGATCTGAATGCGGGTCCTCGCCCTTGCACAGGAAGTGCTGGACCCACAGAGCATCTCCCCAGCCTTTCAAAACGCTTTTGAAGAATTGGAGGAAGTTGTATTAGTTAGGTGTTCTTGTTTGAATTCTGACAGAGCGGACCCCAAGACAGAAAGCCAAAGTAAATCATCTAGGGCTGGAGAGATGGCTTAGGGGTTAAGGCATTTGCCTGCAAAGCAAAAGGACTCAGGTTTGAATCCCCAGGACCCATGTAACCCAGGTGCACAAGGTGACACATGTATCTCGAGTTCATTTGCAGTGACTGGAGGCACTGGTGTGCCCATTCTCTCCCTCTTTCGCTCTCTCAAATAAATAAATAAATATAAATTAAATGGTCTATGTGAAAGGCAACCCCAGGAAACACTTGAGAGAGAAGGAAGGAAGGGAAAGAAGTCAACACCAACATCCTTGAGAACAGTTAGTTAGACAACTGCTGTGGCTCCCAGAGCCTCCAGCCTGCTACAGACTACTTAGAGATGGTGCTTTACAAATGTTTCTTCCTGGACCTGGAGGGATGGCTCAGTGATGAAAAGTGCTTGCTTGCAAAGCCTGCCACTCTGGGTTCCATTCCCCACTGCCCATGAAAAGTCAGATGCACAAAAAGACCCATGCCTCTGGAGTTCATTTGCAGTGGCAAGAGGCCCTGGTGTGTCCATATTCTCTCTCTCTCTCTCTCTCTCTCTCTCTCTCTCTCTCTCTTTCTCCCCTTTCTCAAATAAATATAAATAGTTTCTCTTCATAAACAAGCTAACACATAATAAAAAATGAGAAGAAGACCACAGAAGATATAAGAACCCTGTTTCAAAATTATCAGTCTAGCTTCAATTGCTATAGATTACAGGCTAAGTTGCTGAGAACATTCTAGAAAGCTCACAGAACAGCCTGGTGACGTGGCTCAGAAGAGTAGCCAGCATGGGAAGGCAGTGCCTACCTCGTGAAGCTACGATGAGTAGTCCATGCAGTGCTGAGGAACTGGGTACCCACCCCCCTTGTCGTTCTGGGCAGCCAGGTGGGGCCTGCTCCAGGTGGTCCCTGCCCCAGCATTCCATGGCATAGGCCACGTACCCTGCAGCCCAACACAGCCTTCAGGAGAGCTTGGCTGCATACCGGACAGGAGTGTTAGGGGCATGTGGGTGGAATGCCACCAGCACCTGCTGAGTGGAAGCGTCCACTCCACACCTGGGCTCCACTGCCTCGTGCTCACAGTCGGACCTGTTCCAGGAGCATGAACACCCCGGAGCTTATGGAAAAATACATATTGCAAGCCCTATGAAACGGGAAACTCTGGTGTCAGCCCGGCACATCCAACCAGCCCAACAGAGGTGTGGGTACACGGTACAGCTTGAGAACCATGGATCTTTATGAAGCCAGGAGGTCCACAGAGGAGCGGGAAGGAGCAGCCTTGCCCTGACCTCACACGTCTGACCTCTGGGCCAGGAGGGAAGGGGCTTTTTTCCAAGGACTCAGAATGAACTAATTTTCCTACCAATTGCATTATTTAAATAAACAGCCAGTTTAAGGTCCCTATGTATTCCTGAAACAAGTCAATTAGCCCAGTGTACAAGGACTTTAAATGCCAGCTCTGAAGATCCGACTGGGCCCTCAGCAGAGTCCCAGCTCTGCTCTACATCCACAGTGGCAGATGATAAACTCGCCTCTGCAACGCGACACCTTCTCTACTAATAGACCATTAGGCTGTCTGAAATCAAGTTCCCACCAATTACACAGGAAATGCCTTCCGCAGCGTCTGGGATCCTTCCAGGGCCTGGGCAGGAGGGCTCAGACAAAGACGTAGAAGACTTCCACTTGCCCCATTTGCGTTGGGGTTAGAGTCGTGGCTGCGAAGGGGTCTTGCATGCCCTCTGGGCAGGTGTAGAACTCCCTTTGTATATACCCTGTGCCAGCCTCAAACTTCTGACCAGCTTCTCACTTCTGCCTCCCAAGTGCTAGTATTCCAGACACAGGCCACCACAGCTGGCTCCACCACCTTCTTTTTTTTTTTTTATTTTCAAGGGGATTTCATAAAAAGAACCCAAAGAGAGCTGGTCATCACCCTGTGGGAGAGACCTGATCATCGTCATAACGTCACCATTTGGGGACAGGGATGCAGACAGAAGTGGAGATGGTGGGTTGGGGGAGCTTGTGGGCGTGTGGGTTGATGGAAGACAGACCCCGCTTTCCCACCCAGGACTCTTCTCCTTTCTTATAGAATCTGGACGACCCCAGACGTGCTGTGGAGCCTAAGGGCTTCCTGCGAGCTCTGTCCCACCCGTGTGACATGGCTGCTGAGGGGCTGAGGTGACCACACAGTCTCGTCATGCTGACTGACAGTGACCTGACCAGCCGCCTCACCCCTAGGTCACCAGGCCTTGGTTGATATCTTGGTGTTGCCAGTAGGTCTGATGAAGACAGAGGACTTCAATCACCAGCTAAGTGGTCCTAAAAGACAGAAGTGTGAAGGAAGCGACAGGGACGAGCCATGCCGTCCACAGACACTCACCAGTCCCAGTGAGCAGCGTGGGAGTTTGGAGGTTTAATCCCTCCAGGCTTTCTGCCATCTTCGCTGCTCTGGGTCGCTCTGGAGGGTAGACGTCTTTCCCCCTGCCTTCTGCCTGAGCGACTCTGGGAAATGACTAGGGAGCTTTCCTAGTTGTCACAACCTAAGAAAGGGCGTGCTGCCGGCATCTAGTAGGTGGACATGGAAGTGCTGTTCAACGCCCCACGGCGCACGGAGCAGCCCCCGCAGGGACGATGATAGGTCCGCAGGGTGAGAAGTGCCATCCCACTGCCCCCACCCTCGTGGTGCCCTCTAAATAATAACAAACACAGCATCACAGGAGAGGCATAGAACAGGCTCCTACCGTTAGAGGTCTGGAATTTGGCTGTGGCCATGGCTCCGTGGGTGAAGCGCTGGCCTTGCGAGCGTGAGGACCTGAGTTCAGTGCCCAGAATCCACCTGAACATGTCAGGCGTGGTGCTCTGTGCAGTGCTGGGAGTCAGAGACAGGAGGGGAGCTTGTCTCAACGGAGGTGGACACGTTCCTGAGGACGACACTTGAAGCTGTCTGTCCTCTTGCTTCCACACACATGTGCAAATACACCCTCACACACCCGGTGATCATTCACATGTATGTACATGAGTGTTTTAAGTGCAGTCAAGTGTGAAATGGGTTCATTCAGTTGCTCTTTGTCAGTGGAAGGGTTATTCCTGCGGGGGGGGGGTTGTTAGTTCACACCTTTTGACTCTACTTTAGGCAACCAAACAGTAGATTTTTTTTTTAGGAGAAGTTCAAATGATCACCTTAGGCAAGTGGTATTAAATTATCAATTACAAGGGAAAGGACAGTGGCCTCCTCCTGCTCCACCTGGCCACCAGGCCGAGGATTAACCATGTAGTAGTGTTCCCTGGCTTTCTGTCAAACGTCCTTTCTGCTGGCAGCTTTAGGTCACCATCAGGGCAGGAGGACTGGTGAGAGCTGGAGGAGAGGCTCAGGAAAGTCCCCAGGCAGGTATTTGGGAGAGGCCAGAGGGGAGCCAAGACCAAATGAGCCTGGGGAAGGAGAGACAACAGTTGTACAGTTCAGCCCGGCCCCAAGGATCCCAGGCTTCTCCAGGGGTGCAACATCTCTTCAGCCCCAGAGACCATTCTACAGTTTCATGGGGGAGGATGGTGTCCACTTCATTTCCTTCCTGCACACCCTCCTGACACCTGTACCCCAAAACTCGGGCAGCAAGAAGAAAGCCAGGGCTCATAGGCTCCCTAGAGCCTGCCTCAGCTTCTCCAGTTTCCCAACTAGAGAAACAAAGGCTTTCATGTCTGCCTCCTTCTTTTCTGTGTGAATGAATACAGTCTAGTAAACTACTTGAGAACACACTGGAAGGTGGGATTATTCCTGACTGAGACAGACCACTGCATTGCAATTGGTGAAGTGCATGTTGTTTCTCCCTTGCCTAATCGCATTTTCATGCACTGATTTTATTAGTGTGAAAATGGAGCCTAAGTGCCCAGCAAGGGCCAGATAATATCACCTTCCTTTGAGCTGGGAGTAGAGAAGAAGGGGGGATGGTTACAAAACAGTCCAGAATGGAAGCATGGATTCCCTAAGCAAGCAAGTGGTCCCAGCAGAAACTCTCCAGGTAACCCTAGCCCTCTGAGACAGAGTCTTACTCCATAGTTCAGGCTGGCCTGGAACTCGCTCAGAGCCCCTGCCTTAGCCTTCCAAGTGCTGGAGTTACAGGTGGGCACCACCAGGCCCAGCCCTCCTTGTTTTGACAGGAATAATAAACTCCCTGCCAGCACAATGCTGCGTCTCGGCCCACAGAGCAGGCGGAGGGGCTGGGCTGGCGTGAGTCCCCACAGCCGGACTGGGTACAAGATACACGCTAGCTTAGTTACCGTCCTGGAAAGCATTTCATCCAGAGGGAGCAAAACAGGAAATTGGAATTTCTCAAATGATCCTTTATCTACAACATCTTAATAACACAGTCAAGGGGTCAGTCATTTGAGCTTCATAATTAAACTGAAAAAGCACAGTCTCGCTCAACAGTTGTCTGTGTAATAGGTTCTGACACCTACTGACGTATGCATGGAGGGGCAGGGAACAAGGGATGACAAGAAAGACCGGACAGCAGACAGCCAGTCCCAAGCTTGTCAGGTTTTCTACTCTGTGTGGAATGGGCCCTGCTCACTTAGCATGACTTGTGTTGACTGAGGCTCTGTGGGGGGCCTTTGACAGGCAGCCCTGGCAACTTCAGCTCTCCAGACTGTAAGACAACTAAACAGGAATGGAATGTCTGTGTATTATCACTTCTTTTAATACTGGAAAATGCAGGGTCCTGAGAGGCTTGCTGGGAAGAAGAAATTAGTCCTAGATTTCAAAGAGGACGGGATGTGAAAAGTGCTATTGAAACTTGTGTGTGAGCCTGGGTATAGGCAGGTAGAGGAAGATGGATTTCCACAGGGAACTTGAAAAAAAAATGAGAACAATCCTTTGGGCTGTGCTCGCCTGCTGCCTGGTTATAAGATCTTGCAGATGTCGCCCCAGGTGGTTTAAGAAAGAAAACTGAAGGGTGCTTGGTTTACCTACATGCTATCCTTTGTCAGACGCCTACTTGCACATGAGCTGTCGTCCCTAGAGGTTCCTGCAGACTGGGAGCCCATGGCAGGGACTTGGTGCTGTAGCTCACTTGTCTGTAGCCGGGGCTTATCTTCTCAGGCTCCAATGGTCAGCATTTATTCTCAGTTTTCCTTTTTGGAAATAATTACGTTTCCTTGTCCTTCTGGCCAAGAGAAACAGCAGCTCCACCAGCCTTGGACACTTCCGTGCAGTTATCTCAGTTTCCCTTCGTCTCTGTCGCGAGTTCTCGGCGTCACCACTCCTCTGTGTCTTCCACTACGCCCTCATAGGTTCCCTCCTTCTGCCTCCTACTCTGCTCCTTTCAGTGGGTGGCCCTGTCTGCGTCTTTCTATGTCTCTGTCCCCACGCCAACTGTCTAACCAGCTTCTTTCCTTCTCCCAGAGCTGGAAAACATCTTCATCTCTAGTTTTCCCAGCCCTAAGCATGTTCATCTTCCATTGCAGACTTGCTGTTGCTGGGGAGAGAACAGCCCCACTTTGGGGTCTTGGGGATGCCCAGAGAGGAACTGGGAGAGACTGGCCCAGCTGGTATGAGGAAGCAGGTTATGTCTGCCAGCCCTGGCTGATGATCATCTGCTACACAGAATGCTGGTGGCATGGTCAGTCCCTCAGCTTGGGGCACAGGACAGCCAGGCATCAGATACAAGCCAAGAAAGGCTCTCTAAGGAACACAGGGGAGGGCAACTCTGACTGTGCCTGGTGCCCCAGGAGGGACAAGGCGCTCAATCATGGGGTTCTATGTGCCTGGAGGTCACACTGGTCCATCTGCCACCATGCCCTGTCCTTAGTCCTTCCCAATAGGGAAGCACCCAAAGTGCTTGACACTGACACTGTGCACCCTCAACTCTCCTCTCACCCTGAGGCTCCTCACCCGAATCACAGCCACACTCTGCACACACGCTCAGCAAATGCCTCAAGTGCTACAAAGCCGGCGTCCTGGCTAAGTCCTCTACCAGCAGTGAGCAGGCAGTTGGTGAGTGGGTACCTGCATCCCTCTCTTGGAGCATTGGCGTTCAGCTATGTCCTTTCTTCCCTCCTTTTTTCTCTCCTTCCTTCCTTATTTTCTTCCTTCCTTCTTTCAACATCACTATTTTCCAGGTTATCTGTTGGTCTCCTGGGTAATAAGAGCAGGTAAGTCCTGGTCCAGCCTTCTGTCTGTCTGTCTGGTGTGGCAGAATGTTTAGACTGAAGCCAGTGTAAGATCCATGTACTTAAGAGGGTACTTGTAACTGCTAAGACACATATTTATATTTTTAAAGTTACCTTCAAATATTGATTGAGGTACTTACTGTGGCGATCAAAAGCACGCAGGGGAGGGTCTTTGCAACATGTTTCCTCGGGTCCATATGCAGTGCGTATGTTATGGACATTTTACTCCCAGGATCCTAAGATATCAAAGGGTGACCAGAGGAGTAATTTCTTTGTCTTTGAAGAGACCTTATGCCTCTCGAAGGCACACACAGCCAATCCATCTTCCATCCAACTTGAATCATAGTTTGGTGAAAGCCCCAGGGACTTTCCTGGCCTGACCTTCAAGCCAGATTCGCAAGTCAGGGAATGTTAGAAGTGAATTAATTACCTCACTAAATGCAAGCACATAAAAGGGGAAGGCGGTGGGGGGGGGGGGGTCTTGTTTCCTCCGCACAGGAAAGGTTACCAGAGAGAGGCTCTGAGTTATCTCTCCTCCTCTCATCTCCGACGCATTTGAAAACCACATGCACCAGGCCATTTGCATAGTTCCAGCAGAAAGCCTCCACCTCTCCTCTCTGCTCAAGATCCTCACACAGCTGGGCCGGCGAGGCACATTCTGTCCACCATGTTCAAGGATAAAGAGGAGCAGAGCCCCTGTCCCTCAGTGCTGGGACGGAGCTTTATTTGCCATCTTATTCCAGTGATTCCTGTGCCATTAGTTCCAGCACCTGAGAAGGTAAATATTTATATGCCACGTGGAAGCTGCTACACATTTTGTCTGTTGGGTCCTTTTTCAGCTCCAGCACAGCCATCTCTGGAGAGCTCCCAAGAAAATCTTTTTTTAAAAAAGTTATTGTTAACTGCCTGTCAACCAGCCTGGCCTGGGATGCCTGGATTTCAGAGGAGGTTTGTGGGGATGGAAAAGACGATAACATGCCCACACCTCTTTTTTCAAACATTGGGATTAAAAGGGACATGACAAAAAAAAAAGTATTTGAGAGAGAGAGAAACTAGGATGGAATCTCTTCCATCTTACACTACGCTTAACACTCTGCTCACAAATAATCGCCAGAAAAGCAAGTCCAGGGCTGAGGGAGTGTCCTTACACTTCTGTGGACTTCGCCCCATAGAGTGAGAGCTTCAAGAGGTAACCAAGGGAAAGAAACGGCCCCTGGAACCACCGTTTAGCCAATATATTGGATCCAGATTGTGTAACCACCAAGATGTCAACTCTGAGAGCAAAGAGAGGAGGGTTTGCCTCAGAGCACCCGAAGTGGAAGACAACGAAGACAATTAGATGAAATTTGGAAATTGTCAAGTCCAGGACGTTGAGAGTGGCTTCTTTGCTAAAGACAGAGGACCTTGCGCTTGTGTGGGGGGTGGCAGTGGGGAGCTCCCAGGGGAAGGTCTGCGCGGCCCAGGACTAAGCGATAGAAAAATCTGAGTCAACTGAGTGGAGCAGGGCAAATGTGTTTTAAAAATCTGATTCTAGGCACGGGAAGACAGTTCAGTTGATAAAACAATTCCCTTGCAAGCACGGGGACCTGAGTTCAATCCCCAGTACCCACATTAAAGAAATGCCCAGTGCTGGCCAGGCCGAGACATATGGATCCTTGAGGCTTATCGGACAGCCAATCTAGCTTCCTTGATGAGCTCCAGGCTCGTGAGAGACCCTTTCTCAAAACAATGACTGAGGAGCAATGCCTGAAGGTGTCCTCTGGTGTCCACATGAACACTGAATGTGCACAAACGCATGTTCATCTGACCCTCATAACTGCACGTTAGGGTGTTCCTTGACCATGACACAGTATCCAGCCATAGCCATCTATCCCACTAAAAACTGGCTAACAATGCCTGGAGTTATAGTCGGGAAGAGAAGATATTCAAGTGCATCTCTACACATGGACTCCTCCTGGACTTCCACATTACCTGGGCAGTGTCCTGGGCGACCACCAGCCAGGACACATGAGGCCCTATATCAGGGAATCACCCTGTCCTCCACCTGGTGGTGACTGGCAGCTCCTTCATTTCTTGGAGTGTAGCTGCTCATTGTAAGTGGGGGAATGATGCCCATGGTTGTAGCCAGCCCTGAGGAAGTGGTTTTTCCAGAGATTCCTGCAGTCACGTGACCAGTCCCTGAGGGTCATGTGCTGAGAAATGCCCTTCTCCTGAGCGTATACCCCTTGTGAACAGGCTAGCCTTAGATGCCAGCACTTGGCAGTCAACCCACTAACTGCTGAGGTGTGTTGGGGTCACTGTGGCCTCGTGGGCCATCACAGCATGGGGAGTCCTCATGACAGAGCGGGCCTTGGGCTGACTTCGGGCCCCACAAGACCAAGCTCAGCAGCAGGAATAACGCCCTTCAAGGAAAAAGATTTCCGTTCTACGAACGACCTCTGGGTCCTCGTCCTTAAAACTGGGCCTGTTTGCCGTAGCCACTACCACTGTCTGTTAACGTTTAAATCAACGTCAAATCCTACCTCTTCCACACTTGCCATACAGCAGACACTCAGTAGGCGCCCGGCACATGGCCAGCGGTTGCCATCGACAGCCCAGGTGAGGGGCCACCATCGCTGGGGAAAGTCCTGCTGCACAGCTCGCGTACCCTCCCACCTGAGTCTAACCTAGGGACCGGAAGCTCCCGGGTGAATCTGCTGAGATTATTTGTAGGTGAGGAAAGAACTGAAGAACCCCATAAGGGATCATCCAGGTGACTTCTCTCAGCCAGCGGATTGCAAAGTCATTCCCAGATCACTGACCACTTGACAGGAGAGGCACGGGGGGCGAGGGAAGGGGGTCAAAGACTTACAGATGCAAAACCCTTCCCTAAGGTTGAAAGATGCTGCTACCAAGGAGGGACTTGGGATGAAGTCAGACATTATGATAAACTGAAGGGGTACCCCAGGTTTGAAAGGGTACTCCAGCCATGAAGGGGTGCACTGGACCAGTGGACTCCAGGCTGCCTACACCCTGTCTTCCTGAGGTTGGGTTTTAGTCTCAAAATCTTGGATCTTGAGAGCTTTAAGATACAGTTCATGGGATGAGCAACAGGGAGTCTGGAAGTCTCCTACCCATCTCCCCACCTGGCTTCTCTCCCTGGACAGACCACCTTGCTCTCTGTGTAACCTTGAGCTAGGATATCTGATCTTCTGTGCCTCCGTTAACTGCCTTATTGGCTGTGGATCATTCATTGGACTCTAAGCCCCATTCTCCTCACCTATAAAACAGGAGGAACAACACCCTCCCAACACTGCAATGAGAACGGAGCCAAATCTCAGAGGCCTTGCTTCATCAATGTCAGCTGTTTTTGTCGTTCAAGGCAATATGGCTGGCCTATGGTTCACATGGGGGACAAAGGTGAGGTCCCCGAAGGATTGCCCTTCTTCCGAGGGAGTTTATTTCACATGTGCTTTCTGGAACTTTCTCATCAGAGGGTGTTGACATTTCAGCCACTGGTCTTGCCCTCAGAGCAGAGCCCTCTGGGAAGCAGTGGGTGGGAAGCCCCCACCTGGGACTCGGACTCGTCTGGACCTCTGCTTGGGAGTTTTGTGCTGCACAGCAAAGCCAAGCCAGCCGGACCAGGCAGCTCGCAGCAGCACAGGCTCCAAGAGGACCTTTGTGTCTTTTTCCGGAAGGCAGTGAGGTTAAGAATGCGTGAGTGTGGGTCAGCCGGTGACCCTAGAGCTCAGAATTGCTATGGTCTCTGATTGTCCTGCGATAAGATGTAATGGATGTGAAGCCAACACTCCCCAAGATAAGGGTTAAGGAGGGTTCCCACGCCAAGCACTCTCTTTCTCAAATGCTACGAGAGAAGGATACAGAAGATAGTATCATAAGATTTAGAAGCTGATGAATAACATTGTCTTTTCTTCTTCTGGGGTTAAGTTTCTTCCATCTCTGAGCCCATTCCTACCTTGCTTCTCAACTCACCTATGTCTGCACGGGCTTAATGAGGTGAAAAACATCTATGATTCACCACCACCTTTGGAAAAGGGTGAAAATGAGTGCAGAAATAAAGGCAGGAAGCTACTCTTGCATGTGAGTCTCCCTCACCTGGTGCTCATGGCCAGCCTGCTTTCCCAGAGCTCCTGAGGGACACAGCTGTAAGGGGCCAGGGAGGAGACGCCCCAGGCTGGGCTGTGCACCCGGCTCTCGCCCTGCATCCGGCTCTGTCCTGCAGACAGAGAACCCTTTAGCAGTAAAGAAAAGGCCATTAGGATCACTTCTAAACATCCACCTAATGGATCAAGCAATGAATCCACCTCCTGCTCCCTTTTGCACAGGTATCTTGTGAAAATGTGGCATGTTGAAGGTCCATCTTTCAGTGCAAGTGAGCTATTTTCAAGGCTGGCTGCTATCATTTTGGAAAGAGGGGAAAGAGGGTAGATCGAAGTTCAACCTAGATGACAAATGTGACTCGAACGACCTAGCTAGGTGCTCTGGTGTACCACCGGATCACCCAGCTGCACAGCCTCCTACAGAGCACAGGGCCACGGGGAATCAGCCCACAGTGTGCTCAAGAGAGAAGAAAGACCCTACGGATCCCTAAGGATTTCTCGGTGCTGCATGATGCTGGCTAGGGACCCTTTGGAGTACCAGGTCCCAAGCAGGTACCTGTCCTCCCATGGGGACGGTGAGCTCTTAGAGGATCCTCAAGTGGTTGACAACATGCTGTAGAGACAACACCATTCACAGGAAATGTGGGTTCCCTTTAGTCCTGGAGGAGGAGGAGGAGGAAGGGCAGGAGGCACATGTTTGGTGCTTTGTCCTACTTACTTCTGACTTTCTGGCATGGGTTTGGGATGATGTCTATCTACTGCTGTGGGAGAATGGTCCACCTATGTAGGTGGTGTGATGGCTCAGAATCCCCAGGTGTATTTTTTGTGGCAACTTCATCCCAGACGCCATTCCTCAGAAACTGAGCCACAGCTTCTGAGGCTCCTGAAGCCTCTAGCATGAAATAAGCCTTAGATAAAAATAAGTTCTGCATCAAGCATGTCCTTGACCAGTGAGATCTCAGTGGACCAAACTACCAAGTGGAGTCGCCACTTTGAATGCGCTTGGTCAAAGGGGATAAGAATGCATCAAACAGAAGTCTGTGTCTATCCTGTGACCCCCACAGAGGGATGACTGGCTCCACAGTGCCTTTCTTTCCTCCATTCCTTCCTCCGTACCTCATTCCCTCCTCCTATCTCCTTCCTTTTCTCCTTCTTTCCACCTTCCTTTATTATCTCGTGTCTGGAACATTGCAGTTCCATTGTTTTTCTGTCTGAAATTCACTGGCTAATTGTCTCTCTGCTCTGTCCTAAGCAATGTCTCACCTGAACAAGACCAGACACTCACGCAAGATAATAAGAAGTACAGAAAGCCAAGGAAGCATCTAGAAGCTGAGAAGCCTGTATAATTGCCTATTAGGGGCTTTCATTTGAAATCATTTCCAAAAGGTTCTACATTCTTGCCCCTTGCACCTAGCTACCTGCTCCCCAAAGCTCCCTGTGCCGTGAATAACAATGGCTGGCAATGTTTTCAAAGGTCACGTCCACAGCTTCCTCCCTAGAGGAAAGGAAGGTGGGTATGAAAAAGGGCATCAAGATGTTCTGGGAAATTTTTAATTAGGTACCAAGAGGTCAATGCAAAAATCACAGATTTTTCCAAAGGCAAGATGAAATAAGATGCCTCAGACTACCTGTTGCCAAGAGAACTCACCAAAGCAAGTGGACAGGAGAGTTGTGTCCATGAGCAAGTTAAGACCCTCAGAGGCCCAGTACATGAAGATGCTACTCCACATGAGCCAAAGTAGGGTCAAAGATTTTCGTCACCAAATGAAAATAAAAGTATGTTATTCTCATGTCATATTAATATGTCCCCCACCACTAATTATGCTATTTCAAGAAAATAATTGGATTTGGCTAGGAGGAATTAAGAATAGAAACTTGCAAATTTTATAACCTAATGAATCTAACTTTTAATAATGAATCTAGTTGCTGCTTAACACGCATTGCTGAAGCCCACATTAAGCAGAGAAGGCCTCCTCATTCTTTTAATTCAACTGAACCATTCTTAATAATTCATAATTAAGTCTGGCTCAGAAATGATAGTCTCCATGGTAATATTGATTTATTTTCCTCTTATGTCTCTGCCAAATGTTGAGAATGACAGAATTCTGAGTTACAAAGGCGAGTGCCATCAACAAAGATAATAGAACCACAGCGATCCCGGAGGGCTGTACCCAAACCTTGTTCTCTTTGGCTCCCAAGGAAGATGAGCTACAAGCAGAGGGGAAAGGGAGAGTGGGGCTTCTGGGGTCATTGGCTTGTTCTGGGCACACGGGCAGCGCTGTGTTCACACTCTGGTGGGAGAACGCACTGGCTGCAGGGGCATGCTCGAGATGAGATAGGGAGAGGGGGAGAGTCTGCGAAGGCTGAGGACCCGCTCCTTCCCTCTCTCACCTCAGCTCCCCATTTCTTTCCACTTGAACGACTGCTGGATTCTGATTTACGGAGAAAATGAGCTGAAGGCGCCGCGTTTGCTCTTCGACACCTTCTCCTTGTGCTCTTTAATTGAATACACTCTGGCCTCGAGGAGGCGGGCTCGGAGACTCTCACTGTGATCGTTTCTTTGCTGCTCTTCATAACAATGCAGCTTGGCGCCTGCTGAAATACTCCCTGAAGCCCTGGCCTCTGAACCTTAACCTCTGACCTCAGAGGAAATGAAGTTGACTCCAGTCCACTCCTCACAAGGCAGTGCAATTATTTTTAGACCGTGTGCTAATGAACATGGTAATACTTATAATAAAAGTAATAGGCACAATTAAAGCCTCTCTTCAGAGAGATAAACAGAATCAGAGTGTAAGCATCATATTTTCAAAGTCCAGCTAACAATGTGCCTTGAAGCAGGCTGGGAATAACCGAGGGCTTGGCTCAAACCCTCCTCAGGGGTGTCAAATTCACAAAGCTGGAACAGGTTAACTCTTCCCATTCCTCTCACGATTCACAGTCCTTTTCCTCCAATACCTTCCAGCCACCTGGGCAACATTTTATCAAAGGAGTCTGATGTGGGTTTAATACAGGCTTTTAAAGATGGTTTCAGAGAGCCCAAGGTCAGCTATACCTATATGACATTGGTGAAGCATCAAACAGACAGAGAGTTCCCTTCGAATGGCAGGTGCTGGACTGGGATGTTTGGGGTGGATCACACCCTTGCAGGCATGTGGTATATCCAAATGGGAGTGAAGAAACACACACTGGGGGTGGGGGGAGTCCTCACCCTGCCTCCAACTAGCTGGAAAATCTTGACCAAAGGTATGGCATCTCTCTGACCCTCCCATCCATTCACTATGATAAGAAGCTGGCCACCGGGCTGGAGGGATGGCTCAGTGGTTAAGGCATTTGCCTACAAAGCCAATGGACCCAGGTTTGATTCCCCAGGACCCACGTTAGCCAGATGCACAAAGGGGCACACATGTCTGGAGTTCGTTTGCAGTGGCTGGAGGCCCTAGCATGCCTATTCTCACACACTCTCTCCTCTTTCTCTGTCAAATAAATAAATAAATAAATAAACATAAAATAATTTTTTAAAATTATTTTAAAAAAGAAGCTAGCCACCTGTGTTTTGCCCAATTTGCAAGGTGTGGGCATGCAGGAGCTCAGACCTCAACGAACATGAAACACGGAAGAGCAAATGGTGGAGGGCAGAGCAGGCTGCAAATGAGAGTACCAGTGCGCTCCGTGCTGCGGGGGACTTAACCATGTCCCCGAACCTGCCTGGGCCTCGGACAGCCTCCTAGGAGATGGAGAGAGCAGTCCCATTAGCCTCTTGGACCTGAGCATCTGGGAGAGCTGACGTGGGAACAGCAATAGGCCTGGCACAGCTGCCTTGTAAATGCTCCTCCTCAGTACCAGGAGCACCGATGCCCTGTGGGCACGGAAAACCCCGTCACACCCAGATTGTTCCCTTCTTTGCAAGCAGAGCCTGACTCCTGACCATGGTGCCATGGGACCTCTATAGAACTCTGCAGGGGCCTCTGAACTAAACCCTAAAGGGCAACACCATTAAAAATTGTGTTACTATAATTCCTTTTCAGGGTGTGTGTGTGTGTATGGGGGTGTGCTTGTGGGGGTGTGGTGTGTGCATGTGTGTGTGTGTGAAGATCTGCATGTCCTTGTGAGCATGTGAAGCCAGAGGAAGATGTCTGGTGTCCTCCCTTATTGCTCATGCATGTTTCCCTATCTTGGGCTATAAGAGGGCCTACATCCTTGAGATTCTCTCTAAATTAATAATGGTTATCCCATTTAACCTGTGCTGACTTGACTCGCCATTGGAATATCGGCTTCTCTTCTCAGACGGGAGCTGGACCTGAGGAGAGAAACGACCCAGCGCCCTCCACCCCAACCCCAGCCAAAACCACAGAGGAATCGGGGGAATGTTTTCATAAGATGGGGTCTCACATTAAACCAGGGAGCTGCTGTTTTCAGTCAGACTGGCTGACCAGTGAGCCCTAGGACTGGAGTAGCCATGTCCAGCTCTTTACATGGATGCTGGGAAATCGATCTTAGGTGATTGGATGACAAGCACTCTTACCCATGGATCCATCTTCTCAGAACATGTTGACATAAATATTAATATTTCTAAATTTTTTTAAATATTTATTTATTTATTTGAGGGAGAGAGAGAAACAGAGAGAGCACAAGATATAGAGGGTATGGGTGCACCTGGTCCTCTTGCATCTACAAACTCCAGACACATGAGCCACTTTGGGCATCCAGCTTTATGAGGGTACTGGGGACTCAAACCATGGCCGGCAGGCTTTGCAAGCAAGTGCCTTTAACCACTGAGCAGTCTCTCCAGCCTTCATATAATTTTAAAGTTGAGTGTAATACCTAAAATAGGAAATTTCATACTTAAATGAGAGATGTCACATACATATTTATCTAAGCAGATATGTGTACTAAGTGAACTTGGATTTGTTCATTTAGAAGCCAATGTTTGACTTTCTGAGCCCTCTGACCAGAGAGGCACCCTTGACCTTCACAGAACTCACAGCTTGGTGGGGAGGGCAATGGCAAAACACTTTACTACCCGTGTCAGGGGAGAAAAGGGTGGAGACCCCCAGAGGGACAGGCAGGTTCTCTGCGGTGCGCAGATGAGGGCCAAGAAAGACAGCGGACAGCACCTGTGATCAGGTGAGGAGGGGTCAGTCCACACAGGCCCATGTGGGCAGAGCAAGGAGCAACGTGACTGGGTTCAAAGGGCAGGACAGCAGAAGGCCTATTGGGGTCAGAGAGACATCTCTAAGGAAGAAAGAGAGGGTCCTAGAGCCCCTCCTCCCCTCATCTGCATTGAACAGACGGGTGACAGTTCCAGGTATGTGAGATGCCAGACAGAGCAGAACCCGCTTTACTGGTGGACACTGAGGACCTAGGGGGATTGTCACGCAGCCCAGGGAACCTGGCTGCCAGGGGAAACGCCATGTGTTCACACTGGATACATGTGTTGGTAGAGGTGCTTCGGGAGCATGTGTCAATTAGGCATTGGGGGAGTGTGTAAATTCCTCACGTGCACTTTTGACAATAAGTTAGAAGTGGCCTGAGTGGGGTTCACGTGTCCCCAGCACCCCGAAGGCTGTCTTGCACGCCTAGCACCTTCACAGATGGCCTGGGGACACCCCACCACCCCACGGTGAGGGAGCCCCGCTGCTCGCTGTTATCTCAAGAAGGTGGTGTGGTTTGGCTCAGAGAGCCCTGGTTTTCTTTTCCAACAGTGTTCTCAAAGCTTTGTCAAGTACAAAAATCTTCCCTCAGGTGTAATCTTCCCTTAGATTACTCCAAGAATGAGTAATCTGGCAAATTAAAATAAAACTCTGGCTTCAGGTAACATGGTTGCCAGGCAAAAGGGCTTCCTTACCAGATTTCTGAAGTTGAGCCCTGGGCAGAAGGGTCTTCATTAGCACGGGTATAGTTACTGTCTCGTCTCTGTGACAGACAACCTGATAGAAAACCGCAGAGATGGCTCAGTCGGTAAAGTGTTTATTTTGAAAGCATGAGGACTTTCATGAGTTTGAGAAAATGTTGGGTGCGGCAGCACACACCTGTAATTCAGTGTCCAGGGAGTAAAAGTAGAATTCCAGGGGCTTGCTGGCCAATGAGAGACCCAATCCTAGAGAAAGGTGGGTGGTGCCTGTAAGGAGTAATGTCTGAAGCTGTCCCCTGGCTTCCATACACATGCACGCATGTGCATTCACACCTGCACACCTGTGTGTGCATCTGTACACACACACACCGACACACACTCATACATGCACAACAGAATTTACAGAACAACTTAAGAAAATAAATGATTTTGGCCCATGGCTCGGGGCAGCAAAGGCAGGGCAGCAGGGCGCGCGGCCCACGGCGGAGGGGCTTGCTTACGGCGTGGCTTATGCGACCGACCGGAAAGAAGCCAGCTTGGACCAGAACCACAACCACAACCAGATATCACCTTCAAGCTCCATTTCCAATATTCTACTTCCAAAACAGCACCACCATCTGGGGACCAAGTATTCAAGCACACAAACTTGTTGGGGACATTTCACGTTCAAACCATAACAGCTTGCTATCAAGTTCAGATTTGTGGATGGCACAAATCATATTTCCCATACCTGGATGGCTGTATATCTGATCTGTGTGTGTGTGTGTGTGTGTGTGTGTGTGTCCAAATAAGCAATATACTTTAAATGTCAACAATATATGAAATATAAAACACATCAACCACTTCCAAAATAACATCAAAGTTGCTAATAGTTTCCAAGAGGCTCAACTGGTCCCTCTTTATGGGACACTGGTATGTTCCCATCTCAGGACAGCCGAGGAATAAAATAAGAGACACCATGATGTATAGTGGCAGATTATGGAATGGATGGGCACTTGGAGTTAAGTATTTTTCAAATTTTATAGGAAATGTTGGTCATACTTGGTACAGAGACATTGGGATCTCCTTCCCTCCCAAGGACACAGTTATGCTGGGGCCAGTTGGAAAAGCTGGAGCAGGAGGAGAACTTGCGATTGACCTCCCACAAGGCGTGACAGGATCGCACCTGGGTGGTCAGCATAGGCTCCTAACACGGTTGTCACATTCAGTCCCAGTCCTCAAAAACTGTTCATACAGCCACATGTTGCCAGGCGTGGTGGTGCACGCCTTTAATCCCAGCACTCAGGAGGCAGAGGTAGGAGGATTGTGGAGAGTTCGAGGCCACCCTGAGACTACATAGTGAATTCCAGGTCAGCCTGGGCCAGAGTGAGACCCTACCTCAAAAACCAAACAAACAAACAAACAAAAGCTGCATATGATGGCACACATCTCAATCCCAGCACTCAGGAGGCAGAGGTAGGAGGATTGACATGAGTTTGAGGCCACCCTGAGACTACAGAGTGTATCAGCTCAGTCCAGGCTAAAGTGAGACTCTACCTCAAAAAAGTGGGGGCTGAAGATGGGTGTGGTGGCACAGGCCTTTAATCACACCACTTGGGAGGCAGAGGAAGGAGGATCACCATGAGTTCAAAGCCACCCTGAGACTAAATAGTGAATTCCAGGTCAGCTTGAGCTAGAGTGAGACCCTACCTAGAAAAACCTAAAAAGGGGGGGGGGGTGAAGAGATGGTTTAATAGTTAAGGCTCTTGGTTTGACTCCTCAGGACCCAGTTAAGTCAGATGCACCAGGCCGTGAATGCATCTGGAGTTCAGTGGCTGGAGGCCCTGGCACACCCATTCCCCCCCCCCTCTCTCTCTGCCTCTTTCCCCCCCCCTTTCAAATAAATAACTAAAAATTAATTTTTTAAAAAAAACTGCCAAAAGATAGATAGAAGTCCAGGGAGCTAAAAATGTTTCAGTTGAAAAGAGACTCTCCTATTCACTGGCTTTATTGATTCAAAGGTTGGGCTACCTTGAGACCTCATTCAATTGGCAACTAAAATGAATTAACACTGCTTATATGTGTTGCCCTGATTACATGTCCGTGTGGTTATGCAAGGTCCCCGCATGGTGCCCAGCCTTTTCTGACTCGTCCACTCACTCACCCACTCAGTCATGATGAGCCTTCATTTATCCACGGGGCATGCAGAGCACAAGCAGCGTGAGAGAGGGTATCCCTGGTCCATGCAGCATCCTTTCCAGGCTGGGGAGAGATCAAGGAGAATGATGTTTGATTGGGGTGCAAGAGGGGCGGGAGAGACCGAGGCCAGCTGCTCTGGGTGGAGGCAGCTGCTCTGGCAATCCCCATGTGATGCCAAGTCATGTTTCTGAGCCCCCACTTCTGCCAGGCACTCTGCTAAGCTCTGGGAACTGGGGCAGAGTGGCTAACATTGTGTGAGGTTCACTGTCCACTGGGAGGGATGGCAGCCACCCAGAGAAGCACACAAGCAAGAAGCCAAGGAGACGTGGGTGAGCATAGAGGGGCCTGGGATCAGGGCAGCATGTGCTGGGAGACTTGGTCTGCTCAAGATGACCCAGGAAGGTGACCCTGTAGCCACAAAGTGTCCTCAGGGACAGGAGAACAAGGCAAGAGATAATGCCAAAGGTAGGGCACAGGCGGAGGGAGAGGAAGAGGAAGAAGGGGAGGAAGCTGAAGAAGAAAAGATGGGAGAAGAAGACAAGGATGAAGAGAAGGAGGAAGAAGAGTGGGAAGAAGAGGAGAAGACCAGGCAGGGCAGACCTTGCAGGACTAAGCCAGTCTGACCACAGCAATCCCTTTTTCAAAAGAAAAATTTGCATAACTTCCCCACCACTCTCCATTACTCCCCACCCCTTCACTGAACTGCCTCCTTCTCCCAACTATCCCCTCTTCTGTTTTTCTGTCTTTTCCCTTCCTCCGTCTTCCATGACAATCTACTGATGGGCCCAACCAATACCAAGCAGGTCTTATGTGTGGTGACAGCTGCTCTGAGGTCGTGAACACAATGACCACCTTGGGTCAGAGAGTCGGTGTCCCACAGCACCCCTCCCCACCCTTTGGCTCTTACATTCTTCCCCCATCTCTTCTGCACAGGTCCCCGAGCCTCAGAGGGCGTAATAGCGATGCCTTACTTAGTGCCAATCAACTGTCACTTCTCAGCACTTCGACAAATTTTGAGTGTCCCCAGTAGTCACTGCCATGTGGAAAGAGGAACTTCTCTAACTAAAAGCGAGAGCAGCACTAGTCTATGGCCACAGACATAAATATTTGGAGGGCTATTTACTGGGATAATAGATCCATTAAGCAAATGATAGCGGAACCTTCCCTTCTGTGGCTTGTGACCTTCCCATCCGTACGCTTTGGAGTACATTTTCGGTTTCAGGCATAAATTCCCTCCTATGGAGAGAGAGCCTCAACTCCAATCTGAGAGCAGTTGGTTATCCCCATACACTTGTGCCATTATTACCTTGGTGGGCACATGTTGTCTGCTGCTCCATTGTGTAGTTTATAGGGTTCACTGTTGGTTAAAGACTGTTGATGACTCTTCTCTCCCAGCAGGCTGCATAGCAGTTTCCAGCTCTATGACAGCTAGTCAACAAAGGAGACTTCCAGCTCAGTTCTCAGCATCCTGCGGCCCAAGCGTGTGGCGTCTTCAGCAGTACTGACTTCATACTGAAGCCCCTTTCTGCAGACTGCCGGCCAGGCCTGAGTGCCGAGCGCCGGGAGAGCGTCGCGCAAAGCAGGGACCGGGGTGCTGCTCTCCTGCATGTGCTGCTCTAGGGTCCCGCTTCACAGGTACCACGTGGCGCGAGACGCGCACTTCGCCTCTTTCCCGCTGCCTGGGTGGCACCTCCTCCATGCATCCATGCTCTCCACACCACGAAAA
Organism: Jaculus jaculus; assembly: GCF_020740685.1. Lineage (NCBI taxonomy): Eukaryota > Metazoa > Chordata > Mammalia > Rodentia > Dipodidae > Jaculus > Jaculus jaculus. The sequence goes on from NC_059109.1 coordinate 137,721,984, forward strand.
CCTTAGCAGTCAAGGCACTTGCCTGTGAAGCCTAAGGACCCAGGCCCAGGTTCAATTTCCCAGAACCCAAGTAAACCAGATGCACATGGTAGCGCATGCATCTGGAGTTTGTTTGCATTGGCCAGAGGCCCTGGTGTGCCCATTCTCTGCACCCTCCAATAAATAAGTACACACACACACACACACAATATTTAAAGAGTGAAGGAATTCGTTTATGGACTGATGGTCCTAAACAGCCCAAGAAGAGCAGTGACGCTTGAATACAGGAGCTCAGCGTGAGGAAGTCCCTGGCGGCCCTCTCTGTGTCTGGGGCATGGCAGACGTGAGGCACCCCAGCAGAGACAGGTGGGGAGTACCTGTGTGCCCTTGTCCTCTCTGTAGCTAATTCTTCAACCTCAAGAATGGCTGGTGAGATGCAGAAACTGACCCAGAACTTGTGTTTTCTGCATGTGAGCAGATGGAGGAGCAGAACCCTCTGTCAGCCTGGAATGCCCACCATGCCCAGAAAGTCTCAGCTAACTCTTGTGTGCTTTCTCCAACCTTGGGACGCAGGCCACAGGGTCCCTGAGGGCCAGGCACGTGTGGTGGTGAGCGGCAGAGCATTTAGACACTCTCCATCAGAGGTTCATCATCGGCCTCCAGGGATTTCAGCCCGATTAATTCCAGTTGGTGTCAAATTAGCGCATTTTGCCTAATGATGCTCATCTCTGCAAGTGGTCCTCAGTACATTTATTTACAAAAACTCAGCGTGGCCCCAGGAAGTAGACCAGATTAGCTGGTGGAACAATCTGTGATGGAAAAAATGTCCATTTTCAAGAGCATTGACTAGGTGCACGGTTTTTCACAAAGGCTGGCTTGGGAGGCCATGCTAATGGCCGCCTTGTCCACTTCTCGGTCCGTCCTGCCGCGGCCCGGGCGCAGATGTGAGAAGAGAGCGAGTCTGCCTCTGCCGCCCTCGCCTATCTCCCCTCCTGACTCATGGGCTTGAATGCTGCTGGCTCAGCGGAAACCGGGGGCCCAGCCGTTGGCCTCCTTTTGCTCTTCACAATGTAAAACAGACAGCCTGAGTGGAATTTTCTCTTATGTGAGTTCTTCCCTTCCCTAGAAATGGGGGAAAGGGTCCTCCTTGGGTCATAAAAAAATGTAACTCAGCAACCGAGAACATCTGGCCAGAGCGGATTGTTGGACGGAGTCTTCTCCAAGGGCTCCCTGGCTGCCAGAAGGCGGCTCCCAGACCAAGAGCCTTGCAGCCCAGACTGGAGAGACAGGAAACGCCAGATTTATAGACACATTTTCCTGAACAGGAGTGGGGCTTCTAGGCCACAAATTCCCCCAGTTATGCACAGCAGCCACTCAGTGAGCTGTGCCCACACGGCACAAATGCCCCTGCCACTCCCTTGATACTGAGAGCTAAGCCGGAACCTGTCTTCTCTGAGGAGCTGCAGCAAGGGGCAGAACATGGGCCTGAAGGGTGACAGAAGATTCCAGAGGAAAGGTCTGTAGCCCGTACACAGCAGAGGACCCAGCTTTGATCGACGGTGACACACGTGTGTGGTGCATTCTGACACGCTGTAGACATTGAGATGAGTGTTGGTATTCCCACACCCATCCCAGCAGTGGGGGTGTGGAGGCACTTTCCCCGGGGAAATTGGGTACCAACAGCAGAGGCCTCAAGGACTGTCAGTTCAGCCCTGTCTACACATGGAAACTTTTCACTCAGCCTCTCTGTACTGCAGAGGGAAAGCATGTTCATTTGTTAGCCAATAGCACCCTCTCTGGTCAAACAGCAGAATTGCCTCTAGAATATTCTCTGGCTCTGCAGGGCTTCTGTATCCAGAGTCAGTCAGTGACCAGGCTGAGGACAGAACTCACAAGGGAGAGCAACAGGGCCTCAGGCCCCTAGTGTCTGTGGGTCATTGCATCCGGTCCTTCCACTCTGTCCACTGTCCCTTCTGAATCTCAGCCGGTGGTGAGTGAGGACAGCTGTACCCTGGCTGAGGGAGCCGTGTTTGGCCCTGGCCTACTCTCGGGCTTAGGCCTGAGGAGTCTCTCCTCTCCCCATGTGCAGCTCTCTCTGGTCCAGCCCGGGCTTGATACAACCTTAGTTTTGTCCTCAGAGGTCTTCTGGAGTCCGGGGAGCTGTGACTGGACCCCGCATGTCCTCCTCCCCCGTCACCAGGGACATTTCTGGCTCCTGGAGAGTGACTGAAGGAAGAAAGCAACTCCTCGCTCCTGGGCCCAGCAGGGCCTTGGGGAGCCCCCGAGGGGTAGTAGAGTGGACGTTTGCACCATGAGGCCTCCCGGTAGGGCAAGTGAGACCTGGTGAGGTCGTGAGAAGCAACGCTCTGGCTAGTGTGGCACCATCAAGCCACCACAACGCATCTTTCTGCTGTGAGTGGTCTCATCTTGGGGATCATGTGGTCTCACACCACCGCTCTGTGGACCCCATCCCCTTGCTGCCCACAGAAAAGGGCTTGGCACAGCGGCAGGAGACCCCTCTGTAGCACAGCCCGACCTTCCAGACCAGCAGCAGGCCGCGGGCTCCCCGCGTCCTCGCCCGCTCCTCACGTCAGAGCACATCAGAGTGCCTGCGCACTTGGTGGCCTTCCCTGCCAGCTCCAGGCTTGTTCCCGAGTCTCAGCCACCTCCAGGTAACATCCTTGCTCCTACCTGCTCTCAGAGCCCCCTGACGGCTGTCAGAGAACGCCTGCGTTAATTAGATCTTTCCCGATTACTTTTTAAGTGGCACATTAGGTAATTATCCCAGGGTAGATCCCAAATGGAGTCTATTTAAAGCGGGTGCCTGAACTTGTGAATGAAACTGAGGGTGAATCAGACTGCTACACCACACAGGGCCCAAAAGGCAGGTCTGACGGCAGCCTGGTAGCCAGCCGCAGCCCTGAGCTTCCCCCTCGGAATGCCCGGGCTCTGCAACCAGCTGTGGGCATTAATACCATCTTCCCCGCACAGTCTGGAACTCTGAGTGCCAGCAGGGGGGCAATGGTTTGCCCAGGCTTACAACTGGAAAGTGGCACACCTGGGGTTTGAACTCAAATCCTGGGGTCCTGAGTACCAGCTCTCAACCTCTGTGTATGGCCGCTCTGATGGCTATGAATCACCTCAGAATGCACATTGGTGCCCCCTGCTGGCTGGTTCGAAGGCTAAGAGGAGTTTGCAGCTTTTTCGTGGGTTTAAAACTTTTTGTAAACTTGAAGGGAGGTGAAGAGTACAAGTTTCTCAATTCACTTTTGCATGTGTAGTACGGGTGGTGTGTGTATGTGTATGTGTGTGTGTGATATAAGAATATGTTCAGATGTGCAGTACGGGAGGGTGGGGGGGTTATGAATATGCTCAGGTGTGCTTGCAGGTGCATGAAGGCTGGAGAGCAGGCTTCTCTCCTCTCTCACTCTCCTGCATACTCCCTGAGACAGAGCTTCTGTCTAAATGCGGAGCTGCCTTGTCCACGAGCCTCAGCAGTCTCCCATGTTTCAGCTCACGGCAGGGCTGGGGTTGCAGACGTGCGCGGTCCCACCCACTGTCCACATGGGTCCTAGAGAATGCAACACAGGTTGACCATCTCAAGCCCTCCCAGGACTTGTGCCTGTTGCAATCGCTCTTATCTCACCAGTCCTTATTTTTTAATTGTAATGCAATATCCTTGCTTATTTCTGAGTCCAAGTACAACAATTTGGGGCATGTATAACTTTGCAATCTGACTCCAGCCTCCCTTTTCTTTCTCTCCCTCTCTCATTTGTTTTTCATTTCTGATGCATTAATACTTTTTGGTGGATTTATATTGTCTTGATTTTTGGTGCTTATTGTGTTATAATGTATCTATTTTTTGCATCTTGGATTAAGTTAATGCTTGGATTTTCTAGTTAGCTGGGTATTATTAGATGTATCAATCGATCTGTTATATATCTTCAGGGTAGGAGCTTAAGGTGTTAGGTGTGGCTCTTAAGACTCTCAGAGTATCTACAAGAGTGACCCTAGGGGTTGGGTTTTCCTGCTATGGGAGTATTCAAGTAGGCTGAGTGGAACAAAATACAGACAGATTCTAAAATTTAACTAAATAATGTATACTTTCAGTGAAAAACAGCACAGAGTATTTATGCAAGAGTAGGTATTATGACAACCAGATCCTTTATCAACAAAGAGGTTAGATTTCTGGTCTGTTGAGGGTTCCAAGTCAGCTTGTGACCAAGTAAGACCCTTCCCTAATGTGTAACAGAAGAGGGAACAAAGCCACTATAATAAGCAACAAATAACAAGCCCAAATTATAGCTTATTTAAGAATGGCAAATCTGACCTTCCATCAGATTTAACATATAATTTATCCTGATATGGAAGGTGCAATTAGCACTTCCAGTTCAGGCCTATATACCAGTTTTATTTGGTGGGTACTGACCTGGTGTAATCCCAGTTACCTTTTGGGATGATTTTGGTCTCAGTTATACTGCGCTCCTGCTTGGGTCCCTGTTTGGTGCCCTGTGGGTTCAAGCAGGCTGGCTGGGTCCCTGGACAACTGTTCTGTTTTCTGGAGCTGGGCACTGGCTTTTCCTGCAGCTCAAGCTGAGCCTGGCAGCTGTGGCCCCGGGACCTGGTGCCGCTGCTGCCGGAGCCGCTTCGGCCGGCCTGTGTGGGTGCTGGATCTCTCCTACTTCTCTGCTGCCATTTTAATTTCTTCTACACCTCACTTTTAGTAAAAGTGTGTATTTTGCTGGGTTTTTTTTTTTGTTTTGTTTTGTTTTTTTTGCTTTTTCTCCCCTAGGCTGCTTTGGCGTGGTCCCTACGCCACCATCTTAACCGGATGCTCATTTGTTTTTCAAGGTAGGATATTGCTCCAGCCCAGGCTGACCAGGAATTAACTATGTGGTCTCAGGGTGGTCTCAAACTCACAGCCATCCCCCTACCTCTGCCTCTCAAGTGTGCCACCATTAAAGATGCGTGCCATCATGCCTGGCTCCAGCCTGCCTTTTCAAATGTCACTCTAGACAAAACCTCAAATGCACCAGTGGGCAGAATCATGAGGCTCCTACTGCGAGCTGCAACAACATCCTGCAAAGCAACTATGCCTGTGTGTGTTCAAATCATCTTCGCCATCCCGCAAAGCCCACAAACCAGCATCTTAGCCACACAGCACACTTTACCTGCACAGGTCAGCGTTAGCCAGAGGCTCATTGAGAGAAAATGACAGGGTTTAAACACAGAGGCCCTGGCCAGATGTGACCTGAGGAGATGGAGCCAACATACAAATACTGCTGGTCACCAGTCCTCCAACAGGTCTCTTCCCACACACGAACCCTAAGACTTCTGTGGGGCTATTTCCCTTCTATTCCCACAAGACCAGGGTAGGGGGCTTTCATGCCCCCGTCCACAGACACATAGGGACACAAGCCTCTTCACCTCCACAGCGGCTGGGGCTTTTCTTGACCCTCTCTCTGTGCCCAAGTCCCTGTGAGATGCTTGGGTTGCAAAGGGTTACAAGATGAAAATGGTGTCTCTGCTCACAGGACACTAGCGTGCTAGAGACAGCGATATATAACGACACATAATGCCAAGATGAGCAAGAGGAAGACGTCGACGGAGTATGAACACTTCGACAAGCATAATGAAAAGAATCAACGTGATACTAAACGCTACTGGGAGAGCGGATACTGGAGAAGGGGGTGGGGTGCCACAGGAGGTAGAGACCCAAGTAAGCCTGAGAGGGATTGAAATAAGACCTAGAGGGAGCACATTCCCAGCCTGGGGAGAGAATCCCATGCAGAGGGCACAGCGAGTGTAAAGGCCCCGTGTGGTGGAACAACGGGGTGAGACCAAGGAACAGGAGGGGACAGCAGGGGCCACTTCTCATGAGTCACGTGAGGACCTTGTGCAGATGGTAGAAGGAGCCATCAGGCAGGCGGCGCAACTGGAGCTGACGTCCAAAACCTAGCTGAACTCTTCACTGTGGGTCAAGGCACCAGGAAATGAGAAAAATCTTAAACAATAAGGTGGCCATATATATTACCATAGTTAAAATATTAACGATAACTATAGCAGCATCCAGACAATAGACATATATACACAATGCATTCCACAGGGGAAGGACAGGAATCATGCTCAGAGACCCTAGAAAGAATGGCACCAAAACTTAGAGTCAGACGGTGCTGAGAGAGCACAGAAAATTCTAGAAGACACCATCAATTTGCCAGTCTTCCATCACTGAAGGGCCTGGGGCCCTAGTGCCAGGCCTTATATTTGGGAATGCTGGGTAGGAGCCTCTGGGCCCCTTGTACTAACTGGAGTGGGGACATAGACATAGCCATCTGGGATGGTGACCAATGACCCTACCAGGCTGAGGGACGCAGGGCAGCCTCAGGGCAGCAGATGTTCTGTGATAATGAGGAAGTCGAGGCAGGCAGAGATGTCAGGGCCCAATGGCTCTCCTCCACAAGCCAAGCACCCTGCGGCTACCACATGGCTACGCTGTGTAGGGCAGGGGCAGAGGGATGAGGGGTGGTGCTGCTGGGAGCAGGCAGCTGCATAGAGGCTGAAACATCTGGTGCCAGTTAAAGTCACAGCTGCCCTCTGCTGCTTTTTTTAACCCTACTAAAAAGATCTTTTTTTTCCTTAAATAAAGTTAAGAGTTTGAAAAAGCCACCAGATGTTGATTTGAGTTGAATTCCTTTACTTTAGTTTATGAACGTTAAGCTTGAGGACCAATCCCAATAGTCTCTGACCTGCCTCAGTTGTCTTCTGAGTTTTGTGTCTGAAAGGAAATTCTACAGAGGAAGCTTAGGGGTCAGGCCCAAAGAAGAGGGACGTAGGCCCGAGGCAATAGCCCTGCTGTCCACTGCCACTGTTAGGATGTCAGGAACAGCAACTTTTACTGTTATCTTTGGAGCTCACGACTTAGTTATATTAGAGATCCCAGCTTCTGCGACTGGAAAGCCCAGGCCAAGGTAGAATCTACTTTAACTTAACCTAACTAGGAAAGGCTGTATGATTTCTGCTCTGGCCCATAAAACATCATTTTTCAAGCAGTCAGAAGGGTGAGATACCAACACTTGCGGGAGCCTGTGTGTGTGTGTGTGTGTGTGTGTGTGTGTGTGTGTGTTTGCATGCATGTGTGTGCTCATGAGTTAAAGAGCGGGGGGAGAGAGGGCCTGTGCGGGCACATGTGGGTGCATGCACAGCATGTCTATGAACAGGGGAAGGACCGTTTTTCTAGCCAAACTTTCCAGAGCAGAACTGCCCTTAACACCCCCACCGTTCCTCCTGAAGAGAAACTGCAAGCGTCATATGTGGGCTGGCAAGGAAAAGACCCCTATCACCAGGCTGCGCCTGTCTGGGCCAGATCATGTGGGATGGGGGTCCCTTGAGCTGGGAGGATAAGGTGAGAGTTGTGGGTTCACATATCACTAGCTTTCTCTGTTCCTGCCCACACAGTAGACAGCCAGGAATGATCTTGTATATCTATCTGCTATACACCTTTAGAAGAATTTTCAGAGACTTGAAGTGATTCGTTTTCGTAATTGTTACCAGGTAATCTGTTTTGTCTTCTAAGAGGCTGACTGAGCTCATCCCTCCGTAATTTCATAGTGCTTTTAGTTAAGGGAGGCTGCGTCTTTCTAAAGCTCCCTCTGGTGGCCATGCAGTGAATACACTGCGAGCCCTGAAGGCCTCCAGCTTGACCTGGCTGTCCCCGCAGGGGCTGGGAGCCGGCCAGCTGGGGCAGGTGTGTGCAGGAGGGGAAGCCGCGCCCCTGGATCTCCAGAATGCCAAGACACGGGCACAAGGCACAAGACGAGGGTCACCAAAATACCCCGGTATATTTGAGAAGAGGGGAAAGAGGGACCATTAGATGCTCAGGGGCACTGACAGTGGGTCTGGTCCTACAGTGAGATGCACTGCAAGAGGCCGGGACCGGGACTGGGGACACCCAGGAGGGAGCCACAGAACCTGAGATCTGCAGAAACGCTGCTGTGCATCTCAGACAGCCGAGACCGTCTGGAGACAGAACTTTCTAGGGTCCTTTGTGTCCCGTCACCTCAGTGTGGGTGGAGGAGGGAGATGGAGCGCATGGTGCCTGGCACACAATGGGGCCTCCAATGGAACTGATTCCAATCAAGCGGCCATTGTCAGGTGCGCGCTCAGAGCTGCCCTCGCTCGCGGTGGCTCGGCGTACAATGGAACAGAACGAGGGCACCAGGAGAGCGACTGCGTGGGTGAGAGAGGAGGTGGACACGAGCCTGCGGATGAGCGGAGTGGACTTCTGGATCACGCCCTCCTCCCCCTGCTGCGACACCCTGCATCTGGGTGAGGTCTGGAAGACTCCCACTGTGCGCTTCACGCAGGCCTCTCACACGGGAACCGCAAGCCCACGTGGCTACCTGTGAAGCCATGGGGCTATCTTCTGTCTTGAGAACTTAAATTTCTTTTCTGGGTGTTTTTGTTTTAAGTTCTCCATATTAGGAAGTTGAAAGGTAAAGTTCCCAGGGATTTTAATAAACTTCAAAAGAACATCTTCTGTTTTGTAATAGGCATGGTACTTTGCTCATTGCTGTGACAAAACCTGTGTTCAAAGCAACTTCAGGAAGGAAGGGATTATTCTCACCCATGGTTTGAAGGCACAGTCCGTCATGGAGGGGAGGACATCAAGGCAGGAGCTGAGGCCTCTGGTCACACTGCACCCTCACTCAGCACACAGACCAAGATGGTGCTGGTGTTCAGCTCACTTTCTCCTTTTTATTCACTCTGGGACCCCAGGCCATGGGCTGGTGATGGCCACCTTCAGAGTGGGTCTTCCCTCCTCAGTTAAACCTCCCGGGAAGCACCCTCACAGGCACGCCCAGGGGTGTGTCTCCTAGGTGACTCTAAACCCAGCCATCGCAACAGGGAGAAGACTCCGGAAGTGGCCTTGCATCCTCCTTCTCCGCGCTTCTGGTGCTATTCTGCTTTGGGGACCAGGACAGGGACTGGGGACACCCAGGTAGGAACCCTGAGGCTCCACTCTTCCCACAGACACTTAAGTCACTTCCAGCTAATGGCATTCCTGAGACAGCATCACAGCCTTCCTCAGGTATGCGGCCATTCCTCTTTATTCTCAACAATGCCTTCTCTGGCCCCCATCCTGAGTTTGGCCCTTGAGAAACCATTTCCCTACTGTTTTCTTCTTGCTCTGTTAGAGCCTCACACCTTCTATGAACCTGAGGCCACCTGTCCACATATCTGCAGTGAGCTACGTTTCCAGAACCTGCACCCTTGCTCCTGCACGCTGCCCAGACAGACATGAGCATGTTGGTCACTTCCCCCGCAGGCTGGAGCAGCACTGACCTCCATGTAGCCTCTGCAGTCACAGAGGGGCCCTGAGAGATGAGCCCACCTCCCACCTCCCACCTCTCACCCCAGCTTGTATTTCCTTCATTCTGAACCCAGCCTTTCAGGAACTCCGGGAATGAAAGAAGCAGAACCAATGGCTGGTCAAACATACCCAGATTAAAAAGACCATTACCGCTTAACTTCCTAGGGTGCACTCTTTGCTCCTGGAGAACCTAACCTAGATGTAGTCCCTAAGTGACCCTGGCCTCATGGTGGCCTTGTCTGGGGCTGTCAGACTCCCTTCCCATCACACTTTGGGAACTGAGAGTCAACTGCAAAGTTTGGTTTCCCATGTGAAGCAGCCCCTTTCTTTTCCTGTAAGAGCCTAGCAAGCTGTTTCTAGCCTCTCGGTCATTCGTGCCCCCCCAGATACAGGTCCCCTTGTCCGAAATTCTTCGGATTGAAAGGTTTTTTTATTTTTTGTTTTATTTTATTTTATTTTTTGAAATTTACATCTACCTAGTGAGACACCTTGGGAATAGGACCCAAGTCTAAAGATGAAATTCGTTATTTTTCTTATATACGTCAGACCCTTAGCCAGTGACCCAATTCCTACAGTGCGTTAGCGCGCCTGAATTTAGCAGCCTGCCACGCCAGGGCAAATGCGGACTTTTCCACTTGTGACGTCACGTGGACCCTGGTAAATCACGAGCCACAATAAATCCTTTCTCCCGTAAGTTGTTTCTTTTGCGTGTTTCTTTCTCACAGCACTTCATATTTAATGTGTATCTGGGTTTGGGGGGTGTGTGTGGTGTTAGGACTGGAACTCTACCACTCAGTTATAATATTCACCCTGTTTAGTGTTTTCTTGATTCTTAAGCAAATAGTATCATATAAACTCTTCTGTCTGGCTTATTTTTCTCTGGGGGAAAAGCAATGTTTTGGGGATCCATTCATGTGTTGAGAGTACCTGTATTGCTCAGTGTGTTTCATGCTTGATTCACTGTGTGGAAATATGACCACCCCCTGTTGGTGGGCATCGGGCTGTTTCCGACTGGGCTGTTGCAAGCGAAGCTGCACGGGGTGCGGGGACACCCTTGTGCTTGGACCTCGGCGGCTTTGTGTTTTTTCTTGTGTCAACAAATGGAACTCACGGCACCAGCTGTTGCTGGAGGGTGTTTCTGTGTATTGGACCTAGATTCTCAGCCGGAGGGACAAGGATTCCTTGCTTCTTTCTGACGCTGGGTGGTACAGCACACAGGAAGCTTTACTGGGCAAGCATTCCACCAGTACCAGACTACTGGTTCTCTGTTCAGGGCTGCGTTCAAATCCAAGTTAATTTCTATATGAATCATGAGGTAAGAATCAAAGTCCCTAAACTGGGTGTGGTGGCTCATGTCTCTAATCCCCAGCACTTCGGGAGGCTGAGGCAGGAGGATCACCATGAATTTGAGGTCAGCCTAGAGTGCATTACAGTGAAGTGTTGTGTCAGAACAAAATAATAAACCATATGAACATATATGTCCATAGGCATCTGGTAAAAGCCCCGTGTATATGAACACCCAGCACTTCTGAAAAGCCTGTTTCTCATGGGATTCTCTTGCTCCTTTACTGAAAATCAACTAACTACAGGTGAGTGTCAGTTTTCAAGCTTTTTACTCCTTCCTACTTGCCAATTTTTTAAATATCTTACTTTGTTTCATTTTGTGTGGCCTGGGTTTTGCTACATAGCCCAGGTTCACTTTGAACCTGTGACCATTCTGCCTTTGCCTCCCAAGAGCTGGCATTGTAGGTTTAAACCCACCAAGTCCCTCTGGTCTCCGGCCCATTCCGTTGCCTTTGTGTGCCGGCACCAGCGTTGGGCAGGGAGTTCTGCCCACGTCACTTGCAGGTGTCGCTCAGCTGCAGACGGATCTCCAGCTTCCCAAGCCACGTGGGATGGATTGATGTGTTTCCCGCCTTCTGATGGCATTGAAAATATTTTTAAGTTTCTTTTCTAGTGGTTTACTGCTATGTGGAAATGCAGCCGACCCTATAGATTGATTCAAAGCAATCCCAATCAAAATTCCTGGGGAAACAACTCAGCATTTGAAGGCACTTGCTTGCAAAGCCTAGCGGTCCAGATTCGGTTTCCCAGTACCTACGTAAAGCCAGACCCACAAAACTGAGACATGCATCTGCAGTGGCAAGAGACCTAGTGTGCCTGTTCTCTCTGTGTCTCATAAATACATAATTTTTTTTTAAAAATCCAGCAGCAAAGAGTATGTAAGTGCATAAGAAAGTAAACTGAAGGGAGAGCTCCATGGCTCCCCTACCACGAGGTCGTCATCCAGGACGCGGTGGTTACTATTCTGGGATCATCTATTATGATGGCTGCGTCTTGCATCGACTGGATCTGGTTAGGAATCCACAGACATTCCTCCTCGTAAGTAGGTCTCTGAGGTTGCTTCCAGGAAGGATTAACTAAAGGAAGAATCCTTCCCCCAGGGTGGGCAGTCCCTCTGGGAGGGGGCTTTATCTAAGGAAGCCCTGGGAAGGTCAGTGTCACCTCCTGCACCTGGCTGCCGTGCTGTGTGCTGCCTTCCAGAGTGGACTGAAGACCAGAGCCTCTCCAGGCCTTCAGCGCCCGATGGGGGCAGCCGAGACATCCAGCCTCGTGGACTGAGCAGCTACCGGCTGTTTGATGCTCAGGCCTGCAAACTTCTAGTGTTGGACTGCAGTAAACTAATCCAACACATTCCCTATTAATACCATTCACTCTATCGCTTCTGTTCCTCTAGAGAACCCTGACTAATACATCTATTTTGGGTTACACACCCTTCTATAACTAACTCTTCACCCATGCTCTGTTTGTAATCTCAAAAACTTGTCAATTCACCAAGCTGGACTTCAGTGGAATCTACATTTTACTCTGTCATTGGTGTCCTGTCTGGTGTGAGTGGACAGTTGTTCACTCCAGGAAAAGTCACACAACAAAGAACCGAGCAAATCATTGCTTCCCAGGTACTTAACTGTGTCACTGCTGCCTGAGAGCGCGTGCCTGTGATGTCTGTCCCTGAAAGCCTGAGCACGCTGTCACTCACTCAAGCTGTCTTCAGTCATGTCACACAAAGTAGCTTGAAATCAGCCTCAGTGGGAATATTTACACTGTGGAAATCAGCCCTTGATCTGTTGTTTTGTTCATTGTCTAGACTAATGAAACTGTTGGAAAAATGTTAATTATGCAGATTAACCTTAAATGCTTCACATCTCGTCTATAGCTGTTACAGTGTGAATAACACTAGAATAAAAACAGAAGAAGTATTCTTTCAGGATTATTATCTAACTCAGCAAGGGAGTCCCGCGAGTCACCATCGAGAGAGCGAAGGCCTGACACATCTTTGTTATCTTCTTTTCATCTTTCCTGTTGACATAAATGAAAATATCAACTAGCTCTGAGGTTTGAGCTGTAATTGTCAGTGAGGGAAGCCCTGGTCCTTTGCTGAATTGGATATCAATGAAACATTCATTTGTAGCTGGATAATAGGATCTGATTGTTGGTGATAAAACTTTAAAAAGCTGATAATGGATTTTGTTAAGAAATAGCAAATGATCTTGAAGATGCAGAGAATTTACAAGAGACCACTGTAAACCTGTTAGTCATGGAGTGTTTACTGCACACCTTCTATAGTGTGACTTTTCCTGGGGAGGCTTGAACAAACACCTAGTCACCCCAGATAGGACACCCACAACAGATCAAAGAAACGATTCCACACAAGCTCAGCTGGGTGAACCAGCGCACTTGTTGGAGTGGCGAACAGGAGCGTGGGCCAGGGCACTTACAGGAGGGTAAGTGGTTGGTGACGCGGAAGCCACCGTTGTCCCGGGAATGCTGGGAAAGGCAGCTACGACACCGAGAGCCCCGCGCCGTCATGGTGGAGGACATGCACTCAGCGTCTGAGAGCTCCCTGCCCAACTTGCAGGCAGCTCCACTGCAGTCTCCTCTACCCAGCAACTACTGTTTAATTCTTATTTATTTGAGAGAGAAAGAAAGAGGCAGGTAGAGAGAGAGGGAGAATAAGCACACCCGGGCCTTCAGCCACTGCAAACAAACTCTAGATGCACGCACCCCCTTGTGCATGTGGCTTATGTGGGTCCTGGGGAATCAAACCTAGGTCCTTTGGCTTTGCAGGCAAATGCCTTAACCCCTAAGCCATCTCTCCAGCCCATACTTTATCTATTTTTAACCTTGGTGAGGAGCCTTGTGAATCCTGAAGCTTTTTTCTTGAGCTTCCTGAGTCTTGTAAATTTTCTGTACTTCCTGAGCTTCTTCCCTTCCTCTTTCCCTTCCTCCCTTCCTCCCTCCCTCCCTCAGGTGCCATCCTCTCCAGCTCTAGTCCTTGAGTATGACCCATCAGGAAGACACGGCCTTCGCTCCTAGAAGGGCCCTGCTGTCTGGGACCAGCTTGTCACAGCATTCCTGGGACAACGGTGGCTTCCGCCTTGAATGCCTCCATTTCCTGTGGTTCATTTCTGGCCTCTGCCGTCACCAACCACGAATGCGTTGGGCAGGAGCTTAAACTAGCTCATTCTTGTGCTCTGCTCCTTCTGGAGGACAGACATCTTAGGCTCAACCTCACTGGGCTGATTCATGGGACCAGCAAGGCTGCATTCCTTCCAAAAGCTCTAGAGAATTCCTCACCATGCCACCTCCAACTTCCTGGAACAGCTTACCTTCCCTGGCCCCTGGCACCCTGCAAAGTCCCATGATGATGGAGACACCATCACTCTTTCCCTCTCTCTCTCCCTTGCCCCCTGGTTCTGTCTCTTTCCCTCCCTGGCCTTCCTGATTTGGTCTTGAAGGAACCTTGAGAGTAAAAACAAAGATAACCAACGTAACTTCCCATATCAAGACCATCAGCTCAGCCCACACAGCATAACCTCTTATAGCATGCATCCCAGCCCCACAGGGACCCTGGTGACTGGACGTGAGGGTCATGACAACGCAGTAAGAGTGAAATGTTTCTGAAAGTTCAATGACCAAAAACGAACACATAATCAAACATGGCGTTTCTGGCAGCCTTTGCCCATCTTCACCACGCAACCCTCACTGAGGCCTCGGTTCTGAATACACATGGGCACTTTGTGCAGAGCATGGCATCCTGCCACACAACACCACAGAACACTACCTGAAACTCTTCCGCTCAGGTTGGAGACTATCGTATGGTAAGAACTGCAGGTGTTTTTACTGTACCACATTTTCTGAGCTCATAGAAACCATTTTGTACTACGTGTTTGCACCAAGTGGCATTCTTAGCATCAGTGATCATAAAACTCAAAACACTGGGGCTGGAGAGATGGCTTAGCAGCTAAGGCCCTTGCCTGCGAAGCCTAAGGACCCAGGTTCAATTCTCTAGGTCCAGGTAAGACAGATGCACAAGGTGGAACATGTGTCTGGAGTTCCTCTGCAGTGGCCAGAGGCCCTGGCACACCCATTCTCTCTCTCTCTCTCTCTCTCTTTCTCTCTCTCCCTTTCTCTCTGTCTCAAATAATAATTAATTAATTAATTAAAAATTTTAAAAAATCAAAGCACTGGCTGCCTAGTAACAGCACTGAAGTTGTTCTGCCTCCTGCATATTGAATATTCAGCCAAGACTTATGTAAAATTAAACTAGCTCATCCATGTTAGCAGTGTGCACTTACATGTTCATCATCTCTTTTTTTTTTTTTTTTGAGGTAGGGTCTTACTCTAGCACAGGCTGACCTGGATTGTTCATCTTTAATAAATGTCAAAGAACAAAAGAATAGCTAAGAAATTAATGTACGTTTATTATCAGTAAATGATTTGTGTACTTATTTCATACACCTGTATACCTGGGAGTTGGGTAAACAGTTGCTTAGGTGAATAGGTCACAAGGTCCTGGAGGTGAAGGTGTCAGCATCTTAGCAGGCTGATTCCGCCGGCTGCACCCAGAAAACCCACAGTGAAAACCTTCATGGTTGGTCCTTCTGTTCGTGTTTATCTTCCTCCCAAAACTTCGGCAGCATAACTCAATCACAGCCAGTCCCTCCTGTGCCCCCGAGGCCAGCACAGCTCCCATTCCACCAGGAGCAGCTGACAAGCGGGTGGTGGAGGTAATTGACACCCCAGCTGAGCGGCATCTCTGACTCTCCACCCAGACACCAGCAGGATGATTTGTCGGAGCCCAGGACCGTGACCTTGTGAAAATTAATTAACCTTTCCGGGCCGCCACGGCCTCTATTAAACGCAAGTACTAAACCCTGACCTTGTGCATAGGTTTGGGGGGGAAGCGGGCCCTCATGGGTTTAATTAGATCCCATTGTTAGTGTTTATTCACGAGCTGCTTCCCGGGCTCCTGATGGCTTATCAGACAGCCACAGGGAGAGGGGTTGCCAGGGCCAGGAGCAGAGGGCCAGGATGCCAGTGAGCCCCGGAAGGCTCCTGCAGAGGAAGTAGTTACCACCCCTGACATGTGCCCAGAAGAGTGCACTGTAGGCCTGAACCTTCTTGGGGCCACTAACTCCCAGGGTTTGGGTTCTGCATGCTGAGGGTGACACGAGCCGCACAAGAAGCCCAGATTACCTTTGCCGGGAGCTTAGATATAAACAAAACACGTACCCACATCACAAGATGCAAGCTGGAGGGTTTTAGGCCAAGTGAAATTTGTCTGAGGCCCCTAGCAGCAGTTCATAGGGAGTCGGATTGGGGGGAAGGGGGAACAGAGGGTTAGTGTTTAATGAGCATAAAATTTCAGTTCTGCCAGATCAAAAAGTTCTGAAATGAGTTTGATCCTCAGCATTGGAGGGGAAGGAAAAGAGCAACGTGGGAGGGGGTTAAGATAGAAATATGATGCTGTGTGCTTGAGCAGACCTCGACAGAATTTAAAAGATGCACAATTTAGGATCTAGAGGGAGAAGTCAGTGGTAGAGCTCATGCCAACCATGAGTATTCTGCACAGTGCACTGTGGAAGGGAAAAAATGAGGAAGGAAAGAAGGAAGGAAGGAAGGAAGGAAGGAAGGGAGGGAGGGAGGGAGGGAGGGAGGGAGGGAGGGAGGGAGGGAGGGAGGGAGGGAGAGAGGGAGGGAAGGAGGAAGAAGAAAAGAAAGAGAAAGGGCGAGGGATGGGAGAGAAGGCAAGATCACATAATCTGTATGTGTGAAGTATCCATGACTTTTTCTGGAAAAAAAAAGTCCACTCTTCCAAGATGCAGAACTTTGGCAGGTGGCAAAAAGCAGAGTGCACGCGCCCTGCTGGGACACGCTCAGCAGGGGAGAGAGGCGGTGCTGGGAGGAACTTCGGAGCATCCTGTTGCTGAGGTAAAGCCTGGGCCAATTGGATGTTAGCTGCTGTAGGCTGACTCCAGTCCCCTCAGAGGTACCTTTAATCCCCATACCCACCTGTGAGTGCGATCTGCTTGGGAACAGGGTCTTTGGAGAGATAATGAGCAGGCCGTATTGGCTCAGCCTTCACTCTAAATCCACAGTCCTAGGCATTCACAAAAGCAAGAGAGACATAGACACATAAGGGAACCCGGGCGCTGGAGCGCACACCTGTGAGCTGTGGACATCCAGGGATTATCAGCCACCTGCAGGTGCTATGGGGAGGTGGGAAGCAGGTCCTATAACCTCAGAGAAACTATGTCCCTGGGAACACCTTGATCTTGGACACCTAGCCTCCAGAGCTGTGGGGACATTCTGAACTATGGACACCCAGGAGGCTAACACAGGGCCCAGACTCTGGGGGTAAGGCCCTGACCACAGGGCATTTTGAAGCCCTCTCTCCCCTCCTGTGATTTCAGCACAAAACTTTGACGAAGAAGCACCGCCCACAGCGTCCCATTCAGGACCCTGGAGACCCTGGACTAAGGGACCATCAGGATAAGTAGAACGGACGGGCTGTCCCACGATGCCCTTTCCTGCTCTGGTCACTGAGATCACACATGCGCTGTGAGGAGTAGGATTCACTGGCCTTTGCCACCCAAGACTGTCCTAGGCTTTAGCCTGAGTTTTGTTCTCTAATTGGCGGCTTCGCTATCAGAAATCCCCCATTCAAATGGGAGAAGAAGGAGTGAGGCCAATTTTGCCTTTGGTCAGCAAGTTTTGTCTCCGACGCATAAGGAAGTCTATTTTTTTAAATATTATTTTATTTTTATTTATTTATTTATTTGACAGAGAAAGAAGCAGAGAGAGAGAGAGAGAGAGAGAGAATGGGTGCACCAGGGCCTCCAGCCACTACAAAGGAACTCCAGATGCATGTGCCACCTTGTGCATTTGACTAATGTGGGTCCTGGTGAATCGAACCTGGGTCATTTGGCTTTGCAGGCAAGCAGCTTAACCACTAAGCCATCTCTCAAGCCCAAAGAAGTCTATCTGTAACTTTATTTGAGAGAGAGAGAGAGTACCAGAGCCTGTTCACTGCTCTTGGGGCCCAGGGTGGAGGCAAAGAAGGAGAGCAGAGGTGGCCTGAACCTCAGTCCCTCCAGAGCCACTCACTCCAGTGAATTCCAGATGTATGCACCGTGTTGTGCATCTGGCTTTATGTGGGCACTGGTAAATTGCATGTGGTCGAGCAGGCTTTGCAAGCAATCGCCTTTAACCATAACCACTGAGCCATCTCCCCCGCCCAGGAGGAAGTACCCGAGGTTACCTTTAAGGAACGCCATTTTATCATTTGCATGTCCCTCAGCTCACTTGTTCACATCTTTCCACAAAGGCTCCCTGAGACACGGCGTTGGAATATTTTCTTTCTTGGGTCTGGCTGTAGACTCAAAGGGGATGAAAAACCTCCCCTGCCCAGGGATGTTACGGGGTGGCTCGTCCCTCACCCCATCCCTGCCTCTGTGGCTCCCACACAGAGTTTCTATTTTCAAGGAACCACAGATTCCTTTGCTTATTTTCTCTTTCCCACCCATTCAGAGAGGGTGCAGCGGCTTACATGGCCTTGAAAGGTGAGGTGATGGCTATTTAGGCAGCAGGGGTGAAAGGAAAGGCAAAGAAGCCAGTGGCTCTGGAGGGGCTGGGCTCAGGCCACCTCTGCCCGTGCCGCCTCACCTTGGTCCCGAGAGCAGTGAGCTGAAGCCTGGGCACAGGGCCTGCGTTCCAAGCTACTTCCCCTTGGCACACTTGCACACCGCAGGCTCGGGCAATCTCAAGCCTGACACATCTTCCAACTTGAAATTGTGAAAATTAAAAAAACACCATTATTTTATACTCGATATGAGCATATTAGAGAGGAGGCCATGAAATTTCCATTAATTTTGAGGCTCACAGGGAAGAGCATGAGAGACACTGAGCGCTTTCCTCCTGGCGCTGACGAGCCCAGCAGGGGGCATGGAGAGTTCCATTTGTTCTCACAGGAGGACTCTGATGGGAAGCTGCCAGAGCTTCGCTGGGGCATCGCAAGCAAGGACTGGAAACATCACTTCCGCAGCCCACGGCACTCCTGCGGCTGCCCAGCAGAGCGCGGACAGGCAGCGTGACTTCAGGGTGTGTTGTGATGTGAGTGCCCGTGTGGTCCCCCCACCTTCTCCTCCCTCCTCCCCCGTTTCCTCTTCCTCCATCTTCCCCTTCTACCTTCTCGTCTTCCTTTTCCTTCATCTTCCTCCTCCTTTAACTCCTCCCCACTCCTCCCTCTTCCATCCACCTCCTTGGACGGGACGCCAGGCACGGTGAACTAGGACCACCTCCCCTGCTCTGACTTTGTTGTACATTTTTAGGAGGCTGGGCCTCTCTTGACCCCGATGGGCTGGACTCAAGTGGCCAAGGCTCTTGAGTTTATGTCACATGCCAAAAAGATCTTGGAAGGTAGGACAAGGAGGTAAGGGTAGCAAAAGTATATTTTATTATGGAAAATAGAGAAAAAGATTCCCAGGAGAGTGGGAGAGTTTCCCAAAAGAAAGAGAGGGGCTTATCAGATCAGGAACCCGGAGATGGTAAAATAAAGGTGAAAAAGCCCCAAAGTAGCAGGACAGGTATGCTTAGTATTTCACTAGCATCCAAAGAAAAAGAAAGGGGCCTGGAGAGATGGCTTAGAGTAACCTCTAAAGCCAAAGGACCCAAGTTCAGTTCCCCAGGACAAACATAAGCCAGATACACAAGGTGGCGCATGTGTCTGGAGTTCATTTACAGTGGCTAGAGGCCCTGGTGCTTTCTCGCTCTTTCTGTCTACCTTTCTCTCTATATCTCTTTCTTCCTCTCTCTCTCTCAAATAAATAAATAAAAATAAAATATTAAAAAATAAAAAGGAAGAAGTTGTGGTATTTTAGTTAGAATGCAGACAAGCAAGTAGACTCTGCAGCTAGGGTCTGCAAGCACCTACATCGAGGCAGGGTTTCTTGGGGGTACAGTACAATGTCGCATTAAGGGGTGACTACCCCTCCCACCTCTGTGGCATGTCAGTTATGTTGTCTCTTAACTAGGTCGGTGACAAACAGGCTTTACACAGTGACAGAAGACTGGCCAGGAGGAAGCGGCTCTCCCCTTTCTAATGCTACATGGACAATAGGAGAAAGAGTTCTTTCTTCCATGACGTCTAAGCCTCGAGTCTACCTACCTACAACATTGTTGGCTAGAGTCATTGTCTGCATTGACTTTATTTCCAAATGAGGTCACATTCTGGGGTGCTGGTCTTGGCACATGAGTCTGGGGGCCGTAAGTCACAGCAAAATACTTCTCCATTAAAAAGTCTTGGCACAAAATTTACTATGAGAATACAAAAGAAAGCCTGCCTTGAGAGAGATCAGCTTCTGTGGGTTTGCTACGGCTGCTTTCACCCATCACTCATCACTGCCACTCTGCGGTGTCACCACGGGGCTCCAGCCACAGCCTCCCGCGTCTTCAGCCCAGGGCAGGTGGTGAGCCGTTCACAAAGGAGCTGGAAGCGAGCTTGGATCTCTGCCCTGCAGCTCAAGACTCTCAGAGGCACACCTGGCTTTCCTACTTGTGCTGAGGAGACATTCGCCAGAGGGAGTTAAGCATCTGTTAGTAAGAAAGTGTTAGAACACCCTATTTGATTGGTTACTTGCTATGGCTGAGGGTACTTGTGGGGGCGGGGGGGGGGGAGAACAGGAGGTTTAGTGTTAGCATGTGATGTGGAGTTGTCATGATTCAAAGCTCTAGCCTAATTATGATCTGACCCACAGAACAGAATGAGGCTGGATCAATGATGTGGGGGCAGCTGCATGATCACTTATAAAATAATTAAAGTTTCTGGATACCGTGTCCTAATTGAATGGGAACCATGGCGTGTGATTTGGAGGGTTGAAAAGGAGAGAGCGAGCAAGCAAGCGCCCACACGGTCCCCACAAGTAAGGGTGCCGTGGGAGGTCCGATGAATACAGAGTGAATGTAGGGTGGCTCTTGGCCCACCCTCTTGTGTCTGCGATGGTCCAGGGGATCAGCGGTCCTCAAGCAGAGCAAAAGGACAGAACTGTGGGTGGGTGGGGAGGTGACACGCACTGGGATGTGGTCAGAAGTAACACCTGCCCTTGATCCAGGTGGTCAGCGGGACTGGGGCTTCTCTCCAGGCTGGGGCTGCTCACTGGGGTCCTTCATGCCCTGCTGGAAATATGTGAAGTCACATGACACCAGTGCTCCCTCGTGCTCCGGTTCAAAAAATGCATCACAGTTCCCATTCCACTACCACATGTTCTCCTAACCGTAAAATGTACGGTCGATGCTTGCGGGGTAGACTAAAGGTGCCGTGATCGGTAGAGGGAGGTCTCTGCAGTGTCCTCCTTCCAGGTGAAATGGCTGACCAGGAAAATGCGTACAAGTAAGGAAAGTGATTTCCTTTACTGGTAGATGCCACATGGGGCAGCCAAAAAATGTGATATGTAAATTTCAAGGTTATATCTTTTAATCAATTGCAGTTATTTTTTATACTAAGTCTGTCAGCTTTTCCTTGTTGACATAAACACTCAAGGGAAACAGTTAAAGTTTTAAAAATTAAATTAAAACATAAGGCTCAGCACTTAACGGTGCTTGCTTGCAAAGCCTAACTTTCGGGGTTCAGTCACCCCGCACTCCCGTGAAGCCATGTGCACAAATCAGTGCACACACCTGGAGTTTATTGGCAGTGGCAAGGGATCTCTGCTTCTGTCTGTCTCTGCTTTCAAATAAATAAATAAATATACTTAAAATAAGATAAAAAAGAAACTCCACCACAGAATGTCAGAAGTCAAGAAACTCAAATGGAAAGCCAAAACTTTCAAGGCACTTGGGCCATCCCCAGATCCCCAGATCCCTTGGTCACAGGCCCTGGCATCTGCAGGACAGCTAGGACCCCGCCACTTCTTTTCCTCCTTCCTCTTATAATTCCAGTCTTTCCAGGCAGGGTCTCACCCTAACCCAGGATGGCCTGGAGCACGCTCTGTAGCCCAGGCTGGCCTGGAACTGACGGGAATCCTCCTACCTCAGCCTCCTGAGTGCTAGGATTAAAGTGTGCGTCACCACGCCCAGCTCGAGAGCACTCTTCTAATGAGAGTGACAGACCAGGACACTGGAAAGCCTTGACTGCCCCGTGTGGCATCTACCAGTAAAGGAAATCACTTTCCTTAATAGGCAATTAATTGTCTCTGAGTTAAAGAGGTCATGAGTGGAACATGTTCAAGAAATTCGGATCTAAAGACCCTGTAGCAGGGATCCAGAAGAGGAGAGACAGAGCCTTAACCATTAAACCATCTCTTCAGCCCATCGTTTTATCTTTTAAACTGATTTTTTAAAAGCTGGAAACTTTTCTACAATCCCTAAAAGGTAAGTGAGTGTTGTTTGATCATATGATATTTAAACTTAAACAATGCATCTTTTAATCAATTGCAGTTAGTTTTTATACCATGTTAGCTTTTCCTCGCTGGCATAAACACTCAAGGGAAACAGTCCAAGAAGGAAAGATCTGTTTTGCCTCTTGCTTTCAGCCCAGACGGCCTGGCTTTGTTGTGACTGGCCTGTGATTGTAAGGCCCAACATCATGGCAGCAGAACAGGCATGCTTATCCCAGGGGGCAGAGAGAGGGTCCGAGGCGGAGAGCGCTCCTCAGCGACTTGACTTTCCCTCTCCAGCTGGCCCACCTCCCCAAGTCCCCATCACCTCCAATAACACCATCACACTATGCCTCTGTAGGCGGATTCATCCTGATCACAGCAGAACTCCCAGGATCCAATTTCTTCTCACTGATCAGGTTTACCAACTAGGGACCAAGCTGAGCCTGTAGGGGGCACTTCATAGCCACCCCACAACGCTGATGTGTAAACCAGCCCACTGTGGGTGGCATTGATCCCAGCTGGCTCCTGGGACCTCTTTAAACTGCCTAGAAGGGTGCGACCATAGCCTCATTTTCAGTTACAAGAAGATGCCCCAGAATCACTGAAGGCATTTCTTTCCCTAGATATGGAATCATCTCTCCCTCCAAGGTTCATGTTAGTCTCTTTAATTTTATTTGTTTATTTATTTAGTTAGTTATTTGCAAGCAGAGAGAGACCGAGAGACAGACAGAGAGAATGGGTGCATGAGGACTTTCAGCCATTGCAAATGAACTCCAGATACATGTGCCACTTTGTGATTCTGGCTTTACACAGGTACTGGAGAGTTGAACTTGGGTTGTTAGGCTTTGCAGGTAAGTTCCTTAACTGCCGAGCCATCTCTCTAGTCCCCAAGGTTCATTTTAGAAGGAAATGCAGTAGAGACCACACCCTCTGTGTGCTAGGAGCATTTATGCCTTTAGCCATGCTCATGGCTTCATGACCTTTGTACTGGACAGAACTAGGAAACATCCTTACTTACAGGCGAACTTCATGCCAAACCCACCTGGGCACATCATAATCAGATGACGAATCTTCTTGGTCTGTGCCTAGGCTGTCTCGCTCCCACTCTATCGCTTCTGGGTCCCAATGTCAAGATAATTACTCCTTCATCATTTCCCACAAAATATACAGAATAACCTCCAAAGTAGAAATGAAATGTGGGCTAGATGGATGGCTCAGCGGTTAAAGTGCTTGCTTACTAAGCCAAAGGACCCAGGTTTGGTGACCCACATAAACCAGATGTGCGAGGGGATGCATGCTTCTGGAGTTCGTTTGCAGTCGCTGGAGGCCCTGGTGCTCTCTCTCTCTCTCTCTCTCTTTCTCTCTGTTAAATAAATAAATAAATAAAATATGTAAAAATGGTTATAAAAATAAAATAAAATGCTATGGGCCAAATTAGAACCATGCCAAGCGTAGTGGTACACACATTTAATCCCAGCACTTGGGAGGCAGAGATAGGAGGCTCTCTGTGAATTCCATACCAGCCCAAGCTACAGAGTGAATTCCAGGTCAGTCTGCGGGAGCGAGACCCTACCTCAACCTTCACCCCTCCCCCGATACAGAATTACTAAAATCAGGTCATGATTTTTCCAGGTATTTTTTTTTTTCTCCTTTTTGATTTAGTGTGTTAGGCAGACGGAGTTACATAACTCAGTTTTAGAGTCGGCAGAGAAGCCTGTAGCTATTCTGCTCACTCAGTATGTAGGGAGGATTACTGTTTCAATTTCAGTAATTATTAGGGGTTGCTTTTTAAAATTTACATATAATTATATCACTTTAATACATAATTATATAATTTATTACTACTTATCAATTGCTAATTTTATATAATTACAACTAATCTCATATAATTATGTAAAAATATTTGCCTGGTTCGGGGTTATGCACATATTTTATAAGTCTACGAACACACTGTACGGCGCAGAGCCCGGCTTCTCCCTTTCTGCTCTAGCCACTTTCTCATTCTGAAAGTTAAACACATTTTTAACACTTTGGATTTATCCTTTCTTTTTACAATACAGGAAAATACATTTCTGTTTTGTTCTCCTTAAGCTGCTTGAATAGAATGCCATAGACTTAGCTCAGTGGATAAGGCGCTTTGTTCAAGCATTAGGATCTGAGTTCAAACCCACAGCACACACGTACGATGTTGGGCCGCGGAGGCCAGGGCTCTCTGGCCTAGCTAATCCAGTGACCTCTAGGTTCGGTGAGAGACACTGTCTCAAAGAATAAAAGGAGTGTGACCGAGGACACCTGGCTTCCACCTCTGGTCTCCAAACACGCATGCTCATCCATGAGCACCTGCACACACACACACTCACACAGATACCACACACGTATAATGCGCATGCCAAGAAAACGATGCTGGCAGAGCTGGACAGCTATGACTGTGGTGCTGGTAGATGTGTCTTGTGACAGTCTGGGTCCTGGCATATGGGTGGTATCTTCTCATGTAGACAGGGCAAGACATCTTCTGGGGTCCCTTTCACAGGGACAAAAGTCCTATCCTTGAGACTCCGCCCCCATGACCTCATCACCTCCCAAAGTCCTACCTCCTAGCACAAGCTTTGAAGATGACTTTTATTTAATTTATTTGAGAGAGACAGAGAGAGAGAGATGGGAGAGAAAATGGGCATGCCAAAGCCTCTAGCCACTGCAAAAGCCACCTTGTACATCTGGCTTATGTGAGTACTGGGGAAATCAAACCTGGGTTCTTCAGTTTCATAGGTAAGAGCCTGAACCCTAAGCCATCTCTTCAGCCCATGAAGGTAAGGTTTTAACATGTGAATTTGGGAGAGACACAGCTATTCAGAGTATAATAATACCCATACATATTAGTCCTCCACAGTACTATGTGAAACGTGCCTCCCTCCTTTTCAGCCAACAACCCTCCATCATGGGTGTTCTATGGGCACTCCACCAGGCTCCCTTTGGCGGCATTTGGATTGTTCTCAATCATTTGATAATGCAAGTAAAATGCCCCACAATGGTCAGCCTTATAATAAATATGCCTTTTTTATTTTTAATCCATGTGTCTTTAGAATAAATTTTTAGAAGTGGAATTGATATGTCCAAGGATAAAATGAAGGTGCCATTTTTTCTTTAAAAGATGCTTATTTTCAGAAATTGGGGTTAATAAAGGAAACAACCATCCAGAGTGGATATTGGGGGAGGGCAGTGGGGGAAAGGAATGAAAAACACAAAAATATAATGACATTCATGAAAATGTCATGGTAACACCTGTTTCTTTATATGCTAACCAACAAAATTATTTTATTTTACTTATTTGCTTATTTGAGAGGAGAGAGAGAACGGACAGGTCAGGGCCTCCAGCCATTGCAACTGAACTCCAGATGCATGCACCACTTTGTGCATCTGACTTATATGGGTACTGGGGAATTGAACCTGTGTCCTTAGGTTTTGCAGGCAAGTTCCTTATCCACTAAGCCATCTCTGCAGCCCCTATACAATTAATTTTTAACAGATACTTGTTTTCCTGGGACAGGAGAAATTACTCAGCAATTAAAGGCACTTGCTTGTAAAACTTGACAGCTTGGGTTAGATTCCCCAGTATCCACATAAAGCCAGATACATAAAGTGGCCCATGTTTCTAGAGTTTGTTTGCTGGGACAGGAGGCCCTTGTGTGTCCATTATCTTTCCCTCTTTCTCTCCCTCTCTCTCTCTCTCTCTCTCTCTTTCTCTCCCTATCCCTGCCTTGCTAATGAAAAATCAATAGAAGCGATTTTTTAAAAGATGCTTAATTTCCCTATACGAATTGGGCTGCCTCCTCCCCCTTAATCAGTGCATGAGAATGCCCACTTAAACAGTATTGCCCACAGGATTCACATTTGCTTCTGACTCTGCCACACACTGACCACAGAGCAGCGGACTCTCAGCGCACCTGCGTCAGCGGCCTCCGCCCTGAGCAGCCCGGGCCTCTGTGTTCACTTGCGTTTCCTTCTGCTGCACTCCCCGAAGGGCCCTGTGCACAATGCCGGCGCCCTCCTCCCTGGTACGGGCCTCACCCAGCCATGAGTGTGCACCTGCTGCCTAAGGGTGAAGACGTGTGATGGTAACCTTTGTTCTCAACTCGAAACAATGTGGACTCACCTGGGAGACACACCGCTAAGCACCTCTGGTTTTGAGGAAGTAAGATTCATCCTGAATTGGGACCATCCCATGCCATGGACTAGAGCCCCAGATGGAATAAAAAGAACGAGTTCAGCCACGCACCAGCATTCTCCTCTCTGCTTCCTGACCATGGACACCTGGCTGGCAGTCCCTTCGTGCTCCTGACACCAGGACTTCCCTGCAGTGATGGACTGGCCGTGCCTTTAACCTGGGAGCCAGGCTAAACCTTTCCTCCTTAAGTTGCTTTCTTCAGCTATTTTGCTGAAGCAAATGAGAAAAGTAACTAATTTGGTTCTATATTTTCTTCTTTGATTTTTGTCTGTGCTGGAATTTAAGTTTTTCCCTCCATTCTCTGGTGGGTTTTGTTTCTTTGTTAATTAAACTCAAAGCCATATGTTTGCCACACAAAAACTGTTTTACCACTGAGCTGTGCCCCTAACACTTTTTGCTTTTAATTTTGATACAGAGTCTCACTGCATTGCACAGCCTGGCTCTGGACTCTCACTGTCTCTCTCTCTCTCTCTCTCTCTCTCTCTCTTTCTCTTTCTCTCTCTCTCTGTGGCCCTGTCTGCATTTAAACTCATGGTCTTCCTGCCTCAGCCTCTGAGTAGTTGGGAGTACAGGTATGCTCCAGGTATGCTCCCACCACCAGCCCAAGGTCTCCTGGGGGTTCTGGAATTTGCATTATGTCCTAGAGATTCTGTCTTCCAGTCAGGCAAGCTCCTTCACAGGTGACGCCACACCACAGGCCCACCCCTCAGCATTCTCTGAGACTGCCCTTGAGCAGGTGGGTCACATTCTGTGGACCTTGTCCAACCAGCGCCGCTGTCCCCATCCATGTCCACCCAAGGACTATGCTTACCTGGACCATTGTTTTATTAGGAGAGTCCATCAGCGACTTTTCTCCTTGCTGTGACAAAATAGTTGACCAAAGCAAAGGAAGAGTCATTTGTTTTGGCTCCCCCCCCCCTTTTTAAATTAAAGATAGAGAGGAAGGAGAGAGAGTGAGAATGAGTGCATCAGGACCTCTAGCCACAGCAAACGAACTCCAGACACATGCGCCACCATGTGCATCCGGCTTATGTGGGACCTGGAGAATCGAACCTGGGACCTTAGGCTTTGCAGGCAAACGCCTTAACCACTAAGCCATCCCTCCAGCCCTAGCTTCTTTAACTATAACATTTCATTCACCTATCTATTTTTGTGGTGCTGTGGACCAAATCCAGGGCCTTCAGCATGCTAGGCCAGCGTGCTAGATCACTGAACTACACCTATAGGCTTATTTTTAATTAGGCTCAAAATCTTGGTCCTGATTATTCATTAATAAATAGGTCTATACAGTAGTTAGAAGAATTGTTTATTGTTTGCTTTATCCTATAAAAATTACCTTTAAAGTTTCAAAATTACCATATCAAATATAACAAAAATTTAAATTTCTTAGGTGTTTTGTCCTCAGAAATCACCCTGCTGGGACCAAACAGCCCAAATTGTGCTTCCAAGTTGATCAAGCCACTGACTTTCTTCACACACTGACTCTGGCCTTTCCATAGAAGCTTCAACATGTTATCCTTTGTTTTCAAATTTCAGGGATTGCTTTTCCCATCATTTAACCTTAGTTTAAAATTATATAAAACTGTGGTTCTTAAGTCAAAATTATATGAAACTGATGTGTAGGGGAGGTGTGGGGTGGCTCTGTGGTAACAGCGTTTTCTGCACCAGCATGGGGGCCTGAGTTGGAGTCCCCACAGCCGCGCAAACAGCCAGGCCTGGCTGTGCATGTCTGTAAACCCAGGGCTATGGTGGGATTGCTGGGACTCACTGGCCAGCCAGGCTAGTCCCCCACCCAGCAAGATCCAGGTTCAGTAAGAGACTCTGTCTCAGGGAGTAAGGCAGAGCAGTGAGAGGGGAGGACGCCCGTGTTTGCACGGGGCACACACATCTGCACACGCACACAGAAGAGGACATGGAGACTGGTGCTCAGCTAAGGGAGGCAGCCCCATCTCCTTCTTGCTCCACCCGTCCCCGGAGGCACACTGGGCTAGGTTTTGCTCCCATGCTCTCTCTTCATGATAAGAGGATCTGTAGCTCGCTTTCCTTTCCTTCTGGCCACGACTTTCCCAGTTTCTTTGAGGAGAGCCCTGGGTGTGTGAGCCAAGCCAAGCCTTCCTTCAGGGGACTTTGTTATTCAGGTAGTGGGCAGGCGCCTCCTGTGGTGCTGCAACAAAGCTAGAGGAAGCATTCCCATTCCCTTGGCTGAGCGGCAATTTGCATTAGACTCCTCTTGTTACTGAGGAAGCTGAGCATCTTTGCCTATGATTAAAGACCATTTGAATTTTTCTTGTAGACTCTGTTTATATCTCTTGCTTGTTTTATTTTATTTTTGCTGGAATTCTCCTAAAGTATTTTCTCTATAGTAAAGATATAATCTATTCCCAAACCAACCATGGTAGGCGGTGGCATTTCATGCACTTTGCTACTGAGCAGCTTTGGACATACCACACCTTGTCTACTAGCAAAGTGATGGAGAGCTCAGTTCCCTTTTTCAATTTTTTTAAAAAAAATTATGTGTGTTTGTAGTATTGTGGATTGGTGTGCATGTGTGTGCAGATACATCACCCATGTGAACGTGTGCAGAGGTCAGAGAACGTCGTGTGTCCTCATCTCTCACTCACATGCTTCCTTGACAGCGAGTCTTTTTAAAACTTAAAAAAAATATATTTTTATCTATTCATTAGAGAGGGGAGAGAGTGAGAGAAAGGAAGGCAGAAAGGAAGAAAGGAAAGGAGGGAGGGAGAGAGGAAGGGAGGAAGGGAAGGAGGAAGGAAGGAAGAAAATGGACACTCCAGGGTCTGTAGCCACTGCAAATGGACTCCAGATGCATGTGCCATGTGCATCTGGCTTACGTGGGTTCTGGGGAGTTGAACCTAAGTTCTTAGGCTTCAAAGGCAAGCACCTTAACCACTAAGCAATCTCTCCAGCCCAAGACTGAGTCTTTTATTGAACCCAGTGTTCTGCCCAGTTCTCGGCACCCCCATTGACCACCAAGGAGAACCAAACCCGTATGCAAGGGCACGGAGCTTTACTTCGGGCTTAAGCTCGCTCTCTTGACTTCACCAACGCAGCGGGTCCTGCAAGAGCCCCGAGTAGCGGGAGGGTAGGGCTTTTATAGGGATTTGAACATAGAAGAAGAGGACGGGCACATGATTGGTTGATTTAAACAGTAACTGCACTTGTACTCTTCTGGTTGGTTTAGGACTTTGGTGGCTAAATTGGTGGGCGGGAGTTAGGTAACTAAGCAAGCTCTGTTGTGACTGGCTAAACAAACAGCAGTAACATTTGTATGTATTTCGATTGGCCGAGACAGGGAGGTAGGAGTGATGCTGCCCCTTTGTTCCTTTGTTTAAGCTGAAACTTGTAACTTAGGCCTAACCAGGGCAGCACTCTACTGAAGCCTTTCATGGCGTCATTCAGTTTCTGGGTCCTTCACCCAGAGCTTCTTTCAGTCAGACTGGCTGAGCAGTGAGCCCCATCTGGTATCTGTTCTCCACCACGCATGGGACTGGGGTTATGAGTGTATGTGGCCATGCCCAGCTACGTAGAGGGATGCTCAGGAGTCAGATTCAGGGCAAGCCAGGCCCTCATGATTTCAGGCCAAATGCTTTTACATACTGAGCCATCTCTCCAGCCCAAGTTTAGTTTCTTCTAAACTGCAATATTTTTGTGTGTTGTGTTGTGTTGTGTTGTGTGTGTGTGTGTGTGTGTGTGTGTGTGAGATGCATGAAAATGTGTTCTTGTGAATGTGGGTACACACATAGGTGTGTGTGTGCAGAGGCCAGAGGTTGGCATCTGTGTCTTCCTCAATGCCTCTCCAATTTCTTGCCTGAAGCAGGGTCTCTCACTTGAAGCCAGAGCTCACCCTTCATCTAATCTAGCCAGCCATCTTGCCCCAGGGCCCCTGTCTCCACTCACCAAGTGCCAGGATTACAGCTGGCCTGCCATGCCTGAGCAACGGGCTCGTGGGTGCTGTGGGTCCAAACTCAGGTCCTCAGGCTTGTGTGACAAGGGTTTTACGTCTCCCCAGCCTCCAGATTTGCAACACTTATAAACAATACTAGGTATAAATAGCTTCTTTGTGTGCTCATTTTGGAGGGGTGGGGGAATAAACACCTAAAAGCACAAAGCTGGGTCTGTGACCAGTGAGTGTTTGTAAGGTCCCCAAAATGCATCGTTTCACATTCTTGTCAGCAGTGTCATGGGCCTGTTACAGGTTTTTTTAAAAACAAGTAGCTGAAATGGGGTGCTAGGGGTTCAGGAAAGTCCTTGAACCCCAAATGCTGGGTTTGTGTTCGCATTTAGCCAAAGAATTGGATGAACAGAACTGAGAAGGATAACTATAAAATTAGTACATTTATTGAGAGAAATACAGAACCAAGGGAAGGAAGATGAATACAGCCAAGTGGCCTGAGGGCCCACGTGATGGGCCTGGAAAAACCGTAAAAAGAGAGTCAGAGAGGACAGAAAAGAAAGACAAAGAGCCTCTGCGATGTGGGGGGGCAGGAGGGGGCAGAGAACCCATGTGGGAAGTAGGGGTTAGGGGTTCTCCTTCATTTCAGCCCACCTGCCATCAAGGAGAAACTCACCAGATCTGGAGGTTCAGGAGAGGTGAGACAGCCCAGGGAGCTGGCCCTCCCCTGACAAAGGTATTCATAACCTCATGGTGGTGGGCTCTACCTTCTGGCTCAGGTGAGCCAGAGAGAGAGCTGATTGGTCTGGGCTAGGGGCTGTCTCAGGAACAGGCCAGCCAGGATGCCAAATTCTGGGGACAAAACGCGACCAAACACAATGTTAGTGTTAAATCCTACGAAAGAAGACCTCCCTCCCAGCAGGGGCCCAGGTTGTTTGTGGAAAAATAGACCTAGGGAAGACATAAGAAGTCTGATGATACTTTGATCTCTAGCAAAGGGGAGACTGCAAGGATACTTCAGGGGCCCAGTCACCCTAACTGCCTCACAAAGCTACCTGGCTCCCTCTCGTAGCTATTTTGAAATCATGTTTTGATTTCATACATATGTATATAGTGGCGGTAAAACATCCTGCATAAACTAAGTCTTCCTTTTTAATTCCCAATATTTTAAGAGAGCTAAGTGTTCTCCAAAAACAGAACAGTGAGAATTAGCAGCAGCCACGAGGGGGCGCCCAACCACTGCCTTCCTGTTTGTCCTGAGCCAGGCCCACTGCTTCGGAAACAAAGCCTCACACCCAGTAAGTCTCTAGGGACGCCCGGTTGAGACACCAAGTGATCTGACTAGGAACTCTTCAGCTGTGCCTGCATATTGGAGCAGCGGGGCTTGTCATTAGTCGCTGAAGTTTTTGTTGCTGCTGTGGGGGATTTTATGTTTTCCATCCATCAACTGTAAAAATGAAGTCTCCATGTTCCTCTCATCTCAGCTATCCGCCACCCCCCACAATGTCACTCTGGGCTCTGAAGGATGAATTTGGGGCATAGGGAGTTACATGAAGTACTACCCACAAGGTATGAGGACACTGGCTGCTTTAGAGAAAGAAATGTGGCCACACTGATGCTGGGCATTGGTCCTCCAGAGGATGGAGAGGCAGGATGCAGGGACTCCACTAATGGAGGAATGCTTCCCAGCTGTAAGCCCTGGGGACCTCTCTGGGCACCTCTGCAGATGAAGTGGGAAACCCCCTTCAATGTGCCAGCCAGGTGGGGAAGCATGCCCAGCGCATGAAGTCATTGGCATGGGGGAGGCCTTGTGGAAATGGAGCCGACAGCTCATCACACGGGGGCCCCGGGGTCAGTCTTACTTCCTTCGCCCCCCCAGATGGTACCTGGGCTCAGAAAGGCGTGTGCGGTAGATCAGTGATCCAGAGGTGTCAAATCAGGGAAAGGTGGGCGAAACCAAGATCCTGGGCATGAAACGGCCTCAGACAGGGCCTGAGTGCTCATCTACCTGGTAGGCCCTATGTGGGCATGGTAGGCTCTGACCTCCAGGCTTAGTCCTTTGGCCCCTCAGCAATGTCAGGGGCCTGGTTGGCTCTGAGATGAAGCCAAGTTGAATTATTACCTAAGATATTGCTACTTTGAACCTTTCAGAGTATAATATCCCATTTTTAAGTTTAAAACACGCATTCCCGTGACAGCAATTAACATGGCATTAAGACCCTGTCACTTAAAAGTTTTCAGCCAAGTCTTCTCTGACAGGTGCCTCCACGCGCCCTCTGGTGGCCGTCTGGCATATTTCCTGCACAAGTTTCCCACACGAGTTTCCAGAACGCCCGCCACAGTCCTCGCAGCCGCCACTAGAGGGAGCCACGATCCTCCCCAGCCCTGCAAGAGACCAAACAGCTCAGGGCTGTAAGTTCTCTTTGTATGAAAGGTTGAAGTCTCCCAAAGGTGAAGGGATTGAGAAAAAAAAAATGTGTTCCCCCCCCACCTCCAGCACAAAGTTCACCGTAACTTCCTTTTCTTTACTCTTAAACCAAACCTCAGACATTATATGGTTTTCCTGTGAAGCATTCAACATTTTTCTTCCAGAACAGGACTTCCTGAATACTTGACATCATTGCAATCTATTTACCACACGCAGAGAAATTGCCACCAATCATTAAATGCCACACGATACTCTTGGCCTTCATGAACTCCCAATACCTTATACGCCATGGTGGTTTGCACGTGAAATGCCCCCATGGGTTCGCGGGTTTGAACACTTAACCCTCAGCTGGTATTGCTATTTTGGGGAAGGTTGTGGAACCTTCGGGAAATGAAAACTTGCTGTAGACCTTGAGATTTTCTAGTGCGGCCTCCCTTGCTGATCTTTCTACTTCCTCCCTACCGACATGGGGATATTACCTCATTTTCTGG
Organism: Jaculus jaculus; assembly: GCF_020740685.1. NCBI lineage: Eukaryota > Metazoa > Chordata > Mammalia > Rodentia > Dipodidae > Jaculus > Jaculus jaculus. Next base: position 137,755,106 of record NC_059109.1, read on the forward strand.
ATGTGACCCCATTTTCTCTCCTTCCATATGTTCTCTGCCATGATAGACTCTACCCCTTCAGAACTGTAAGCCAATTTAAACCTGTTTTGTTTTTTTCCCATGGGATATTTCTGGTCAGATTCTTGTTATAGCAACATGAAAGAAACTAACACAGCCCCTCAGCAGCTCGGCAGCTTTGTTGGGAGCACGAATCATGCCCGTCACCGTGGAGTTCACCATCACTTTCTCCTTGGGGTGAGGGCAGCGTCATGCCAGGCCTAGAGCCATTAGTCAAGTAGAAAATGCAACATGACAGCTTTCTAGTTGTATCGTTCTTTGGAAAGTCCTAAGTTGGACTTTGTCTATCAACAAGAACAGCGAGGACTTTCATCATGAATACTTGCCCTGGAATGTGGTTTGTGTGGGAGAGGCAGGGCCAAAGCTCTGTTGATTATTCATCTGCGTTCCCAACACACACTCTGTCTGAGCACTGTGGAGGTACACAGCGCTTGGTCACAATCACCTGGGATCTCGTGAGCTCTGTACACATCAGTCACCCCCACCATCCTTCACCTGGATGGGTCAATGGAAGCCAGTCCACCTCCTGTGCCCTCAGTTCAAGCCCTTTATGTGTGAGGGGATATCCTCCCTCCTGAGAGAGGATTTGATCTAAGCTCAGCTCATATTTCCTGCCAAGACTAGAATCAGTATGACTGGTCCTAGGCGGAGGTTTAGGAGAGGATGGGGTGAAGATGGTGTGTGTAACCCTCACCTTGACACTCCTGGCCCAGGACACACCTCTGCAAACCACGTTCAGATGTTATCCAAGTTCTTATTACTGCATGCTTGCTCACACTTCTTCCTACACAGACGATTCTGGGGCAGGCGGAAGATGTGCAGCATGAGGGCACACAGGCAGCAGAGGCCACAGAGACATCAAAGGTCTGCCTTAAGCCTGCAGACATCTCTCCTTGACCCACACCTCACACCACATCTGCCGCCATGCACGGCACCATGTGTCCAAGGTCAGGCTGGCCCTGCTCCAAGGAGTCCCCATTTGCCTCAGAATCCATCCCCACCACGGTTGTTCCCAGGGTCCTGATCAGCAGCTCTAACAACCCGTGATTGTCACCTCATCCCCCGGTCATCACAGTGGCCTCTTCACACTCCCTAGACAGACGTCACCAATCAAACTCAGACCTCTTTCCCCTGAACCTCCCATCCCTCATAGTCTGTTCTGTTTTGTTTTTAAAGAGGGTCTTTCTCTGTCGACCAGGCTGGCCGTGAGCTCATGACTACCCTCTTGCCTCCACCCCTCATAGGCATGTCCCCCACACTCAGCATGATCTTTGAATTTCCCCTATCACCCACTAGAGATGGCCTATAATGGATGTTGATGCACTCACCAACACCTCACAGACACGTGGTGTGTATTTACACTACAGACCTGGTCACCAGAAATCCTGTGTGGTGGAGGCAGGGTCCAGCCCAGGGCACACAGCCCCAGAGAAACCCACAGAGTTCAGAGCAAGCTGAGCTCAGAGAGTATCCAAGACTGCCGTGAGTCCCTCTAGTGGCTCGCAAGAACGTTGCATGGGACTTCAACTGTCAGAGGAAAGACTGAAACAGGCCCCAGGGATGTGGGATAGGGACACAGCAAGGCCACCAGGACAAAAATCACTGGAGTATCTTGTGCCTGCTGGCCGATGGAGCAGTGGAAACAAGAGACCCCGCCTCAAATGAGGTGGTGTTGGAAGGCGAAGACCAGCAACCGAAAGTTGTCCCCCCACCTCTGCTTGTGTGTCACAGCAGTAGTGCGCGCACACACACACACACGCACACACGCACACGCGCACACGCACACACGCACACACACGCACACGCACACACGCACACACACACGCACACACACGCACAAGCACACACACGCACACATGCACACACACACACCAAAACAAACAACAAAAACACAGACAAGGAAGCAACCCCTCCTGGGGGCATCAAATGTGCAGGAAAGAAACAAAGAAATCTATGATGACACAGGGAGAAATCCATGGTGGTTGGAACTAGGCATCCCCACAAACCCATGGGATCTGAATGCTTGATGCCCCAGTGATGGCTCATGTCCTGCTGTCCTCTGCCACCATGAAGCTTCCCCTTGAGACTGGAAGCCAGAATTACAATAAAAAACAAAAACAAAAACAAAACTTCCAATAAACTGTTTTAATTTTTTTAAATTTTATTATTTATTTATTTATTTAAGAGAGAGAGAGAGAAATGGGCAGAGAGAGGGAGAGAGAGAATGGGCTTTCCAGGGCCTCCAGTCACTGCAAATGAACTCCAGATGCATATGCCCCCTTGTGCATCTGGCTTACGTGGGTGCTGGGGAATAGAACTGAGGTCCTTTGGCTTTGTAGGCAAATGCCTTAACTGATAAGCCATCTCTCCAGCCCATATTATCCTTTTTTATTGACAACTTCTATACTTACAGACAATAAACCATGATATTGCCCTCCCCATTTTCCCCTTCACAACTCCACTTCTCCATCATATCCCCTCCTGCTCTCCATTAGTCTCTCTTTTATTTTGATGTCATCATCTTTTTCTCCTATTATGAGGGTCTTGTGAAGGTATTGCTAGGCACTGTAAGGTCACGGGTATCAAAGGCAATTCCCATCTGGGCAGTTGCATTGTAAGGAGTGGTGCCCTTCCTTTGGCTCTTACATTCTTTCTGTCACCTCTTCTTCAATGGACCCTGAACCTTGGAGGGGGTAATAGAGATGTTTCAGTGCTAAGCACTCCTCCATCACTTCTTCTCAGCACTATGCTGCCTTTTGGGTCATCCTAGTGGTCACTGCCATTTGAAAAGAGAAGCTTCTCTAACCAAAATTGAGAGTAGCATTAATATATGAATATGAACATTAAATGTAGTGCTTTCAAGGAAGTTTGTTGACAATAATATATGCATTTAGCCAGAGAAGAGCAGGCTTTATACCCCTAATGTTCATGACTTCCCCTGCCATAGGCTGTTGATTAGGTTTTCAGTACCAGGCATGTATTCCCTCCCACAGAGTAATCCTTCAATCAATGTCTGTGTTTTTGTTGTTTGTTTGTTTTGTTGTGTGTGTGTGTGTGTGTGCGTGTGTGCGTGTGTGCGCGCGTGTGCGTGTGTGTGTGTGTGTGTGCGTGTGTGTGCGTATTTGGTTTCCCCCAGAGCAGACATGCCACTGTTGCACCTGTTTGGTCATTTGGCCTCTCTGGCCAAACTTGAGGCTTCCAGTGTCCACTGTTTTCACTGATGATGACTTCTGTCTCCCATAAGGCTGCATGCAGTACAGCTTTTTCCAGCTTACAGTTGGCTGGTCTACAGGGAGAAGGTTTTCATATCAGCACCAGCTTGACTTTTTAGTGATTTTGCTGCCCACACATGTGGAGTCTTCAGTAATAGGGTCCCACCATCTGTTACTCCTGGGAAACTAAGGGCCTTGGCAAAAGCCTGTAATGTTTTGGAGGCAGCAGGCACCTCCCTGGCTAACAACTCTTTGGAAGGTATCCCATCCCTGGCACTAAAAATTTTGTAGCTGCAATCTATGGCTTCGGAATGTGCCATTATTCAAAAAAGTAGGCTTTCATATATCTTATTCAGAATATCTTGAATTTTGAATGACCCTCTCCCACCCTTTTCTTACTCAGCCTCTTCCACTGGCTTCACTTAGGCTATTCCACTCCCTGTGATCTGTTCTTCTATTGACATATATACAGTACCATCCCCTAAAGCCCTTCCTCTCCTCCCTCCCTTACAGCCTTTGTAAACTGCTTTCACTCGAGTGTTTGGGGAAAGCAACGGGTTTGTAACTACAACAAAAAACTGGTACCAGTTGTCGCACTCAGGTTCGCATTGCTGGTAGAAATCACCCAACCAAGAGCAGCTTGTGGGGAAAAGAGGATTTATTTTGGCTAACAGACTCAAGGGGAAGCTCCATGATGGCAGGAGAAAATGATGGTATGAGCAGAGGGTGGACATCACCCCCTGGCCAACACAAGGTAGACATTAGCAATAGGAGAGTGTGCCAAACACTGGCATGGGGAAACTGGTTATCACACCCATAAGCCCGCCCCCAACAATGCACTGCCTCCTGGAGGTAATAATTCCCAAATCTCCATCAACTGGGAACCTAGCATTCAGAACACCTCAGTTTATGGGGGCCACATGAATCAAACTAACACATTCCACCCCTGGTCCCCATAAACTGATATCCATACATGATGTAAAATACAATGCATTCAGTCTAACTTTAAAAGTCCCCATAGTTTTTATCAATCCCAATGATGTTCAAACATCCTCATACTCCAAGATCTTTTAACTGAGCCATAATACCAAAAACTAATCTCAAAAAAAAAAAAAAAAACCACAATGGCACAGAATAAGCACTCATACTGCAAAAGATGGCATTGGGTATAGCAAAAAAATATTCAGCCAATATAAGATTTAAAACAACCAGGGTAAACATCAAGCTCTGTAACTCCAAGTTTAACAACTCAAGTTAGTGACAAATCTCCAAGTCTGATAAATATAACCAGCAACACGTCCCTGGCATTCCAATTCTGCCCCTCCAACTAGGCTACTCACAATCATGGAAAACTTCATTGGGGGTGGCAGCTTTCCTTGGCAGCCATCTTGTGGTCCCAGTATCTCCACTGGGTCTCCATTACAACCCATGGTTCATCCTCACAGCCCCATGGGGTCTCCATGCAGGCATCCAGCAAACCTGCTTCACACTGCCCATAGCCATTTCCAAAACACAAGACCATGTTGCAAACTCAATGACCCTCTCTTTCCTGCATTTCTTATATTACACAACACCAGGCAGGGTGCCAATTTGTTAATCCAGACTGAATGCATTGCATTTCACATCATGTATAGATATCAGTTTGTGGGGACCAGGGGTGAAATGTGGTGGTTTGATTCAGGTGTCCCCCATAAACTTAGGTGTTCTGACTGCTAGGTTCCCATTTGATGGAGATTTTGGAATTAACACCTCCTGGAGGCAGTGTATTGTTGGAGGTGGGGGAATAGAGCAGACTTTGAAGAACAGGACACTCCTTGAGCACTCAGGCCCCTTCCAAAGAGTCTACATTCTTCCTGTTGCCCAGTGCAGGTCACCTGGCCCAATCTCAAAGGTTGTAATCTCTCAATTGCAGCTGAATGGGCAGCAGTTCACCCAAAGATTTTCCTTTCTGTGCCATATCCCTCTGCTCATACTAGTTCATTTCTACACAAAGAAACCCTGCACAACTTCTCAGGACACAGGAATAACAGCAAGCTTCTCACAAACTGCTAGCCCAGTCCAAGCAAAGCTCTTTCTCACCCTCATAAGCCAAACCTCACAGTCTATAGTTCTTACTGCATTCAGGCCTTTCAACTCTGACCAGAATAGTCCATCAAGTTGTATTTACAGCACTGCAAGGCATGTCTTAGGACAAAGTTTCAAATCTTTCCAAATTCCTCTTGAAAATCAGCTCTAAAAGGTCAAAGCCACACAGTCAGGGGTCTAGCAGTAACCCCACTCCTTGGTACCACCTTAACTGTTGCAGTCAGGTTCATGTTGCTGGTAGAGATCACCCAACCAAGAGCAGCTTGTGGAGAAAAGAGGATTTATTTTGGCTTACACACTCGAGGGAAAGCTCCATGATGGTAGGGAAAATGATGACATGAGAAGAGGGTGGACATTATCCCCTGACCAACATAAGGTGGACAATAGCAACAGGAGAGTGTGCCAAATACTGGCAAAAATACACTCCCTCCAGGAGATGTTAATTCCCAAATTTCTATCAGCTGGGAACCTAGTATTCAGAACACCTGAGTTTATGGGGGGACAACAGAATCAAACCACCACACCAGTGGAGTGGGCTTATTGCTGCAAGAAACCAGACTGCGTATTTGGGCCTTTTGGAACTGATTTACAAGAGGAATGTGGAAGGATTTAAACCTCAGTCTAAGAGATGCTTTGCAATGTTGAAGCCATAATTTGATGGAGCATTCTGGTCAGAGTTTAAAGACCTAAATGCGGTAAGAACTATAGACTTTGATATCTGGCTAATTGGGGGAAGAAAGCACTTTGTCTGGACTGGACTCAAAGCATTTTGTGTGAGAAGATAGTTGCATTCTTCCTGCATCCTAAGAACCTGCACAGGGTTGCGTTGTGTGGAAGTTTGAATGGATGACCCCAATAGATTTAGGAATTTATCAAAGCTTGTAACTTCGATCTCTAGCCTGGCTGGAGGAGGTGTCACAGTGGGCACATCCTAGGGACCAGTCCTCAGGCATGTTTGGGGAAGAGCTGGAATTCAGCCTGAGGTATGCAGAGTGCTTGCGTTCTGCCCAGGGTTCCTGGAGTGTGCTTGCTTACAGGGCTGGTGGTGGCATTTCTCTCTGAGTAGACCTGTGAATGGGGGCCAGCTTCTTCTGCCATTATGGAACTTCCCCTGGCTCTTGTAAGCGTCAATAAATCCTTTCCTCCCACAATCTGTGCATGGTTTGGAAATTCATCCCGCAGTGTGAAGCTTACTAAAACACTTGCAAAGAAATGGCCTGGTGTGAGCAGATGGATATGACACAACAAGAAATGGAAGTTTCAGGCTGGAGTCAGCAGCTCCCTTCAGTTGCAGTTGTTTGAGAGATGACCACAATTGACATTGGACCCGGTGTTCCGCACTGTGACAGCTGAAATAATGATGGCTCTTTTGAAAGTAGGGGGCCTGAATGCTTAAGGGGTGTTCTGTTCTTGAAAGCAGGCTTTATTCTCCCATGGATTAGCAAATTTGGCAGCTCTACCCCATAGTATGGGAGTTTAACAAATGCAGCAAAGAGGATTATTGGACTGGCCAGTGGGCAATGGAAGGCAAGAATGTTGGAATGCCTTCATGGAGGCCCAAGGGAGTCATGATAATGAACCATGGTTGCAGCAGCGTCCAGGAGATGCCAGGACTATGGGACAGCTGCCAAGAGGAACTGCTGGTGTGGGATAGATGGTTTCTTAGTGTGAGCAGCCCAGCTGGGGGGCAGACTTGGAACCCTAGAGACTTCAACAATGGTTACAGATGTTGGACTTAGAGCTACAGGATTCAATGCTTGCTGTTTTGTTTGTTCTATTTGTTTGTATCTCATATTGGTTCAATCTTTCCTTGCTATGCTCATTGCCATCTTTTACAGTGTGAATATTTACTTAGTGCCATTATATTATTTGGTTTTGCAGGCTGACAGTTAAGAGACCCTGGACTAGGGGGATGTTTGAACAGTACTGAGACTGGTAAAAACGATGGGCACTTTAAGTTAGACTGCATGCATTGAGATTATCATTCGTTTAGGTGGGTCAGGGGTGAAATGTGATGGTTTGAATTAGGTGTCCCACATAAGTTCATGTGTTTTCCATGCTTGGTTCTCAGCTGATGGCAATTTTGGAGGTGGATTCCTGCTAGAAATGTGTTATTGGGGGTGAGCTTAGGGATGTTATAACTAGCTCCTCCTTGACTGAGTTTTGTTCATTCCCCTGACGCTGTTTCCACCTGCTGTGGCAGATGAGATGTCCAGCCTCTGGTCATGCCGTCATTTCCCTGCCATGACAGAGTTTCCCTTTGAGACTGTAGCCAAAATGAATACTGTCTTCCTGTCAGCTCACTCTGGTTGAGTGTTTCTTCTCAGCAACGAGAAGGTAACTGCAACAACATTCAAAATATGTCTTATTAATCCCTTTAGCCATTGATGGAAGCACACATGCATCAGTGAGGAAATACTGCTCAGCCTTAAAAATAGATTTCCATTTGAAGCAATATGGTTGAAGCAGAACTTGGGACTAAGTAAAGTATGCTGGACACAGGAACACAAATGCTGTGTCATTTCACTTGTGCTGGGAGTCTAAAGCAACTGAGTTCACAGGAGCAGACAACAGGTGGTGGCTGCCAGGGTATTGGGGCTTTAGCATTGCAAACTTTTACCTAACCAGGAAATAATTTCTAGAGGCCTGTTGTACAGTATGGTGACCACAGTTACCAAAATTGATAAACAATATGATGCTGACATGTCATGTCAGCAATAAAAATACCTTCTTCTCAAGTTTGCACAAAACATTAAATACATCCTGCCCCTTAGGACAAATTAAAGAGGGTGGAAATCATACAGGTCAGATGGTGGATCCTTGAGGATTCCAATGGCATTAAACAGGAAATCAATAGAAAGAAAAGCGGGAGACATCGAAACATCGGGAGTAAACAGCAGAGATGAAGTACTACATGGGCCAAAAATTAAATCTCGGGAAAACTTAATAAATATCCAACAATGAAATACAAAAGATAAGACTTCCAGTTAAGATGGCGACATAGGAACCACGCCAAAGCAGCCTAGGGGAGAAAAAGCCAAAGAAAACCCAGCAAAATACACACTTTTACTAAAAAGTGAGGTGTATAAGAAATTGAAACAGCAGCAGAGAAGTAGGAGAGTCGCAGAGCCTCCAGAGCCCGCACGGGCAGGCCGAAGCCGCTCCTGCAGTGCCCCCCGCCCAGCTCCGGCAGCCGTGGCTACAGCTATGGCAGCAACAGCAGCGGCCCCGGCACTGACAACAGCGGCTTCAGCAGCAGCAGCAGCACAGACCCAGCAACGGCGGCTTCAGCAGCAGCAGCAGCGGTTCCAGCAGCGGGGTGCCGATCTGCAGGGCCACAGTTGCCAGGCTCGGTTTGCCCCACAGGAAAAGCCAGTGCCCAGCTCCAGAAGACAAAACATCAGTCCAGCGACCCAGCCAGCCTACTCAACTGAGACCAAAATCATTCAGAAAGGTAACTGGAATTGCACCAGGGAAGGGTCTCACTTGGTCATAAGCTGACTTGGAAACCTCAACAGACCAGAAATCTTAACCCCTTTGTTGATAGAGGATCTGGTTGTTATAACACCTACTCTTGCATAAATACTTGGTGCTGTTGTTGATTGAATGTGTACAGTGTCTAGTTAAATTTTAGAATCTACCTGTATTTTGTTCCACTCAGCCTACTTGAATACTCCCATAGCAGGAAAACTCAACCCCTAGGAACACTTTTCTAGATACTCTGAAAGTGTTAAGAGCCACACCTAACACCTTAATCTCTTACACTGAAGATATATAACATCAGATCAATGGATACAGCTAAGAATACCCTGCAAACTAGAAAATCAAAGCATTAACTTAACCATGATGCAAAAATATATACATTATAACACAAGAAACACCAAAAATAAAGACAATATAAATCCACCAAAAAGTATTAATGCATCAGAAATGACCTCCAGTGAGAACGAGTTAGAGGAAATGCCTGGGAAAGATTTCAAAAGAATGATTGTAAATATGTTCAAAGAAGTCAAAGAAGAAATCAAAGGAATGAAAAATGAAATCAAAGGAATCAAAGAAGACACAGGACACCAATTTAATGAAATAACGAAGCCAATACAAAACATAAATAAGGAAATAGAAATAATAAAGAAAAACCAGTCAGAATTACTAGCAATGAAGAACACAGTTAATGAAATAAAAAACTCTGTAGAAAATCTTACCAGTAGAATGGATGAAGGAGAGGACAGAATATCTAAGCTAGAAGACCAGGTGGCAGATCTAATACAGTCCAACAAAGAGAAAAACAAACTAATAGAAAAGTATGAGTGGGAAATTGAAGATATTCAGGACACTATGAAAAGATCAAATATAAGAATTCAGGGCATAGTAGAAGGAGAAGAATTCCACTCCAAAGGCATAGTAGGCATCCTCAACAAAATCATAGAAGAAAACTTCCCCCAAATTGGGAAAGAGGTACCAATGCAGATACAGGAAGCCTTTAGAACACCAGCCAGACAAAACCTGGAAAGAATCTCTCCTTGCCATATTATAATCAAACTACCAAACACACAATCCAAAGAAAAAATATTGAAAGCAGTTAGAGAGAAAAATCAAGTTACCTACAAAGGCAAGCCCATCAGGATTACAGCAGATTACTCAACACAAACTTTAAACACCAGAAGGGCTTGGAGTGATGTATTTTAAATTCTGAAAGATAATAACTGTCAACCAAGGTTACATTATCCTGCAAAGATATCCATTCAAATAGACTGAGAAATAAGGACATTCCATGAAAAAGCAGGCTAAAGGAGTATTTGAAGACAAAACCAGTTCTACAGAAAATACTTGAAAGAATCCATGCTGAAGAGAAGGAAAAGCACACATATAAGGAACCTGTAACAAACAAGCAATACTCCAATACTAGTTAACACAAGAGAGCAAAGGTAGAACCAGAGCCACAAAAAATGGCAAACATAAATACACACCATTCAATAATATCACTTAGTATCAATGGCCTCAATGCCCCAACCAAAAGACTTAGGTTTGCAGACTGGGTTAAAAAGCAGGATCCTAAAATTTGTTGTCTCCAAGAAACTCACCTTTCTACAAAAGATGGACATTATCTTAGGGTGAAAGGTTGAAAAACGGTGTTTCAAGCCTAGAAAACAAGCAGGGGTTGCTATCCTAATATCTGACAAGGTAGACTTCAGTCCAACGTTAGTCAAGAAAGATACAGAAGGTCACTTTATATTGATTAAGGGCACACTCCAAAAGGAGGACATATACAATCCTAAACATGTATATGCCTAACATGGGGGCTCCCAAATTCATCAAACAAACAGTATTAGAAATAAGGTCACAGATAACATCAAACACAGTGGTAGTTGGTGACTTCAACACCCCACTCTCATCAATTGACAGACAAATAAACAGAGAGGCAACTGGAGTAAATGAGGTCATAGAAGGAATGGACCTAACAGATATATACAGGACATTTCATCCAAAGGCTGCAGAATATACATTGTTTTCAGCAGCACATGGAACAATCTCTAAAATAGACCATATATTAGGACACAGAGCAAATCTTAACAAATTCAGGAAAATTGAAATAATTCCTTACATTCTATCTGACCACAATGGAATCAAACTACAAATCAATAGCAAGAAAGGCTATAGAGCATACACAAAATCATGGAAACTAAACAATACACTACTAAATGATGAATGGGTCAATGAAGAAATCATGAAGGAAATCAAAAAATTTATTGAGTCAAACAATAATGAGAACATTACATACTAAAATCTCTGGAACACAATGAAGGCAGTTCTAAGAGGTAAATTTATAGCCTTAAGTGCCTATATTAAGAAATTAGAAAGGTCGCAAGTAAATGACCTAATACTTCACCTTAAAGCCTTGGAAAAAGAAGAACAAGGCAAACCAAAAATCAGTAGACAGAAAGAAATAATAAAGATTAGGGAATAAATTAATGAAATAGAAACAACAACAACAACAACTAATCCAAAAACTTAATGAAACAAAGAGTTGGTTCTTTGAAAGGATAAACAAAATTGATAAACCCTTAGCATATCTGACCAAAAGAAAGAGAGAAGAGACACAAATTAATAAAATTAGAAATGAGAAATGTAACATCACAACAGATGCCAGAGAAATTCAAAAAATCATAGGGACATGCTATAAAAGCATACACTCCACAAAGTATGAAAATCTGAAAGAAATGGATTATTTCCTTGACTTATATGACCTACCTAAATTAAATCAAGATGAGATTAATCACTTAAATAGACCTATAACAAGCATGGAGATCAGAAGATTTATCAAAAATCTCCCAACTAAAAATAGTCCAGGCCCAAATGGATTCACTGCGGAATCATACCCGACCTTCAAGGAAGAGCTAGCACCTTTGCTTCTTAAGCTTTTCCATGAAATAGAAAAAGAAGGAATTCTACCAAAGTCCTTCTATGAAGCCAGCATCACCCTGATACCAAAACCAAACAAAGATAGAACAAAAAAAGAAAATTACAGACCAATCTCCCTCATGAACATAGATGCAAAAATTCTCAACAAAATATTGGCAAACAGAATACAAGAATATATCAGAAAGATCATTCACCCTGCCTAAGTAGGCTTTATCCCAGAGATGCAGGGATGGTTCAATATATACAAATCTATAAATGTAATACATTATATAAGGGGATTGAAGGACAAAAATCACATGATCATCTCATTAGATGCAGAGAAAGCATTTGACAAAATCCAACATCCTTTCATGATAAAAGTCCTACAGAAACTGGGAATAGAAGGAACATATCTCAATATAATAAAGGCTATTTATGACAGTCCTACAGCCAACATATTACTAAATGGGGAAAAACTGGAAGCTTTTCAACTAAAATCAGGAACAAGACAAGGGTGTCCACTGTCCCCACTTTTATTTAATATAGTTCTGGAAGTCTTAGCCATAGCAATAAGGCAAAAGACACACATAAAAGGAATACAAATTGGAAAGGAAGAGATCAAGTTATCATTATTTCCAGATGACAGGATTCTATATATACAGGGCCCTAAAGACTCTACTAGCAAACTATTAGAGCTGACAAAAACCTACAGCCTTGTAGCAGGATACAAAATAAATACACAGAAATCAGTAGCCTTCATATATGCTAACAACAAACCACAGAGGATGAAATCAGAGACTCACTCCCATTCACAATTGCATCAAAGAAAAAAAAAGTACCTTGGAATAAACCTAACCAAGGAAGTAAAGAATCTCTACAATGAGAACTTTAAAACACTCAAGCAAGAAATTGCAGAAGATACTAGGAAGTAGAAAAACATCCCTTGTTCCTGGATTGGAAGAATTAATATTGTGAAAATGGCAATCTTACCAAAAGCAATCTACACATTTAATGCAATCCCCATCAAAATTCCAAAGGTGTTTTTCATGGAAATAGAAAAAACAATCCAAAAATTCATTTGGAATCACAAAAAACCCTCAAATATCTAAAATAATACTGAGCAACAAATATAAGTCTGGTGTTATCACCATACCTGACTTTAACCTATACTACAGAGGCATAGTAACAAAAACAGCTTGGTCCTGGCACAAAGGCAGACATATAGATCAATGGAACAGAATAGAGAACCCAGATGTAAGTCCGGGTAGCTATAGCCACCTGATATTTGATAAAAATGCCAAAAATGCTCATTGGAGAAAAGACAGCCTCTTCAGCAAATGGTGTTAGGAAAACTGGATATGTATCGTAGAAGGATGAAAATAGATCCTTCTCTCTCTCTCTATGCACAAGAATTAACTCCAAATGGATTAAAGACCTTAACATCAGACCTGAAACTCTAAAACTGCTAGAGGAAAAATTTGGGGAAACCCTTCAACATATTGGTCTTGGCAAAGACTTTCTGAATACAACCCCAATTGCTCAGGCAATAAAACCACAGATTAATCACTGGGACCTCATGACATTACAAAGATTTTGCACTGCAAAGGACACTGTGAATAAAGCAAAGAGGCAACCTACAGAATGGGAAAAAATCTTCGCCAGCTATATATCTGATAGAGGATTAATATCTAGAATATACAAAGAACTCAAAAAGTTAAATAATAAGGAATCAAACAAGCCAATCAAAAAATGGGCTATGGAACTAAATGGAGAATTCTCAAAGGAAGAAATACGAATGGAATATAAGCATCTAAAAAATGTTCTACGTCACTAGTCATCAGGGAAATGCAGATTAAAAGTACATTGAGATTCCATCTCACTCCTGACAGATTGGCCACCATCATGAAAACAAATGATCATAAATGTTGGCGGGGATGTGGAAAAAGAGGAACCCTTCTATACTGCTGGTGGGAATGCAATCTGATCCAGCCATTGTGGAAATCAGTGTGGAGGTTCCTAAAACAGCTAATGATTGATCTACCATATGAACCAGCTATAGCACTCCTAGGCATATATCCTAAGGACTCATCTCATTTCCTTAGAAGTACATGCTCAACCATGTTCATTGCTGCTCAATTTATAATATCTGGGTAATGGAACCATCCTAGATGTCCCTCAACTGATGAGTGGATAATGTAGATACAGCACATTTATACATTGGAGTTCTACTCAGTGGTAAAGAAAAATGAAGTTATGAAATTTTCAGAAAAATGGATGGATCTGGAAAGGATTATACTAAGTGAGGTAACCCAGGCCCAGAAAGCCAAACGCCACATGTTCTCCCTCATATGTGGATCCTAGCTACAGATGATTGGTCTTTTGCGTGAGAAGGAAAAAACTCAGTAGCAGAGGCCGGTAAGTTAAAAAGGAGATATAAAGGGAAGAGAAGGGAAGAGAGGAGGGTACTTAATAGGTTGGTATTGTATATATGTAAGCAGAATGATTGAGCTGGGGAGGGGATATGATGGAGAATGGAATTTCAAAGGGGAAAGTGGGGGGGGGTTATGGAGGGTATTACCATGGGATATTTTTTATAACTATGGAAAATGTTATGGGATATAGATACCAGAAGTGGAACAGGAGGCTTCATTACTGGTCCAGAGGTCAGGAAGAAACACTGTGAACACCGTATGCACACAAACTGAAAGTTCTGATGAAATGAACTAATTCTTTGAACGATGCAAACTGTCAGAATTCACACGGAAAGAGACAATCTGAACAGGATTCTCATTAGTCACTTTCTTGGTGTTGGGACAAAACATTCAAGTAGAAGCAGCTTCAGGAGGGAAAGAGTTTAATCCAGTGTCACCGTGGAGGAGGGGGCGTGGAGTTGCAGACAGTCAGCATCACATTGCATGGCGGCACAGAGGAAGTGGGAGGGATGAAGGCTTGTGCTGGAGGAGCCCGCTCCTTGTTACACAGCCCAGGACCCCAGGTCTGGTGAGGTAAGCAGTTAGGGCGGCTCCTCCCACTCTCCCAACCCAATCTAGAAACTCCCTCACAGACGTGAGCAGGTCTTTGTTCCATGGTGACCTAAATCCTCTCACATGGACAAGAACTTAACCATCATGGGCTCATATATAAACAGAGTCAATAAGTAACAATATTTTAAAATATATTTTATTTATTTATTTGAGAGAGAGAAAGAGAGAGAGAAAACGGCCATGCCACCTCCAGATGTATGTGCCCCCTTGTGCATCTGGCTTGTGTGTGTCCTGAAGAGTCGAACTGGGATCCTTTGGCTTTGTAGGCAAATGCCTGAACAGCTAAGTCATCTCTCCAGCCACAATATATTTTTTAAAAGGCACCAAGACCAGGTAAGTTCACCAGGAGATGCTACCAAATATTTAAGGAAGAAATTGGCACAGCTCTGTACAGAAGATACAAGCAGAGCAGATACCTCCTAACACTGTCCATGAGGCCCCAACACCACCACCAAACCAAGCCAGACACAGGTACTGCAAGAAAAGAAAATGAAAGAAAACATGAACGCAGGATCACCCACAAAACATTAGCAAATTGAACTCAATTCCTACGAGACGAGCCATGGGGGCTGGGGCAATGGTTTTGTCAGCGCAGCGCTGGCCTTGCAGGCGTGAGAGGCTCCATTGACGCCCCAGTACCCTTGTCAATGCTGGACGTGGTGCTGCCTAGCAGTTCATTTTCATTGTCATCTTCAGAGAAATTGGAATCACCTAGGAGGCACACCTCTAGGGTGACTGTGAGGGTGTGTTCAGGGAGGCTTAGCTGAAGAGGGAATGTGGGTGGCACTGTCAGGGGCAGTGGGGACAGAGGTATAGTTCCAAGCTGTCACCTATAGCAGCTTAGGGAGTTCCCATCATCCTCTGGGGCCCTTGACTCAGGTAAACCCACATTTTTGGTTTTGATGCAGAAGAAGTTCAGGATGAGGTCATATGGAGCAGAGTTGGGGTTTTTTGTTGAAAGAAATTTTAATATAGATTTAAGTAGGCATAAGGATTAAGAGAAAGGGAGGCACTATAGAAGAACGTAAGTGACTCGAGAGCATGGGTGTGGGCTTCTCGGGGAAATCCGCGTGGCTTACTGACATCTATGCATGCCCTTTGGGTGACTCTCAAGTTACATTTCAAAACATTGCTAAGAATCCATTTTTCATTTTTTCTCTTGTAAAATATGATTGATTTGTTTATTTGCAAGCAGAGAGAGAAAGAGAAAGACAGACAGACAGACGAAGAGAGAGACAGAGAAAATGGGCACGGCAGGGCCGCTAGCCTTCATAGGAACGCCAGGTGCTTGCACCATTTTGTGCATCTGGCTTACATGGGTACTGGGGAATTGAACTCAGGATGTTAGGTTTTCAGGCAAGCACCTTAACCACTGAGCCATCTCTCCAGCCCCCTTTTCTCTCTTTTTGGTAAATGAGATGGTTGGGCATCTCAGGAGGTGCCTTGAGATGGAATTATAATCTGATGAGGGGCCAGTAGGGTTAGCATGAGAGGTTTAGGATGTGCCTTTCATGGTAACGGGGTTCCTGGTGAGAGGGCTGGGTGACTGGAGCCTTAGAGTTGTAAAGGAGAAAATCTGTGAGGAAATTTGTTAATTGTGCTACAATTCTTCTTATCCTTGTCTCTCCCTCTCTCTCTCTCTTTTTCCCTTCCCTCTGTGTTTGTTTATTGAGCCAGTGTCTCACTCTAGACCAGGCTGACTTGGGACCCACTGTGTATCCCAGGCTAGCCTCAAATGCATGGCACCCTCCTTCCTCACCCTCCCAAGTGCTGAGATCATAGCGTGAGCCCCATTCCTGGCTGTGCTGCAATTCTTCACTTTGAGCCACACTGAGGAGAGAGGGGCTCCTTTCCCTCACGTCCTCCTAATGCCCCCTGTCTTTCCACCTAGCTTCGGCCTCATGCCATGGGCTAGGAGTCTTGACTGAAAGGGGAAAAGTAGAAAGTGAGCTGAGCACCAGCAGCCACCTCTCTGCTTCCTGACTGCAGAAGCACTGCGAGCAGCGGCCTCATGCTCCTGCCGCCACGTCTCCCCATCACATGAACTGTGCTCTCAGGCCATGAGCCCCGTCCATCCCGCCCTTCCCTAATCTGTTCTTCTCAGGTATTTTGTTCCAGCCGTGAGAAAATCGAGTAACACAATATGCATTTCAGTTGAGCCTCAGCCTCACTCTTATGGTTTGACTATGAAATGTCTTCTATGTCACAACCACGTTTGTGCACATGTCATTTGGGTAGGTTGTGGAACCTTTAGGATGTGGAATATAACTGCTGGTTATACATCACTTGGGGAGGAGACAGGGCTTTAGTCATTATGCCTAGGGCTGGAGAGATCGCTTAGTGATTAAGATGCTTACTTGCGAAGGCTAAGAACTTATATTTGAATATCCGGGTCCCACAATGATTGATATACGGGCCAATGTCACACGTGTGCACAGGAGGGGCATGCACCTGGAGTTCAACTGCCATGCCTAGAGGCCTGGGTGCCAATCATCAACCCACCTCTCTCTCATAAGAAGGCCAGTCTGTTGGCCTTGCTTCAAACAAAAATTATACTTAATCCCAGCTCTCAGGAGGCTGAAGTATGAATAGTGTTCTTAGTTTGAGGCCAGCCTCAGGCTTTAGGGTGAATTCCAGGACCTTCTGGCCTAGAGTGAGACCTTATCTCAAAAAAAAAAAAGGGGGGGGGGGCTGGAGAGATGGCTTAGTGGTTAAGGGCGCTTGCCTGCAAAACCAAAGGATCCGGGTTTGATCCTCCAGGACCCACGTAAGCCAGATGCACAAGGGGGCGCATGTATCTGGAGTTCATTAGCAGTGGCTGGAGGCCCTGGTGCGCCCATTCTCTCCCTCCCTCTCTGCTTCTTTCTCTCTGAAATAAATAAATAATTTTTTTAAATTTAATCATTCAGTCCCATTCAAGAGCACATTTGGGGTGAACTAAAGTGTGTCCATGAGATGTGTGTGTGCTGGCTACCAGACACACTTCCTGAATGAAAGCAACTTCACATCAGGTCAGGGTTGGCAGCTCCACCTGAGCCCTCACCTCGGAGTGCGGCCCACAGCTGATGCAGATACAGGATTTTGACTGTTTGATTTGAAAGTTTACATTTTTTGTGATTGTGTTAGTGTGTAATTTTAGTACCATCGGTGGCTAGTTTTTGTCTAAAATCATTTTTGGAATCTTGGTTAATGTTTTGATTTTATGATAGTGAAGCTTGTATTCAGTGTTTTGCCAATTCATATTATATGCTTGTAATAAAAGCGGAAGAAAACCAAAAACATTTTTTAAAATAAATAAATAATAAGACAATAAAAAAATAAATAAAAGTCAGGGCTCTGCCTCTCTGATCCCTTGGGAACTTCCAGGTGTGGTGGAGTTTTTCCCTCAGCTGGGCCAGGCCTGACTCAGTAAGGGCTCCACCTAGGCCCTAGCCCAGGCCCAGCTGGGAGGCCCCAGCCCTTACTCTCCACGTGGGTTCTTTGTCCCCTCCAGCTCCCCACATGGCAGGAGCTCCTTGAACTTGCTTTTCTCTTTTCTTTCCATGCTTTTCCCCCAGATCCTCACCTTGTCACATGGACTCCTGAACTACCCGTGGCCCACATGGGCTTTTAGGCTCCACGTGGTATACTTCTCCCCAGTTTCTCTCCCCTCACCTCGCAACCTTCCCCTTTCCACACTCCTTTGTCAAATCTGAATAATGACAATAATCTGGTATTTTAAAAATCATTCTCTTGAATCTGGAATTACCAATTCTTTGGTTAGTTTGCAAATATGAACTCAAGGCTTGGGGTTCCAGGAAGTACCCCAGAACCCCAACTCCCCTATTACAGAATGGAGGTCCCACTGAGGGGTCTTGAGAATGATTTTTATACAAATGGCCACATTTTGATTTCGTTTCCCCACTTGACTTCTGTGAGTGGCTGGTGCACTCAGCTGTGGCTCCCGACGGTCCCCAGGCACTCCAGGTCCTGTAAACTTCACTCATTTCTTTTCTTTTTTTTTGTTTTTTATTTTAAAAAGGGGATTTATTGGATCAGCTTACAGTAGTCCAATAACAGTTGCAGGCCAGAGATTCACCGAACCTGGTAGCTACTCAGTCCTTGTGGCCAGATGCCTCAGCAGTCCCGACCCGGCACTGCAGATGGCGCGGGGAAGCCTGGAGGCTTCCTGAGGAGCCACTGGGTTTTGATCCACGCGGGTCTGCAGATGATGCTGGTCTTTAGTCCACACTGGTCTTCAATCCATGCTGGAAGGTCAAGTGGAAGGAAGGAAGGAAGGGAGGGAGGGAGGGAGGGAGGGAGGGAGGGAGGGCTCTTTTTACCCAGAGCTTCCTTATACCAAGTCCCCCTCTGAGCGGGCCACCCACTCTGGGGGAAGGGCTCACCGTGGGGGAAAGACTTCCTCCTTTAGTTGCTCCTTCCTAGAAGCAACCTGTGGATTACTAAACAGATCAAGTTGACAATACCTTAACTATCACAAGTCCACCCCTTGTCAACTTGGCATCAAATCATGTCTCCTTACATGATACTTCACTCATTTCTTGTAGCCTCGCTCTGAGGAACGTAGAAACTGAACAGAAATCAGATTTATGGTTTGCATTTTGCTCTCTCTCTCTCTCTCTCTCTCTCCACTAACTCTGCCATGGCTTCTTGGCCTGGCCGGCTCCACCCTGCTGGGATTGGAGCCCTGTTGAAACGCGCTATCTCCTGAGGCCAAACTGGTATCATAGCAGCAGGGCTCTTTTGCAAAGGTGACAATTTTTGCCGGGAGATGCACTGGGCTGATCTCAGACCCCAAGGCCGGACTCCTCCAGAGCGTGGGAGCTGGTTCTGCTGAGCTAAGGGGGAGGGGCCTCATGGCCACATGCAGGCTTCAGAATCAAAGACCCCTGACCTGAATGTCTTCTAGGTGGTTATTTTATTTATTTATTTTTTAAATTAATTATTTATTTATTTGAGAGCGACAGACACAGAGAGAAAGACAGATAGAGAGAGAGAGAGAGAATGGACACGCCAGGGCTTCCAGCCTCTGCAAACGAACTCCAGACGCGTGCGCCCCCTTGTGCATCTGGCTAACGTGGGACCTGGGGAACCGAGCCTCGAACCGGGGTCCTTAGGCTTCACAGGCAAGCGCTTAACCGCTAAGCCATCTCTCCAGCCCGTAGGTGTTTATTTTTATTTATTTATTTTTTCCATTAAGGAACACACCTGGCTACCTGTAGGGGGCGGAGGATGGAGCTCTGGCTCCTGCTCTGGGTCCCGCCCATCCTGCAGCACAGGCCTAGGCGTCCGTCCACTCCACCCCGAGTCTGTGGGTTTCTGGTCGCCTAAATGAAGAGGAAACTGAAAATGCTCCAACCAAGCGCAGGCCCAAGCCCGTGGCAGGAAAGGTTTGTCACCAGGCCTGGGTCTCCAGCACATCCCTCCTCCCGCGGTGGGGCTGAGGCCCGCAGCAGGGGGGGGGGGCTGCCACTCTGTCTCTCAGGAAACACAGACGCAATGGGGATGGGGTGCCTGCGGGTGCTCTCTGCCCGCGTGAATTTCTGCCAAACTGCTCTGTGACAAAGATGTCTTTATATAACTAAATCGTTTATTCATGCAGGTATTATAAAGAGTAAAATGAGCTAGGCCTTTAATCCTAGCTACTTTGGAAGCTGAGACAGGAGGATCACAAATGATAGCCTGACTTCACATTTTTAAACCATGTGACTTTTAAATTGCTTGGTAAAAATAAGTACATAATTTTAATTTGAACTGTGTCTATTTTGTTTTGTTTGGGCTTTAAACAAATAAGATGTTTTTAGACACCTTTTGGTTTCTTTGTTACTCCAAATAGTCCAACAGGTCTTTCCTAAAGTTTTTGTTTGCATTTAATTTATTTCAAGGTTGTTTTTGCTTTTTGATATTTAAGTCAGATTTAACTAAAGCCTATGGTGAACTGATAAATATAATCACTGAGTTTATGTTCTAGGTCAACTTCAACTTACATAGAGGATTATTGAAAACAATAAAATTCTCTCTGAGGTGGTGACTGATAATTTTCCAGGTATTTTAAAGGATTGTAATGTCCTGTTACTTGAAAGGAGGAGGCAACTGGCCTGAGTTCTAGGCCAGCCTGCCCCAAGACAGAAACAAATTTGCCTCAGTTACTTCCAAAAAGCATTTCCAAGTGTGTTGATAAAGAAAATTATTGTCATGTTTTGCCTGTATTCATAGACTTATGACTTAAAAGTGTATGTCATATAAGTCTTGTTGTCAGGTAGAGATTTTTGGTGACATAAATACTAAGAAAGACCTTTTCTCTACAAGTTTCTAATAAGATGGTCAAATCTTTGAAGCTAAACTACTTTTTGTCAGTGGGTAATAAGATTAATCAAGTTGGTACAGCTTCTAGTAATAGTTATGTATGAAAGATGGTTAGTTATGGGGTGAGGTATGATGATTGAAGGACCTGGGAAGGAATTTTTCAATGTTGGATATAGAATGCTTGTTAAAAATGCTTCTTTTTTTTGAGCTGGGCATGGTGGTACATACCATTAATCCCAGCACTCAGGTGGCAGAGGTAAGAGGATTGCTGTGAGTTCAAGGTCACCCTAAGACATAGTGAATTCCAGATCAGCCTGGACTAGAATGAAATCTTACCTTGAAAAACAAAAAAAAAAAAAAAGAAAAAGAAAAAAGAAAAATGCTTTTTTGAATGGAACTTTGAATGTTAAAACATGTGGACGAAGGTGTACAAATGTAGAAAGGATGTAGCTCTAAAAAGACCAAATTTTGGGGCTGGAGAGATGGCTTGGAGGCTAAGCGCTTGCCTGTGAAGCCTAAGGACTCTGATTTGAGGCTCAATTACCCAGAACCCATGTTGGCCAGATGCACAAGTGGGTGCACGCATCTGGAGTTTGTTTGCAATGGCTAGAGGCCCTGGCACGCCCATTCGCTCCCTCTCAATCTCTCTCTCTCTCTCTCTTTCTCTCTGCCTCTTTCTCTGTCTGTCACCCTCAAATAAATAAATAAAAGTAAACAGAAAAAATAAAAAAAAAAATAAAATCAAATAAAAAGACCAAATTTTGTCTGAAATTAATTTCTTTCTATAAGAAACAGAAAGCTAATTTTCAGGATAAATGTAGATGAATGCCATGCCTAAAATTAAAGATTTTTCAACTGTTTACAGACTCTTAAGGATGCTCTAACAGTTTTATATAGGGACACAGACTTCATGTTAATTCAGCTTACATTAGACACAGCTGATGTCCCATGCTACGTGGGTCACAAAGTCATAAGCACAGATGTAATTCATATTCTTTGGATGTCTAACCAGGTTGGACATAGACAAGACCCTATAACCTTGTGTATTACAAATGGGTAAAATAAATTTCCTAGGTCAAAACAAACAATGTCAGAGTAAGACAGCATCAGGATGCTTAGCTCTCGGCTGTCATTTCCTTTTGTTCTTGATTACTGTTACATGCTATTTAAAAGTCATGGCAAGCTGGACTCTGGAGAAAGGGATGACATCCCCTTTATCTCAGACCTCATGCAAGTTTAAGCCATGTGGTCCCCTGACCCTGTCCAGAGACAAAATGGCCAATTGTCTCTGACAAGGAAAAGGGAATGACAGATGGCATGTAACTTTGTTTCTCTATAGCTCCTCTCTTTGAACACCTAAAGTCACATCTGTTTGATGAAATTTCTCAGTAGACAAAAAGGTTAAATATGCAAACTGAGTCAAGGTACTTGATCAGGTTACAAACTCCTTACATAAGGCAAATGTCAGTCTGACCTAAAATGTATATCAGAGTATAAACAGATATGATTTTTAAAAAGGGCACCAAGTAAATAATGGATTAGTGGTTCAGGCGCTTACCTGGGAAGCCTAAGGACCTGGCTTCAGGTCCCCAGCACCCAGCATATTGTGACACAGGTGTCTTAAGCTTGTTTGCAGTGGTTAGAAACCCTGACAAACTCTCTTTCATCTCTTTCTCTCTCTCTGTGTCTCTCAAATATCAACAAAGGGTAGGATCCCTATATTTAAGGCAGAACAATCAGAGATTACCACTCTGAAACATTCACAAATGGGGGGACTCATATCCCAGGCTCCCACAATGTGGAGAAGGGAAAGCAATCCCAGGAAGCCCCTTCCCCAGAAGGGCAGATGGGCTGTTGAGACAGGAGCAGGTGCGGAAGTCCCCACACCTGGGCCAGTCCTAACAAGGGCACTGCTTACGTGCCGTGATGATGCGCGGGCTGGGGACGGCTGGAGCTACTCCGGCTTGGGAGTGGTCCAGGAGGACGAGCGCGGAAATCCTGGCCTGGACCTCCCTTGCTCACCGAGGCACATCGACTGCACTATGTGTCCCTGTTTGGTTGAGCAGAAAACAGAGAAATTTGGGTGAGGACTCCTCTAAGACCCTAATTTCTTCTCCCAAATCTGGTTCAGGGGGGATGCCCCCCTTCTTCGAGAAGACGCATGCCAGGATTGGGCATAACCTGGCTCTAGACCCTTCACTTCCTTCCACTTTGTTCCAGATGGGACAACTGACTTCCAAGGTAGCCCCAAAGTCTCTGCTAGCCTGACTCCCGAGAAACTGGGCTTGCTTAGATAAGACAGGGAGAACAGGGATTGTCCATTACTTCTCCCCAGAGACTCAAAGAGACAATTAGAAAACATACTAATGTAACTCCACACACCATGGAGGACATTTTTCTTATGAGTTCTTAACTCAGTCAACATCTGATGTTTGTAAGAAATTACAAAAATGGGTAAGCAAACCAGATAGGAACTTTAAAACAGTTGCTCCAAGTGGCAACTTCTCTTTTATTATAATCAGGAAGCCAAGAAAAAAGGGACTAGAGAGCGAGAAAAAGAATAAAGGGTAGATGTCACCAGGACATCATGATAGTAACGAACATTGCTCAGGGAAGGGCATTTAAATGGATAAAATCTAAAATATGTTTACCTGATGCCAAGGTTTAGCCAGAGAAACTGAGTCTTATGGTTAAGGGCTCACTCTTTAACAACTCACTGATGCTAATCTGTTATGGTTTAAGGGTTATAAAATCTACCTTTAAGACTCTCAACAAAATAAATTAGACTCCTCTAATTGTCAAGATTTTAACTATTGGAGAAACTGAGTCTTAAGATAAAGGTTCATATATAGGTGTTTAATTTCCAAAGATGAGTTACTCATACCTGAAGACATTGTGACTTTAAAGACAACTTCTGTTTTATTGATGCTGATTCTATTGAATGGCCCTCACTAGGTTTAATCATTTAAGTCTAAGTGATTTAATTTCACTCACTATAACCTTTATGCTCCTGTTGGGTAAAATATGTTGGGATAGCTTGCCTAAGCTTTATCAAATATAAGTCATGGGTCAAACAAAATGGTTTTATGTTAATCAAAATTTCTATGGTACATAAAATCAATTGCTATCAAGATTAAACTAAAACCATTGGTTGTCAAATGGTGTTTTCTCTTTCAAAACAGATTTGTCAAGGGTTGCATTAGAGCTTAGCTGTTTTGGCTCAACAAAGACCAGATTCTGCTCTATTGTATGTAAGGTAACTGTCTCATTTCTGGCATCTCAAGTCCAGTGCTTATAAAAAAAATTAATTCTAAACACATATTCCCTACTTTAGGGTACAGCCTCATGCTCAAACAATGGTCCTCATCTAAGAAAAATAATTTCAAGCTCTGTGGCTCTGTTTCAAATGTTCTCTGGGTAACTGGTACCCACAAAGGTATCTGAACTAATCAAAAATATTTTCAAACACAGGTGCTAAGGCTTTATACTGTCTTACTTGTCCTTTTCTGACAATTTCTAGGTTAAATTAATTGGTTTAGATTAGTATTGTTTTCAAGACTGGTAACATGTTCTGCCTGTATCTATAACTATTAGATATTTATTTGAAGGGCAAGATGTGCCCACTTTCTATGCCTCAGATATGGCCTATGCTGCCACAGGACAATCAAATTTTAAAAGGTTGGACAAAATGACTTTAATCTCTTGTGCCATTCTTTAACTAAATCTACTTCAGGGTTCAAATGTGCTCTATATGTACATATATCCAGACTTTCTAAGTGCGTTAATCACCTACATAGAAGCCAAAGCCAATTGGAAACATGGGAGCAAGAAGGGCCAATATTTTGGCCTGTGCTCCCAGGTCATGAGGCCACTGGAGATGATGGGACATTTCTACACTTGGCTCTGGTAGGTCACCTGTCTTCCTAAGCAGGAAGGTTATAGAGACCCAAACAAAAAATCGGTATACAATCTGAAACAAGAGAGTCACAGTTGAGGAGCAATCAGTTCCCCTGGCTTCCCAAACAGAGGAAAACTACTTGGCCAGCACAGCCCTGACTCCTCTTGACAGACAGAAAGCACCAGTAAGCTGCAGGGCTGCTCCTGGGTCCCTAAAGTCTCTTTTGGAAGCCATTAGTGATCTCCAAAAGTAATCCTTGGCTAATTTTTGGCTATCTGCTTGGTCTTAAACACCCAGAAAGAAATGTGTGACCAAAGATAAAGGGATACCTCAAATATATGAATGGCCGATTAAGTAACACAACAAGAGCTTTCCAAGAGGGGAAACAAGCAAGGCCTTAAAACATGTCATCCCCAGCTCTAATAGTTCCAACTCTATAATAAGGAAAACCAGCCATAGATGTCAAAAGGGTTATTTTCAAATATGAAATATAGATAGATAGATAATAGATAGATAGATAGATAGATAGATAGATAGATAGATAGATAGATAGATAGATAGATATAACTCTGACCAAAGGTCGCTTAATTCAAAAGAGTTCCTTCAACTGGGAACAATGGTGACTCTTTTGTAACTTGAGCCAGGACAGCCTTAAACCAGTCCTGAGACCACAAATGTATTTGTACAGCCTTTAATGGCACCCAATGGCTCTATGGTACCAACCTTTGGCTCTGGCCATCCCCAAGACAAATTTTAAGTTTGTCTTTTTCTTTGTTGGCCTGTATTAGATCTGCCACCTGGTCTTCTAGCTTAGATATTCTGTCCTCTCCTTCATCCATTCTACTGGTGAGATTTTCTACAGTTTTTTATTTTATTAACTGTGTTCTTCATTGCTAGTAATTCTGACTGGTTTTTCTTTATTATTTCTATTTCCTTATTTATGTCTTGTATTGCCTTCTTTATTTCATGAAATTGGTGTCCTGCATCTTCTTTGACTCCTTTGATTTGTTCTCTGACTTCTTTGAACATATTTACAATCATTCTTTTGAAATCTTTTTCAGGCATTTCCTCTAACTCGTTCTCACTGGAGGTCATTTCTGATGCATTAATACTTTTAGGTGGATTTATATCGTCTTGCTTTTTAGTGTTTCTTGTGTTATAATGTATATATTTTTGCATCTTGGATTAAGTTAATGCTTTGATTTTCTAGTTTGCTGGGTATTCTTAGCTGTATCAGTTGATTTGATGTTATATATTTTCAGGGTAGGAGCTTAAGGTGTTAGATGTGGCTCTTAAGACTCTGAGAGTATCTACAAAGGTGCTCCTACGGGTTGAGTTTCCCTGCTCTGGGAGTATTCAAATAGGCTGAGTGGAATAAAACACAGGTAGATTCTAAAAGTTAACTAAACACTGTACCCATTCAGTCAAAAACAGCCCCAAGTATGTATGCCAGAGTAGTTATTATAATAACCAGATCCTCTATCAACATAGAGGTTAAGATTTCTGGTCTGTTGAGGGATCCCAGTCAGCTTGTGACCAAGTGAGACCCTTCCCTGGTGCAAACCCAGTTACCTTGGATGATTTTGGTCTCAGTCAAGTTGCTGCCTGGGTCGTCGGGCTGCTGTTCTGATTTCTGGAGCTGGGCACTGGCTTTTCCTGTGGGGCAAGCCAAGCCTGGCAACTGTGGCCCTGCAGATCAGCACCCCCGCTGCTGGAACTGCTGCTGCAAAAGCTGCCTCTGCTGGGTCTGTCAGCAGCTCAAGCTGCTGCTGCTGGGCCCACCGCTGCTGCTGCCTCTGCTGCTGCTGCTGCTGTAGCTGCCACTTCTGGAGCCACTGCTGTTGCTGAAGCTGCTGCTGCGGGGTCTGCTGTTGTTGCTGCTCCTGGGTCCGCTGCTGCTGGGGCCTCTGGTACCGGTTCCAGAGCCGCTGATGTTGCTCCCGAACTCTGCTCCTGCTTGGGTCCCGCTGTCAGCCCAAGTTGGCGTGGCCGGTCCCGGGCCGCTGCTGTGTTCGCTGGAGCTGGGCTCAGGCGTTGGGGGAGGGGAGGGAGCCGTGGCTGCTCTGGTTGTCTCGCTGCTCCACGTGTTCTTCTACCTCGCGGTCTGCTCCTCCGCTGCTCGCTGCCGCTCTCCCCTCACGTTTCCCGAGTTGCGGAGAGCGCGGTGTGAGGGGAAAATCCCGCACCTGGCTTTTCCTGCGGCTCGAGCCGAGTCTGGCGGCTTTCTGGTGCCCCGCCGCCACGCGGTTGGCCGAGCTGCCAGGGCCGCTTTTCCCGCCTGTGCGGGCTCTGTATGCTCTGGATCTCTTCTACTTCTCCACTGCTGCTTCAATTTCCTATACACCTCACTTTTTAGTAAAAGTGTGTATTTTGCTGAGTTTTTTTGGTCTTTTTTTTCCCCCAGGCTGCTTTGGCGTGGTACCTACGCCACCATCTTAACCGGAAGTCCCCAAGATGAATTTTAAAAGGTACACTCTGGAAGGCTATTATACAAAATATGGTATCAAAGTTAAATGTTGTATACATGTTTCTGATCACTCTGCTAATATCATGACTGTTTTACAAGCCACATAGAAACACATTCAGACTATGTCAGTCACTGCTGTGCCGTTTGATGAACAGTTCTGGAAGAAAATCTCAGCCAGCTCATGCTCAGATGGTCCTGAGACAATCCAGCTCCATCTACCCGGGTTCCCTCAAATGCTTCCCAAGGCCTAGAAGTCCATGAGAAGGACAACCCTGAAGGCGACCATATTGCTGTGTGCTCACTTCTCATTAACTCCTACTTTTATTCTTTCTCCCAACATTGTCTTCCAAGTCGATTTTCCTGCACTCCATCCATACACTTCTGGGGTCATTTAGAATAGCTCCCCTCTCTGGGAGAGACTATGTAACTGCCACAACTTTGTGCCCCATTCAGCAAGAAATAGATAACGATCTGACATCATTGTCCTCTTGTCCTGTAATAGCAGTTAGAGTGTCTTCTCATGAGAGGGGGGAATTGAAGGGAGTAGGCTTAGGATGACTGGACCCCTAAAGGTAAAAAGGGAAGGAAAGGTTTTCTTACCTCTTGCCTAGTTCCAAAGAGGTGTTTTTCCACAGTCAGGACCCCTCCTGGGAGGGAAGTCTTTCATAGGATTTAAACATCATGTTTGGTCAAGTTAAGCTAACCTCTTTCTGAGACAGTCTCTAGCCTTAACCAGCCAGCTGGCCTTCTGATTCACCTGGCCCAAAAGACAGCCCACCACCCTAAGGTTATAAATATCTTTGCAAGGGGAGGGCAGGCTCTCTTGCTCTCTGATCACTTGGGAACTTCCAGCTGTGGGTGAGTTTTTCTCTCAGCTGGGCCTGCCCTGACTTGGCATGGCTCCGGTTCTGGCCCATCCAGTAGGGCTCAGCCTAGGCCCTAGCCCAGGCCCAGCCAGGAGAGCCGCCTAGCTCTTACTCTCTGCATGGGTTCTTTATCTCCTCCAGCTCCCCACAGGCAGGAACTCCTTGAACTTTCTTTTCTCTTTTGGTCCCACACGTTTTCCCCCAGATCCCTATCTGGTCACATGGACTCCTGAACTACCTGTGGCCCACATAAGCTTTTGGGCTCCATGTAGTATACTTCTGTTCTCCCCACTTTGTTTCCCTTACCTCTCACCCTTCCCCTGTTCACACTCCTTTGTAAAATCTGAATAAAATGTGGCATTTAACAATCAAGAAAGAAAACAATTAGGGCTGCAGAGATGGCTTAGCAGTTAAGGTGCCCAAGTGCAAAGCCAAAGAGTCCAGGTTTGATTCTCCAAAGCCCATGTAAGTCCAGGTACACAGGTAGTGCACATGTCTAGAATTTGTTTGCAGTGGCTAAAGGCACTGGCGTACCCATTGTCTTTCTATCTGACCCCACCCCTTTATCTCTCAAACAAATAAAAATAAACTAGAAAAGTACAGGCCTAGCTTATCAAGCTGACTCAGTGAAAAAAAATAAATAAATAAAGGTCATAGCTGCCCCCAGTTCCTACCTCTCTCTCTCGGCTTCCTGGTTCACTAGGCGCCTCCACCACACCATCGTCTGTCCTGACTGAGTCATCCCACCTCTCCTTCCCAGCATGATGACCTGAGACTCTCTCCAACTGTGAGCCAAACTAATTCTTTCATTCCTGAAGTTATTTCTGTGAAGTTCTGCGATCACCCTAGTGAGAAAATTACTAATAGTCATGTGACTAGACCAGCCAGCAAACACGGAATCTTGTAGTTTGTGGTTTATCTAAAATACTTCATTTAGCCAAGAATTAATTATATTTTTCACCTAACAATTCACACCAACAGAAATGCACTGCAAAAAAATATTGTGACATTTCTTTCTTAATATTTCAGTGTTTAGTTAGCCTCTCACACACCCTAACAAGGGATGTGCTCAGTGGATTCATGAAGATAGGGATTATGTGCAGAAAGTTGGTGGCAGACAGAGAGAAAATAATGTAAATACTGCAAGTAGATGATGAAAAGAGGGCTTGCATAATTTGATAATTATAATCCTGGAGAAATGTGACTTATTAAAACTGAATTTCAAATAATTCTACTTTGTATTCTATCTTAAACAAGTTCTAAATTGTTCCAGAAATGTAACTAACACTGTAACAATTATTTCTCTGTGGTTTGAAAAAATTATCTGAAGGAAAATGACTTGTGACTATGGCGCAGGGTGAAAATTTTGGGATGAAGAGGAAAGGCACTGACGGGCTGAGAGGAACTAGCTGTTCTTGGGTGGAAAGATCATGACTTGCTTTTTCTCGGCCTCTCAGGAATCCATGCCCAGGAATTTAGTGAGCTGTGTCTCTGCCCATGTGAGGGGCTGGATACTCATGAAAAAAGAAATGTCATAATATTGTTTTAATTTTTTTTTTTTATTTTAGAGAGAGAAAGACAGAAGGAGAGAGAATTGGTGTGCCAGGGCCCCAGCCACCACAATTGAACTTGATGCTTGTGCCACCTCGTGGGCATGTGGATCTTGCCCTTGTGAGTTTCTATGGGTGTGAGTGTGTCATGTGAAAAAATATACAGTTGTACTGTGGAGATAATTCCATGGGTAAAGTGCTTGCTACTTGAGCATGAGGGCCCACGTTCAGATCCCCTGCGTGCACATAAAATGCCCAGAGTTAGAACAGGCCTGTAGTCTTAGCACTTAAACTTAGCACTCAAAACAATAGGAAACACGTGAAAGGAATACTCATTTATCTACATTATTCCTGTACCCAGTGTTTAGGGGATGGACTCATTAAGTTCAAAGAAAACCTGGAATTGGGGCTTCGTTAAAGTGACTAGTGATGTTTGAGGGCTGACACTCCTTTCATTGACAAGGGCTCCATCTCTAATTTCTGTGGCTCTTCTCTCTCCATCCCACAACCCAAGGGACCTGGTTCAGCCATTCTGACCACCTAGGGTTAAATTGAAGTCCCATGCAATTCTTGTAATAGCCACTAGAGGGACTCATGCAAGTATTGGACACTCCTGTGCTCAGCTTAGCTCTGAACACTGTGTGTTCTTCTGGGGCTGCCTGCCTAGGCTGGACCCTACCTCCAGCACACAAGGTTAGAGACCAGGTCTGTGGTATAAAGACACACCACATATTTGAGATGTTGGTGACTTTCAGCTCAGCGCCCTCTCTAATGGGTTATAGATAAATTTAATGATCATTTGGGGTGTAGTACACACACTGTAATCCCAGAACATGGTGGGCAGGGGCTGAGGCAGGAGGATAGTCATGAGTTTAAGGCCTGCCTGTTCTAGCATAGCAAGACCCTTTTTACAAAAACAGAAACAGAAACAAACAGACCCTGAGGCATATTAGGCTCAGGAGAAAGAGGTCTGAGGTCGCTTGGCAATGCCTGTCTAAGGAGCTTGAGGAGGACACTATGATGACCAGGGCCAGGTGACCATTGCATAGGGTGTCAGCGGCTCTTGAGAAAGGTCCTGGAAAATACCTCCGATAGGGCATGGACTGTCCAGCAGAGAGTGCTCCTTGGAGCAGGGCCAGCCTGTCTCTGGGCATATGGTACTGTGCCTGGCGGCAGGAAATGGTGTGATGTGTGAGGCCAAGGAGAAATGCCTGCAGGTTTAAGGCAGAGCTGTGACATCTTTGTGGCCTCTGCTCCCTGCGCCACCTTGTGCCCTCACTCTGCATATCTTCCTCCTGCCCCAGAATGCTCACAAAACTGTGAGCAAACATGTAATAATAAGAATTTGGTTAACCTCTGAGCGATTTCTATATTATGCCACGGACATCAAGCTCAAGGTGACGCACCTAGTCTGAACCTCATCCTCCCCCAAACCTCTTCCCACCCTCCAGCAGAAACATGAGCTGGGAGTGAACCAAATCCTCACATCAAAGGGAGGATGTTTGCTAGCACACAGAGTTCCTGACATGAGGTTACAGGTGGTACAAATGACCTGAACAAGCCCCCACTGTCTGGGGGATGCCAGGGACCATTGAGAAGAAGGTTGGTGGGAGTGACTGACACATACAGGGCTCATGAGAGCCCATGGGGTTGTGAAGGAGAACCTTAGGCTTCCCCTTGCTCAGATGCAGGCTCTGTGTTATGAACCCGCGTGAATAAGAGCATCAGCCCTGCCGTTCCCACACAAGCCACTAGGTGGTGCTGAAGAACTTTTTCTTTTTCTTTTTGTTTATTTTTATTTATTTGAGAGTGACAGAGAAAGAGGGAGAGAGGGAGGGAGGGAGGGAGGAAGGAAGGGAGAGAATGGGTGTGGCAGGGCCTCCAGCCACTGCAAATGAATTCCAGATGCATGTGCCATCTTGTGCATGTGGCTTACATGGGTCCTGGGGAATCAAGCCTCGAATGAGGGTCCTTAGGCTTCATAAGCAAGTGCTTAACCACTAAGCCATCTCTCCAGCTCCAAACTTTTTCTTTTCTTGTTTTCTTATTGTTTTTAAAAGTGGAAGCAGGGAGATACTGTTTTTTTAATTTTTAAATTTATTTATTAGAGTAGGAGAGAATGGGCATCCCAGGGCTTCTAACCCCTGCAAACAAACTCCAGATGCATGCACCATCATGTGCATCTGGCTTATGTGGGTAATGGGGAATTGAACCTAGTTCCTTAGGTTTCACAGGCAAGTGCCTTAACCACTAAGCCATCTCTCAAGCCCTATTGCTGTTTTAATAAAACACACACACAAGGAGAAAGGGGAAGAGGGCATGAAGGCATCAGAATCAAAACTGAGTGATGGCCATGCTCTCCGAGGCAGCTGTCTATACAAGACTGGTGGACCCAGGACAAGCTCAGTGTGGATGCAGGTACACGGCTCGAGACACCGGCGCCCTCCAAGGCACATCAGTGAGTGGGGAGCTAGGGGCGGTGGACATTCTGTCCTTCCAGTTTTAGGAAGTGAAGTTAAAGGCGAGAGTGGCCTGTGGGGGAATGATGCCTGGTGCCTGGTGACCCTATAAACGTCGTCTGGGGAGACAGTTTGACTCTTCGACTCACACTCATCCGGGCCAGCCCTTGTTGGCCTTGGCCACTTCCTGCTTGCCTAGAAGAAACTACAAAGCTTGATGCTGTCTGAGGAAGAGTCACAGTCCTGTCCATGTTCAAAACCCCTGGTGGAGTGGACCATGCGGCCGGCTATCCCAGGGAAGAAGCAGTGACAGCAGCCAGTGGAGGGCAGATGGTGTGAGAATTGGTAGCGCAGCTTGGGAACAGTTCTAGTGGCTCTTACTGTTCTTATGGACAGACAAATCCACAGCCAAGGGATGACTGAGATGGAATGTTCCACATTGCAGTGGATGCTGGATCGTGGCTTGTCATAATGGCTGGCCGCCCTAGGTGAAAGTGTTGGTGAGCTCTGATGAAGGGCATGAGTCCACTGACCAACACAACGTCTAGAAAGACGCATGGCCCTGTGCATGAGTCTGCTGACCACCGCAACGTCTAGAAAGACGCATGGCCCAGTGCTCCTGCCTCTGGGTGGGAGGAGACAGGGACACAGCCCTTGTCCCCAGCAACCAAGGATGCTAGGCAATTGAACCAAAACACTTGCTCTACACCATGACAGATTTCTGTATCTTCAAGAAATAAACGTCACTGGGGCTGGGGAGATGGCTCAGCACTTAAAAGTGCCCATAGGTCTGGGATTCAATTCCCCGGTCACGCCGCTCATAAAGCAGGACTCAAAAAGTGACACGTGTGTCTGGCGTTCATTTGCAGTGGCAAGAGACCCTGGCATGCACACACACACACGTGTATGTGCAAATAAACATGTTTTAAAGATACAACTCAAAAAAAGAAGGAATTATGATGGCAGCACTAAAAATTAAAACAAAAACAAAAGCAAAACCATAAAAACTAGCAAATAAACCCCGGTGTGAAAAAAGAAGGAGAAGGGAGACCAGAAGCCTGGCGTCAGCCTGGGTGTGTGGGCCACAGAGCGGGCCTCACAGAACCCAGCTTGAACATCTTCCTGCCAGGAGGGCCTTATGAGCTGATCTGGGGGCTGTGAAAGCCTTCAGGGTGTTCTGTGATATTAAAGATTGGGTGTGGTGGCACACGCCTTTAATCCCAGCACTCCAGAGGCAGACATAGGAGGGTTGCTGTCAGTTGAGGCCAGCCTGAGAGCCTCAAACTACATAGTGAATTCTAGGTCAGCCTGGGTTAGAGCGAGACCCTACCTAAAAAAAAAAAGTAAAAGGTGTGATAAAGGGATTTCAACATGACAAGTATTTTGAAAGTTCTTTTCTAAACAAAGAACCATTGTGGGAGAACCAGGTTTAGGGGTAGCTTTCCCGTGAATGGAAAGGGACTCTGGGGGGTTACACAGGTGGAAAAGTGGTGAACAACAGCATTTCCTAATGGTGGAGCACACAAGGAAGTTCTTTTTCCAGTGTACTCACACTGCCTGGAGCCCCCAACACTTCAGCAAACTGGAGCCTTGGCAGCCCCGAGCTGCCCTCTTGCGGAGGACGAGAGGGGATCCTGCTTCCCTCTAGTGGCGGCTGAGAAAATTGCAGCCTAGCTTCCGCAGACCTGTGGCTCTTCCAGGAGAAACATGCTGGGCCCACCAGAGGGACCAAGGAGGCACATGCCAGAAAGGGAAGGCTGCCTTCATCTTTCAAAATTACAGAAGCGCCACGTATGTTTTGCTACTCAGTGATCGATATTAATCACTGTCACAGGGGATGCTAATTTTAAAAATGAAAATGGAATTTAATTTTTCAAGTGTTCAACGTGAACAATGCATTCGGTTTGGTCGAAAACTTTTGTATAACCCCCAGATGGCCCAGCCCCAGAGACTTATCAGTGACCAGGGGACTGAGCCACAAGCTTAGAGCCTGCAGTGCCCACTTTGGGAGCCTGTGAGGACCAAAGGAAGATGTGTGCTCCAGCCTTATCTGGGGCAGTTCATGTCAAGGCCTTGTTTTATTTATTTACTTTATTTCAGAGAGGGAGACAAAGAGGCAGTGCCTTTTGCAACTGCAGACAAGATCCAGCTGCATGCATGACTTTATGCATCTGGCTTTATGTGGGTACTGGGAAACTGAACCCAGGTTGTTAAGCTTTGCAGGCAAGCACCTTAAACTGCTAGGCCATCTCTCCAACCATAGTTTCTTTATGGTAGATAGCTAGGGACTGGCCCACAGAGACATGGGTGCTCCTGGCCTCCCCTGGCAGTACTCTAACTCACGTGCGATTCAGTCTCATCCAGAAGGCCATAAGCAACAACTCTTCTTTCTTCTTCCTTAACATTTCCTGGGTTTAGCGCTTCCTGAGTCAGCCTCCTTCCCTTACACATCGGGCTATGATAATGAGCTCATCCTGATTGGCTGCTTCATTCCTCTAAGTGGGCCTCTTGGCCTCTAACCTCTTTTGGCGGCTCCCGACCCAACCCTTCTGCTCTGTTAGCTCCTATATGAGTGGGGTCTGCTCGATCCCCCTTTCCCCTTCTTAGCTTGTCTGTAAAGAAGAATTTTGGGGGGAAGGAGGGGACTGTGCGCTCTCCTGTTTTGCTTTCCACATATGCGAGTCCCTCTCCCAGAGGCTTCTTTTCTGGAGAAAGACCTTTCTCAATGAGAGAGAGAGAGAGAGAGAGAGAGAGAGAGATATTTCTCTATCTTCCCTCCCTCCCCCTTCTTAGCTAGGCTGGGGGCAGGGAGAATTTCTTTTGGGTTGAACTTCCCTGTTTGTTTTCCCTCCTAACTCTCCCTAAATTAAACCTCACAGCTACTGACTTATCCTTCTCTGAGTCGGTGTTTCCAATTCTTGGATTTCTAGGACAAGGAGCCATAGTTGGGGTTCACTGTTCTGGGAGTCTCCTGCATCTTCCTGGAGATCAATCCCTCCCGGACCCCGACCTGCATCAGTGGGCTCAATTTCCAGCCACCACCACTCACCACACCGTGTCTCCTTCAGCCAGTCCTCTGACTGTCACTGGCTCCTGCAGCGGCTTCCACCCTGTGGCTGCGGAGGCTGACTCCAGGCTCTGTGACTTGAGATCATTTCCTGTTATCCGGCCCATAGGAAAGCTCAGTCTTAAACAAGAGGTCCCATTTCAAGATAATGCCCAGCCACAGCCCTCTGAGACATGAGGGTGACAAAATAGGACTGTCAGGCTGGAGGGTCACTGAAACCCTTGAGTGGATACCAGGCTTGCAAAACCTGTGGACTTGCTCCTGGCTAGGACGGCCAGCATCTCCACTGGGGCTTCCTGTTACCTTTGGACTGAGGCATCTGGCTCCTTTCCTCCAACGGGCTGCTCCAGGGGTGCTGCACGGGCCGGCCCTTCATTTTGTGCCGCTTTTCTGTTCCGTGCACTTTCAGCTGTCTTCTGTCCTTTGTGAATCCTCATGTTGCTCCAGGCATCCTCTCTTTGGAACAGTCTCTTCTTTTTTGTCTTGACTCTCCTCACTCAGTGCACCACATGGAGACATCTTCTAACTTGCCATTTGACCCGGTACTGAGAGCTGGAGATATCTCTACTGGAGACCATGTGTTGTAGTTACCTTTGTGATACTGGCACAAAACACCCGACCAAGAGCAGGATTTATTATTGGCTTACATTCCCCAAGGGAAGCTCCATGATGGCAGGAGAAAGATGCTGGAGCAGAGGCTGGACATCGCCTCTGCTACAGCAGGAGACAAACAGCATCAGGACAGTGAGCCAAGCGCTAGCAAAAGGGTGCTGGCTCTGACACCCGACGATGCACCTCCTCCAATAAGGCTCTACCACCCAAACTGCCATCAGCTAGACACCAAGCTGATTCAAAATGCACAAGTTTATGGGGGATACCTGACTCAAACCACCATACCATGTACAACTTCTACCTTCAGAGCTCTTCAACTTTGACCCCTGCGATGAACTTTTAGTGGCCCAGTTCCTATAGCCACATCCTAACCACTTTCCAGGCACCAGAAGGATCAACATGTATGAGGCAAATATGGCCTGGTCACACCTGTATCAGATGTCAGAGATGGCCAATCAACCACTGCACAATGTTACTGATCCTTGAGACAGCCTCATGGTCTGGTTGAACTCTAAGGGTACTGCCAAGAGCACTGAGAGAGGTGTCTGAGGCACGATGCAATACACCAGTATAGACAATAGCTTAGTGTTTCTAACCAGGCCCAACTTGTCTGTAATGTGCAAGGCCTTTAGTTTTTTAGCCTCATAGTAAATCTCCCCAGTCCTCACTCCAAAGCTTTAGAGAAACATTGGGAAGTGTCCCAGCTAGCTCCTGTGGGACAGGAGGATGGTGAGGGAAGTCTTGGCATAGACAGAGATTGTATTAGTTACCTTCTTATTACTGGGACAAAATATATGACAAAAATGTTTAATGGAAGAAGGGTTTACTACTCATTATTCACTTGTGTAGTGTGCAGTTACCCTACTTCATTCGCCCTTTATGGACACTGAAACTCTGTTTCATCAGCCTTCTAATGTGGACTGAAGACCAAAAGCTTTTCAGGAATCTTCCAGACTCTCAGAGCCGGCTCAGGACTGCTGAAGCATCCAGACTTGTGAACTGAGCAGCTTCCAGGCTCCTCAGTGCTCAAGCTTGCAGACAGCTGTGTGGTACTGCCCAATTTATATTCTGTTTTATAATCCCATAAATCCCTATGTAATACATATTCATTCTATCAGCTCTAGAGTACATTGACTAACACAGAGGGTGGCTTTAGGAGTGCTTCTGCAGCAACTGAATTGTAAAGATGAATTTCCCTAGTGGACTTTGTGTTATCTGGCACTGTCTATAATTCCAGTGTCACTGAAGACTCTACACGTAGCTAGGAGAGCGCTGATAATCCACAGTATGAACATGTCTCAGTGTAAAGTAGTTTGGGCCATCCTTGATGGTGGAATCTGCTTGACAACAGCAGCTTCAGTACCCTAAACCAGCCTCTGTTCCAGTAACTTTAAACCTCCTTAAATTTTTCTAACTTTAAATTGTACATCTTTCAGTTTTATATCTTCTGCCAAGCACACCAGTCCATATTTCAAAAGTTAGCCTTGTTCAGACTCTGAGCATGGGTCTCAGTGGTGGATGTATCTTGACTTTCACAGACACACACAGATGCTGACCTAATCTACATAATCCCACACAGGTGATCCCAGGACCTGTCATGTTGTACTCTGCTCCATGCTGCTGGTATGAGCATCCAAACCAGATACAGCTTGTGAGAGGAGGAGATTTATTTTAGGTTTACATATTCAGGGAAAGTTCCATAATTGGCAGAAGAAGAAGTACAACAGAGAGAAAAGTCATTACCAGTCAGCAAGCACCAAAAAACAGCAGTGGCTCACCACCAGAGCTCACACGGCTCTCTCCACACCTTGTGGTTGAAATCAGATCACACTAAACACACCTTTGGGATGGACCCCAGAATCCACCACCAGTGGCACCTCCTCCAACCAGGCAGCTGGAAACAAAAACTTAACAAAACACTAGAGTCGGGCTGGAGAGATGGCTTAGCGGTTAAGCGCTTGCCTGTGAAGCCTAAGGACCCCGGTTCGAGGCTCGGTTCCCCAGGACCCATGTTCGCCAGATGCACAAGGGGGCGCATGCGTCTGGAGTTCGTTTGTAGTGGCTGGAAGCCCTGGCGCGCCCATTCTCTCTCTGTCTCTCTATCTGCCTCTCTCTCTGTCACTCTCAAATAAATAAATAAAAAATGAACAAAAAATATTAAAAACAAAACAAAAAAAAAACACTAGAGTCTACGAGGGACATACATTCACATTCAAATCATCATGATCTGTTCCTCAACCCCATAAACTGACCATCTCACAATGTAAGTTGTATTCAGTCTAACTTTAAAGGTCTCCATAGTCTTTACCAACTTTAAGATTGTCCCTTCACTGCAAGTCCTGTAAAATCAAAAGTAATTACATACTTTTAACAGATAATGTCACAGAGAGTAAACATTTGCACTGCAAAAAGGCGTAACAAGGAGAGACTGGACAAATGCAAAGTCCATAACCATCAGGTGAACATCGAACATTGGCAATTCAAGTCCAACATCCATAGTCAGTGACAACAGTCTCTGGATTTTCAATTTCCATCCCTCTACCTGGGCTGAGCAACCATGGGAAAGCTTCCAACCCAAGCCAAGAGTGCCACATGGTAGCCTTTGCACAGTGCTGGTATATCTAAAAGTCTTTGGGTCTTCATTGTGAACCATGGTCCATATTCAACTCCATACTCTGAAGTAATGGAATTGTTTTCAGCCTTCAGTACAGCAATACCATCCCGCTTCTCAGGCTGTGTCTCAGCAGTGGCTCCTGGGACTGTGTGCACTTGGTGACCCACTTCCATGCATTGTTCATGCTTCCAAAACCAGTACCAGGTGGGCAGAGACACAGCCATTTTGTTAATCCAGGGAGAAAATAAATCGTGGCTGTAAAGAGCAGATTTCTTCCTGTAAGTCATCTCCTTTCCAAGGAGTTTGCATTTCCACCATTCAGTCTTTCCCACATGCAGTCACATCAGGCATCTTTCCACTATCTCAGTGTAGAGGAGTTTGGCCATCCTTGATAATGGAATCTACTTGACAGTAGCCTTCAGTAACTTAAATCAGACATTTTGCCAGTAACTGTAAATCTCCTTGAACTTTTAAAACTTTAAATTGTACATCTTTCAGTTTTGTATATTCCACCAAGCATACTAGTCCATACCTTTAAATCTAACCTTATTTAAACTCTCTAGGCATGGGCAAAAGAATGCAGCTAGCCCTTATGTCAGTATCCTTGTCTCAACAAAGTTCTCTGCTGTCTTTCCTTTCCACTGGAAGGCTTTTAAGCAAACACAATTATCTCTGTACTTAGCATTTTTAAATTCTCACCAGAACAGCCCATAGAATTTGGCTTACCACACCCTAAGGCTTTTGTAGTCACAAGCCGCAAGTCCTGTCCCATTCTTCTGGCACAAGGGTTTTAAAAGACCAAAATCCACATGGTCAGATTCACCACTCAGCAATATCCCACTCCTGGTACCAAATTCTGCTGTAGTCCTTCACACTACTTGGATGAATATCCAAAGAAGACACAGCTTATGGGAGGAAGAGATTTATTTCAGGCTCACAGATACAGTAGAAGTTCCACCTATGGCGGAAGAAGCTGGCCCCTTTCATAAGTCCAGCAGAGAGGGAAGCCACCAAACAGCCAGCAAACACCAAGCAGCAGCAGACACACACCACCAGAGCTCACATTGTTTTCTCCACACCTTGGAGCTGGAACCAGATCCACCCCAAATACATCTTTGAGCTGGATCCCAGGATCTGACCCCAATGATACCTCCAGCCCGGTGACTGGAGACCCAAGTTAAAAGTTTGATAAAACAATGGAGTTTATGGAGGGGGTATACATTCACATGCAGACCACCACAACAGAGGCTAACCTAATCTGCACAATCTTTCACAGGTAATTCTAGGTCCTGCCAAGTTGACAATCAATATAAACCATCACAAGCCCACCCTTTGTCAATTTGACAGCCCAACATATTACATTTAAGCCATAATCTCCCATCTCTTGTCTCCATAGATTCATGGCCATATTATAAGGCAAAATACATTCAGTCAAACTTCAGAAGTTCTTAATAGTATTTAATACTTCCAACACTATTCAAAAGTCCAAAGTCCAATCTGAACTCAAGTCAGTCTCTTAGCTTTAACCCAATGTAAAATCAAAGCACAGTTATACACTTCCAACATATAATGGTTCAGAACACACACTTTCATTTCAGAAGGGAGGAATGGGGCATAGAATGGAAAGATTGGACCAAAGAAAGACCTAAGGCCAGCAGGGGAAAGACCAACCCTGCCGCTCCATGTCTAGTATCTGGGACTGATGATAAATTTACCTGGGCTCCAAAGGGTCCACCCCTCCACTGTCCTGCCTTCAGCCTCTCTGATGGGCAGATCCACCCCAAACCCACAGCTTTTCTTGGCAGATATTCCATGTTCCTGTTATGTCTTACAACCTGGGGTCTCCATTGCATTTCATCAGCTTCATGCAGAGACATCTCATGGTCTCTGACCTTTCTTCACAATGCTCAGCCTAGTGGCTATGGTGCAATACTCAATGGCCCCTAAATCTTGCATCTTTCATTCTTCTAAAAGACGTACCATGTGGGCAATGCCACCAAATTCCACTGTCAGGGAGGAGTGAAGGGGTGGTCATGGGACACAGCTATAGCAGCCTCTTCATGCTAACCTTGGAAGAAGGGACCTCCTCCAGTATTCTTCCTCCAGGCATTTCCTTTCAAAAGGATTCATATACTTCCTAAATATATTTTAAAGGTTCATTTTTATTTATTTATTTATTAGAGAGAGAGACAAGAGAAAGAGGGAAGGACAGAGAGGGAGGGAGACCAAAAGGGAAAGAATGAGCATGCCAGGGCCTTTAGCCACTGCAAGTGAACTCCAGATGCATGCACCAACTTGTGCATCTGGCTTATGTGGGACCTGGAGGATTGAACCTGGATCCTCAGGCTTCACAGACAAGTGCCTTAACCGCTGAGTCATCTCTCCAGCCCACGCCTCCTATCTTGAGCCTTTAGTGGCCCCACACTCTGGGCATCTTTGCTACTGTCCCAGTGCAGGGCAGCAGATTTCCCTTGAAGGGTGGGTATCTCGTTACTAATTACAGTCAAAGTGGCCACAGTCTCCCTGGGTGGAGCTTTAAATTTATTTATCTATATTTCCCTTTCAAGTCTTACATTTCTCATATCTTGCTGCACTGTAACTTCCTCTCTAATTATAGCTCAGAATCAGGGAAGAGAAACCATGATACCTATTCAATATTTTTCTGCCTTGACATTTCTCCCACCAAATACAATGGTCTGCTAAACCATCCCTCCAGGCCCAAATCCTTTCTTATCTCCTCGAACCTTATAAATGAACCCCTCAGAGTCCACATCCCTCTAGGCCTTTTGGTCTTCTAAGCTCCCACCACAACGGCCATTAAACCTAGCTAACAGCATTGTGAGGCCTCTCTAGTTCAAAGTTTCAAATACTTTCACATTCCTCCCATTAACCAGTTCCAAAATCATAAGAGCTACATGGTCAGGTTAATTGTTGCAATGACCCTATTTCTTGGTATCAGTCAGCTTCTCATTGTTGGGACAAAATACCTGACAAAAATTAGTTTACAGTAGGAAAGGTTTATTTCTGTTTAAAGTTCCAGGTTACAGTGCACTGTGGGTGGGAAGGCAGTGGACTCAGGGAGGAAGCAGGTGAAGAATGTTGCTGCTTGGCCAGCTCTTTTGTTGTCATACAGTCTCAGACCCTGGCCTGGTGCTGCCCACAGTTAAGGTGGGTCTTCCCACCCCAGTCCACCTAACCAGGATCATCCCACACAAGTGGTTTGAAGTCCTGTCTGGTTGACCATTACTATAAACCATCACAGAGACAATGTAAGTGGCATCTGTGTGTGTGTGTGTGTGCGTGCGCGCGCGCGTGTGTGTTACATGCATTACTGCCATGCCTGCTGATTAACTTGCTGGGGGTCTATGCAAATGAGGTACTCTTATTAAAAATGACTGAGACTTTGAAGATGGCGATGATCAAGCAGGAATCTGAATGGGAGAGCTGAGTGTGGGGCCCACGGGAAGCTAGGAGGAGTCAGCTTGAAGCGCAGTGTGGTGGCTAAGTCCAGGTGCTCTTCCCACATACTCTGCTTCCCTTCGAGATTCATCAGGCCTGCTGGTCACTACCTTCCCTTTCATGTGACAAGTACCAGTTCCCCTGAGGAGATGTGGTATGAAGGGTTCCAGGCAGTCGGCTGGGCTGCGGCTCGGTGGAGCTGCAGAAGGAGGGCTCCGTATGCTTGATTTAGGGTCTCATGGGCCCAGCTGTGTCCACCCTGAGCCCTTCTGGGCTCTTTGAGAATAGGAGCTTCTTTTTTGCTCTTGCCAGCTTGATTTCAGCCCACTGGGGCAAGAGTCACTAGAGCGTGCTGCTTCAGTGCAGGGCTGGTGTCCAGATGCCACAGCTCTTGTTATGTGCCCTCACCGTGTCCCAGACTTGTAGCTGTACAGTCAAGGGTACACTTGGCAGGTCCTCCTTCTGTCCCCAGTGTGCCCATGCCCTGGATCCCTGCACAGGAGAATGTTCAGGCCACCCTGCTGTTCTGGACTGGCTGGCCCTGGGCATCCATCCACTCCCTATGTGAGTGGGGTTTGGTGGTCAACCTTTTAGGGTCTTCACATCCCTGTGGGCCCTCATGGTGAGCAGTGTACACACAAGTCTGACCTCTGAAGGTCCTGCTAAGGTTGACCAGCCTCTTATCTCCCTAGAACTAACTGGAGCTAATGTGCTTTACATGTTGGGGCAAATGCCTGGGGTCAGTTATGGAGGCCTGAAGTTGACTTGTCCACATACCAACTGCAGGGCCTGGGGTGACTCTGTCAGCTTTGTTTCCTCATTGTGAAAGAGATCATTCATACTTTCTTCATGTGATTGTGTTGATAAGTATCTGGATAAAGTGGCCTGCCCAAGCAGCAAACCTGAGTTACTACCCAATTCTTCAAGGCATGTGTCTCAGGAGGAAGACAGAGGGAAAGTGTGTGTGTGGGAGCGAGAGCGAGAGCGAGAGCGAGAGCGAGAGCGAGAGCGAGAGCGAGAGAGAGAGAGAGAGAGAGAGAGGGAGAGGGAGAGGGAGAGGGAGAGGGAGAGGGAGGGAGGGAGGGAGAGAGAGAGGGAGGGAGGAGAGAAAAGGGGGTGGAGAGAGAGTGAGAGAGGGAGATAGAGAGACCTGGGTTTGCGGTGATGTCTCCTAACTGCTTTCTACTGACTTCTTCACCCAGGCCT
The DNA here is from genome assembly GCF_020740685.1 of Jaculus jaculus. NCBI lineage: Eukaryota > Metazoa > Chordata > Mammalia > Rodentia > Dipodidae > Jaculus > Jaculus jaculus. The sequence goes on from NC_059109.1 coordinate 137,798,407, forward strand.
TGTGGTGCAGGAAATGACCAGGAGGGTGAGGTGTGAAAATTCCAGCCTTCCAAAGATCCGCCCCCAGGCGTAGCTGCACCAGGTGCTCAGCAGCCAGTGCCAGCTGTCCCAGCAATCCTCCCTCCTCCCAACACTCCATGCCTATTCATTCTGAGGCACAAAAAGGCTTCTAGAAGTCTTGCCTTGATTTCTTCAACTACCGGATAAGAGGTTTTTCTCTCTCTTGGGCTAGCAACACCCCAGATTTGTGCCTCTGTGAACTAACTCTCCCAGTGAGGGCCTGGCTGACTGGTCATGAAATCAGGTCCCATCACAGTGGGTGTCTTAGCTGCTTCTGTCAGCTCTGGGACCAATGCCTGATGACGAGCATCTTATAAGAGGGTAGATGCACACTGGCTTACAGTTCGAGGGTGCAATCCAGCATTTCACGGCAGCACGAGGCTATGAAAGCAGAATCATGAGCACTGGAGGTCAGGAAGCAGAGAGTGGGACAGGAAATATGGCTAGGATATGAACCTCAGCCCCCACTCCTTCCAGAGATCCGCTTCCTCTGGCTAGCTCCACCTCCCCCAAATTCTGCCAGCTCCCAGAACAGCGCCACCAGCTCTAGACCTAGAATTCAAGCCCCTGCAGGGCACATGCGCCACCCAAACCATAACTGCAGGGGAAGGGGCTTCCCAGGGGCAACATTGGTACCAGCAGACAAGAGGAGGAGAGGGCACACAACAAGCCTGTTCTCTGGACATGTGGGAAAAGACAGCAATGGTGCGAAAGGGAGACCCAAGTGCCCAAGTGAAGGGAGGGAGAGGAGGGAGGCAGGAGGAGGGGTGCAGAAAAGAGGTGATGCTCGAGCAGCATCTGGGAGGACGAGTCGAGTTTCTTCAGCGGATAGCAACAGGCCTGGCTACAATTACTGTGATATCACACAAGATTGACTGCATACTGCCCCCTCCAAACCTCCTAGGCAGTCACTTTGCTTCTCTGAGGCATCGTTTCCCCCTTTGGGAAAAAATAATTAGGGAAGCGTGGGCTGGAGAGAGGTCTTAGCGGTTAGGGCACATGCCTGTGAAGCCTGTGGACCCATGTTGGACTCTCCAGGTCCCACGTCAGCCAGGCCCACAAGGTGACGCAAGTGAGCGAGGTCGCACGTACGCACAAGATGGCCCAGGCGTCTGGAGTTTGACTACAGAGGCTGGAGGCCCTGGCATGCCAGTTCGCCCCTCTCCCCTCTGTTTCTCGCTTGATCTCACTCCCTCCATAAGGAAGAAGGGCAGTCTGTTGGACTTGCCTCAAAAAAACTTAGGGGAGAGAGAGAGGGAGGGAGGGAGAGATAGAGAGAAGGAGAACAGGTATGCCAGGGCCTCCTGCTGCTGCAAATTAACTCCAGGCACATGTGTGCCTGGATTTACACAGGTACTGGGGAATTGAACCAAGGCTGGTAGGCTTGGTAGACAAGCATCTTTAACTGCAGAGCCAGCTCCCCAGCTCCTAATTTTCTCCCTCAAAAAGTGGATGATGGTCATAGTGTCTCCTCACAGAGCGATGGAAAAGAAAACAAGAAGAAACGCAGAGGCTGACTCTAGTATTTGCACATCTGCACAGTGGGCTACTTATAAATGGTCTGCTCTGGGCTGGGGAGATGGCTTCGTAGTTAAAGCTCTCTCGTTGGCCAAGTCAAAAGATCCAGGTTTGATTCCCCAGTACCCATGTAAAGCCGGACGCACAGGGTGGTGCATGTGTCTGGAGTTTGTTTGCGGTGGTTGGAGTCCCTGGCACACCCATTCTCCCTCTCTTAAATAAATAAATTAAATTAAATAAACAGTCTCGCCCTGATGGCTCAGTGCAATGTCCTCTAGAGGCAGCTCCTGACTGTAACACTGCTGAAAGTTCCCACGATGAAGCGTGACCGGTCCACACAGACGGACCCAGGCTTCCTAGTAAGGTGCAGATGGCCGCCTGGCTCCAAGCACTGTACGCCATGGACAGTCTTTCCCCATAGCCCCCTGCTGGGGATGGCCTAGGCTAGAGGACCATGGGATGAACCCTTAAGTTCCCAATGATGGACAGACACAGCCCTGTTGCTTTGGGCCTTGGGGACCTGTGGCTGTCTCACCGAGCAGCTCAGGACGAGGACTGTCCGGTATGACCTGGCTGCCCGGCCCACCGCCCACCATGGGCCAGGTGTGTGCATCTCACGCAAGGCTGGGCAGCAAGCCTCATGGGCTGCGGAGACAGGAGGGCTTGGCACTGTGACAGTAGGAGGGATCGGAGTGGGGCGGGCACCATCTCCTTTGAGCCGTGGACAAGGGTGACAGTGGTACTCAGTAGGCAAATAGCTGGGTTTTATTTCATAAAGGTGAACATACGGGGTTGGATGGAAGAGTAGCGATGGTCATCACATTTTACAGCAGTTACACTGGACCTAGCCAAGGGGCCTCCACCACCAGCATCAGCCTTGCTCCGTGGCGTCTCATTCCACACCTCAAAGCCCTTTTAGGAACGCACACTCAGAGCGGTCCAGCGACTGGCCCAGGATCTCACCGGGGCTCTAAGCCTGCAGCCTCGTTACTGCGCAGTTAACCCGGCACTGCACCTCCTGACCGGTTGGCTGTGCTTTCAGTCCGGGGCATTCCTGGAGACCCCGCACGCACCCGGCCGCAGCTCCGGGCAGCCTCCAGGGAGGTCAAGGTCACTACCCAGCCCGGGTGCGCCCCCGTCCTCCCGCCCGGGGGAGGGGCCGGCCTCTGGGGCGGCACCGCCCCCTGCTCGGATCGCGCCCCGCCTCCCGGGCCCCCGGCTCAGCACCGCGCTCGGGCAGTCCGGCAGACGCAGCCCCGAGCAGCGGGGCCGGCCTCCGGGGAGGATGCGCGGCCGAGGCGGGGGACGCGCCCGCTGGCCCGCACCTCTGCGCTCCCTGCTGCGCGCCTTCGGGTCCCGGGACGCCGCCGCCGCCGCCCGAGGCCACGAGCAAGGTGAGCGCGCGCCGCGGGGAAGGGACTCGGGGTCCCGGGTGGGCGCGGGGCGGAGGCCGCCTCCCCGGAGCCCTCGCCCTGCCCTTGACAGCTGCGGGGCGTCCGTTTGCTCGCCGCGCCCCCTGCGCCTCCAGCCTCCCGCTTCCCCGCGCTGCCTCGTCTGTCCCTAATCAAGGGCAGTGAGCACCGAGGAGAAGACCGCTGGAGTTGGGAGTCTTGGGGTGGGTCTCGGGTTGGGAATCTCTTCCTATTAATCACGTGAACCTGTGTACCTGGTGACCTCACTTTGCCTCAGTTTCTGCGTCTGTAAAATGGGGACGATTCAGTCCTTGAGTCGTGAGGCGGTAGCTGGGATCACGGGGCGTGGAACCGTGGCACTCGCCATCCAGTGCGAGCTCCAAGGGTGGGCGGGTGCTCGCTTTCCCCTGGGAGGGAGATGACCTAGGGCTCCCCACTCCGCGTGGGGCCAGAACCTGGAACTCCTGGGGTAGGCAGGCACCGAGCCTTGGAGCTTGTCCAGCCGCAGTTAAAGTGGGGGGCCCTGAAGAAAGCCGGCGTTCAGAATCCCACCTGCTGCTGGACAGAGGCTGGGTGCTAGTCTCCTGGTGAGAAGGCCAGGGATGCCCTCCTCAGAGGCCTTGGCTCGGGTGTCCTTGTCTAGGGGCCAAAGGGGAAGGAAGAGAGCCAGGTCAGTGTTTCCAGGTTGTCCCTTGGTGACATCCCCTGGGGGCTTCACTCCCGGACCTGCCCTTCCAGTCTCTAGTCTCAGGGAACCTGTATTTTTACCCAGCCCCCCAGGTGGTTTGGATCAGGCTAGTCCTGAAACTGGTTTGGACTGGGATTTCCTATCACAAGTGGCTGAAAATAGCAGCAGTTCTCTTCCTCATTTCTGCTTGTCACCCCTGGTGTGGGGTCCCGTGTATGAGAGCCAGCCATGTTGTTGAGCATCCTGCGGCTCCCCAGCACCTGGAAGATAGTGGACGGAGCTCAGAGAGTGGGGGGAGGGGAGGAGTGAGGCCTGCCAGGCCGCTGGGGCTGGCATGTGTGGGCCAGGCACGTCTTGAGATGCGTCGCCCAGGTTTTAGGGACTCCTATTCAGAGAGTGACAGGAAGCAGAGAGCCCCAGCTTTTGGTCGCTAGCTTCCACCCCTCCAGAATAGTGAGTATCAGCCACTGTGCCCAGGTTCAGTGGAGCCTGGATGAGAGAGAAAGCCCCTTCTGCTCCCAGAGACCCCCACGCCTCTGTTTTGTGGCCCTTGGGTTTTTGATTGGGACTGGGGTCAGGACTTCTGAGTTACCTGCCCCGCTTATGCAACGCCTCACCTGTTCCATGTGCGCCCGCCCGTGGTCACAGTTTTTAAAATAGTTCTGAGGCCTCTGTCTGGACTTTGACGCTGGCAAGGCTTGGCCACTGCTGACCCACTTTTGGTGAGGAGAGCGCCGTGCGTGCAGCCGGTGGGCCGACACCATCAGTCCTGCAAGCCTGCAGGCGCCCATCCCGATGCGAGGGAACCCAGGAGCTCACCGCGGTTGCAGGAGTTGCTCTGGGTAGAGCGGGGAGCACAGGGGGAGCCTCCAGTGGAGAAGGCCGAGCCTGGGGCCGTGGGCCCGTGGCCTTGCCTCCCTGGCAAACCCCTGGCATCTTCGGTGTGCATTCGGAGCCCACTGGTAGGCTCGAGTGAGGAGAGCAAGCTTACCCCAGCTGGCTTGTAGCAGTAGGTTCTTGGAAGACACCTGTGGCTGGAAGGCAGGGGGAGACTTCAGGGTGGGGAAGGGAAGACCCCCTGGGACATCTACGTGGTGTGGGTGTTAGGAGCCGCCGGCCTGGCTGCCCGAGTCCAGCCCACTCTGTGGTTCTCTGAGTGCCAGCGGTGGGCGCACCTTTTGTGGACTGGTGGAGGTCTGGTCAGGAAGAAGGGTGGAGCAGTGGGTCCTTAAGGAAGAAAGCACATCCCGAGATGAGGGGCGGGGGAGCCAAGATCCGGCCAGGGAGCCTGGAGCTGGGACCGAGCTCGGGACCCTGCCTGACTCCGCAGGACAGGGCTGGCTGGCCGAGGGGGTCACTTGTGGAGAGGGACTGAGGCAGGGAGGGTGACAGTTTCTGGGTCTCAATACTGAATTCTAATGTGGCAGTTGGACCCTGAGTCCCAACACCCAGTTCTGCATCAGAGCAGAGCCCATGGGACCAGGCTATGCCACAGCCCTTTGGACACTTTGGAGAAGGTCCTTTGACCTTCTTCCTTTTGTTATCAGGCAGCTTTGCCCAGTGGCCATTGAGCCTCCGCTCATCTTTGCATGTCTGCTTCCCAGAGTCAGCTTTGGGTGAACCCTGACTGCCCGCCTTAAAGGGGAACTGCTATTTCTGTGGCTAGAGTAGCTTTGATTTAGAAGCAAATTAGCCACTCATTCTCTAGACTCCTGTGTGTGTGTCTGATGAGGAAGCGCGGGGCTCGTCCTGGACTATTTCTGCACCAAATGAGTTTTTACAAATTTTTCTTGGAAGGGAAAGGCATGATTGATGGTATCAGGACGTGTCCCAGCCGATGCTCATTAAGGCTTGTGGCCCGGAGGGCTGTGCAAGAAAGGCATTGAAACCTAATGCCTTGTTTCCCCAGCTCTGATCAGCTTAGGGCTGGGCAGGGCTCCCCAAAGGCAGTAACTCTGAGGACCCACAGAGGGTCTGGGGCTGCCTGGTTCTTTTGAAAATTTAATGACAACCAGCTGGACCCAGCAGGCTTTGCTGGTAGCAAGTGACTGCAGTGGGGGCCTGCGGAAGTAAAGTGTCCTTTGTTAGTTGGGGAAGCTGCTTGTCTAAAGAATGGGCTGGAGATGCAGCTCCGGCCAACATCGCAGTCGCAGGTTGTGACCCATCACTGGTTACCGAACCAACAGCCACAGCCAGGGAACGGGGAGGGCCGCACCTCTGAAGCCAGGCGCACAAGCTTCGCCCAGGCCAGGGATGGAGCCTGTGTTCCCTCTGCTGCCAGGCCTAAGACTCCCAGCAGAGTTGGTGAGTCCACAGGGAAAGAGGGTCTCCCCAACTCCAGCAGCTTCCCACTGCTCCTTGGCATGTGGAACCCCACACCTGCGCCTACCTGACCCTCGGAATCTTCAGTCCTGGCATGACACAGGTGTGTGTTTGAAGACAGACTAGGGGTGGCCGCAGAAAGCCTGGAGGGCTGTGACCCAGCTCAAGGTTTCCTGCCCCTCTAGGTTCTCGGTTCAGGTCCTCAGGGCAGCCATGGAGCCCCCAGGGGCCATCCCAGGCAGGGGTCCTCTGGCCTGCTTCCCTGTGTCCTACATCTCACCCTGAACCTGCGTGCACACATGTCTCCCTCCCCCTGGCTTAAGGACTTGTCCACTGATGAAGTTGATTGCTCCTTTTGTGTTTAAAGGGAAAAGAGTGAACCTCAGTCTTTGAAACCGGCCTGGCTAGAGCAGTACTTCTCAAAGATTTGTTGGATGAGGGGGTAATACGTTCTCTGCAGCAGGTGATAGGATTTTTTTTTTTTCAGGAAAGAAGATACACACATATAATTACAGTAATGTGTTATAAATACGTTCTCCAATGAGAAATAAGTCTCGAACCACTTCTGACCCCTTGTTGCCTCCCAGAGGCAGCTGCTGTAAGGGCCGGCCTTGTTCACCTGTCTGTTTGCTCTCTGAGCATGCAGATCTTGGCAGAAGTGTTTAACTTCTTGCAGAGGTAAAGAATGAACGTCGTACAGATTTATTCTGAGAGTGATGGGTTCGCTCAGTTACATGACTGGGAAATTTTGGTTAATAGATTCTAATTGTTGTAGAATATTCCAGGTCTCATCCACCTTGGAGCTGCGATGACCAGAGGTTGCTGTTGGCAGCAGGCAGAAGCATCTTTGGGCTGCCCAGGCACCTTTATACATCCCTCTCCACCTCCCCACTGGGCACCAGAGGAGGGCAGTTTGGCTGGAATACGCCTACCCAGCTGCTTGCACAGGCCAGCAGAGCGGGTGGGACTCCTCCTCCTGCCTCCACTTGAAGTGCTTCCATCTGGACGTCGTGCCAGTCTTCTAGAAGAAAAGTGGGATTTCATTGCTGCCATTTGCATTCTCTTGACTGCTTCAGAGAGCTTTTCGTATGTTAATGGGCCGTTTGAGCTGCCTGTCTATGGCCCTGTGTTCCTGGGCTCTGAGAATCTTTCCCTGGCTGGTTTGTAAGCGCTCTGGCTGTGCTCTGGGTTCTAACCCTCTGTCGTGGGGTATGTGTGTGTGTGTGGGGGGGGTTACTTTCTCTGTGGTTTGTCTTCTAACTTTGGTTGTAGCGTTTTTGATTTAGTAGTATTCTTTCCATTTTGAAGTAATAAAGCTTTCTTCATTGTTTGGCGTCTTATGTCTTTTGGGTGTGTGCATGCATGCTCGGGTGTGTAGATGTGCTTTGGCATGCATTTGGAGGTTCAGGTGTGTCTCCTGGTTTTCCACCTCGCTCGAGGCTGCGTCTGCTACTGCTAATGTCTCCATTTGCCAGGTGAAGCTGGCTGTGCAGCTTTGGGTGGATTCTCCTGTCTCCGCCTCCCCTCCTGCCACGGGCATGTTGTGATTGCTGTGTCAGCCTTTACATGGGTTCTGGGGATCCAGACATAGGTACTCATGCTTGAGCAGCAAGCCCTTTGTCCACTGAGCCATCTCCCAGTTCCCATGTTTTTGTTTTTGTTTTTTTTTCTTTTGGCAGAACTAGGGATTGAATACCCAAGCCCTCACACATGCTAGGCAGAAGCTCTACCACTGAGCCACACCTCCAGCTCTCTTTTCACTCTTTAAATTAATATTTATTTTTGTTTATTTTTATTTATTTGAGAGTGACAGACAAACAGAGATAGAAAGAGGCAGATGGAGAGAGATAGAGAGAGAGAGAGAGAGAGAGAGAAAGAGAGAGAGAGAGAGAGAGAATGGATGCACCAGGGCCTCCAGCCACAACAAATGAACTCCAGATGCGTGCGCCACGTGCATCTAGCCTGCATGGGTCCTGGGGAATTGAGCCTTGAACTTGAATTGAGTCCTTAGGCTTCACAGACAAGTGCCTAACTGCTAAGGCATCTCTCCACCTCCCTCTTTTCACTTTTAATTTTGAGACAGAGTCCTGCCAAGTTGCCCAGACTGGTCTTAAACTTACTCTGTAGCCCAGGCCGGCTTGGACTTGCAATCCTCCTGTTGCAGCTTTCCGAGCAGCCGGCTTTACAGGCATGGGAGACCAGGCCTGGCTGCATTTTGTATTTTCTACAGAAAGACTTCCTCGCTTCAGGCTGTGGTTAGCGTCTCTTCTTCTGCGAGGCGTGGTCCTGATTTTAGTCCCGGCAGTCCTACTGCTGCCCCTCACATCGGGCCACCAGGGTGGCTGGGTACAGACACCAGGGCTTCCTTTCGATGACAGTATAGGTTTTTGTTTTTTTTTTTTTTTTGTCACTCTTATTATTCTTGTTCCTTACAATTTTCTTTCATGAACAGAACAAGGTAGCATGCAGGTATTTAGTGGAGATTCTGGGAGATACATGTTGACGATGGGGTGGTGGACATGTGTGGCCCTGTGTCAGCTCACAGGGAAGGACGATGGTCAGGGACACTGTAGTCAGTTTCTTTATATTTCACTATGAAATACACTGTGTTTTCCCTTGACAGTTAACAGTTTTGGGGGCAGGGGTTGTTTTCTGATTGGAAAGCAGAGGTGGTTCATTGGTGTGATTCACAAAGGGCCATGCACTCACTAAACTCCTGCTGCGGAGGAGAGAATTCCCAGAAAGAGTTGCTTCTCAGGGCCCTGGCTGCTCTCCAAGGCTGAGCCTAGGAAGGAGACTACCTCGAGCTTCTGTGCAGGGCGTCCTGAGGCCTTGCTTTGAGGAAGCCCAGGTGAACTTCATTAGCTAGTGTACAGCTTGCTGAGTGGGGGACTTCTGCCCAGATTGCACAGGAATAAGACAGCAGCTGCACACACCTCTTGCATCAACCTTCTTCTGCCCGGATGAGCACTGGGATGTGGTATTCTGGGGGCAAGGTGGGCTTGGGCACCTCTTGCTGGCTGGACAGAGTCTGCCTATGAAAACTCAGTGGGGTGGAAACTACATCTGGTCATCTGGGAAGATGCTGAGAACCAGTCCCTGTCTTCTCAAGAGAGGTGACAAGTGTGTTTTCCTCAGGCCTTGTCTGCTGTGGGCTCAGCTATCCTGGGCCTCCTGGATAGGGCAGACGGAGTGAGGGGAGATGCTCTTTGGGGATCCGGAGTGTGGCTTGCACCTGGTAGACATCAGCCATTTCAGTTGTTGACATTCATAGGAGTGATGGCAACATCCACGAGCCAGTGGTCACACGGTGTTTGGGGGTCACATATATGCCACTGGTGTCTGATGGTGATGAGGCATCAGGAGATGCTTGAGAGAAGCCTGAAAGCTGACTTCTACATAGGCTTCTCTTTCACTTAACATTGTCAGCTGCAACACACGCATGTGTGTGAGTGGGTGTGTGAGGAGCACGTGAGTGTGCACAGGAATGTAGGAGAGAGCTCCCTCCATCCCATTCCCTAACCCTGCATAGACCTGCTCTCACGAGAGGCTCGGGTCCTCCAGGTTCCCATCTCAGCCCTTCACCTCAGCCAGGCTGCTTGGCTACCATTCTCCTGCTGTGCCATCAGGTCAGCTGCCGGACCTCGCTGGTACAGCCCTGAGTTCCAGGCAGTCTTTTCCTGCTTTTTCAATTTTTTTATTGACAACTTCCATAATCATAAACAATATCCCATGGTAATTCCCTCCCTCCCCTTACTTTCCCCTTTGAAACTCCACTCTCCATCATATTCCCTCCCCCTCTCAATCAATCTCTCTTTTATTTTGATGTCATCATCTTTTCCTCCTATTATGCTGGTCTTGTGTAGGTAGTGTCAGGCACTGTGAAGTCATGGGTATCCAGGCCATTTTGTGTCTGGAAGAGCACATTGTAAGGAGTCCTACCCTTCCTTTGGCTCTTACATTCTTTCTGCCACCTCTTCCGCAATGGACCCTGAGCCTGGAAAGGTGTGATAGAGATATTGCAGTGCTGAGCACTCCTCTATCACTTCTTCTCAGCACCATGGTGCTTCCTGAGTCATCCCAAGGTCACTGCTGTCTGAAAAGAGAAGTTTTTCTAGCCAAAAGTGAGAGTAGCATTAATATATGGATATGAATGTTAAGAAAAGTGCTTACCGGGCAGCTTGGTGATACATACTTTTAGCCAGATAGCCGCAGACATTATACCCCTAGGGCTCATGACTACCCCTGTTATAGGTTTTCAGTATCAGGGATATATTCCCTCCCATGGAGTGGGCCTCTAGTCAAATTAGAGGGTTGTTGGTTTCCCCCATAACCGACCTGCCACTGCAGCACCCGTTGGCTCATTTGGCCTGGCTGGCCTAATATAAGGCTTGTAGTGTCCACTGTTGACTATCTTCACTGGTGATTTCTCTATCTCCCATTGAACTGCGTGCAGCATGGCTTTTCCCAGCTTTCTGTCAGCTGGTGTACATGGAGGAGGTTTTCAGCTCAGCTCCAGCAGGGTTTCTCAGTGACCTTGCAGCCCAAGTATGTGGAGTCTTCAGCAACAGTATCTTACCATCTATTTTGGGTGGGAAACCAAGGGCCTTGGCAATGGCCTGTAGTGTTTAGGGGGAATCAGGGACCTCTCTGGCCAACAACTCACTGGAAGGTATCCCATCCCTGGCACTAAAAATTTTCTAGTAACAATCGATGGCTCCTGTGTATTCCATTGTCCAAAAAAGTAGGTTTCCATGTGATTTATTTATATCCTCTTAGACTTTGATTAGCCCACCCTCCACCTTTCCTTACTCAATTTTTTCCCCCTGACCTCACTTAGACCTTTTCACCCCCATTAAGCTGTTCTTCTGCTTACATATTTATAATACCATCCTATTGGGTCCCCCTCCCTCCCTTTCTATTCCCTTTATTATCTCCTTTCTAGCTTATTGGCCTATGATACTGAGTTTTCTTAATTTATTCTTAATTTATCCTCCTCCCCCCTCTGGTTCCTGCCACCCAAGAGTCAGCCCAGAACTTATACATAGGTATACTCAGGAACTGCAGGGTGGGCAGTAGGAAGGCATTGCTCCTGGGGGTAGACCAACCACCACCTAGGAAACCCATCGTAATTGTCATGGTTGGCTGAATGCCATTGCAAAGCGAGTGGCAAAGTGGAGGTTGTAGGCCTGGAGTCAGCCCCACAGTTTGTTGGGGGGGGGTGTGGGGCTCTGGCCTCTTAAGGCTACCCCCATGTGGCTCATGGGGCTCATGGGGCTTGCATAGCTGCCTGGTCTCTGGAGTTCTGGTCTCATGGCTCCCCATGCACTATGCTCTCTCTGGCCCACTGTGTGTCCAGGTAGGGGCCAGAAGAAAACCTTCAGGGGACATAAATCTAGAAATAGTTGTGGGTTCTATTCTGCAATGTGTAGCGCAGAACCACACAATCAGACCTCCCAGAACTGTCTGGGCTTAGATATGTGCTGACAGCAAAGTTACTTCTTAATGGGTTTTTATGATTATTTCCAGCTTTTACTTTGGACCAGGAAAATTGCATTTTGTTCAAAAGTAGCATCTGTATAGGAGGTGTAAGGAGGCCTGAGCCTCTGAAGCTGGGTTTTATTAAGTGCCTGGGGCCAATGGGGCAAGGTGCATAGTTGGCCAGTGAACCCAGGGGTCATAGAGTGGTTCTGCCCAAGCCTGCAGTGCTGCAGAGAGGACATGTCCTTCAGCCTGTCTGCTCCGTGACTGGATGCAATTCTCACAGTACAGTCTGGGTGGGGCTCAGAGGGATGGCTCACGCACTGCAGTGTGGGTGGGGCTGTGTAGGGTGGCTCACGCACTGCAGTGTGGGTGGGGCTGTGTAGGATGGCTCACGCACTGCAGTGTGGGTGGGGCTCTGTAGGGTGGCTCACGCACTGCAGTGTGGGTGGGGCTGTGTAGGATGGCTCACGCACTGCAGTGTGGGTGGGGCTCTGTAGGGTGGCTCACGCACTGCAGTGTGGGTGGGGCTGTGTAGGGTGGCTCACGCACTGCAGTGTGGGTGGGGCTGTGTAGGGTGGCTCACGCACTGCAGTGTGGGTGGGGCTCTGTAGGGTAGCTCACGCACTGCAGTGTGGGTGGGGCTGTGTAGGGTGGCTCACGCACTGCAGTGTGGGTGGGGCTGTGTAGGGTGGCTCACGCACTGCAGTGTGGGTGGGGCTGTGTGGGGTGGCTCACGCACTGCAGTGTGGGTGGGGCTGTGTAGGGTGGCTCACGCACTGCAGTGTGGGTGGGGCTGTGTAGGGTGGCTCACGCACTGCAGTGTGGGTGGGGCTGTGTAGGGTGGCTCACGCACTGCAGTGTGGGTGGGGCTCTGTAGGGTGGCTCACGCACTGCAGTGTGGGTGGGGCTGTGTAGGATGGCTCACGCACTGCAGTGTGGGTGGGGCTCTGTAGGGTGGCTCACGCACTGCAGTGTGGGTGGGGCTGTGTAGGGTGGCTCACGCACTGCAGTGTGGGTGGGGCTGTGTAGGGTGGCTCACGCACTGCAGTGTGGGTGGGGCTGTGTAGGGTGGCTCACGCACTGCAGTGTGGGTGGGGCTGTGTGGGATGGCTCACGCACTGCAGTGTGGGTGGGGCTCTGTAGGGTGGCTCACGCACTGCAGTGTGGGTGGGGCTGTGTAGGGTGGCTCACGCACTGCAGTGTGGGTGGGGCTGTGTAGGATGGCTCACGCACTGCAGTGTGGGTGGGGCTGTGTAGGGTGGCTCACGCACTGCAGTGTGGGTGGGGCTGTGTAGGGTGGCTCACGCACTGCAGTGTGGGTGGGGCTGTGTAGGGTAGCTCACGCACTGCAGTGTGGGTGGGGCTCTGTAGGGTGGCTCACGCACTGCAGTGTGGGTGGGGCTGTGTAGGATGGCTCACGCACTGCAGTGTGGGTGGGGCTCTGTAGGGTGGCTCACGCACTGCAGTGTGGGTGGGGCTGTGTAGGGTGGCTCACGCACTGCAGTGTGGGTGGGGCTGTGTAGGGTGGCTCACGCACTGCAGTGTGGGTGGGGCTGTGTAGGGTGGCTCACGCACTGCAGTGTGGGTGGGGCTCTGTAGGGTGGCTCACGCACTGCAGTGTGGGTGGGGCTGTGTAGGGTGGCTCACGCACTGCAGTGTGGGTGGGGCTGTGTAGGGTGGCTCACGCACTGCAGTGTGGGTGGGGCTGTGTAGGGTGGCTCACGCACTGCAGTGTGGGTGGGGCTGTGTAGGGTGGCTCACGCACTGCAGTGTGGGTGGGGCTGTGTAGGATGGCTCACGCACTGCAGTGTGGGTGGGGCTGTGTAGGGTGGCTCACGCACTGCAGTGTGGGTGGGGCTGTGTAGGGTGGCTCACGCACTGCAGTGTGGGTGGGGCTGTGTAGGGTGGCTCACGCACTGCAGTGTGGGTGGGGCTGTGTAGGATGGCTCACGCACTGCAGTGTGGGTGGGGCTGTGTAGGATGGCTCACGCACTGCAGTGTGGGTGGGGCTGTGTAGGGTGGCTCACGCACTGCAGTGTGGGTGGGGCTGTGTAGGGTGGCTCACGCACTGCAGTGTGGGTGGGGCTGTGTAGGATGGCTCACGCACTGCAGTGTAGGTGGGGCTGTGTAGAATGGCTCACGCACTGCAGTGTGGGTGGGGCTGTGTAGGGTGGCTCACGCACTGCAGTGTGGGTGGGGCTGTGTAGGATGGCTCACGCACTGCAGTGTGGGTGGGGCTGTGTAGGGTGGCTCATGCACTGCAGTGTGGGTGGGGCTGTGTAGGATGGCTCATGCACTGCAGTGTGGGTGGGGCTGTGTAGAATGGCTCACACACTGCAGTCTGGGTGGGGCTCAGCAGGATGGTTCATACACTTCACCCTGGGTGAAGCTCAGCAGGATGGCTCGCATACTGTTTCCTGAATGGGACTCAGTATGGTGTCTCACATACTGCAGTCTGGGTGGGGCTATGTAGGATGGCTCTTATACTGCAGTCTGAGTGGAGCTCAGCAGGATGGCTCATATACTGTTTTGCTGTGTGGAAGAATTCATCTAGTAGGTATGAGCACACTGTTTTGGTTCTGGCCAGCTTGTCTATTCCACAGTTGACTCTGAGAACCTGGATTTGAGAAAATCAGCCAACTTAGTAGGAGGGCTCCTGCCCACACCTGCTCTGAGCAGCACCAGCTTTCTGAGGAGTGCCTGCTTTTCTCCTGGAGCCTGGCTTTGCTCCATGCCTGGCAGGGCTTCCTGGATCACCATCACATACCCTGTACCCTTTCCAGGTAGACAGCAGAGCTCACTTGTTACAAGGTGGCCACAGTCTGTGTGTTGCCAGAGGCATTAAGGATGTTCCAGGTGACTCTATGGAAAGACCCTCATGCTGTGGCCTGGTTCCCTCAGGGTCTATGTCACACACTTGCTCTTGGGGATGGTGCCCTATCCTGTTGCTGAGAGTTACAATCAGAAGCATAGCTGTAGCTGAGTTCTTTGGTTCAGCAAGTCACTGAACCTGAGGTGGTCATGGGACCTCCAATACAATGGCCACCTTGTTCACGTTCCGTTCTCTCCACTGAACAAGCCCAGCACAGCAGTGACTTGCTCACTTCCTAGTACACAGCATGTGGCCAAGTACCAGGCATGCAGCATGTACCCCAGCTTTCTATAGCTTGGACAAGAGCTTGAGTGGTCAAGCCATGGGGAGAGAATAATGCCCTATCTATTCTTACCCATGGAGAAACCCATCCTGTGGCTCACAGGTACTATTTGTGCTGACATGGAGCCTTGAGCTTCTCCTGAGAACATGACAATTTGCAGTTGATTCTGGAAGACTCTCAATGTATCCTTCTAGTTGGGGGAACTGGGATGTGGTCTTTTTACTGGAGTCTGGCAGGAGTTCCCATATTCTCCTGAAAACACATTAGACTTTGGAATGTGTTGAGTGACTTATAATATCATTTGTATATGCAGAAGTATATTTCCAATATTAAAGCCTACCTTTGCACTAGGCAGCCACCGTTCTCCAAGCTGCCCCGTAGCGCACGCTTCTTGGCCCTCACTGGTTTCTGTTGGGGGCTGCTTCCTGTCGGTAGCAGCATGGTCTTCCAGCAGGTAGGATAGTAGAAGTAGGTGGTCTCCTGCCTGTCTGGTGCACGTGGCACAGTTGGGTGGAAGGATCATGGCCACTTACCCAGACTGTAAAGCTAACAGCAGGTCCTCATCTTCAGATGGGGGTTCTAGTACGAGGTGAGGACTGCGTTTCTCCACTGACCAGGGCCCAAAGCAGCTGCCTTCACTGGAAATTGTCCCTCTTGCTTGACCAAATCTCCCCAACTCACCTAGTCCTGCTTCACTCTGAGAATTAGGACCCCGGTATGTCACATGTTGGCTGTGTATTTCCATTTATATTTTCATTTTAATGGCTTTGCTGTCTGTTCCCCCCCACCCTAGTATTCCACAAGAAATCACGATAAATTCGTGCCAGTGTTTAATGCTTGGTTAAACACTAGAACCATAAAAGAAAATAGAAAATAGAGGCCAATTCTATTTGTAGAATTAAGTGAATTCCAACTTAGAGTCATATAGTCACAAACGATTTCCCAGCTGCCCCACAGGGACAAGGTGTCAGCGCAGAGCCCAGTGCCGGCAACTTCAAATGCCCTGTGTTTCTGTTGCTTGGACAACAGCTCGAGAGGCCAGACCACGGGGAGGGGATGATATTGAAGGGGCTCCCATCTCTGTCTGTAGCCCTGCTCACTTACTGTGCATGCGCTGTGTGACATAGGCCTCCCCATGATGTGAGACCATTTCACAGATGCGAGAAACTAAGATTTAAAGGGATGCAGTGACTTGCCAAAGGGCACAGCTGGGGAATGGAATTTAAATCTGGCCAGTCTACTTCAGCTAACTTTGGATTCTCAGCCATTTGTCTATCCTCTCTTCTAAATCTCAAACTGTATTTTCTACCTTTTGTTCTGAAAACTTTAACAGTAGGTCAATGCTGGGTCTTAGTGCAGAATTCAGGAGTCCCTTAAAAAATATTTCAATTTTTTGGGCTGGAGAGATGGCTTAGTGGTTAAGTGCTTGCTATGAAGCCTAAGGACCCCAGTTCGAGGCTCGATTCTCTAGGACCCACGTTAGCCAGATGCACAAGGGGGCACACGCATCTGGAGTTCATTTGCAGTGGCTGGAAGCCCTGGCGCACCCATTCTCTCTTTCTCTCTAACTGCCTCTTTCTCTCTGTCTCTTGCTTTCAAATAAATAAATAAACATAGAAACAAAAAAATTAAAAGATATTTCAATTTTGGCTCCTTGAAAACAAGCAGGCTGGTGGCAGAAGGGAGCCCTGTTCTTCGGGTGGATACTGTGTCTGGTAGGCTGTGCCCTGTGGGCAGCATGCCGGGCATCCTCTCTGCTCACCTTCACCTGTTATTTGTACCTTTGCTGGCGGGTAGGTTGAGGTCAGTCATGACCACCTCCCCCTTCTGGGGTTCATGTAAGCTGGTGGAAGGGAGCAGGGCTGTGCAGGAGCCAGAAGGACCCTTGGGCTTGGACCTCATTCTTGTGCTTGGTTTCCTGTGTGAACAAATAAAGGTCACCCCCTCTGAGCCTCACTTCCTGCTACATGGGGGGTGGGCAGTGCCAGGATGGACAAGGGACATAAGCCAGAGGATTTGCATGTGGCTTTCTACTGGGGCCCAAGCCAATCACCACAGACCTGGAAGCCTGGAACAGAAGCTGCTTAGGTCACACACTGTCAGGGGGCCAAATGTCCAGGTGGCCTTGCTGGCTCCCACAGAGACTCACTGCCAAGATTAAGACATGGACAGCAAGGTGTGGGCAGGGCTGTGCTCCTTCCTGGAGGTTCTGGGAGAGCTGCCATCTGCCTTTCTGATGGTTGTCACGATTCCTCACAGTGGCAGGACAGAGGTCCAATTTTCCCACTCTCTATTCCAAAAGCTCAAGCCAGCAGTGGTAGCCAGACACATTCCTCTCACCCTCTCAATGTCTCTTCCTTCTCTCTGCCCCAGTCCCCTCGTCCTCCTCTTGGTTTTCTTTGTGTGTGTTTGTGTGGTTGTGTGCACGTGTGTGTGCTGGTGTGGTGCCCGCAGGCTTGGCTGGGGTGGCCGGAGAACACGGGGTGTCCCCTACGTCACTTACCTGCCTCGTTTTTCCTTGTGACGGGGTCTCTTGCTTATTGTGGTACTTGTCATTTGTGAGCTGCAGCAATTCTCTGGTCTCTGCTCCCCCCTGGGATCAGGGTTACAGATGTATATGGCCATGCCCAACTATTTATGTGGATTCTAGAGATTCAAATTCAGGCAGTCTCAGGCGCCCTTAGGCCCTCATGCCCATAAAGGAAGCACACTTAACTGGTGAGCCATCTTTTCAGTCCCTCTCCTTCATTTTCTGAGGACTCCTGTGATTACACTGAGCCTGTGGGATTGTCTAGGTTGGTCCCCTGTCTTAGAACCAGCTGATCACAAACCCTGATTCCATCTGTCGTAGTTGTGAATAGGTTAGTGCTGATGGGGAAACCAGGAATCAGGAATCCTCTCCCTCTCTCCCTCTGTGTGTGTGTAGGATTGCGCATTCTACAGTGTGGGTAAGTGGCTTAGGGCTGTGAGTCCTGAAGCAAATAGCTCCTCACACACAAATGACTGCGAGTCAGCAGGGCACAGGCTGGATAGCAGTAGTATTCACACATAGGACATCCCTTTATTCATTACCGATTTGGCTGCAGGGTGTCTGTGGCCTGGGCAGGGAAAGTGGCCACATGCTCCTCCCTCCACTGCCCTGGATGTCTGCACCCACTCAAGCCACTCTGTCTCTCCCTCTCTCTGCCCGATTCTCTGTCTTCTGGGTGTTCTTGCCAACTCACAGGTGGCACCTGGGTACTTCAGAGAGGAGGGACAGCGCTGCTGCTCTGAAGAGAGTCCTTTCTAGACTTTATGTACCTCCCAGGACAAAAGCCTGGCTCTTCCATGCTACTTTCCTGAGGCCCTTTGAGCTCATGAGTCCTGATCCTCACCAGCATTCCTCATGCTGCTCCTTGGTTCTTCCCGGTCCTCACACTGCCCGGTGGGGTCACCCCGGTACTTGTGGTCACTCCTCACCTTTCCCAGCTGCTCATACTGCCCGGTGGGGTCACCCCGGTACTTGTGGTCACTCCTCACCTTTCCCAGCTGCTCACACTGCCCGGTGGGGTCACCCGGTACTTGTGGTCACTCCTCACCTTTCCCAGCTGCTCACACTGCCCGGTGGGGTCACCCGGTACTTGTGGTCACTCCTCACTCTTCCCAGTCCTCACACTGCCCGGTGCCCTTACCCTGGCTGTCGTCAGGGCTCTAATGCCCTCATCCTCTGATGCTGGCACACACCATGTGCCTGGGAACACTCTTTGAATGAATGGACAGATATGGCAATAAAAGGTGGTTGAAGTTCTCAAACTTTACCTGGAAACTGGGCGTGGTGACACATGCCTTTAATCTCAGCCCTAGGGAGGCAAAAATAGGAAGATAACTATGAGTTTGAGGCAAGCCTGGGGCTATAGAGTGAGTTCCAGGTCAGTCTGGTTTAGAGTAAGTAAGACCTTACCTGGAAAAACTAACAAGAAATAAATAAACAAACAAAAATCCTTACACAGGTCAGCCCTTGAGGCCAGGCCTGCCGTCTCGTCTGTGCCCCTCATTTTCTGAATGCAGGACCTGTTTCTGGCTGTGCATGTTAGGGTGGGAAGGGAGCCTGGCCTCGCAGCCACTCCTACTTCTGTGCCAGCCTTCCTTCTGCCCACAGGTCCCCAGCACCTGGGTCCCTGTAACCTGCCAGCTTTCTTGAGAGTGCGTGTGCACACTCACAGGTCCCCGAGCAGCGGCCAGAAAGAACCAAGAGCCTCAACAACCCCCGAGCCTGCACACAAAGCAGTGAGAGAATTTCTCTTGCACCCCGTGTCGCTGGACTCGAGAGAATGCAGGCTTCCACAGGCCCAGCGTCGGCTCGCATGCCGGAATGAAGGCTGGTGAAGGTGCCTACGTGGAACTACTGAAAAGAAGGCTATCTCCATGCAAAATCACAGCAGACCCTTCAGGACTAAGGCCCACAACTGGGGGTGTGCTGTTAGAGAGAGAGAGAGAGAGAGAGAGAGAGATAAAGAGAGGGGTTGAGAGCTCCTGAGCACCATGGCTGTGTGTCCACAGGTACGGGATGAGTGTCGGACCTCATCTTGACAGCCACGGAAGTTAGGATGTATTTTCACAGCACCACCTGTGACCGGTACAAAGGGGTTTTTCTGTGATTTACACACCCACTTGAGGCCACTGGAGCTTGACTCTGGAAAACACTCAGCCAGCATGTCTGTGATGGAAGACTGGATGTAAATCGTGCTAAGCAAAGCCAGTAAGCTCAGCTCCATTCTCCTAAGTATATAAATCCAGTAAACATATTAATGCACGTGTATTGAATGGAGGAGGGAGAACACGTGGGGGTGACAGAGGCCATTATTTAAACATGAGGCATCCTCGGAACCGTGGCCTGTTGTGAAGGGCATGGTCCCTAAGTATCCGTCACGAATGAACACACTTGTGTCGCCACAGTCTGAGAAGTCCCTTTGTAGCCCTTCCTGGTCAGAGCCGAGCCGTCCTCTCCAAAGGTCCCCTCTGAGGCTTCCTTCCCATCTTCTGGGCTGGGTCACTAGCATTTTGCCTGGAGGGTCCTCTCATCTCCCAGCACCTTCCCACGTCACTGTCTTCCCAGTGCTGCTGCTGGTCCCTGCCTTCACCCTGTCCCAGCCCCGCCGCCACCTCCAGGGCCTTGTGGGGGATGTTGGGGTACCAGCAGGGCAGCAGAGGCCTGTGGAGGACAGCTGTCGTGACTGCCTCTGGCCCCACCTGTGGTAGGAAGGAAGGGTGTGTTTTGTCTCATAGTTTAAGGGGACCCAGTCGACCATGGTGGGAAAGCAGGGAGCTCCAGGCGGTGTCTGTGATGGTGGGAGCTTCAGTGTGCCTTGCCATATACAAGGGAAAGATGAGGAGGCAGGCTGGACGACAACCCTCGAGGCCTGGCCCTCGAGCTCTGCATCCTCCAGTTAGGCCCCGTCTCCAGAAGGTTCCATAGCCTCCAAGCACAGTACCACCACATGGAGACCAAACATGAGTCTGCGGGAGACATTTCACATTCAAACCACAACACTGCCCCCACCTTGTGTCTGGTCCAGCTCACAGCTGTGTGGCGGCCACTGGGTGAACATATATTGTGGCTTCACCATCACAGGGCCTATTTATGTTCTCTGGGCAAAAACCTTGAAGACAGCCGGGCGTGGTGGCGCACGCCTTTAATCCCAGCACTCGGGAGGCAGAGGTAGGAGGATCACCGTGAGTTCGAGGCCACCCTGAGACTACAGAGTGAGTTCCAGGTCAGCCTGGGCTAGTGTGAAACTCTACCTCAAGAAAAAAAAAAAATACCGAACAAACAATCACTTTGAAGAATCTCGGTGTCTGATTGTAATTACTTTGAGCGGTTGTCTGATCATGTGACCCTCCTGGGCTTTGCACACACAATGTGTATGTGTGTCTTGGAAAATTCTTCTTTGTCCTTTGAGGGGAAGGTGGGCTCCGTGAGGTGTCTATACCATTTTGTTCACTGTCAGATCTCAGTGCCCGGCACATCAGGTCGTCATTGAACATTGGTCATGTGAGCAAATGAGTCAATGCCTTTTCCTCCCTGGAACCTCCTTGTCCCCTCCCCAGTCTGGCCAGCCCCTCTACCAACTCCCTGTGTCTTCACATGATGTTGGCATTGGACACACCCCACTCCTTCATACAACCCGGGCCCAGGTCACCCTGTGGTCTGTAGCAAACAGGGCAAGGCCTGAGTCAGGGTTGGTGCTGTTGAGTGAACATGGCCATGTTGTGAGCCAGGAATGCTGGCAGAGCTTGGTGAAGCGGGCAGGCCCCAGGGTGGGCTGGCATTGGAATGTGGGCGTCCTCTGTCCTGCTGTGGTCACTCGTCAGATGTCGCACCTTCCGTAGGTCACATGTGCTCGCCAAGCTTCAACCCTGTGTCAAGATTGTTACCACTCCACACGGGCTGCTGGAAGTTACACCTCTGCAAGAATTTTATCTTTAGTCTTTCTGGTTACCTTCCTCTTTTTCCTCCTCTCCCTCCTCCGCCAGGCAGTTGCTCTCGTTCAGGGAATCTGAGAAAACCTGGGTTGCTGCCTGAATCACATGGGATGTGTGATTGCACTGAGTCCAGTGGGCGCCCAGCCTTGGGCCCCAGCCCGTCTCTTCAGGGTTGTGGCTGGGCGCGCGCCTTGCTTCATCTCACTTTGCACAAAGGCAGCGGCAGATCCCGGAGATTTGCTGGGCTGCGGCATCAGCTGCACTTGCAATTCTCAATCTCGGGTCACCGGTGGTGTCCAGTGAGAGCTATGTGGTCAGCCACTAAGACCTGCTCCAAGTCTTCAGGGTCGAGGCCCTCCCTTCCTTTGCAGGAGATACGGGAGAAGTCCATGGCTCCTTGCACGGCCACAGGCCTGTAGTCCCCTGGGTGCTACTGCAGGGTCACATGGCTGCTGCTCCAAGGAGCAGGAGCACGCTGTGGGTGGTACTTGGTGCCCCCTTTTAAAGAAATATTTATTTTATTTATGAGAGAGAGGGGGGAGGAGAAAGAGAGAGATTGGGCGTGCCAGGGCCTCCAGCCACTGCAAATGAACTCTAGATGCATATGCCACCTTGTGTATCTGGCTTGCATGGGTCCTGGGGAATTGGACTGTGGTCCTTTGTCTTTGCAGGCAAGCACCTTAACCACTAAGCCATTTCTCCAGCTTTGGTGCCTCTTCTTTTATAAAATAATTTTTATTTTTATTTATTTATTTATTTGTTTATTTATTTATTTTTTTGTTTTTCGAGGTAGGGTCTCACTAGCTCAGGCTGACCTGGAATTCAGGCAAAGAGCCTTAATAGACTTCATGCTCCAGGAACGCAGGGATCATTCTCCTATGTCATGCAGCATGAGTGGGGAGACGATAGGCTCAGTACAGGAAACCCACACTCTTCCTGTTCCAAAGTAGGAACATGAACCTTTGCATTCACTTATAATATACAGTCAATGGATATGGAAAAAATGTAGTGTACTACCCACATACCTTAGGCCTCGAACTCATAGTGATCCTCCTACCTCTGCGTGAGCCACCGTGCCCGGCTACTTATTTTTATTTATTACACACACACACACACACACACACGCATGCACGCACATATATATAGCGAGAGAGAGAATGGGTACACCAGGGCCTCCAGCCTCTGAAAATGAACTCCAGACACATGCCCCCCTTGTGCATCTGGCTAATGTGGTTCCTGGGGAATCGACCCTGGGTCCTTTGGCTTTGCAGCCAAATGCCTTAAGTACTAAGCTAGCTCTTAAGCCCTCAAAATAATATTGGCTAGGATCACCGTGTCTACATGCCTCATCCATCTCTTAGTAGATGATAAATTGAGGTAGTGTTCTAAAGACCCCTGGCCTTTCCTTTTCTTTCTGTGAGTGATCTGCTTAGAGGCAAACAACTTTGATTCGAGATCTTGGGTTGAATGGCTTTGGCTGAGGCACTTGAATGACTTATTCCCACTGGAAAACAAAGTAAAAGGAGATGAGTATAGCTTTCTTTAGAGCAATGACAGGTAGCTGAAATATTAGTGGACATCTTAATAGATGTCTCATGATTGGTTTGCTTGAGTCTGTTGATTATTTTAAGGATCAGGGTAAACAAAATTTTATGCAATTGGAATTATTTTAAAACAGATTCACCTGAAGTAAAATATGTACTTCTAAGTAAATTTTAAATTACCATCTGTATCATTCTCTCTATATTAAGAACTTCTAAAGATAGCATAAAACTATTGAAAATTACATATAAGTGGGCTTGAACCACCTTGCCTGGGTCAGAGGTGCTTTGAATTTTAAAAAAATTATTTATTTGGGCGGGAGAGGGGGAGGGAAAGGTCGACAGAATAGACACACCGGGGCCTTCGGCCACTGCAAACAAACTCCAGATGAATGTGCCCCCATGTGTATCTGATTTAGGTGGGTCCTGGGGAATTGAACACAGGTCCTTAGAATTCACAGGCAAGCACCTTAACTACTAAGCAATCTCTCCAGTCCAAGGAGTTTTTTTTTTTAAAGGTATTTTTTTTAAATTTTATTTATTTATTTGAGAGTGACAGACACAAGAGAGAAAGACAGGTAGAAGGAGAGAGAGAGAATGGGCGCGCCAGGGCTTCCAGCCTCTGCAAACGAACTCCAGATGCGTGCGCCCCCTTGTGCATCTGGCTAACGTGGGACCTGGGGAACCGAGCCTTGAACCGGGGTCCTTAGGCTTCACAGGCAAGCGCTTAACCGCTAAGCTATCTCTCCAGCCCCCAAGGAGTTTTTTAAAGGCATAGTTGGAATTGCTCTGAACACCACCCTTGGATAATCTGTGGACAGAATCTGTGCATGTGACCTAAAGGTGAAGGCAGCAAAGTTCAAGGCCAAGTGCCTGCCGCAGCCATCTTTTCCATGTGGGTGCAGTTTCGCTTGCTGGCCGGCAGAGGGCACAGTTGCTCTGTGCTCACCCAGTGGCCGGCCTACTCCGCGGTTTGCCTCATCTTTGCTGGTTCCTTAAGATTTGACCAGAGATGTCAGCTTGAGCAGTTTCTTTTAAGCATCTGCAGGGTTTTTTTTTTTTTTTTTTGGTTTAGTTATTTTCATATTAAGGGTGATGAGGAGTTGCTGGCGTCCTGGGGAAGAAGCCAGGTTATGCTATGGACTAAGAAGAACTGGGGCCGGGTGACCCAAAGATGGAGCTCTTGCTCCTGGGGCAGGAGGTCGTTCGACTGGACACCGCGGTGCAAAAGCATCCACGTGTCGGCCCAACAGCTTTATTCACTGGGTGTTGACGGTGCCAAGGGTGTTCTTGGGTAGACCGGCCCTACAGCAGTCCCCGCAACACCGACGCTGTCCGAGCCTTGAGCGGAGCGCAGCCTCCCCGGACTTCCGGGACGCGCGGGTCCTCGGAGCAAGGAGCTGGTGGCGCCAGCGTGGGGCGGCTGCAGACCGGTGTCCGCGTGGGAGCCGGCCCGCGGGTGACGTGGCCGTGCGTGTTGTCGGGAGGGAATGGCCTTGTGGCATTTACCTGTTCACCTCTGGGACAGCGCACCCGGCCAGAAGCAGCGTCGGGAAGGAAAGGGTGTATGGTGGTCTCGAGGGACATGTCATGGTGGAGGAAGCACGGCAGGGCAGAGGCTGGCGTCACATCTCCGTCACACCCACTGCGAGGTAGCAGCGAGGGCGAGGTAACCCCGAGGACAGTGGGTCGGCTGGACTCATTCTGTACATGGGGACACAGGCCCAGAGAGGGTCGCCCATCCTCCAAATGCTGGAGCTGGACAGCGTGTGCCCCTCCCACCACCCAGCCCGATGGATCAGATGGCTCTGTGGGCACCAGGGGGTAAGCTGAGGCAGCAAGGTCTCACCATGCTCCTCTTTTCTGTCCCATCTCCTTCCCTGATCCTAAACCGCCTACCCACTGTTCCCTGCAGACTTGAAGTCACTGTGATTTCTCCCTCCTCATCTAATTGTCATCAAAGCGTACAACTTAACAGTGTCTCCTCGAACTCCCCTACCCGAATCCATCTCAGGACTCTGGAGACGCGGAAGCCAGCCTGCCCGTGCCTGTGCCCCCACCTCCAGCAGCCTGGCCCTGGCCGCTGTCGTCTCCTCCTCGGACACTTGCCAGCCGGCCCGTCTACCTCACTGCTCTCTCCCTGCCTCCCGGGTCCCTTTCCTCACAGAAGACAGACGAAAGGTCCTCCGAGACCCGCCTCTGCCTCTAGGGACTTTCCACCTTCCTTGGAACAGAAGGTTGACTCCAGGGAGGACCACAGGACGCCAGGGACCGGGCCCTTCTCTCTGCAGCTGTAGCTCCTTGGCGCACCTCTGCAGGGACCTCAGAGCTCCGTGCTGCCTCACTTCACGGCCTTTGCTGCGGCTCTTCCCGGGCAGTGCTAGTCTAGCTGGTCTCCACATGGGAGTTCATTCCACAGTCACTTCTCCAGGCTCCTCCACCACTGCAAAGCCTCGGCTGACTATGCCTGAGGTAACTCTGACTTCCCTGCTGGCCCCAGCGCTCTGCAAAGCCAAGAGCCAATCTACCCTTGTCCATGGTGCTTCTCTTGGAATATCCCAGGTGTTGCTACAAAGTAGATGCTCAGGGAATCTTGATGGATCCATGCAGGCACCGATGCCTCCTCAATTCTGGAAGAATACAGCCAGCTTTGGTGAGGAGTGTGTGGGGATTGGTCCCCCTGTGGGCTTGTTCTCACCACTCCAGTGTACGTGCACACTCCTGTGTGCGTATGTACTTGCCTGTGTGCCTGCACTCCTGTGCACGCGTGCCGTCCTGTGTGGGCGTGCACTCCTGCGCCTGTGCACACTTCCTCAGACCTGTATTCCTGGGCCATTTTCTTGGGCTGATTCGACTGAGACCCAGCTCTCTCGCTTCCTTAGGACAGCAGCATGGGTCCTGGAGATGTCTGAGTAGGGAAATTGCTCTGTTTCTGACCCAGGACCCCACAGGTGCCCCACAGAGCACCCGATTCTGGGCAGACTTACCCGGTGAGAGGTGGCATCGTCCAGGCTTCCTCTCGAGCCAAAGCTCAGCCTGGTGTCTTCTCTGCACATTTCATGAACCAGCTTTGTGAAAACAGTTTGCATATCATAAAGCTTGCCCATATAACATATGAAGTTCAGTGAATTTCGGCATATTTACAGAGTTGTGAAACCATACCATAGACAGATTTTTAACAGTTCTAGTATTGCCTCAAAAAAGAAAAAAAAAAAAACCCAAACCCCGTACCCATTATCAATCCTTCCCCATCCTCTCCTTCACCTCCATCGTCGGCTCTCACAGGTCCAATGTCACCCCCGTGGTTGGCACTCGGTGTCTGGTTCTATGGACATTTCGTGACAGTGGCATCATAGGTCGTGGCCTTCCTTGACTGGCTCCTCTCACAGGCATGGAGCAGCTGTCATGGCTTCATTCCTTTCTGTGTTTTTGAGACAGGATCTCACTCTAGCCTAGGCTGGCCTCACACTCCTGCAATTCCCCTGCCTCAGTCTCCTGAGAGCTGGGATGACAGGCACGAGGTGTCCCACCCACTCTTACTCCTTCCTAACGCTGAATTCTGTGCCACAGTCTGGATGGACCATGTGGTGTGGTGTTTGCTTATCGGCTGCTAGACATGACATTTGGGTTGTGCTTTCTGGCTGCTGTGAAGCCGTAACTCCTGGAGGGTTCTAGAATGGGCTTCCAATACCTCCCGGCCAGGGATCTTGTAGGAGGGACAGTTGGAACTGTCACAACGCCATTCTAAATGTTATTTCAGGCTCACATTTTCCTGATAGAGTCTCCCATACACCCGGAGGCCATGCCTTCACAGTGGTTGGGTCACTTTGAAGGCCAGAGGCTCTCCTGCCTGTAATGTACTGGGAGCCTTTCTATTATTTTCTGCCCATCCATAAGTGGGATCACTAAACTGTTCTGAATATTAAAACTGTTTTCATCATGGAATCTCGGTGCCCTCTCCTTGTGCCATGGGGGATGTGCACTCATGAAGGGTGCACTCTTCCACAGTGTCTCCCGATGCTCCGGGCACCTCCAACCACAGGCACCGTGCGCCTCTTACTACCTTGAGTTGTGAGAATGAATGGGTCCTTAGCACCTGGAGGTGCCCTTCTGTGAGCGGTGGTGCCAGGATGTCCTCTCCTTTGCCCGCTTCCCTCAGCTTCTTCAAGATTGTGTGTGTGTGTGTGGGGGGGTGGAGCTCTCTGGAAGGCACGTTTGCCCCTCGTGAAAACTCCTCCAGGGGCTTAAGACCCACGACTGGGTAGAGAGTTGGGGATGGTGCCACACAGGCCATGGCCAGGCAGCGTTAGAAGTAAACTCCGACTACTGTGTGCTCCCCTCTCACCTTGGAGGGGTGCTAGGGACCCGAAGGCACTACCTTCCCCGGGAGAGGAAGGGCTGAGAAATCAGCTGCCTGGAGATTGGCCTTCTAGAGAGGCACCGCCCTCACCCTCGGGGGTCCCCTCTTCTCCGTTCCGAGTGGGGGTGGGAGAGGGAGGGGAGGCAGGGAACCATTCTTGCCCCCTGGGTGATCAGCTTGTAACCCAGGATCCAGCCGCTACCTCCGCTGGCCTCGTGCAGTCCAGGTATTTGCGATCCCTCCCCATCACCACACATTCTCACTCCCAGCCCCGTGACGTCATGCTCCTCGCGTGGCATGATGGGAGAATCCTAATGTTTTCCAACAGATGCTCCAAGAACAGCTTTCAGATTAAAGCAATCGCAAGAGCAAAGATTCTCCGTTTTCCTTTTTTTTCCGGGGGGTGGGGGGTGGGGTGGGGGGAGGGAGCGCCCCCAAACATTGCTGGCCATCAACACCCCCCTGCCCCAAGCACTCCCTAAACACTGACAAGAAAAAGTTTTTATTTCCTGGTTCAACTTTTTTTTTTTTTCCTCTGGAATATAAACTGAAGAATGGGAATAAACACGAATAAATAACAAAGCGAGGCCGCGCACGCCGGGATGCGCCTGGCTGCAGCCGGCAAGGCTATTGTCTCCCCGCCCTGAAGCCAGCCCAGGCATCCTCCTCCGTTCGTTCCCCTTCCTGGTCCCTTTTCCTTTTCCTTTTGAGAAAGACGCCCCCTCCAGCCCCCTCGCCGGTGACCTTGGCCGCCTTGGATGCTGTGAGTCCGCGCGGCATCCTCTCCAAGGGCCCCCCGCGCCGCCGGGCCCATGGCCGCGTCCGAGGACGGGAGCGGCTGCCTCGTGTCGCGGGGCCGCTCGCAGAGTGACCCCAGCGTCCTCAGCGACTCCTCTGCCACCTCCGCGGACGCCGGGGACAACCCAGGTACCGGGCCGGGCGCGGGCGGTGGGGGAGACCCGAGGCAGGTGGCGCTGGGACCGCGTCCCCGCGCGGCTCCGTGCGCCTCTGCCCGCCCCGGGCGCGGCACGGGGACCCCGCGGTGCCGGTCCTCAGTCACGCGGGGCCGGGGCGCCGCGGAGCCCTTTGTCCGGAAAGACGCCGCTCTGCGCAGTGTGCCCGCTCGCCTGCGGGGCTCCGGATCCCCTTGTGGGGTCTCCTGTCCTCGGGGCTGCTGGCCGACTGGGCAAGACCGGGAGACCCGGCCGCTTGCGCCCACGGAGGGCGTCCATCTCGGCCCTCGCCCCCTCCCTCCCTCCCCCCAGCCCTCCCGTGGACCGCGTCTCGCAGACCCCCGCGGCCACCGCGCCCAGGGCCCCGCCGGGCACCGCACTCGGGCCGGGCCTGGCACCTGGGCGCGCCGCTCCCTCCCTTCCCGGGGGACAGGTGTGCTGGGCAGAGCCGCGGGCCAGGAGACGGAGGGCGTGCGCCCCGCGGGACCCGGTTTCCTTTCGCTCTGCCAGCCCGTCCATTTCTCCACCCCCACGGCTGCGCGAATAATTTAGGTGATAAACAGGTCACAAAGGCGTCTGTGTGGTTTGATTGATTACTTTCCAGGGACAAGAAAGGCCTAATGAAGCAGGAGGGGGTGGGCCTCGTGCTCCCCGTCACCATGGAGACGCAGGAAGCAAAGTGATCATTAAAACCTTTCTCCACCAGAAGGCAATTTTCACTTCTGGGGAGGAGTCGGTCAGGGTTTCTGAAATGATCTTTCAAAAACAGAATCAAAGCTGTGCCTCGGTGTCAGTTTTGTGTCTCTGAGAAGAGCACAGTCGCTCCATGGATGTTGCCTTACCTGCCTGAGGCGAAGAAGTTCTCTGTCTAAATGCAGGGACGGGGCGCGGGGGGGGGGGCGCTTGGTAATGGTGATGGCGCTACCCAAGTGCAGACCACCCCTGGGGCCCGAGAAGGGGAAGGATTTGTGGGCAGGGATTCCTCCACTTCGCAGACCGACCCATTAAACCCCAAAATAGCAGTGCAGTGGGCACCAGGGTCTGATACAAAAATTTTAACAATAAACCCAGGCAAGGCTGGTAAGATGTCTTTGTTGGAACTATTGACACATGTCACTCGGGCACCCTGAGGTCCCGGCAGAGGAAATCCCTGGCTGTGCTTCTTCCGGGAGGCCGAGCTCACTTCCGCGGAGTTTGTAGTGCAGGCTGCCCCAGACAGGCCCTTGAGGGTCTGATGAGTCCACGATGGATGTTTTCTCCCACTGGAGATGAGGATCCTGGGTTGTATCGGACCTGAATGGCTTCTCCTCAGACAGTCCTTCCCTGTTCCCTTTGTCTTCCCTGGCAGTAAAAGGAGGCAAACTTGAAACGGAAATTATGGAGGACTTAGCTTTTTGGCTGTCTGAGTGGCTGCGTCTGTGGGTGGGAGCGGGCTTGGCAGGTGGGTACCGTCAGCCCACCAGGGAGAGAGGAGGAGGGCTCGGGTGACTGTGATTAAGTTATGCCATGGGGGCGGGCTGGGAATGCATGGTGGTGTTCTTGCTTGGTTCCGATGGTCGGAATGAGACCGAGAAAGCAGATATGGGGAGTGAAGTCTAAAATCTATATATTCCCGTGCATGGCAAAGCCAGGCAGTTGAGTTAAATTCGGGAGAGGAGAAACGGAATCTTCCAGGTGGTAGAGGCCCAGGAGCCGGAAGCGGCAAGGGCGGAGTTGGGGCGCGCGCTTGTGCGCCCCTGTTGGTGGGTGGCTTGCTGCACTTATGTTCTGTCTGTGGGTCTTGGGTAGATCTCAGTTGAACACCCCGCTTCCTATCAGCCCTGGTGGGATGGACACTATGTGTGACTTGGGGCTTCCAGAGACAGACAGACAGACACTGATGTTCTGGTCAGTTGTTGCCACAACCTCAGTCGTTTCTCTAGTAGATGGAGAGGTCGCGACCCTGTGTCTGTCTGTCATCCCACTACTCTGAGGACACCCGAACCCAGAACCCAGCACCTTGTGCAGTGACAAGGTGTAAAGCCATTTAGGAGAGCCTCCTTCGGTTTAATTCTGTTTTTATCAAACAGCCCAACACCCTGTTTAGTCTCTCCCGAGGCGTGTAGGATGCATGGATACCTGCTTCATCAAAACCCAGGCGTTCTTGGGAGGTGAACCAACGATCGCCACCTCTCAGCGGTTCTCCTGACCGTGTCCCTGCTCAGCCCCTGCGAACTAGCGTACGTCTGCTTTCCCCTAGTATGGAAGCCCCTCTGCGCAGGCGTGTCTTGGGTTGACTTGTGGCTCCTTAACTTAACTCTTCTGGCCATAGCGCTGCGGCGGCCTCGTGGCGAGTTTCTCCGTGCACGCAGCCGTGCGTGGTCTGGATGGCCGGCAGGGCTGACACATTTCCCTCCGCTCTGTCGCCGTCGTGCGTAATCGCTCTCTCTTAATCATACTCTGTCCCCAAAGAGGGTCCGTTAGCTCTTCTCCCAAAGTTAGAACCCTAAGGACTGAGCTTCCTCTCCTCCCCCACCTTCAGGCCCCAGGGATGGCCTCTGGCCCCCTTTGCCATGCAGGCCTGTCCACTGGGCACTGGGGCGGGCAGAGGGACCCTCCTCTTGTTGGGTCCAGGCTGTTTCCTGCCTTCTCCCTTCTCATTATCTTTCCCTTTCCCCCTCCTGGCCCTCTGCTTGGCCATCATTCCTTTTTCCAGTGCATTTGGGTTTCCCTGCCATTCTTTCGGCCACCTCGGCTCTCAGCTCTCCTCCTGCGTATCTCCTTACATGCTGGACAGTATCAGTAGGCACTTGCAGTAGTTTTTCTGAAGTGCTTTGTCAGGGCCTGAGGATGGACTTTTGTCCCGCATGCAGCTAAGTGGGGCCTCTGATTGATAGGGTTTCTCTGCTCAATGCCGTGGCCATGGTCATTCTGTGTCAGGGCTGTTCTGAACATTGTAGGGGCCTCACTGGCCTTTCTCCATTGGACAGTAGCACTTCATCCCCTAGTTGTGACAACGGGGTATCTTCAAGCAAGGACCTTTAACGGCTTAGCCATCTCTGTGGCCCTGGAGTGTCTTCAGACTGTGCCTAGTGTCTGCTGGCATTAATAGTGAACCCTATGCGTGCGTTACCATGCATGGGCTCATCAACACAGAATGAGGGCCCCCTCCTCCGCCCAGAGTGCTGACTCTGCAGGTCTGTGTGGCCTCTGACAGGCCCTGGGCGATGCTGCTGCAGCCGGCTGACCTGCCGGGAGTTACCTAGCCCGGGCCTCAGCCAGCTTCTCAGTTCCCCCACTGCCGCTGCCTGCTTGGTGCTCTGTGGACTGTCCTTGTCTGGGTGGGGGCTCACTTCCATAGAGAGTGCTGCCCCTGAGCTTGAGCCGACCACAGTCAGGGCAGATCACCCCTGCCATGTTTTACCAGGTGGTGATGGTGTTTAGAACTTGCTCTCTGCAGAGCTGTAGACAGATGTTCAAACACACCTCCACCCCGACTGTGGGCTGCAGTGTCCCCTTCCTTCTTACACCACTCTTACTCAGCTGGCCGGGGCTTTGTTTTTAGCACATCTGCATCACCAGAGGGCAGCTCTTGACGCCTCTGTCTCCTATAGTCTCTGGTCCAGTCGGGTCCAGTTGCCACTGGCCTCCTGGGACCCTTCACTTGTTCTGAACTCTACTCTAGACTGAGCCTCAGAAAGAGAGATTGGGTTCACCAGGGCCTCTAGCCATTGCAAACGAACCCTGTATGCACCATCTTGTGCTTCTGGCTTTATGTGGGTACTGGGGAATCGAACCTGGGTCTTTGGCTTTACAGGCAAGTGCCTTCATCGCTAAGCCATCTCTCCAGCTCCCAAGGCTGAGTCTGGATTCTTCTTTTATCCATTTTCTGACATGCAAATCAAATTAGCTCTCCTTTGTCTTCAGCCCTTGCTTAGGTCTTCTGCCTGGGGGTGACTCTGGGCCACAGCCCTCCCAGCCTGTCTGCCTGTGACTGTCTGCATTCCTGGAATGTTTCTTCCTGTGGAGTCCTGAGTTCTGGGGAGCTCCCTCTGGCCCCGTGCGGAGTGTCTACACGGCTTAATTAACAGCAGAACTGTGTAGTAATTACCTTGTCAGCTTATTTAGGGTTATTAAAAATAAAAACTAGATGCTTTACAAATACAGAATTTACAAACTTGCAGCCTTCTCTAGATTTCAAAAGCCTTGCAAGTTCCAGTGGAAGATGATTGGGTACTTTGGAACTTTTTGTTGCTGATCTCCTGGTGCCAAATGGAAGCCAGGGGCAGTGGGTAGCTTGGTAGAGACTGGGCATGGCCTGTTCGTACCAGCCTGCCCATCGCCAGAGCAGCAGCGGGGCCAGGGCTTCTTCCCGGCTGAATCCCTGCGCTGAATCCCTACGCTGAATTCCCTGCTGAATCCCGCAGCCCCTGTCCTCCTTCCTCTGCTCTGGGATCTGGAACCAGTTGACAGACAGTGCTCGTGGTCTGCCCAGACTGTGGTCACTCTCTACAGACGGCAGTCAGAAACCCAAGTAAGTGCAGTAAGTTAAAATTAAAATTGAACCTCCTCAGTTATGCCAGCCACTTTTCACTATGTGACCAAAACAAGCCGCATTGGTGAGTGGCCTCTGTCCAGCAGGCTGTACCCTGAAACATTAGGTAGAAATAATCACATGGAAGGTGGATTCATTTTTATATTTGATGACATTGCTAAGAAATAAAGCCTGGGCACTGGTGATATGGCTCAGCCATTACAGTCACTTGCGTGCAAGGCTTGCTGGCCCAGGATCGGTTAAGCCAGACGCACGTGCAGTGCAAGAATGCCCCAACGTGCCCACACTTATTCTCTCTCTCTCTCTCTCATACACAAAATACATATACTAAGAGAAATAAAGCTTGTACTAGAATGATTCAAGCCTAAAATTAAGTCCCTCTAAATTTCACTTAATGATATTTATCAGAGAGCAAGACAGATGAGGCCACTTCCCCACTCGGTCACTCATGGCTGGAGGAAGGACGCCATCACTTGTATATGAGATGTCACAGCTCTCTTCGGTTAACTGTCCCTTGTGGTAGGGTTGGAGAGTTGGGCACTGACTGAGTGGCCTACCCATGGTCACATGCATAGTCACGTGCTGTGGGGCAACTATGGGCAGTGGTAGCTCACACGCATAGCACAGATCTCCTGAGAGTCTTGCTGGTGACATTCTCACCGTCTTAGTTTGTGTGAGTGTGTACTCTGGTGTTTAGAGGAAGATGAAATCACCTAGCTCATCTCTCTGAACATGGTGCCAGTGGGCTATGTTTAGAGAAGGGGCTTGAAGCTTCTGAGCATCTGAGCTGGTAACCTGCTCCCCTCCCTGTCCCCCTGCACCTTACTAGAAAGTCATCACCTTCCCAAGGAACAGACCCATGTGTCACTCCTGTTTCTGGGCTAAGCAGTCTACGGGACAGATGCACACTTGTCAGTGACTGGTGAGCCCATGGGTACATGTCCTGTACCGCCTCTCAGGTCATTTAACCAGAATGGCCATCAAGACGAGATTTTATTCACTGAAAGTCAGACCAGGTGATGGCAGAGAATCACTCAGCCATCCGCAGAGTTGCTGAATAATGGCCAGGCTCATGTTCCCGTTTGTTAAAGCATGTCACTTGGATGGATGGCTTGGAGACCCACCTTTCTTAACAGGGACATCAGTCGCTTTAGACAGTGATTAGTTGGCAGCTATGTAGTGGATTTGCCAAGGACTGAGGAGAGGATTGGAGCTCTGGTTATTCCCCTTGATAAATGAATGTATGAAACATTATTATGCGACTATTTTAAATAGAACATGTTTCACCAGTAACCCTACATCTCAGTTTGCTTTTTAATAAACGGTGGTGTTATTATTATTAATTTTTGTTTGTCTTCTTTGGATTAGGAAATTTAGATCCATATGTAGACAAAAACTCTTTTCCTTGTTTTAACGAATCCTTTGGTCGATTTAAATAAAGCTAAAAAAGCCAGGTGTGTGGCACATGCCTTTAATCCCAGCACTTGGGAGGCAGAGGTAGGAGGATCACCGTGAGTTCAAGGCCAGCCTGAGACTACTACATAGTGAATTCCAGGTCATCCTGGGCTAGAGTGAGACCCTACCTCAAAAAACCAAAATAAAATTCTAAATAAATAAGGCCAAGAAGAGATGCCAAACGTTTTCTTTTTGCTTCTCTGCAGAGGAGAATGCTATTGGAGGCAGTACGGGTTTTGGGGTGATTATGTTTCTTGGGTCACATGAGCCATGTGGGTGCTGATCCTGGCTAGGCCATTTGCAAAGTCTTCTGTGCGAAGTTGAGATGCACTTCCTGGCCTCAGGGGAGCCTTGATATCTGCCCTCCGGAGGTCTACCTGACCATCTGTTTACAGCCTTATTTTCCTGCTATGCTTCCTATCTAAGCAGGAATGCAGACTCCTCAGAGTGCCCCTGACTGTCCAGCTCTCGTATATCTGTGGGTTCTTCAGCTGTTTAACCAACCTCGGATCAAAACTACAAGGAAAAATGCATCCATACGCAACATGCACAAATTTTTGTTTCCCCCCAAGGGTTGGGGATGGAATTCAGGGCCTTGAGCATGCTGGGCAAGCTGAGCTCCACCCTGAGCTCTTATACTCGTTTTACTGCCACTGTTCCCTCAGCAAGACAGTGCAGTGACGATTACCGCAGCACTTCCACTGTGGTCAGTGTCGTAAGTAACCAAGGGTGACTTCAAGTACCCGTGAGGGTGTGTGCCGATTCTAGGCAGATATCAGGGACTTCCCCTTGGATCCCAGGGATGAGTGGATAGTTGTATTTTTCTTTTTTAATTTTTATTTATTTGATAGAGAAAGAGGGAGGGAGAGAGAGAATGGGCGTGCCAGGACCTCCAGCCACTGCAAACAAACTCTAGACGCGTGTGCCCCCTTGTGCATCTGGATAACGTGAGTCCTGGGGAATCGAACCTGGGTTCTTTGGCTTTGTAGGCAAATGCCTTAACTACTAAGCCAACCCTCCAGCCCAAGTTGATAGTTTTTTAATCAAGCTTGTTTATATGTCAAAAGAAGATGGGCTTAAAATATTAATATCATGGTGGTGGAAACCTGAAAGAGATGGAAAGAGATCCTGAAGGTGTTTAGACAACACAGGTATGTTGAAAGCCACAGAGGTGGTAGTGGGGCTAGGGAGATGGCTCAGCCGGCCAAGTGTGAGGACCTGCACTTGATCCTCAGCGTACGTGCAAGTGCTGGGCATGCTGGCCTGTGCTTGTCATCGCAGCTCTGGGGAGAAGACTCGCTGGGGCTCACGGGTAAGCTCCAGGCTAAAGAGAGACCCTGTCTCAGAGGAGATGGGTGGCACTCCTGAGGACAGCACCTGAGGCTGTCTCTGGCCTTCACTCGTACATGCATGCATGTGCATATACCTGCACACACGAACACTCATATACACATGTGCAAAAAGAGGTGTGGAGACCTGTAAGAGACTCTGATTCTGGTTACCGCCTTGGCCTCTTGTCCCTTTGGTTATCATCTGGTACATTACACATTGCTGTGCGCCTCAAGCGTGGATGGGTGACGTGAGGAGGGTCTTGCAGCTGGGGCTCCCTGCTGTCTAGGGCTTCTACAGGCACCGTGACGGGATCTGTCGGTGGTACACGGCAGACCTCTTCCGTCTGCCCATCTTTGGTGCTGTATCCAGTCCTCTGTCTGGGAACTGGGCTTACAGAGGTGCCCTTCTCCCTCAGTGGCCTGCCGCTGCTTGCCCTGCTCCTAGGGCATCTGCAGGTTGGCTCGGCAGAGGCTCTAATCCATGTGTTTCTCTGTCTTCTTGGGATGTGGGCCCACCTAGCCCTTTATCCTGGACACTGGTGGAAGTAAACACATGGGTCCTTTGAGGGTCAGGCAGAGCCTTCACTCTGGATTCTGCTGGAGTTACCACATGGGCCAGCCCAGATCAGATGGCCATGGTCCATTGCGCCCCTTTGATGAGAGGGTCAGTGGTGTTGGAGGGACGTACGAGAGGGGCAGCGACGTTGGAGGGACATACGAGAGGGGCAGCGACGTTGGAGGGACGTACGAGAGGGGCAGCGGCGTTGGAGGGACGTACGAGAGGGGCAGTGACGTTGGAGGGACATACGAGAGGGTCAGCGACGTTGGAGGGACGTACGAGAGGGGCAGCGACGTTGGAGGGACGTACGAGAGGGTCAGCGGCGTTGGAGGGACGTACGAGAGGGGCAGCGACGTTGGAGGGACGTACGAGAGGGGCAGCGACGTTGGAGGGACGTACGAGAGGGTCAGCGGTGTTGGAGGGACGTACGAGAGGGGCAGCGACGTTGGAGGGACGTACGAGAGGGGCAGTGGCGTTGGAGGGACGTACGAGAGGGGCAGCGACGTTGGAGGGACGTACGAGAGGGGCAGCGACGTTGGAGGGACGTACGAGAGGGGCAGCGGCGTTGGAGGGACGTACGAGAGGGGCAGCGGTGTTGGAGGGACGTACGAGAGGGGCAGCGACGTTGGAGGGACGTACGAGAGGGGCAGCGGCATTGGAGGGACGTACGAGAGGGGCAGCGGTGTTGGAGGACGTACGAGAGGGTCAGCGACGTTGGAGGGACGTACGGGAGGGCTGCAGATCCGAGCTGCAGACTCCAAGCGGGCCTGGTTTCCCCATAGGCTCCTGGAGTCAGGCTCATCTTGGGATCTCCTGCCAGCTCACCATGACATGGACAGGCTAAGTGGTCAGGTCTTGACGGATGTGGGCAGGCAGACATGGACTCTGGGTCACTGTCAGGGCTTCCTTAGCAGCCCACCAGGATCACTGTGTGACTTCGTCAGGTTCACCTGTCCCCTCTGAGCCTTGGTTTCCCACATTCATGGTGTCACAGGGCAGTGCCTACTCGGAAGGATGACGATGGTCCCTGGATGACACCGTCTCTGGGATGAACACAGCTGCAGGAGACCCAGAGGACCCTAACCATTGCGAGCCGGCGGCAGCCTCCTGCCTCTAGGGCCGCTCTTCACGAAGGCCGCAGGAGGCTCCTGAGCACCTTAGGTGATGGTGCAAAGTCATCTCTCTTCGTTCGTTCTTTTCCTCTTGTTCTTGCCTCCTCTGCACACTTGAAGCTCCCACATGCCCTGCTGTCCTGGTGGCCTCAGCATGCTCCGGGAAGCTACTCTCTTAGTCGGAGGTCACTGATGCCAGGGAAAATCCTGAGTCCTTCATGGACTTCTTACCTCCACCCTGCACAGCCTGGGTGATGTAGGGGCATGGGAGCTCATCCCTGAAGGCATTGCACCCCACTTTCCTAGAGGGGAAACTGGGCAAGGGCAATCAGAATGCCAAGGTTGTGTAAAAAGCCCAAGGTCAAAATGTGATTCCCAGACCAGCTGAGGCTCCCGGCTCAGACTGGCATGTTGACCACAGGCTTCTTGGGTTCTGCTGGGTCGGTGCTGGGCTCCGGAAGGAGAATGCGTGTGGACAGCTGGGCTGCGGGCCGCCCGCCCTCGGCGTTGGCTCACTTCCCATGATCTTTGCAAGGAGCTGGCTCTGTGTTCATGTGAAATGAACGTTTCGGGGAAGAATTTATCATTTCTCTCAGTTGTTTCCATGGGAAGGGGACTAGCCATGGATGTTTAATAACATATATCATGGGGCCAACAGAATGTGCTGCTCGGTGCACCCATTGGCCTAAAGGGCTCTCTGGTGGGTGGGAAAGTGTCCTGCTTGTCATCCCTGGGAAGCTGATGTGGCTTGTCTGGCCCTTAAGATCATTATTCCAATAGTGTGGGCTTTTTGATGTCTCTAATATTTTTGTGTTGCCCACTTCTGGGGAACATTCTAGCACCCTTCATCTTTGAGGGTTTGTACTGTCGGCAGCTCTGTCCTCGCCCTGTGACAGCCTCTCTCTTGGCCGGTGCCCTGTGAGCTTGTTTCTAAAGTAGGTGGCAGTTGTCCCCAGAGTCCCTTCTTATCCTTGTGCCCATGTGCTCCAAGGGTAAAGAAAGCCCCAAAGAGAGCAACCACCCTCACGCTGACCTCCAGTCCAGTGGTGGTGGGGCAAGTGAGCAGGTGAAATTGGCTATGACTCAGAGCACGGCTTAGCACTAATGCGCATTGCTAAAATAGGCCTGCAAATTTGTGGATAATTGGTCTCGGTGTGGCTTTTGAAATTAGCGAATATTAGTTCGCCGGGAGGATGAGCGCTCCAAGCAGCTCTTCCCCTGAGGGAGAGCGCGCATGCCACCGTTTGTTCTTCCCCTTCTCTCCGCCCTCCTGGCGCGAGGGCGGAGCTGCTAGCCTCATCTTGCCCAGGGCCTATGCGGGAGGGTGTGGATGTTCTTCCCGTCAGCATACAGGGGCTCCTTGAGCGTTTTGTGGGGTGGCACCCCAGGTACCAACACTCCCTGTAGTCTTGTACCCAGTGGCTTCTTCCCCACCATCGAGAGCCCAGGTGGAAGCAAGAGACGGAAAGACAACGCAGAGCCGTCCCGTTCACTGAGTGCAAGTCCTGCTCCTTGTCCTCCTTTATACCCCGAGCACGTCGGTGAACCACCAGCCATGAGTGTGTGCCACGGGCACACCTGCCCCCTGCCCGCATGCAGTGGGTGGTCTAGTGGTGTGGGCTTGGCATAGGCGGCTGCACCGTCAAGTTGGAGGAGGGCACCGTGCTGCCGTGTGGGTGTGCACGAGGGTCAATGTGTGCCAGGAGCTGGGGGAGGTGCCAGGGCAGGGGGCTCAATTGAGTTGGGGCTGAAAGGCAGTTTGCTGTTACCAGTCCAAGAGGGAAGGAAAAGGTGTGTTAGGCTTAGAGAGGGTCCTGTGCGGAGGCCTTCTGTGAGGAGCGAGATGGAGACACGCAGCAACTTGGAGCCAGCAGGCTGCACAGTGCCGAGGAGCAGGGTGTGGAGCGGAGAGACGTCAGCGGGGCCGCCTATGGGCCCGGGGAGCCTGTCTTCTCCAAAGGAGCCCATGGGAAACTGGAGAGGAGAGAAAGTGGGGGGGAAGAGTCTGCGGCAGGGATTTGAAGCCTGATTCTGTGTATTTCCATGTCATCCCCGGGCACTGGGTTCTGGGCAGCAGTCGCTGAGGGAAAAGGGTGTGACCTGGGGTTGGGGTGTGCAGAACTAATTCAGTGAAAATTCTGAGTTTATAGAGCTCCCAGGATTCCCCCAGGAGTGGAGATGTGACCCCAGCTTGCTAGGAAGGGAAGGGGCATTCTGGATCCTGGGGTGAGCGTGAGGGCTGGGACCTCCGTGTGGCATTCTAGCACCCCAGGATGAGCCCATGGGCCCTTTGAGTGTAAACAGGAGGTGACTGTGACTCCAAAGCCCACACATGGGAGGTGGCTGTCTCTCACCGAGGTTTTGAGGAGAACTTGGCTGTGTGGGGAGAGGCTGGGTGTGGTCTGACCTGCTGCCCCCCTTGTGCAGTGGACTCTGGGAGTTGGGCTTGATTCTGTGCTCCTCCTGTAAGGAGAGAAGGTGAGGGAAGAGCCTCGATGGCCCGCCTTTTGTGGAATCCCTCCCTTGTGTGTGGAGGGGCCTAGACAGCGATGGGACAGCTAACCTAGAGGAAGCTTGGTTATCCTGGGCTGGCCTGATCTCATCAGGAGAGTACCTAGAAAGGACTGAGTTCTTCCTGGACGTCGAGATTGGAGTGTGCTTTAGGAGGGGTTCTGGCTTTGAAGAGGGAGTCCTCTGTGGGGTGGCCATCAGCTGTGTGATCCCTAGAGCTGAGCCTGGGTGCTACTGACTCTCCACAAGGAACAGGCAGCTCTGTTCCAGGGCTGTAAGCAACTAAGCCTTGTCTGCCACAAACGAGGGGGCACGCAGATGAGAACACAGCCTGGGGACTCTGACTCAGTCTGAGAGACCCCAGCAGGGGCCCCAGGCTTCCGACCCACAGAGTAGTAGTGTAAGCTGATTCTGGGTGTCCAACCGGAGGAAAGTTGGCAGAAGGGAATGCCATTGCACCCACTTTACAGATGAAAGCCTGAGGATTAGTACCAAGTCACCCAATGGGGGTCCTTGTTCTATGCAGCTTTGACTCATCAGTGCGATGGGCTACATGATCACAGCCACCCTTCCTGATGAAACTTAGGGCGGTGTTTCCTCCCAGGCAAGCAGAGCTGTTGCCCGATCTTTACTTCTGACCTAAGGTTTTCCCATCTTGACAGTCATGTTCTTTTGAGGATTTGGTAAAGAAACTAAACAAAATTGAGCATCTCCTGGCCTCTCCCAGGTTTCTCAGACATCCCATGGACCTGACACCCCGTGGGCAGGTTTGTCCCTACCCCACCACGTCACCAGCCCTGTGAGAACAGAAGCTGGAGTTCCTCCAGCTCAGCTAGAGTCTGGCATTGTGTACCTGGAGGGAGACAGGCCCCTTCCCCACTCCAGGTAGTAACCACAAGTCCCCTAGCTCATCTTGCCTGCATTCTGACTCGCACTTTGAACCAGGGCTCCCACAACCTGCTCCCTGGGGTGCATTCACTTGCTAGAGTGCCTTGTAGGTCTCAGGACACCCGTGACTGGCCAGTTATGAATATGTTACAAAGAGACACAGAGAGTGAGTTGAATGGGAAGGGGTTCATCACTTCTGGAGTTCCCCAGTCTCACAACTTAGAGTTCCCCCATCCTTCAGGAGAAAGTAGAAAGATCAGGAGTTCAAGCTTATCCTCAGCTACATAGTGAGTTCAAGGCCAGTCTGGGCTACATGAGACTCCATCTCCTCCTCCCTTCCCACTCAAAGCCCAAGAATGTTAAGGGTTGGTATAGGATGTAGAGTTGAAGACATTAGGTTTCCCATGATCGCAGTCATTTTCACCACACAGAAGCAACCCAGAATCCCACGTGGCATGTCTCCCCACCTGCTCTCCACCTGGAACAGCTCCTCAGTTTGTGTGTCACAGGCTTGACACTTGAAGGGTGCTTGCTAGGTGTCTTGTGAGTTGTTTTTCAGTGAGGGCCTGCCCCAGTGTTTCCACTTCAGCTCCGACACTCTGGGCACGAACCCTGCAGAGGCTGCATCCCCCGCGGTGCAGCAGCTCAGGGGACCCCCAGCGTCAGCTCTCCCATTTCTAGGCAAACCCTTCCAGTGTCTCCCCTATGTGGTTTTTAACTGGTCCTGTTTAAAATTACTCAGTGGTGGGTAGGAACTTACTATGAGAGGACAAACATTCTGTCTCTGGTCACACCTTAGCCTGCACTGAAATCTCCTGCCCGAGGCAGCTCCTGCCCAGTGGGTCTCCGTTTCCCTCCTGCTTTCTCCACCAGTCACTGGGTTTCCACTGCTCTCCACGCACACTCTCTCCTGTCATTTAGACCAAGCTCCTGCACACGTGTTTGTCCCCTGGTCACCGCTGTATTGCAGACACTGTCCCCATGCCATGATGCACTCTGAGGAGCTCCTCCTCTCTCACCGTGGTCCTGTGGTCACTCTTCTCACTTTCTGTTACCGAGGATCAGACTCACCAAGTCGGGATCAGGAGGATCCCGACTCCATCCACCCATCCCATCTTTAGCCTCCTTGCCCGGTGAGCATCTTTCCCCAAGTGTCAGCCAGTTCCCTGTCATTGAGACATCGTCTGTGAGAACGTTCACTCATGGGACCACTTCAGAACTCTGTTCACTGGTGGCTGTTTCCCTCCCGCTCTCTCTCCCAAGATTTATTTACCCTCTCCACTTACCAGGCGCCAGGCCCGTAGGCGTCCTGAGATGTGTGCCCTCCCTGGCAGGGTCACCCCCGGTGCTCTGGGGAAGAAAGAGACCAGTCACAGCGGTGAGGAGAGATGTCCCCTCAGCTGCAGCGTCCCTCGTCCCTACTCTTGGCTCCCAGGCAAAGGCAGCTTTGTGTTCTTTGTGGACAAGGCTTGCCATTGAGCAGTCCAGGGGCACCATGGACTAGCGAGTGGTGGAGAGAAAGAGAGATTCGCTGTCTTACAGAGCCGGAGCTTCCGAGCACCCACGTGTGAATGGGGCCTTTGCCCCGCAGTGCAGCCCTGGGCAGCCACGTGTGGGGGCGGCTCGGAGCCCGGGGAAGCAGACCTGTTCCCAGCTGGGTCTGGCTCCCAAAGATGCACGAAGGGGCTGACAGGATCGGGTTATTTTCCCTGGCACCCTATAGGCCCAAGACCTGCCTGTGAGGGAATCCCCACAGTTTGCCTTAGTGGGCTAAAGGAGATTGGGTTTGTAGAGCCTGGAGGCCGTGGTGGTGAGACTGGGGGAAGCTGAGAAGATGACAGACAGCCATGGGCCTTTTTTTTTTTAAAGAAAAAGTGAAACTTTCATTCCTTCTCCCCTTCCTTCCTTCCTTCCTTCCTTCCTTCCTTCCTTCCTTCCTTCCTTCCTTCCTTCTTCTTTTTCTCTTTTGATTTTTGTGACAGGGTTTTGTTATGCAGGCCTGACTACCTTTGACCTTACAATAATCCTCCTGCCTCAACTGCTCATGTCCTAGGAGCACAGGTATGCTCCTCCCCCACCCCGTGTTTGGTCAGCTGTGAGATTTTGCTCTCCAAAGTTTCCTACATTTCTTAAGCTTTTCATTTTAGTCACACAGGCGTTGACATGACAGGAGAGAGTCCTGCAGCTTCCTGCAGCAACGTGTGGTGGAGTGGCCACCAGAGCTGTGGTGCTGGGTGCCCACCCTTGTTCCTTTGCGGTCCTGACTGTCTGTGTGGGAGACGGCACAACTTCTTTGGTCTCTGTTATGTGGATTTGATCATCATAGTCCATTGTGTCCCTCTGTAGATAGAGTCCAGCTTGGTGGACCCGTGAGTTTAATGGGCTCACTTACCGAGCATGGTGAAGTGTTATTTGTCGAAGGATGTGTGACCCCAAAGCACCCGTGTCACCAAATCTTCCCCTATCATGCATGCCAGCCTCCGCGTAGTTACATAGATTGTTCATACTTCAGTGTGCCAGGCCACGTGCATGGGGGCAGAATTACCCAGCTGGCTGAGAGGCACAGGAGGGAGTGGTTGGGGCCCCCGGTGGGGGTTTGATGCCCCTTCCAGCCTCCTCCTGTAATGAGGGAAGGTCAAAGTGCTCCGTCCTGAGGGTCTCTGTGAGTATTCACAGCTGCCTCACGAGGGTGGTCGTGACTACTCAGCTTGGAGGACGCACTCTGCAGTGGCCACGTGGGGAGGGCTTTGTGAAATGGGCTTGTCTGCTCAGACAGGGACACGTTCACGGTGGCTGTTTGCGTATCACGGGCGACTCCGTACGTCACTGGACAGGATATTCTCAGGGGCTGCTAATGATGCATTTAATTTGAATAACGAAGCCCCCGTGCCTATGATGGATGACTTCCCGTGGCTCTTGTCTGTGGTTCCTCGTGTGACCAGAGCGTGCAGGTTAATGGACAGCACCATTAATTATTCACAACTTCCAGACACAGGTTCTTAGGAAACCGAAGACTTCGTAACAGAGTCATTGATAGGACTATCAGCTGGAGTTTTCCACAGAGTCATTTTTTTGCTCTAACCACTCAGCTCTATGCCATTATTGGGCAATGTCCAATCTTTACATTGGCATTGGCTGGGTTTAATGCGAACACTGTGATTCCCTGGCAACTCGGTTCACAGCTCTCGGGATTCCTCTTTATGGCCTGTGAGTGCTCAGAGTCTGAGCCTGCAAAATCTATGGGAGTTTGAGTCATAGGCTGTATTTGAATGTGTCCATGGCCAAAGCCATGATAGTATCTGACAATAGAGGGATCATTATTGTGCTTACAAACACAGCCTGTGAAGTCCACCTGACCTGGATGTGAATGCCAGAGTGACTGCTCCTTCCCCTCCCTTCCCTTCCCTTCCCTTCCCTTCCCTTCCCCTCCCCTCCCCTTCTTTTCCTTCCTCCCTTCCTTCCTTCCTTTTCCTTCCCTCCGCCCCCTCCTTCTGATATCCTGATACAGGATCTTACATCTTACTCTATAGCCCTGGCTGGCCTAGAGCTCACTTTGTAACATAGATTGGCCACAAACTCGTGGCAGTCCTTTTGCCTCAGCCTCCAGAGTTCTGGGATTAGAGGCATGAGCTACGCCCCAGGCTCAGTTTCCTCCTTTGTAAAATAGGAGTAACAGTGTTGACCTCAGTGGGTCACAGTGAAGACAAGATGAGACAATAAAGGGAAGGCACGTCAGCAAGGAGCTCAGCCCAGGTTAACACTGCCACTGCTCCAGGGCCAGTGGCTGGTAATAGTGATAGACACACCTATGCTGGCCACAGTAGGGGTCAGCAAAAGCTGTCCCATGCCCACCTCAGCCACTCTCTCTGTGTTGTCTCAGCTTGTTTCCACACTATAGTGCGACTCCCTGGTCCTTTACAGAATAAAATCGCTGCCTAATAGGCTCAAGATATCCTCTTTTATGTTTTATCTTTAAAATATTTTATTCATTATTTATCTGAGCGAGAGATAGAGACAGAGAGAAAGAGGCCAACAGGATGAGTATGGGGCCCCCAGGGCTTTCTGTCATTGCAAACCAACTCTA
This sequence comes from Jaculus jaculus, assembly GCF_020740685.1. NCBI lineage: Eukaryota > Metazoa > Chordata > Mammalia > Rodentia > Dipodidae > Jaculus > Jaculus jaculus. The sequence continues at coordinate 137,842,836 of NC_059109.1, forward strand.
GATGCCTACACTAACACTTAGTGCATTTGGCTTTAAGTGGGACTGGGTAATCAAACCAGGGTTGTTGGGCTTTGCAGGCAAGCATTTTAACCTCTGAGCCATCTCTACAGCCCAAGATACTCTCTTGCTTTGCTCATTTCTAATCTCATTACCGAGTTCTCATTATGGAGGAACGCTGTTCAGTGGAACGGGCTGAGATGATGGAAACTTCTAGATCAGTGCTGTGCTACCTGATGCTATAGATGCTGGCCACAAATGTCCTTAGAACTTTGAAATGTGGTGTGCGCAACTGCAGAATTGTTTTCTTCACACTTAATTTAGCTATAATGAGTTTGTAGTCAAATAGTCTGCAATGGTTACGGAGCACCACACACCAGGCAGCGTGGTGCTCAGAGCACCTGACAGTGTGCTGTGTGTGGGCATGATCCTGGCATTCTTTCTATAAATATGTTTTATTTTATTTATTTATTTGAAAGAGGGAGGCGGGGGGAATGGGTGCATGCACCAGGGCTCCAGCCACTGCAAACTCCAGACACATGCATTCCCTTGTGCGTCTGGCTAACATGGGCCCTGGGGAATTGAACCTGGGTCCTCTGGCTTTGCAGGCAAATGCCTTAACTGTTAAGCCATCCCTCCATCTCTATCCTGGAATTCTTGTTGGCAGGGTGCTGGGAGGAAAGCTGCCCGTTGGCTTTCTAGTTCATCATTTTATTAAACATGTGCTTAAATAGAAAAGTTCCACTTGTATGTGTGTGTGTGAAATACTTACTGAATATCAAAGGGCGGGAAGAAAACAGAGCGGCTGACCTCGAGGTAGGGATTCTACTGCATATCTGGTGTCACCTCCACTCAGTGTTCACACGGGGTACGCGGGAGCACGTGCAGCGTCTGTGCGTCCTTGCAGGTGCTTGGTCGGGGTGCCCGGGCAGCTCACCTGCCCCAGCACCTTGCGCTTTCGCCCCTGAGGCCCATGGTAGACAGAGGCGACAGCTCCCCCCGTGATAATGATGGGAACCCTGACACCATTACTACCACCGTCAACTTGGCAGTGCAAACTTACCTTCTGTATTTGCAGATCTTTGATTTTTTTTGTGTGTGTGTGAATAAGATATGCTCCTGGAAGTTGCTGTTTAGAAATATTTCTCGCCTTTTAATTTCTAGGTTGGGTCAGGAGTGGAGTTGAAAAATCAGTTCCCAAGTCTGAGCATATTGGTAGGGATATGGACCAGGTCTGCAAATAGCAGTGTTTAGAAGTACCTTCTTTTATTAACTTTTTAATTAAAAAAATATTATTGACAATTTCCATAATTATAGGTAATAAACCATGATAATCCCCCCCTCCTCTTCACAACTCCACTCTCCATCATACCCCCTCCATCAGTCTCTCTTTTTATTTGGCTATTATAATGGTCTTGTTAGGTAGTGCCAGGCACTGCGAGGTCATGGACATAAGATTTTTTTTAATTTTATTTTTCTTTTTTTTTGGTTTTTCGAGGCAGGGTCTCACTCTGGCTCAGGCTGACCTGGAATTCACTATGTAGTCTCAGGGTGGCCTCGAACTCACGATGATCCTCCCACCTCTGCCTCCCGAGTGCTGGGATTAAAGGCGTGTGCCACCACGCCCGGCTTATTTTTCATTTATTTGAGAGGGAGGGAGAGTGAGAGAGAGCGCACGAGAGAAGCAGATATATATAATGTATATATAGAGAGCGAATGGGCATGCCAAAGCCTCTAGTCACTGCAAAGCCTTATTGTGCATCTGGCTTATGTGGGTTCTGGAGAAACAAACCAGGGTCCTTAGGCTTCACAAGCAAGCTCCTTAACACTTACATGGGTCCTGGGGAATCGAACCTATGTCCTTTAGCTTTGCAACCAAGTACCTTAACCACTAAGCCATTTCTCCAGCCCAGCACCTTCTTTTAAATGAGGATGTGTCATGTGCACTACAGAGTTAGCTCAGTCCTCATGATCGTGAGCTGGACCATGTGCTGGTCACCTGTCTACAGATGAAGAGACAGAATCCTGCAGGTGTGTGAGGGCCTTGTTTGGATTTGAACAGGGCGTGCTATTAGGTACTTTTCTTGTTGCTGTGACAAAGTATCTTAGAGAGGCCACTTAAGGAAGGAAGAATTTATTTTGGCTCATCATTCAGGGCATGCAGTCTGTTACTGTGGGGAAAGTATATGGTTCACTGTGGTGCTGGTCACAGTGGACAGGAAGCAGAGGACTCTGGTCACAGTGCTGGTCATGGTGGACAGGAAGCAGGGCTGGGCTGTAACTCTCAGTTTCCATTCCTAGTGGCCTACATCTCTCAGCTGAGACCCTTCCTCCCAAAGGTTCCACAACTTCCCATGTAGCGCCACCAACTGAGACCAAGTAATCCATGAGCCAGTGGTGGGACAGCTCACACACAAACCACATGGTCTCATTGCCACTTGAGTCCATGCTGGTCATGACGGGAGGCGTGATGGAGGGGAAACAGTGTGAACTGGGCATTGGGCAAGAAGTGCCACCCAGCCCTGGATGCCATGGTCAGTGACCTCTCAGAGCCACACTGATAGCGGGATACTTAACCTTGCAGGGGGCTTTAGAGATAAACGGAAAGGCCTGTAAGGGCCCTGGCCAACTCCTCATTCTTAGTGGAGGCTTGGTAAGCAGTGGCTGTTGTCTGGGCCACCAGCAGTGACTACGAGTTCGAGGATGGGCCCAGCCGCCGTCCCTGAGCTGGGTGTTGCTTGTCCAGCTCACATGCATTTCCATGTCCCATAACATCACAGGAAACAAAGCCCACCTGCCCAGGAGACCAAGGGGACCAGTGGCCTTTATCTCACATGTAGGCTCTGACCATAGTCAGCAGCTGCATCCTAGAATGATCCAGGCAGCGGCGTCTCAGGCTTTAAAAGCGGTGTCTGTCAGCACCTCCCCCAGTCCTGTGTCAGAGCAGGACATTCTCCCACACTGCCTGACCAGCTCTGCCAGGGTGACATTTCCATCGGGGACTTTTCCTTGGGGCCCAGCCTGGCCTTTGCGTTGCTGAAGACATCATGTGGGGAGCACAACTTTCAGTGACCTTCATCCCGATCTGCCATGCCCTTCCTCCTCTCCTGGGGTTGCACACAGTTGGTGCGGACATGACATCTCAGCCTCTGTTTGTTCCCTGCTCATGGCTGGTAAAGAGGCTGTGGGCTGAATTATCCATGGGTGCTCCTATCTGTGAAGGACACTTCTGTCTTGGGAATCGCATTCGTGCCTTAGAGTGTGGTACTCATGGCACACTGGTCCTTTCTCTGTCATTGTCCCAACCACTGGGTCCAAGCTAGACAGATTAGAAGTAACCTTTAAAAGTGAACGGCATGTCACACTAACAAAACAATAGATGGCAGGAGGAGAGAAGTTACTGTTGACAGATCCATCTTTCCTGTGCTTCCTTATCATGGTTGGTCTGGGCGCATTTCCTTCCCTGTGTAGCTGTTGCTGGAAGGTTCTTCAGAGATGGGGCTAGGATAGCACCTACAGTCTGTCTTAGGAAGCTGCACCCATCCTCCAGGTGGGGTACTGTTCATTCTCATGTTTTCTCTTGCTGCGGTCTCCAGAGTGTTGAGACCCCCAGTGTTATTATCCCCATTCTGAACATGAGGACAGGGAGGCCGCGGCAGGGGTGCGGGGCTGCACAGTCACATCCCAGAGCAGGAGACGGACAGAGCCTGGGCACGAATACAGATCATCCTTTTGAGAACTGTAGGTCTCACTGTCGTTTGGCTGCCAGGGTTCCTTGACTCCTGATCCTTTACTACCCAGGCGTGCTCTGTGGCCAGAGTGAGCATTTTAGCATGCCGAAGGTGCTTTTGTAGTGCTCAGCAAACTGTCATTGACATGCTGTTTAGATACCGAGTCATGGAAGATCTGCATATGAGGGACAGTGGATAGGGACACTAGGCAGCTTGTTCTGCATCCCGGTGCCTCACACTCAACAGGGTCCTAAGAAATAGAGGATAAATGGGCAGATAGGTGGGTGGTAGGTGGTGAATGGACAGGCCAATGGATGGCGATGGAGGTGTAAATGGGTGGCGGAGGGGTAGATGATGGGCGGGTGGAGGGTGAGAGTGTGGGCTTCTGCAAGCAGAAGCTGCGGTTGGACAAGCTACTGGAAGGAGTCGGGTTGAGGATGGGTGGCTGGAAGGACAGCCACTTAAGGAGGAAGCAAGCATAGCCTAGAATGGGGGCGTTACTCAGACAGTCCCTAGTTTTGATGGCATCTGCTCCTGAGAAACGCTTCTGGAGGGAGAGCCCTGCATGTCAGCCCATTCTTTCTCTTGGCCAAGGTGTCCCTGCCCTGGTGCTTTGCCGTTGTATGGAGATTTCCCCTGGCTACAGGGAATGCCAAGAGAAGAGCCAGCCACTGTTCTGACCTTCAGCCACCGTGACCTCTGAACTTGAACCTTGCCTTCCCACTCTGGCCTCTTCTGGGCTGCCCATTAAGCTAGAATACTCACGAGGCTGACCTTGTATGATCGGGGCTGCCACACACAGAGCGAGGGCATTAGATTTAGGGTGTGTATCCCGCTCTACCACTGACTGGCTGTGAGGTTCTAGGTAAGTTACTTCCCCTCTGTGGCTTCATTTCCCCAACATGTTGTCAATCTTGGGGTGTTGTTGAGAAAAGGGTACAGGAAGTAGTCAGAACTCCAGTGTTTCTAGCAGATGCTAATTTACTTCAAGTCTCCATTTCATTCTCTTTATTTCCCTGTGCTGAGACTGTTGGAAGAGATGGAATGTGTGAGAATTCAATTCTTTAAATCCATTTTCTTTATCCTTCATGATTCCCATAAGAATATAATAAAAAAAAAAAAAAACAGTCTTAGAAACCTGGACTTGATGCTTTTCTGGTTCAGGTTCTGGCTTTGTGAGACTCCTTTGTGCATGGTGAATAAGAATGTGAGTCCATATCCCTGTGTATGGGTAGCGTGGATTCACATCTACCTAGCTCACCTGGGCCAGCTCCCATCCACTTATCATCAGTCTTAGGAAAGAGGCTTTACCTTGGAGGTTGGTAGGGCCAAGTACAAGGCTCATGGAGAATGCTTGGCATGCTGTGGTGACCTTCCATGTGAGCTCTGGACTCTACAACTATGTCACTGAGCTGCTGCAGCCTAAGAAGTTGCTGAGCCCCTGAGCATGTGGGCTGCGTGCAGAGCAAGGGGAGGCTTCACCCATGTTTGGAGAGGCACAGTCTCCCAGAGTGGGGTCAGGGAATCATGGGTTGGGACAAGGTCTGCAAGGGCCACACACACACCTTAGCTGTTTGTGGGGACACTGTGGGGGCCCAGCTAGCTGAGACCAGGTGGAGTAGAACTGTAAGCCCCTTCCCCCTCTCCAAGAGCCTCTGAAAGTCTGAATTTCCACATGAAGCTCTCCCACTCTTTAATAATGTCTGCTTTCAGTCTACATTATAAAACATCTGATGCACGCCAGCATCTTTCTTGACTCAGTGCTGTCGAAAGCAGAGAGGAGAGCAGAAATGCTAGGTGAAGAGCCGGGGTGAACAGCGGACATGGACAGCTGCGGTGACATGCACCAAGCCAGCAGTGGGAACGCGACCGTGGCAAGAACTGTAGTCCTGTGTATAGACAGGTCACATGTGGCATTGTTACCTGCTGTGTCAGAGGAAGGCAGCATGGCTTGGAAGAATGAGAGGGCATGGGGATGTAGCAGTCCTTGGGGAGGGCACTGGCAGACACGCGCCTTCGCAATGTGCTCTTAAGTGGGTCATTGGGAAGCATGTGCTTGGCTTCCAAGTTATAAAAATGCATCAAGATGGTAAGGACCCTTCAGGGTTATGATGTCATAGCTCACTTACTCTTTCTCCCTCTGTGTGTGTGTCACACACACACACACACACACACACGTATACATCTAGTACGTATGCGTATATGTATATATATCTCTACATAGTTATGTAAATACACATGGTCTTACAGTCCTTTCTGTTTCTATCTATGTATCTATGTGTATATATACACAAAAATCTATGTAGATATATAAATGTGAGTATTCAAGGGGTCCAGGTTTTTGTGGGAAAAAAAAAAGATGTAGGGAAAGGCTGAGAAGTCTGATCATACTTTGATCTCTAGCAAAGTGGAGACTGCAGAGGTACTTCAGGGGCCCAGTCACCCTAACTGCCTCACAAAGCTACCTGGCCCCCTCTCAACCACAACCAATAGGAAATGGAGTGACTGACCTATCATTGATCTGTTTATTTATCACCTATATATGTATCATTTACCTACTTATTTATCATCTATCTATCAGTATTTATCAATCATCTATCATCTATCTATTAACTACCTATCATCTATCAATCATATTCCTGACAATTACCTATCATCTGTTAATCATCTATTTATCAATTGTATCTATCAATCATCTAATATCATCTACCTCTATGAGCTCACTAGTTTTTTTTTGAGTATTTTTCTTTTAGAGAGAGAGAGAGAATTGACATGCCAGGGCCTCAGCCACTGAAATTGAACTCCAGATGCTTGCACCACCTAATGGGCATGTGCAAACTTGCTCTTACCTCACCTATCTGCGTCTGGCTTATGTGGGATCTGGAGTGTTGAATATGGGTCCTTAGGCTTCGCAGCAAGTGCCTTGACCACTAAACCACCTCTCCACCCCAGGCTCTTCAGTTTTATTAGAAGAAACTTACTCACGGGCTTTTGAAGTCCAAGAAACCCCAGCAGATGCAAGATAATCACTGGGGGCTGATGATGGTTTGAGGCTGAAGGTTGAGCAGCTAGAAAGTCAAAACCCTTGTCAGAAGAAGACCAAAGTCCCCTTAGTGGGTGGGATAAGGTCCCACACTGGAAAGGAAATGTCCTCTAGAATCACCCTTACAAGCACTTCAAATAACATTTGGCCAAATGTCTGGGCACCTTGAAGTCCAATCAAGTTACCTCTTGGAATTAACTGTCATGAGCATGTGTGTGTGTGTGTGTGTGTGTGTGTGTGCATGCATGTACACACATTGGTGTGTATCTTACAGAGGAGATCTCAGGCCATGAGGCAGAGTTTATTGTGAGCTGGCCCTGCCCCGCGTCTCTGTATTTACAAATAATTCACACCGAGTAGCACCACAGCCCATGCTGTTAATTGCTCTTCTGTTGGTCTCTTTAAAGTCAGCTCAATCTCAAGGAGCCCCAGTTCCTCCCTGTCACACGGGAGCCTTTAGCAGATGACTGGCGGCTCTTCTCACTCTGCAGGCAACACAGATGCCCTTAACTCTTACAAGCTCCTGGTCTTGGTGCTTGTGGGGCCACGTGGTGGGCAGTGCCTGGCTGCTACAGTTGGGTCGTGGGAAGAAGTCTTTCCACGGAGCGGCAGAGTCAGGATGAAAGAGAGCAAGGTATTTAGATGTGGCCAAGCCATCCCAGTTCTTCTTCCTCGGGCTTCTCGGACGTTTGGGGAGAGGCATTGGGCTAGTCAGAGAGTTGGTTATTTCCTTTCCAGCCATCCTTTTATCTTAATTTCGGTTAGACCTTTTATTCCAACTAGGAAGAAAATTATATGCCTTATTGTTAATAGTCAGAAAACACAGAAAGACACCAAGAAGTTCGCCAAGCTGCCCATCTCTAAGATCGCTCTGTTACTTTTTCCCTGGTTCCTGGTAGCCTCTCCCTATGTCAATATTTTCTTGTTTTCTGCTAGCCTTTTCTCTCTGTCTCTCTATATTTTTTTGCTTTATTGGGATGTTTAAGTGTTTCTCCTTTATTAACATATTAAGTATTTCTTCTGCTGACCAAGACTTGTGAAACTAAATGTTGTAATGCACAGTTTATAAAATTCATTTGTCCACCGCTCTCTTTTTTAGTGAAAACAGTCTGCCTGAGGCTTTTGTTTGTGTTTCTGTAACAAATGACTGAGTGACTCGGGGTGATTTGCCATCTCGTGTATACTGAGGTGATGTGTGTGGCTGAGTTCTTAGGGGCAGAATCCCAGGTCAGCAGGAAGGAAGGTTGGCAGCACCTCATGCTGCTGCACCTGGGCGCACCGTGCGGCCTCACTGCAGCAGCTGGCTTTGCTGCTGCACGCTGCGGGCTTGAGCAGGAATGGAGCTCGACAGCCTGAGAGTTTAATCCTTCCCCAAGAGTCGGGGCTCAGAGTCAGGTAAAAGTACGCCATACCGCACTGAAGCGTTCACTGCATGCACTCAGTTAATGCTATTTCTTCTCCTTACTTGCATTTTTCTTTTTCCGATCTGTGGGAACCAAGTGTATATTGGTTTCCTCATTATTGTGCATTTGCCTCAGCTATCCAGCCTGGGGGAGGGGGTTGACCACTCTGTTTTTATTGTTATTTTAACATCTTGATTTGATACAATAACCCAATTTTGTCCTTTGCTAAGCCTTGCCCATATTTTTGGGAGGGGGAGTAATTTTCTATGAAGCAGTGCCCTTGCTGCAAGAGGACAGACGTTCGCCTGGATCTTCATGGGATAATTAGGTTCTAAAATTAGAAAGCAAGCACCGCATGTTAACATGCATCTAAATAAAACCCCGGTGGGAGAATTAATCTCTCTTGGCAGCTCAGGGGAACTGTGATGCATTCCCGATGCACTGAGCACGGCCCGTGGCTTGGGTGTGCAGGACAAGCAGAGATGCACCTGGAGCAGTCAGTACCCGTCTTTGGCTAGAATACCTGATGTCAGAGGAAGCAGGAGTGCGCGCGGTGAGCCTTCCTTCTGCGTATGCCCTCCGAAGCCACAGCTTACCCGCTCTATACCTGCAGCACCCAGCAAGTATCAAGTCCCACGGAGTGTTCTGAACTCCAAGGCATGGCAGTGGCTCAGTGTATAAGTCACTTTCTAGTTGCTGGGACAAAGTTCTGGACCAGCCATAGCTTATGGAAGGAAAGGGTTTATGCTGGCTTCTAGTTTCAGAGGGTAACATCCATCTTGGCAGAAAAAGCAAGGAGAGGCAAGAAGCAGGCATCACATCAGCCAGGAAGAGTGTGAGAGAGAGAGAGAAAGAGGGAGAGAGAGACGAGGGGAGGAGATGAGAGGAGAGAGAGAAAAGCAACAGGTGGGGCTGGACTGGAACTCCTTAAGGCTCACCCAGTGACACACTTCCTCCAGCAAGGCTCAACTGCCTACAGGTTCCACAGCCTTCCCAGATAGGTGGTGACTATTCAAGTGCATCACACTATGGGCACATTTTACGTTCAAGCCATCACGGCCAGACAGTCAGATGCTTGAGCAGCATCTCCCTGAGCATTTCCTCAGTCCATCTGTTCATCTGGAGTTTTCCTTTTACAGTCTTGCGGTTCACACCCAGGGCCTCAAGCATGCTAGGCAAAATGCTTTGCCACTGAGTTGCTCCTCCAGCTCCAGCCTGCAAATACGAATTAAACAGTGCTAAAGGTCGTGAGGTACTGCTGAGCATGTAATCCGGGGGGGGGGGGTGCAAAAAGGAACCTGTCTGCAGTCAGGATGAGCACTCCTGTGTAAAGGCAAGTGCCACTGATGTCATGGTTGTGTGAATTGGGCTAGTGCACACCATCCTTTGGTGGTGTGAACCATAGTCCTGACCCCCCACATCCCCTTGGTCTAGGCAGGGGTGAAGACAAATTCCTCCACCCTTGAACCAGACAGGACGCTCACCTGGAGTCTGATGACTAAGTAGGTGTCATAGGTGTCAGCTGGTTCTGAGGAAGGGCTGGTGCTAGGAGGAGCATTCTGGCACAGAGGTGCAGATGTGTTTTGCCACATAACATTGGTGAGTTTGATGAGGCAGGAATCCCTTTCTGAGGAACGATCTTGGTGTGCAGACAGAAGTGGACTTTGTAGATGCCCCAGGTTCCAGGCAGGGCTCACTACAGATTTTTTGTCTCTAAGCTCAGAGAACTAGGAATGGTTGATGGCATTAAACACACCAGCTGGGGTTGTGAAAGGCCATCTTGGCCACAGTTTGTGAGTGACTTGGAAGGTGACAATAAAGTCCTGGATGGGATGGGAGACTCCAGGGCAAGAAAAGTGTGGGGCAACAGGGTGGGCTGAGACGCTTAGGGGCCAGCTGACAGGTGGTGGTGTGGGTGCAGGGACCGGGCTCGGGGAGATGTCAGGGTGAAGCCCCAGTGGGGGATGGGCCTCCTCAGACTTATCCACACCTTTCCCCTCTGCACTGAAGGAAGGAATGGTATGAAGATCACATGCCCCCTCCCACAGTGTCCGACTCCTTACCCTGGTTTCTAGTGCGTGGTAAGGGTTAGGGTCTCATCTCCAGGTCTCAGCGCTACTACTGATGTGCGAACCCTAACCGCCCTGGCGCCGTGCCTTCTGCTGTGACTCAGTGGATTTTTGTTCCTTCATTTCTCCACCTCCTTTGAGCTTTGAAGCTTTGTGTACCATGCTGCTTTGTGTGCACACTTGGTGCTGGAGCGTGTCTGATGGTTAACTGCAGAAGAAGTAGGTCAGGCACCTGCCCTGAGAGAGGAGGTCTTGAGCTCTGGCCAACACCCTGTCCTTTGCGGTGGCTTCCCTTGTTGGTGAGGACTTCTCATCTGGCTTCTCCATGGAAGACATGTGTGGAATGACAGACTTGATCAGTGGGTGACTCGGGGCCTGTGCCTGGGGGGGCCAGTTATGCCCTCCAACTTCCTTCCTGTCCAGTTCAGCCTGGGTCTGTGTGGCCCTGTGATGGGGCAGCCCTTTCCGCCGCTGGGGGCCCCATGGGTGCCATGCTGGTGAAGCAGAGGAATTCTCCTCTAGTTAAGAAGAAATCCAAACTCTAGGGAAAATATCTTATTTGTCTGGAGGTGGTCTGCCTCTTACAAATCACATAGCCTCGGTGCTTAAGGGGAAACTGAGAATACCAGGTGATGTGACCACAACAAAATTCCGCTCAGAGAAGACCTCAGAGCTATTCTTTGAGACCTCCAGAAGTTCCCTAGATTGCAAGAAAGTGGCTTTATTTGATTGGCCCATGACCAGGTGCAGGTTGGGAGAAGGGAGCTAGAAGACTTGACTTTCAGGGTCTGAGATTCCCTTTGCTCTGATTCCTCAAACAAGGCTGTGTTGATCTTGGCTATGTGTGAGCCTGTCCTTCCACACAGACCTGCCTTTCCACATGGGTCTGTCCTTCCACACAGACCTGTCTTTCCACATGGGCCTGTCCTTCCTCCCACAAGGGTATGTCCTTCCTTACACACAGCTGTCCTTTGGCACACCAACATCCATCACTGTCACTTTGGAACTACTTAAGGAGGACACATTTGGATTAATGAAGTAATGGGTTGAGTTGTTGTGATTGAATGTGGGGGTGAAAGAGAGACAAGCTTGCCCATGGGACACCTGTCTCACCTGTAGGAGGACTGGGGCACATTGGTAACTGCTTTCCCAAAGGACATGCCAGGACCTCATGTTGATACAGGGAAGATGCCTGCATAGACAGTGGAGCCCACAGGGCAGAGGGTGCAGCTCGTGGGCTTCAGCTCCATCCTGCTCAGTGGTGCTGGCTGATAAGAATGGTAAAGAGAAAAATGATCCTCCCCCAAGTTTATGTGCTGTGTAATTGCTTATTTACTTGAGTTAATTTCTGAATTTTCCCTTTATGACTTCACATCGTGCATATACATATATAATATATGTTCTAAAAAGGCTGATGAGAGAGGCTTTATAGCAAGCATATTGAAGAGCAAATAGCAAGCAGCCCATGTATGAAACTGTTATTATAGCAAAGGGCAGAGCAGAACACTCATCTAACGCTTGACTGTTCAGGAGACTCCAGCTGCTATGGAGAAGTGGCATTTCTTGCTCTGTTAGTACTTTGCTGTACTGGGGATTGAACCTAGAGCCTCGTGCACACTGTACTACTGAGCTATATCTCCAGCAGAATTGTGTGTGTATGTGAGTGTGTGCATATTTATATGTGTGAGTGCAGTTGCACCAGGGCCATGGCATTCCCAGGCTGACCTGGCATTCACTATGTAGTCTCAGGGTGGCCTGGAACTCACGGCAATCCTCCAACCGCTGCCTCTGGCGTGCTAGGATTAAAGGTGCGCCACTGCGCCGACCCGCACTCAGCTTTTTTACATGGGTTCTGCAGGTAAGCTCCGGCCCTCGTGTGGACGAGACTTTGCCCTCTGAGCCATCTCGTCACACCTTGAAAGGGTTTTGTGAACAGGCATTTGAACAGGACATTTATCCAATGGGCTTATATTTCCAAGTAAATTGTTTTAGCAAAGGGTTAACTATGTGAGTCCTTATGCTTTCTTTCTTCACACACTGTGTCTCTTATGTTGTACATTGAAGGGTGAATAACACACTGGATATTTTATTTCCACTTGTGCGCAAGAAACTCCGTCCCTCAGTCTGGTGAAGCATCACTTTGCCAGGGTCACGGGCAGAGACGCCCGCCCTGGCTCAGCTTCAGGTGTCAGGACGAGAGACTTCACGTAACGCTTTGCTGTGCAGGGCTCGGGCACCCATCGTTATATGTGGTGTAGGCTGAGAGTGCCACCAGTGATCTGGGCGTGTGCCTTCCGTCCAGGATTCAGCTCCCCCGCACGGGCGCATGTTGGTTGGTGTGTGTTAAAAAGAGAACCCTCGCCATGTGCTTAAATACCTTTCTGCTTGATTGTTTTTTTTTTTTTCTCCACAGAAGGTCAAAAGGTCAATCTGGCACATCTGTTGGAGTAGGATGAATAATTTATAGGTGTGCACATATTTTCTTTTTATGGGTCTAAGAATAGATGTGGTGTGACCTGGGAAGGATTTCTCTTTGCAAACATGAAACATGGGGATCACTGGAAGTGGCCATTCGCTGTGGCCATATTTCCCAAGACAGAGGCATTAGGAATTTGTATTTCTTCTGCAATACACACAGAAAAAAGAAACAAAAACAAAAACAAAACAAAATTACTTCACAGCCAGCTGAACCATCATTTAAAAAAAATCAGTGGAAATTCCAGACAGGTCTGTCTGTGCCTTGATTTTTCTCTAAAATGAACACAGCACACATGCTCCCTGCATCTGCAGACACAGGATTTACATGGGGGTGGCAGATGTAAATCCTCAGTGACTAGAGAGGACATACAGAGAGCTGCCCTGTGTCTTCTCTGCTGTGTGTGTGTGGTTGGTTGGAGAGGGAATGAATCTTTAAAAGCTAAGTAAAGGACCACTTTCTTCTTAAAGTAGGAAACTAGTTTAAAACATGTCATCCCATTCAACTCAAATAAAACAACGAGGTACAATGCCAGCATATCAGACTGGCACAACGAAGATGTGGCAGGCTTGTACCGGGGCTTAGAAACAGTGTAGGCATCATGGGTGTGAGCGTGAATGGGCAACCACTATGGAGGGTGGGGTGTTGCAGCTTCTTGGACTGCTGGTCTCTGTCCTGGAGGAAATGCTAGTCAGGAGCAGCACAGGGGCCCCGGATGTGGGGTGTCTGAACGGCAGAACAATAAAATAACAAGGGCCATCGTTTCCGTGAGGCGCAGGAAGAGCCATGCAGGAGTCACTGAGCTTGTTGCTTCTGCAGTGATACCCAGGAGGCATGCTGATGCCAGGGTGTGGCAGGGGCTTAAACTCCAGCTGTAGTGACCTAAGGATCTCTTCCCTCCCTCCCTCATTCGTCCTCTTAATAGATAGAAGCCTGCTTGTTTTACTGCATTGTTTCTTTCAATAGAAAGAAGACACATCTTGGGCTGGAGAGATGGCTTAATGGTTAAGCGCTTGCCTGTGAAGCCTAGGGACCCCGGTTTGAGGCTCTGTTCCCCAGGTCCCACGTTAGCCAGTTGCACAAGGGGGCGCACGCGTCTGGAGTTCGTTTGCAGAGGCTGGAAGCCCTGGCACGCCCATTCACTCTCTCCCTCTATCTGTCTTTCTCTCTGTGTCTGTCGTTCTCAAATAAATTAAAATAAAAAAAAGAAAGAAGACACATCTTAAGCAATTATGTCAAGGTATATTAATATGCCTCTTGTGATTCTGACCCTTGGATGTGTGTGTTTATTTTCTGTGTGTGTCAGTTTTAATTGTTCAGAAGAAAAAAGCCCACTTAGACTGAATTCCTCAAGTGATCACATTAGGAACTAGAGTGAATCCCCTCGCTGGAGCCTTTAGAAAACTAGAAGCTATTGCCCACCAGGGTGCTCCTCCAATTTCTGTGCATTAGTATGAAATAATGAAGGAAGACTTTAAAAGTTAAAATTAAAAGTTCATGTCATACCTTACAGACTAACCATAGAAACCTTATGGTAGGAAGTCTGGCTATTTTTTCATAACAAAAATTAATGGATAATCTGCTGGCAAGTATGAACTAGCACATATGTAAAAGTATTCGCTTTGTCATTTTCATTACTGTAAAATCCTGAAAATGACAAGCATCTGCATGAACAGTGGCTACTTGGGTGATAGTGATGGTGTAGGCAAGACAACGCGAGGTGTCTGTAGAGAGAATGACGCTCTTCTGTGCTGCTGCCCAGGGGTCTTCTGGGACCAGTGTTGCATTAGTCATACCCTTCCACTTTCTACCTGTTGATTTTCTGTTATTATTTATCTAATTTACCTATTAAATGAATCTATCTCCTGTCTATCAATCATCTATCATTGTCTATATACAAGACTCTCATATAACTCCTCCCACTTTCTTAACTCTGGTTATTTTGCCTCCTTGTACTAACTCTTGGTCGCCCAACACTTTGAGCCTTCCCTGTCCTCCCCACCTCTCTCTGTGTAAGTTTTCTTTAGTCTTCAAAGAACCCAGCTGTGGTTACTTGAGTGGCTCTCTCTGTTATTTTTGTATTCTTCTTCTCTCCCTTCTGCCATAATGTTTATTTTTTCCCTGCTGTCTTCAGGGTGAGTATTAGGTTATTTTCATCTTTTCTTCTATCTGTTGTAGTCACCTGCAGTTATAACCTTCCCATTCAGGTTTGCATAAGAAACAATGGTCCTCACAGGCTCATGTGTTGAACACTTAGTTCCAGAAGGGTATGCAATTTTGGGGTGGTCTGTGTACTTTGGGAGGTGTGCTGTAGTGAGAGGAAGTACGTCACAGGGGACATGTTTTGCCAGTTATACTTAGTCCCCAGTCCCTTCATCACTCAGTGCTTCCTGTCCATGTGAGGTGAAGAAACTTGTCTACCACACACTCCTGTAGCAATTGTGCACCCACTGCCCAAGAGCATGGGCTCCGTGACCAGACTGAGCCCTCTGAAACTGTGAGCTAAAAAAATCCCTTCCTCCTTTGTTTATGTCAGGGATTTGATCACAACCATGTAAAAATAACTATTACACTCTCTTTGAAGGACTTCTTCAGCTCTCTTTCAAAAATTTGAGCTTGCTGTTTCTTCATTTTCATTCCTCTCAAATTATTTTCTCATTTCCCTGCAATTTATTCCTTAACTTATTACTTATTTTGGAGCATGTTGTTTAATTTTAATTCATCTGTGAATTCCATAAATCTATTTCTGTTACTGACTTCTGAGTTTATTCCATTTTGGTCCGAAATCATACTTTTTATGATTTTAATCTCTTTAAACTTCGGGTTGTGTGGACAACATTCCACGGACAGTTGAGAAGAATGTGTGGTCCTCTGGTCCTGGGTGAACTGTTCTGAGAGTTCTCTAATATAAGACAGGATGCAGTTTGTAAAAAGATATGAAATTCTCACTTTTCTTCTTGATCTCCTGCCTGCTTGTTTCATTCGTAGCTGGAAGTGGGCTGTTAATGTCTACAACTGTTATTTTTGAGTGTTTAATTCTCTTTTAACTTCACCATTTTTTTAAAAATTTCTGAACTTGAGGCTTTGTGTGTGTGTGTGTATCTGAGGATATATATGTATATATATATTTGAGAAAAAAATATATATACATGTGCACTGGCATATATGTATGTCTCTAAATGGTCTCCTTTATGTCTAGTAGCATTGATTTAAAGTAATTTTTTGATACACTCTGGGTTTTGCTTGGCTTATATTTCTCTGTCACTTCCTACCTGAATAACATGTGTCTTTTATAGACAGACAGCTAGATCTGGTTTTTTATTCAGACTTTTTCTCTTATTGGATTTGCTAATCCATTCACACTTAATATTATGGTCATAATTAGATTTGGTTTTGCCATTTTGCATTTTGTTTTTCAGGCTCTTTTTTCAAGGCTCTCTATTTTCCATTACTGATTTCTTTTGTAGAGTTTGTTTGTTTTTTTACTGTGAAATCCTATTTTTTAATGATTTTTTTTGAGTTATTTTCTTAGTGGCTGCCCTAGACATGATATCATACACCTTCACTATCAGAATAATACTCAGAGTCATACTAACTGCATGCCAGACACTGAAATGTCACTTCTATAGAATAACACCACTTCCTCTTTTGTGCTATAATTGTATATGTATTGTATCTCCATGTTATAAATGCTATAATGCATCATCTCAATTAATCATCACTTCATGTGAATTATATCCTCCTAGGAAGCTGAGAAAATAAGGAAGAATCAGTGTGTATCTGCAGAATTTGCTACATCAACCTTAAGTACTATTTATGGTTCTCTTCCTTTGTTCTTATAGATTCTTGATATCTGGTGTCATTTCCTTACCCCACACAGTTTTTCTCATATGCTTTCCCTCCATTATATTATTGCCATTTTGCAATCCTCTGTATTGCAGACCAGTAATATCTGTGATAGTTTAAATTAGGTGTCGTCCCCCTCCCCCTGTAAACTCGTGTTCTGAATGCTCGGTTCCCAGCTGATGGCATTTTGGTAGGTAGAGACTTGATGGAGGCAGTGTGTTGCTGGGGAAGAGCTTATGGGTGTTGTAGCCAGCTCCTCTTTGCTAGAACTTGGCTCAATCTCTTGTTGCTGTTTCTGTGATGTCTGGGTATCATGGAGCTTCCTCTTGAGACTGTAAGGCAAAATAAATCATATTCTCCCATGAGCTGCTTTTGGTCTGGTGCTTTTTGTCAGCAACAGGAAGGCAGCTGCAACAATACGTGTGTGGGGGGTCATTCATGGATTTGTCTCTTAAATTATTTGAGTACAGGAAATATGTACTCATGCCATTTTATAGTCGCAGCATTACCTCATAGGAGCTCTAGGTTTTGTGTGTTTGTATATTTTCATCGTCATTCAGTGACACTTGCTTTTAGCCTTAAACACTTTGTTGGCTTTTCTTTCTGGGAATCTTTGAGGAATGTTTTGTTTTAATTATCTAGTAATGTCTTTAATTTGCAAGTAGAAAGAGAATGGGAGTGGACACACTAGGGCATATTGTCATTGCAGATGAACTCTAGAGACATGCGCCACTTTGTACATCTGGTTTTATGTGGGTACTGGGGAATGGAACCTGGGCCATTAGACTTTGCAAGCCAGCACCTTTAACTGCTGAGCCATCTCTCCAACCCCTGGGAATATCTTTAATTTACAATCATTTGTCAGTGTTTGGCTGGATATGATTCTTGGTTGGCAGTTTCTTCCTTTGAATATGGTGCTCCACGGCCTTCTGACTCTGTTGTTTGTCAAGAGAAGTCATCTGTTGCTCATACTAGGCTGTCCTTCCAAGTGACTAGTTCTTTCTCTTTTGTTAATTTCAAGATTGTCTCTTTGTGGCTGTGTTTCAGTGTGTTGGCTTCGATGTTTCTGGGTGTGTGTCTCCTACTGGGAGGTTGTTCAACTTCTTGAACATGTAGATTAGGGAGGAGTATTTTTAGATAAAAATGTGAGGGGTGGAGTTTCCGCCATTATTTTGGATGATATTTTTCTGTTCCTTTTCACTCCTCTCATTCTGGGATTCCCACTATGCATATGGTGATGCACCACAGCTTTCTTAGCCTCTATTTTCTTCATTCTTTTTCTTCATGTTTCTCTCTCTACTCTTCACGGTGAATAAATTCTAACTATGTTCAAGCTCAGTGATTCTTCTGCCAGTGTAGAGCTACTGATTGGTTTCTTTTAGCAAATTTTCTGCTTTCATTCAGTCATGTGAACCATAATTTTCTACTCCAGAATTTGCATTTGATTCCTTTAAGTATTTTCTATCTCCTTATTGAAATCCTCTTTTTGATTGGACATTATCATCATACCTTCTACTTCCTCTTTACGAATGAATACATTCTCAATATTTTGAACATATCTTTAATGGGCGTCTCGAAGTCTTTGCTTGCAAAGTCTGATAACTAGGTCAGTCAGCCCTTTCAGAAGATGTTTTTGTTCTCTGTTTTATTTTTCTTGTGTTGCTGACACTTCCTTGTGTTTTTACACATCATGTAAACTTTTTTTTTCCCCCAAAATTGTGCCTTCTTGGAGAATATATATTTAACAGCACTGGATGTGGCTTTTCCTTCCCTTAGGCTTGTCACGGTTTGTTTGTTTGTATGTTTTTTTTTTTTGTTTTTTTTTTTTTTGAGGTAGGGTCTTACTCTAGCTCAGGCTGACCTGGCATTCACTCTGTAGTGTCAGGGTGGCCTTGAACTCATGGTGATCCTCCTACCTCTGCCTCCCGAGTGCTGGGATTAAAGGTGTGTACCAGCATGCCGTGTGTGTTTTTGACATGCCCTCTGTCTTAGGTTCATCCTCCCCATGCCTCCCTGTTTTATGATTCATTCTCTTCTCCCCATCTGCAGTATGAAGGCTTTGGTATTGCTTCTCCAGTAATGCAGCTGTGGGGCCATGCACAGTCACACAGGTGACAGTGGGCCAGGGTGTCTCTCTTGACTTCTTCACTCTGTCTCTCTGTCTTCTCCCCTAATCTCTCCCGGAAGCTGTACACCTTGTTCGACATCATACCAACCTTCCAGCCCACACAGTTGCCAGATGATGTCTCTAGTTTGTGTGTGTGTGTGTGTGTGTGTGTGTGTGTGTGTGTGTGTGTGTTGTACCATACACTCACCTGTGGCAGGGTTCACTCTCCTGTGGTGGCTGGAGCAGAACGTTAAGGGTACCACTCCATCACTCTTCCATATGGTCTTGCAAGACTCTTGACAATTCTTGGGTCTCTGCTCCCCTGTGTGACTGGGCTTACAGGTGTCCAGCTGTTCACGTGGGGTCTGCAGGTTGGAGCTGTGGCAGTCCCAGTCACCCTCGGGTCCTCCTGCTTACACTGGAGGCACACCTAACCGCTGAGCACCTCTTCAGCCTGACAGCT
Organism: Jaculus jaculus; assembly: GCF_020740685.1. Taxonomy (NCBI): domain Eukaryota; kingdom Metazoa; phylum Chordata; class Mammalia; order Rodentia; family Dipodidae; genus Jaculus; species Jaculus jaculus. The sequence continues at coordinate 137,861,971 of NC_059109.1, forward strand.
CTGTTCTTGACCGCGTTCAGGAGTACACAGGACACTGTGGTCTGATGCTGCTAGATATGAACCCCTGAGCAAGAATTTTGAGGCCAGTCCTTAAGATTTGGCCAGAAAGGCTTTTCGTAGCAGTCTCTTTGATTCTGCCTCGTAACTAGCCGGTCCATCATTTTACCTTGCTGCTGCCATGGAGCTACTGGCCTAGTTGACCTGTCTTCACATTCTCTGGGTATTAAGACCATCTCACCAGGCTTTCACTGAGACTTTGCTTCTCACAGTACCATTTACATTGGGTATTTCTTATCATTCCTGTGTTTCTTCTTTTCTATCTGCTAAGACGTGTTGTCCACCTTTCTTTACACACTGTAGAAACTGCTGTCACTTCCAAGTTTCTGCCTAGTCATTGCACGAGCAGGGTGGTCGTGGGGGGTTCTTCAGGCCTCTCATCCCGCTGCAGTCAAGGGTGCGCTGAATGCCGCCCTCTCCCTCTCCCTCTCTTGATCTGACTTCGGGCCAGTGCTGGTGACCTGCACACACCGCGTGTCCTCGGGGAGGACAGGATTCTCTTGGAGAACCCGAAGTGAATTGTCTTGTGCCCAGTGACCAAGCTGCTCAAAAGGAAAATGCAGGGAACTCCCCCATAGCTGTTGATTTTGTCCCTGGCGATTATGAAGAAGGGAAAGGAGGCAGTCTCGCAGTGGCTCTGGAAAGGGCTGCGCTGCTCCTGCCGCCCGTCCTTGCTTCCCTCGGCCTGATGAGCAAGAAGAGAGAGCGGCGAGTTGCGCTGCTGTATGATGGCAAATAACCAAGCTAGGATCCTCATTTCCCTAACATCTGTTTCAGGATTTTATTTTATTATTATTATTGTTATTATTATTATTATTAATATTATCATTATTTTTGGTTTTTTGAGGTAGGGTCTCACTCTAGCCCAGGATAATCTGGAATTCACTATGGAGTCTCAGGGTGGCCTTGAACTCACAGCAATCCTCTTACCTCTACCTCCTGAGTGCTGGGATTAAAGGCATGCGGCACCGCACCCGGCTTTTTTTTTTTTAGGATTTTAATTTTTTAATATTTATTAATTTATTTAAGAGTGAAGAGGAATAGGCAGACAGGCCATGAACGTGCCAGAGTCTATGGCTGCTGAAAACAAATTCCCAAAACATGAGCCACTTGTTTATTTGGACTTACATGGGTACTGGGGAATAAGACCTGGGACAGCAGGTTTTGCAAGCAAGCACCTTTAACCAGTGGGCAATCTCACCAGCCCAAAATGTGTCTATTTATTATTATTTGTAATCAGAAAGAGAGGGTTTGGAAAGATGGAGGATGGGTGCACCAGGGACTTTTGCCCCTGCAAACGGGCTCCAGATGCATGCACTACTTTGTACATCTGGCTTTCTGTGGGTACTGGGGAGATGAAAGTGGACCTTCAGAGTCTGTAAGCAAATGCCTTTTACTACTGAGCAATCTCTCCGGGTTTAGGATTTTTAAGTGGACAGTGTATGGTCACAGTCTTCAGACTCCCCTGTTATTTTAGAAAGAAGAGGAAAGTGGGCTTGGGGCTGTAGAACATTCCCAGGTGCTGGGATGTCTCTGACGTCAAGTCGGCCAAGAGGGAGAACGAGTGTTTTCCAGCTGACTTGGTCCAGCTTCTCCAGCTGTGATGTTAGGAGTGGATTCCACAGCCATTTGCTGCATGAGAAGAAGACCAAGCAGCTGTTTCTGTTGTGTATCTCCTGTGACTGCTGCCAGGGCCCCATTTTAAGACTTGGCTCTTTGGCCTCCTATGTGTGGCTGCAGAAGATTGCACCAGAAAAAGTGTTTGGACACATCCTCGTGAACACATTTAGAAACTGGCGTGCTTGGGCTTCCGCAGGGTCGCCTGAGAAGTGAGTGCATGTTCCCTCCCACATGCCTGTGGCCTTGGAGCCTCAGGTGTCAGGCTGGCCATGTAGTGACAGACCTGCCTCTCAGTGGGAGCTTGGAAGTCCAATCAGATGGAAATTTGGTCGATAGGCCCATCTGGCTCTAGCAGGTAGATGGTGGCTTCTCTCATCCACCAGGGGACCACTAGTCACAATGCATACAGTCCTTCTTGAATTTTCATGGAGGTATGTTGTGCTCAGGATTGCAGAGAGAACATTCAGAGACATGAACTGGTACTTAAGGGATGCTCTGTGCCCATCTATAAATGATTAACTCATTCATTCATTCATTCTCCCTGCCCAGGTTTGTGCAGCATTGACTGAGTTCCAAGCACTACTGCAAAACAGGAGATTGCGGTGCTAACTAAGAGACCCCCCCCCCCGCCCCCCGCAGGTGTTGCAGCGCAGAGGGCGGTGGACAGTGAACAAGGGGCTTGCTCAGAATATGGTGAAGTGTTTGGCAGCAGAACTGGGCCTGGCTGGCAGGGGGATTGCCGGGAGTTTCCATGTGGAGGCAGCCTTCAGCTTCCCAGGGGAACAGCAGAGTCTAGGTGGGGAGGTGACAGAAGAGACAGAGGTCACTCAGGAGGGTCAACGGTTGTCCTCTTGTGCTGCTGGCAGAGTAGGTGAGCCCAACAGAGGACTCCAGTGCTGTTAGACATATTGGCCCTAACAAGGAGGAGAGATGGAAGGATGCTATGAAGGGTGATGCCAGGCCTGGATTTGTATTTCTGAGAGAGCCCACGCTTGGGGAAGGGGCTGCATGGACAAGGACCATCTCTGTCGTCTCCCAGGAAAGAGTTCGGATTCCTACACTTTGAGAATGTGTGTGTGTGTGCGCACACACTCGCCTGCATTTGGGTGTGTTTGGGTGGAGAACTGGACTGCTGTGATAAACAACCACACGCTGGGTAACTTAATGTGACAGACGTTTATTCTACAGTTCTGGAGACCTAAATTCAGGGTGTCCACAGGGTCTCCTCCCCCGTAGAATGTCTGTACTTTCTGGGGAACGGCGCCCATCTAGCTCCGGCCTTGGTACTGTCTGCTTACTTTGCACCCGGCTCAGCTGGCTTTGTCTTATTTTGTAATCAAGTGAAAGTATATCTTTCAAGTAGTCTAAATTTAAGCTTCATTTCTAAAACTGCAGGCATGGCGTCAGCAGCCTTCCAAGGGACACCTACTTTAGTAAAATTTACTTAACGGTTCCCCTGGCGTGGGCCATTTTCAGGGCTTTAAAACATTTGATGTGCTTATGGATGTTGTGAGAACGCCTTCATGTATGAGTTGTCTTACACAGTTATAATAGATCCCCTTTCCTAAGCACAGCTTCTACGATATAAGTTAAGTGTTCTGTGTCTCTCAAAAAATATTGCAGGGTACACTATGTATATGTTTGAGGTTGTTGATAAGAATGAAAAAATAAAGTTTAAAAAGACAAGAAAAAAATGATACAGATTGGTTGAAGGGCTGTGCCTGCCTATGACATTATATGCCACACACCAAAGCTGTTGCATTTCACTGCACCCCACAAGGCCTGGGGAGTAGGACAGAGAGCCAACTGGGATGGGGGAAGACCCTAATGGTATTTGTGCTTTTCTATCTGACGTGAACTGGAAGGATAGCTGCCCCTTCTTGATCCATCCCTGTCCACGTGCTCCTGAGTCTGCCCTCTTCCCCACTGACAACCAGGTTTCTGGTCTACTCAGGAATGTTTAGTTGGATACAGTGTTCCAGGGGCTCTTGGAAGATGTGGGGTACAAGACCTTAGGGTATCAGTTTATGTCAGCTAATTGTGGATACAGACACAGAGAGAAAATGAGAGAGCTAAAGACAGATTTAGACAGGAGAGAAATATGAAGGCTGAGGAAGGAGAAAGAAGAGAGATTGGTTGACTGACTGAGCTGGCTCTTACCTGTGCACAGAGAAGGCCGAGTGCCAGAGCTCTAGAAAGGGGCAGATGTGAAGGGCAGGCTGGTGGCCCAGCTCACTCTGAATCTGAAAGTCCCTCCCCATCATTCCCTTTTCACTTGAGCTAGTCTCCGTGGGATTGATGTCCTCACCTTGGGGCCTCTCAGTGACTTGTTACTGACACATGTGGTCATGGTGCCGTCACCCTTAGATGACCCTTCAGTGGTCTTCTGTGGTCAGCATGGGGATCTTCACTAGGAGGGTGAACATTGAGATACTAGGCGCAGTGCCACTGTCCTTCCTGAGCAGCTTCCTCTACCTCTTGGAGTCTCATTTTCTTCCTAGATCATAGAAAATGCCCATCTATAGACCAGTCCAGGGGGAGACTGTGACTTTTGGAGCCAACAAAGTCTTGGCACACACGGCCACCAGAAGACCCATAGCTTGGAGGACCAGAAGCCCCGCAGGACTCCAGGGCTGGCTTGGCCATGACCCTGGGTCCAGTGGTGACTCGTACAGAACCCCAGACTCCTGTCTCCTTGGGCCAGCTGAGTGTTCCGGCCTGGCTCTCTCCTGAGTCTGGCAGGTCACTCAAAGTTGTCATTAGCAAAGGCCAGACCAGTAGCCTCTGGAATTTGAGGCTTCCAGAAAGTAACTTCCTGTAGCAGTTACCTTCTTGTTTCTGGGACAAAACCTCCGGCCAGAAGCAGTTTATAGAAGGGCTTATTAGGGCTTGCGTTTTTCAAGGGGAGGGTTTCATCCTGGTGGGGAAAGCACGGCATCAGGAAACCGCCAGACGTTGCCTCTCCACAGCGGCAGGGAGGAAGTAGAGAGGGTGACTCACTGTGGCAAGTGGGGTTGGGCCGTAACACCCCAAGACCTGCCCCTGGCGACACAAGGCTCCTCCTCCCAACGGCTCCTGCAGCTGGGGATTGAGTGTGAAGCTCAGCACAAACACATGAGACTGAGGGCCAGTTCACACTTACACCATCACAGAGCCTAGCGAGCAGCTCTCTGAAAGCATTTAGCATTGAGGTGCAGATCCATTCTTAGGGGGCCTGGCTCCCCTGCTGCCCCTCGTCAGTTTGTGGTCCCCAAGCATGTTTCTTTGCTTATCTTACCTGACCCTGGGGAGGGACATCCACTGTACAGGTGAGCATTGTGCTGTGGGGAGTACTGACTACCCCCACTACCCATGGGAGAAACCGGATTCAGCCTGCGTGCAGGCCGGCTTGGGCCCACTCCTGGGTGGCAGCAGAGCTGGGCTGCTTTGTTTCTGGCCCTGGACTGGGCTCCCTGGGGTTTATGGATGTGAAGTTGAGCCTGTGGTGAGACGCCCAGGATGGCTCCTGCACACACTCCCTTCCCACCTGCTTTCTCTCCAGTATCTCATTTGAGGGGTGCTTCTACCCCCGGGGACCTGGGCTATGTGTTAGGCACCTTGCCCGTTGTAACTGGGGACCGGATGCTCGCGGCACCCCGTGGATAGAGTCAGACACACCGCTGAAGACCCATGATGCAGAGCATGGCCCTCCTCCAAGAAGTGTGGCGGGTCTGAGGGTGGAGAGTCTTCCCGTAGGCCCACCTGGTCCTGTTCCTCAGTCAGCCATCCCAGGACCTGGAGTGAGTGTTGGGTGTCAGGGAGTCTCAGTCACTAACCTTCCATCTCCTGCGACCCCTTCCTAAGCTTGGAAGAAGCTGTTAGAATGGTCCTCAGGCTGAGGGTCAGAACTCACTGCCCAGGGTGGTCCCACCAGATGGGCTCAGGGCAGCTTTCTTGGTCCCAGACGTAACAGGGGACTCAGGAGTTCAGTCCAGGTGTGGGGTCGTGATATCACCTCCAAGTCCCACCCTGCTATTCCTGGAACCTACCCAAACCCAAGAGCGTTTGCTGGAGGAGAGGATCTGGACATTTGGCCCGCAGAGCCATGAACGGTCCAGGGCACAGAGAGGAGCCACTGTGAGCAGGACGGAAGCCGGGAGGGCCGGGCCCTCAGGATCCTGAGCTGCTCCTGTGGCCCCGGGCTGCCCTCTTCACCCCAGCCCCCCCCCCCCCCCACCCCATGCACTCCTATATTTAAGAATGTTTACAGATAATAATGGGCTTCAGCCCCCTGAGGCAGACAGAAGCTTCCTGACAATTGCAGCGTTGCACCCGTGCCGGACTGCAGGGTTTTCACGGAGCTCATCTGAATGAACGAGGGAGTGAGCCGTGGGCTCCTTGCCAACCCCTGTTTCCCAGGGCGCCAGTGGAGCGCCCAGGAGCCGCTGGGCAGACCGAGTTGCTGGGGAAGATGGAGACTTCGGTCCAGAGCCAGGCCTCAACCACAAGGCAAGTTGACTCCTCAGGATGGAGTCTGTTCAGGTGAGACGGCCGACAGGCAGAGGCTGGACAAAATCCTACCTGCAGCAGCTCTGAGGAGCGACTTTTTCTCTTGAATCCAACTATTATGTCCCGTTGAGAGGATGCTGCTCCTGTCTCTGCTCAAGAGTCCAGGTGGGGGCTGGAGAGATGGATTGGCTTAGTGGTTAAACACTTGCCTGTGAAGCTTAAGGACCCTGGTTCGAGGCTCGATTCCCCAGGATCCACGTTAGCCACATACACAAGGGGGCACATGTGTCTGGAGTTCATTTGCAGTGGCTGGAGGCCCTGATGCGCCCACTCTCCTCTTTCTCTCTCTGCCTCTTTCTCTCTCTCTCTCTCAAATAAATAAATAAAAATGAACAAAAAAATTAATAAAAAGAGTCCAGATGGGTGAGACTAGGATGGGCCCCAAGCTTGTGTCTCAGAGCCGAGAAAGGAACAAGTTGGTTTTAGTTGCTATGTGAAGGTCATTATAACCTATTACTTCTGGGCTAAAAACAAAGACTCCACCTGGTTGCCTGTTTCATCTCTGGATGGTGGGATGATTTCCAGGAAACTATCTTGTCACCATGTGCCTTGAGCTCGCCTGGTCCTGATCTGCAGCCATGTTTGGTAAAAACTTGGGGTGCATAAGAGCTTTCTCAGTGAGTTTTCAGCTGTTATAAGGCTGGGGATAGACACCATCCTTATCAGGAGACAATGTCCCCTGGCAGCCTCCTCAGGCTTGTATGTGTGTGAGGTTTCGGCGGGGCAGTGCTGTGTATAGTTTGCCTTTGTATTATGTCAAAGCATTTGTGGATTTTGGATTGTGAAAAATGGTTTGGAAGTGAGGTTTGGTGTCTGCAGTTAGAGCCAAAAAAGAGAAACTGAGTCTGGAAGTTGTAAGTGATATTAAGTTCATGGTTTCCAAAGCTCCATTGTGTTTCAGGTTGTAAGGATGTTTTGATCCGGTGGAAACTGGTTATTGTGTGTTCCAAGGACTCCAGGAGGAAAGGGGGGCTTCTTTATAATACAACTTCACCCCCAGAAGGTTTGCTTTCTTCTTAGGGGACAGGAAAGAAGGTCCACTTACAAACCTGGCTTGTGACGTGGCTTGTGAATTATTCTTTGAGGATGAGTTATGGGATGGTTAAAAAAAAAGTACACAGTGGTTTGCAAAATACAAAACTGCAGAGTAGCAGACCATTTATAAGAAGCCATGATTGAGGTTCATTCAGAAAAAAAACAAACAAACAAACAAAAAAAAACCTTCAAAACTGCATTGTCGGACGAGAGGATCTGGAGAGAGCAGTCTGGGGCCAGCATTCAGTTGTCACCTAGGCAGGGTGCTCAGCAGTAGCCTGCCTCCCTGTAAGATTATAGGTGGGTGCCCTGCAGTACCAGTGAGCTGGAAGAGCAGAGGGAGCACGCATGAGCTGCACCCATGAGGAACTTGGCAGTTCGCAGTTCTCTGTGTGCAGGAACGATGGATTCTCTTTCTTTCTGAATTTTATTTTAATCTTAACGCTTTGGTGGCCGAGGCCTCAAGTCCTGAGTCGGTGTTATTCTATACCATCAGCCTCTGACTTACAGGGCCTAAGCACGCTGTTGTTACATAATGCAGCTGCTTTGTGGGGTAACCGTTCACATTGCATGTACTCAGAACGTTCTATTTTTAAACTCTGAAATATCACTGTCAGGAGCAGCCTGCCTTCCCTGGAGTCACTCTGTGCACCTGTGGCATTGGTACCACTGGGGGCATGAAGGCGCTGGCCTGTGGACAAAAGCTTGCTCTTCCTGTTGAGCCCTCCCCTCCCCTGCCAGGGCCTCTGGAGGGCCTGGGGGCACTTTCTCTGGTCTAGAGGTTGAAGCCCTGGAACCCTGGAGCCTTGATGTTGAGCCTGGCGTTATTTTTAGCTCCCTTTCTTCACGCATCTTGACATCGTTTGGCATGTCACAGCTGAGTCTTATCCGTGTGCAGCGGTTGCTGTGCTCTGTGTCTCTGTCTTGTGGCACCGAAGCGGTCCTTGCCTGAGCACGCGTCACTTACCATTGTGGGGAGGGGAGAGTTATGATATCAGTTATCTTTCAAAATGTATAGGAGGGCCGGAGAGATGGCTTAGTGGGTAAGGCATTGGCCTGCGAAGCCAAAGGACCCAAGTTCAGTTCCCTAGGACCCATGTAAGCCGGATGCACAAGGGGCACATATTTCTGGAGTTCATTTGCAGTGGCTGGAGGTCCTGGCTTGCCCATTCTCTATCTGTCTCTCTTCTGTCCATCTCTCCCTGCTTACAAATAAGTAAATAAAATAAAATAATAAAAGAATACATAGTAAAGCCTTCCTTTTCTGTATTTTTACTGTTCATTTTCCTGGTCATACTCCCTGGTGGGCAGGGGCTGTCCATGCTGCTCACGGACCAGGGACAGGGAGCCATGGTCCTAGGTTCAGGGCACTGGCATCTGGCATGGCTCACCTGTGGGGGTCTGAGTCTTTGGGTCTGGGGATTTCAGCCTCCAACATTCCAAAGGCCAGTGTGACGCTCGCGCAGAGAGAATACCCAGTGTCTCAAACCCAAATCACTCTGTTTAGGGGACAGAGAGCCAGTTTCAGAAATAGATGGTGGATCAGGAGACTGGTTGGTTGTGCCTCAAACTTATTGGAAAAGAAATGAGAGTTTAAATAAAAAGCAACCGGAGAGGACGGGGATGAGATGACCGAGGGAAGGACTCCTGACACCGTTAGATGTGATCATATTATCTCGGGAGGGTGAGTGAGGCTTGGTTGTTCAGGGCTCAAGGGTCAGGACCCAGACACCTGGTTTTGAGGTGTTCCGTGGTCGACAGAGGGTGTGACTAAGTCGACAGTGAGGAAATGCCTGCAGCTTGGCGTCACCGGTTGCCAGGGCTGTGGGTGTCCCCAGTTCTTGCAGTGAAGCTGTGAACATGAAATAGACTTCAGGGGCTACTGGTGTGGCCCAGTGGTGAAACTAACTCTTGCCAGCAGCACATGGGAAGCCCAGGTGCCAGCCCAGCACCACAGGACAACGAAGGGCAACAGCGTTAGGACGGCCGTCTTACCAGTGGGCAAAGGAGAGGGAGGGTCAGCGCAGCAGGCCTTTGGGGCCGAACCGTGCCCGGCCTGCCTGAGCGGCTGTGGACGCACGGGGTGCGGTGGGCTCAGGGCTTCTCCCACCACTCCCTGGCCCCAGTTCTTTCCTCGTTTGTCCTCGCTTTTTCCTTCCTTCCTGTTCCCCTGCCTCCCACCGTGTGTGTCTCCTTGTCTGCTGCCACCTGTCAGCCTCCGCACAGCGCCTCAGAAGAATTCTGTCTGGGGACATCCCTGGATCTGCTGAGGGAGGAGTCAGATCACGAGCAAAGTACTGTTTCTCCGGGGCCTGCGGGGTGTGGGCTGGCTTGTTGGTGAATTTTGGGGGGCGGGAATAGCTACGCCCTGGACTTGCACGTGACTCAGGGCTGCTTTGCAGGCAAGTGCCTTAACCGCTAAGCCATCCCTCCGGCCCGAGAAGATTACTTCTGATGAGCTCCAAGGACTCAGCTTTGCGAAGCACACTGCCCAGCCCTGCCCAGGATGAACCCATCTTGTAGGGTGAACAGCCCCAGTGTCTTGGGTGCTTGCCAACCACTGGGCTTGTATTCTATAGGGAGTTAGACAGTGACCAGTGACCCTCATCCAGAATGTTAGCTGTAAGCACTGTGGGCAATAACCAGGGAAAGCAGGAGAGGAGACTGCCCGGTGGTGGTGGGTAGCAGGTAACTGAGTATTAAATACAGTGCCAGGGTAGGCGTCAGCCAGGAGGTGAGAAGTAAGTGGGCCTTAAAGGCCGTGAGGAAGTGAGCCACATGGCTATCTGGACAAGGAGCCTGTGTGGTGCGGAAGTTGTCTGAGACGTGAGGCAACCCGGGGTAGTTGGAGTTTCATGAAGTCCCTGAGGCATGAGCAGGAGACAGCCTTGGAGGCCATGGCGTGTGGGCCACGCTGGCATGCTGGGCTTTAGTCTAAATGAAGTGGGGATAGTCTGGAGGTTTGAACTTTGGAAGTCATGGTCCATGCAGTGATTTAAAGGAACCCCCAGGTGCCCAGATGAAGAGGGTTGGCCAGGCTAGAGGCCACTGCTGCAAACCAGGCAGAAGATAATAATACGGTCACAGTGAGGGCAGTGGACAGGGGTACAGCCAGAAGGGAAGTGACAGGGCTGAATAGATGGCGAAGGAAGAGTAGCCACAGGTCCCCTGTGGCTCTCGGCTTTGTTCCCAGCTTGCTTCCTGGCTGGGAAGGAAGGGAGACTGCGGTGGAAGAGGTTGGAGGAGGTGACTGTTCGGTTTGTCTGTGACGCTGAGAGCCTTGATAGCTCTTCAGGTGGAGATGACTGACTGGCAGAGCGGGGCACAGTCTGAAGTTGGGGAAATGGTCGGGGTTGAAGCACTCCCCGCAGGAGACCCAGTTGCGTATAAACTGAGCATGAGGCGGGCATCTGAACCCGGACTTTCACCTGCATCCACTTTGCTGAGTGTGTGTTTTTTTAAAAGCCTAAATAAATTCATTTTAAAAGTTACAACCATAACTCTAAGTGGAAATCCAATATTACACATGTCTGAAGAAAAGTGGCCACTAAATGAAACTCCGAATATGAAACCATGTAGCGTTGGGGCGATAACTCTAAAGTCAGTAAGTCCTTGGCTTGGCTTGCAGACATAAGGATCTGAGTTCAGTCCCTAGTAGAAATGTAAACTGTAGCAAATACTTGTGATCCCAGCCCTGGGGAGGTGGAGGCAGGAGGATCCTGGAGCTTGCTGGTCAGCAGGTCTAGCCTGATTGGTGAGCTGCAAGCCAATGAGAGACCCTGTCTCAAAGGAGGTGGACAGTGTTCCTGAGGACGACACTTGAGGTCGTCTCCCAGCCTCCACACAGTTGCACACACGTGCGCCCCAAATCCCCTACATGTTCACAGTAGACAAAGTCTCCCACCAAGGTTTCTAGGCCAGTGAACTCTGAATTTGTGGAAGTGCACCAGTAGATGTCCGGGATGTCACAGGCAGCAGTGTCAAACCAAGATGTCCCCCGCCCCCTTCCATTGATGTTCTTGGAAGATTCGAGGGACTTCAAGAGATGCGAATAGGCGTTGCCTTGCTCTGGGTTCACAAACTCCCTGTGTCTGTTTATGGCCCTGGTCTCAGAGCCTGGCCCTGGAGGAGACGCTACGTGGGCCACTGCTAGTGGAGAACACGTAAAACAGGGAACCTTGGTGCCCACCTTGGCTCTCTGTCGTGCATCTGGTAGGTGTTTGGTTCACTTCAGGATGTGCCCTCATGTCCTGTGGACCCTGGTGCATTAGTTATGTTTCTTGTTGCCGTGAGAAGTTTGGTGAGGGGCGTGCAGCGTGGTGGGCCAGGGTGGATGGTGGTGTTGGGGGGTAGTCTGTAGCTGAGGCTCCTCATATCTGAGGGGCCCCCAGGCAGCAGAGATTTCGGATTAGACTCTCAAGGCCCATTCCTACCTTCCCCCCACTACTGAGCAACTAACTCACTTCCTCCATCTAGGACCCACTACCTGAAGGTTCTGTAACCTTCCAAAACTGTGCCGTTAGCTGGGGACCCAATATCAAAGTACAGGCTGGAGGGGGAGGGGAAGATTTTACGTCCAACCCATCGTAATAGACCAGCTGAAATTTGCAAGGACCATGGCTGGTTATTCCTGAAGAGATTTGAATGTCAGCGGCCTGGGAAAGGGAGGGTGGTGTTTGCCCCGGGTGGCTCTGACCCAGCCGGGAAGGACAATGACGGACAGCCTTGCTTTCGCTCTGATCATTCATTTTTAAAGGAAGGTGCCTGCTTCTTGGGCGGTCTTCCTTTGTGGATGTCTTTCCTCGTGTTTTCTTCAGCTTCCCTGTGGGCTGCAGGCAGCCCTCAGCCCCCGGGCACGTGGCTAACCCCTGCCTCCTGCAGCCCGAAGCAGCTCTGAGCTGTGTGCGCCCAGTGGGCGTAACTGGGCAGGGGGGGTGTTAGCGGCGGTCTGTGTCTTGTTCTGAGGAAACCTTACAGAATCTTCTCTTTGGGGTGCTCAGGGGTGTGGGCTTGTAGCTGGGCACTCGGTACCTGGAGACAGGGAGTCACTGCATGGTGGCTGAGCTGTAGCAGAACCCGGCACCGCAGCACTGGAAGTGGTTTGGGATCTCAGATCCCTCCCGCTGTAACTTTGTGGCCTCTCTTGCAGGGACCCCCAAGCCTCTCGCGCTGCTTCTGAGCTGCAGCCGCTGAGGGTAGGGTCTGCCGACGCTTGTCGGGGCCGCGTCCCCGCGGTGTGCAGGATCATGGGCGATTCCCACAACGTGCCAGGTGGAAGGATGGAGAACGGACAAACCTGTCTTTGAAGGCCACTTGCTTGACTCCGAGTCACCGGACCTGGTCTGGCCCCTTGGTCCAGCTTCTACCAATTTGCTTATGTTGTCCCTTGGCCAGAAACGCCCCTGTGCCCTCCTTGTCCTGCCCGTGCAGTCGCCCTGTTCCGTGCCCTCGCGGCGCTCTTCCCCAGCCCCAGGGGGCCCCGGGCTCCACCACCACTAGCACCGTCACCCAGCTGGGCACCTGGGCACCTGGGCAGCTTCCTGCCAGGCCCCTGGCCCCTTTCCTGACCTGGCTGTGACCTGCGTTTTGCTCAACAGCCAGGAGAGGCTTATCAGACTGCATCTTGTCCTGCTCCTGCCCTGTGTAAACCCCGGGCTAAGTCACAGCCTCTGAGTCTAGTCTCAGCCCACTCCTGGGGAGCAGAGGCCACAGAGCCCAGACAGCTGGAGCCGGCACGCAGGACCCCCAGGCCATTCGGGCTCAAGCCCTGGTCCCACTGCATATTGGCTCTGTGACTTTGCTCCCTACTTACCTGCCATGTTACATGGAACTCACAAAAGACCCTATCACAGCTTGTCCTGAAATTAGAGTCAAGTCACATGAGTGCCCTCCCCGCTTGGCATGTGGCTGTGGCATCGACCCTGGCCACTGCTGTGGCATTTCTCCCTGTGCCTTGGGGTGCGCTGGCTGCTCCGGGTCTCGTCCCCTTGTTCCTCAGGGCCCGTCCCTCCTGCTGTTCCCTCTCTTAGAACGCTTGTCACTTGGCCAGCCCATTGTTCTTTGGGCCTTAGGTTAAATGTCACCTCCTGAGAGCAGGCCTTCATAGCATCTCTAAAGAGGCTGCCCCACCCCAGAATTCGCTATCAAAATATTCATGGCTTTGTTTCCATGGCTTTGTTTCTCAGCACAAGAGCAAGAGCAGCCACCCTGCCCCGCTGCCTGCCCGTGTTGCCAGTGCTAAGAGCAAAAGCCCTTGGACATGATGGGGCAGCTAAAGGAGGGAGGGATGAATGCACAGGTACTGGACCGTAGTAGGAGAAGCTGTCACTCAGGAGGCTCTGGTACCTGTGGGTACATGCGTGCTTTTCTTCTGGACCCAATCTGCTACCTGATAATTAAAAAAAAACAGATGTGAAGCGAAATATTGTCACACTTCACCCCAGCAAAACAGGATGTGGACTGGTAGTCCAAACAGATGCTGACCTTGTTGCCACTAGCAACAAGCACCTCCAAAATGTGCATTGACCAGAGGCAGCCCTTTACCGTCATTTTAGGTGTGACTCGGATTGGGCTCTGAGTCCATGGAGTCCCCTCGACAGGTGGCCTTTGCAGCCTCCTTCAGTCTTCTGGAGAAAGGGTTATCGTATCCCTGGTGTATCTTTGATATCTAACATTGGCTCTTTTCCCTCCTCCAGATGGAGCACAGGGGGGCGCAGAGCCTTGCCATGATGGAGTATGTCACATTGACTTGTGCCCATTGTATTATTTTGTGGCTGTATAACATTTATGCATATTGATGCTGATTTTTCTATTAGAGTCAAGATGTAAACTTCCTTTAATAGACATGCTCATTTAGGTGCCAAAAGTAAGTTGCCTTGAAATATAAATTGTGCAGCTACACATACACACGCACACACACACACACACACACACACACACACACACACACACACGATAAAATTCATGACTGATGCAACTAGGATCCTTCTTTTTTTATTTGTAAGGAGAGAGAGTGAGAAAGAGTGTGAGAGAGATAGAGATGAAATATGGGTGCACCAAGGCCCCCAGACTCTGCAAACAAACTCCAGCCATATGCACTACTTTACACATCTGGTTTTATGTGGGTACTGGGGAATCAAACCCAGGCCTTCAGGCTTTGCAAGTAAGTGCCTTAACCACTGAGCTATTTCTCCAGCTAGGATTCTGTTTTTGAGTGTATATGTATATGTGGCATGTGTGTAGGCATGTATGTATGTGTCTGTATATACATGTGTGGTGTGTGGAAGCCAGAGGTTGGCATCAAATGTACTCCTCAATAGGCTCTCTCACTGACCTGGAGTTCACTGACTAAGCAAGCAAGCCCTAGGGGTCTTTGGATCCGCATTGCCCCAGAGCTGGGGTTGCAGGCATGTGCCTCCACACCTGGCTTTTACACTGTGCTGAGGGTCTGAACTCAAGTCCTCGTAATTGAGAGGCATGAACTTTACCAACTCAGCCATGTCCCTAGCAGAGGGCGCTAACTGAAGGCAGGAGAAGGGAGTAACATAGGTGAGTAGAGCCATGCAACTGCCCCCTCCCCATTATTGGAGAGTCAGCATTCAGGGAGTGCTCCCTTACCCCTAACACCTACTTTATGGGGAAACCACAAGAAGACTATATAGCAAAGCCCATTTGATCTAACTGGTTGGATTCTTAGAATGTTGAAAATAATCATGTTTATCTTTTTTAAAAATATTAATTTTTTTACTAATTTATTTGCAAGGAGGGGGGTAGAGACAGAGAGAGAATGGATGCACCAGGGCCTCCAGCCGCTGCAGTGAACAAACTCCAGCAGTATGCATCACCTTGTGCATCGGATTTTACACCCAGATTGCTAGGAAGCGCGACATGGCATGCAGCTTGAATCCAAAGTACCAGTCTTTGCACAGAATCCTACATTTTGCATATTTAAGTCATGGAATCATGTTTGCTTTCCTGTTATTTGTTTCTCTCTGGTCATTCCTTGATTCTTTTTTTAACCCTCGTTTACCTTATAAAAAACGGTATCATGTGTAGCCCACATTTCCTCCTTTTTTCGAAGTGTGCTGGGGTCAGGAGTCAGTGATGAATAGATAATGATGAAAGTCTTCCCTAAAACTGTGAGGCCTGGGCAGCCTCACCAATGCATGGGGCATTTTCACCTGATGAGGACCGAGAGGCAGACAGCGCTGTGGGAAGCAAGCTCTGTCTTCCAGGGAGGCTGGGGATGGGTGACATCACAGTTGTTCCAAGTACTAATTTCTATTATTTGTTGGCGCTCATACCTCAGGCCTCTATTTAAGATACAACACTGAGTTCTCTGAGACTCATATTTGCATCCTGTGTGGGCTGAGGTGCTGGGCTCCATTCTTGCTATATATACCCACAGCCTCTCCTGGGTATTTTTAAACGCGTGTCTTAGGAGCCAGCTTCCTTGTTGTGCAAAGGCTCATCATGGTGCCGGAGAGCGGCCGGTGTTCAGTCCCTGGCTGGCAGAGTTACCTAGGAAGGTGGGCCCTTACCCAGTGGGACAGGACTGGGTCCTGAGTGATTGACGTCCTGGTGCAGGATGTTGGGGGCTGGGCAGCACCACCTGCCACCTGCTGCTGCAGCCCCCTTGGGAAACATTTCCTCTTGTCCTCACCCCTACGTGGCCCCACCCCCTGCCGTCCTGCCCAAGTGCATCTCACTTCCATCGTTCCCATCACCTCTGGCAGCCCAGCCGGCCGAAGACAGGGCCTCTGTTAAGCCTTATATGCGGGTCTTCCCTCACCGAGTTTCCCTATGATTAGAAATTTCATAAGGTTGCCCAGGGGTTGTAAAATAAACAACAACAAATTAAACTTTTAATACGACGAACAACGCAAAACTCCCCATCAGGTCGGTCCCGCCCCGCCGGGTGCACGGCTTGTCACCTGGTGAACTCTACCCAGTAAACTCTGTCCTCACGCCCGCTGTGTCCTGCTTCCGCGGGCACCGATCCCATAGCTTCCTCAGGGAGCGGAGGAGCTGCCCGTCTCAGAGCTGAGGCTTGGAGCGGACCTTTCTAGTGCCCCTTGGCCTGGGCTTGCTCTGCAGGGCACTTGCTCGCTGCTGCCAACGGTGGTTCTGCTCAGTCTGGGTGCTTTCTCACCTACTGGGTGTCGGTGCTGAGGGGCTGAGCTGCCTGCCTGCTCAGGCCTGCCGCCGTCTTCCGCAGGGCTGCCCATGGTGCCAGCGGTGCGGGCAGTGCTGTGAAGACCACGTGTCGCCGAGCGGCCCGCAGACAGGAGCCGGAGCAGACCACGGCTCCTGCCCGCGCGAGCCCTCCTCCTCAGCACCCACCACCTCAGGTCTGCTCTTAGCGTTACCTCTGGGCTCCACAGGAAGAGGGCTGCCTACAGCTTGCTGTCCCCAGACTTCACCTCCTCTTCCCAGAAGGGTTCCCAAAGCTCATACTCGGAGGGGCCATTAGCTATTTCTGGGTCCCTTCATGCCACCCCAGCACAGCAGCTGTTGTCCCCCAGAGATGGCCGGCATTGTCCAGCAAGGCATACGGAGCTTGTTGCAAAGGGGCATTGCGTCCCTGGTGGGCATGGCCTGCATGCCAGGACATGGTCAGGGTGGGAGTTGGATGATTCTAGAAAATCCGAGAGAAGCAGCAGCCAGCTTCCATCAGAAACTGTCTCCCCAGGAGGAACCTCTGGGGCCTTTGCTCAGGAGGTGGAAGGCACGGCTGAGGCTGGGCTGTCACAGTCAGTCGGTAAGCGGGGCGGGCGGGCGGGCGGGCGGGCGTCCTGCAGAGGCCTTGTGTCTACTCCAGTGGTCCACGCGGACCTTGTCGTTCCGCACTGTTGCCGTGTTCTCTCTGCTTCTGCGGACTCGTGGGTGAGGGCTGCGGGCTGCCTGAGAAGTGAGTCCGCTTGCTTTCTTGTTCTGAAGCCTAGTGACTTTGCTTACAGGAGCTGTTGTCACCCAGTCACCTTTGTTTTTATGTAGGTGAATTTCTCCAGGCTTCTCTTCTTTGATGGGGCCTGGGTTTCATGTCATAGTTAGAAAGGACTTCCCAACTTCAAGAGTATTTTAAACAGGTCTTGTTTTACTCTTTTTATGCTTTGCTCAATCTGGAATTTATTTTGATATAAAATGTGAGGGGAAGATTTAACATTTATTTTATGGGACTGGGATCAGACTCAGGGCTCAGTAGGAGATCATTGAACCACATAGTTGCACCCCAGCCCCTAGTTTTTTATTTTATTTTTTTAGGCAAGCCCAACAGACTGGCCTTTTTATTTCGTTAATGCAGCAGAGTGACAGTTGCGGGGTAGGGGGCAGAACTGGCACTCCAGGGCCTCCAGCCACTGTAATCAAACCCCAGGCACGTGTGCCACCTTGCACACGTGCATCACCTTGTGCATCTGGCTTACGTTGGATCTGAAGAGTCGAGCCTGGGTCCTTGGGCTTCATAGGCTTCGCCTCAACAGCTAAGCCATCTGTCCAGCCCCCAGCCCCTAGTTTTATAACAGCGTCTTATACTACAGTATAGGCCTTCCTTGCAATCACTACACAGCCCAGGCCGGCATTGCACTCATGTTTCTCCTGCCCCAGGCTCCCCGCAACTTCATTGCAAATTTACAGCAATTGTCTTAACCCATGTATTGGCTTCCTTTTTTAAAAAATGTTTTTCTGTTGTATCACAAAATACCTGACAAAGCAACTTGCGGAGGAAGCGTTTATTGTGGCTTCTAGTTCTGAGCAATGCAGTTCATCCCGTGGGCAGGCATGCTGGCAGCAGCAGCAGGTGAGAGGGCTGGTCACATTGTATCCACCGTCAGGAAGCAGAGGTCCAGCTCAGTTTCTGCAGTGCATTCAGTCCAGGACGCCAGCCCATTGGATAGTGCTGCTGACAGGGTGGGTCTTCCCACCTCAATTAATCTAGTCTAGAAATTCCTTCACAGTCATTCCCAGAGGGCTGTTTCCATGGTGACTCCAGATCCTGTCATGTTGACCACATAACTAGCACAGCTCATTTGTTGAATACTGTTATGTTCTCAGGTTTTCAGCTGCTCCTTATAAAGACATTAATGCCCATGTGGCGCTCACTGCGTCCTCATTTTGTTTCTGAAGCTATGTTCTTGGAGCAGTGACATGTTTCACTATGTATTATTATCCCTGGGCTGGAGAGATAGTGTAGTTGTTCCCTGGTTCAAATCCCAGGACCCACATAAGCCAGATGCCCAAGGTGGCACATGCAACTAGAGTTCATTTGCAGTGGCTACAGGTCCTGGTGTGCCCATCCTTTCTCTCTCTCTCTCTCTGCCTCTTTCTTATTCTCTCTCACTCAAATAAAATGTTTTAGGTATTATTTTTATATGTCTTCATAACCAAAAAGTGAGTTACTTTTATCTCTTTTCCTGATTCTTGTATTCTTCATGTAAAGTTTAGCTTATTTACTGTATTCCTTTAAATGTCTGATATCTTCAATGAGATTTTTAGTCATGGGAATTACTGACTGCTAATGCTGGAAGCATGCTTCCAGAGCCTTCTGTCTAGCTCATTTTCCGCAAAACAGTGATCTTGTCGAAGCGTCTCTGCTTTGAGTAGTCACAGGCCAGGGGCTCCCCGCGGCCCTCACCTCACTCCGACCCCTCCCCAGTCAGCCCTCCTAGAGCCTAACCTTTGCATCCGCGGGCCAGGAAGTTAGGAAGCACCCGCCCTCGCGTGGCTGTGACTTCATCTAGGCCCTTTGGGACCAGCGCAGCCCTTTCCTCCCTGTTGCCTCTGGGGAAGGGGGAGAGATGGATCCAGGCTATGTCCTCACTTCTTTTCCTGTTCACACTCTGAGATAGATCATAATGCAGCCACTGCTATTTCTTGGTTTCAATGACCATAGTTGGAAATTCATCTTTTTTTCCCCACACATGTGTAGAGCTTGTATGTGGGGTTTTGTGTGTTATCTGCACGTGTGCAGATGCACGCCCAATGCGCGTGTGTTCAGAGGCCAGAGTAGCACGGTGGGTGTTCTCTCTGCCCGTCTGCCGGTTGTCTCGAGACAGGCTCTCTTCCTGAACCCAGAGCGCGGGCAGGCACCAGGCTCCAGCCCTCATTCTCTGCTCTCCCTGATCCTGCTCATGGGCTTGGATTACAGATGCTCATGGCTACGCTCAGCTTTACACACAGGTTCAGGGCAGTTGGGCTTGGTAGTCTCCAGCCTGAGAGACCCTCATGCGTAAGCAACAAGGGAACTTAACCACTGACCAATCTCTCCAATCCAGGAAGTTCATTTTTTAAAACTTATGCATAATTTGTAACATCATGCATTGGTGCCACCTTTTCCCTCCTCCCTGCCCCCATCCTGCAGGCGGCCCTCCTCAGTGGAGTTAATGGTACTCCCCTATGCGCTGTGGGAGCAGCAGTCAGTTATTGGGGGGAGGCAGTGACTCTGCATGACATCCCAACCGGTGGCTCTTACAATCCCCCCCCCCCACAAATTTCCCTGAGCCTTGATGGGTGTGTTTTAAGTGATCTACTTCAGTGATGAGCTCTTACGAGCCTCTGGATCTCTGCTTTGGTTATATGTTGAGTATCCTCAGCGTCAGTCTCCTTCAACCTGGTGCTGATTCATCAGGCTTAGCATGGAAGCAGCACTCTGTCTCACTTCCCCACGGACTCTGTGGTTTCGCCTGGGCCTTGACCGAGATGCGAGGGCCGGTTTATCTCCTTGGGACTCACTACATTCTGATAAAAGAAAAACAGATTCTCAAACAGAGAGTGAAGTCAGCATAGGTTAAATTGGATAAATATTATTAATTTAGGGAGAGTTTGATAGACGTAGCCCCTCTTTTAGCCAAAGAGGGAGCTTGGCACTGGAGAGCGTAATCTTTGTTTCCGTGGGATTCTGACCTGGTTCGCAGTTCTAGACATGGGTTCCTTTCCACTGAGTGGATCTCTTAGCCAATCAGGAAGTCACTGGTGACCCACACCAAGGGTGTGTGCTACCATTGCACTGGTGTGTGCTTCTCGACTGGCTGATTGCTCACACCATTGTTGGCCTCTTTCCCTCAGTACCTCCTGTAGTGCTTTTCAGCACTAGATGGGCTAACTGTCTGGGGACTGACTCTTCTGGATTCCAGCCAGGTCTCTCTGTGTTCTATGTCGACTGCATATGGCATCTTCAGCTGTGGGGTCTTATATTTTGCCTCAGGGGGATACACAAGCCTGTCTTGTTTTGGGGACCTTATGGGTTTCTCTGATCAGCAGCTCAATGTGGATGGCACCTATTTCTAATACTGCGAGTTACAGGTCAAACCAACATTTAAGGTTAGGCTTCCTCCCACCTTCTCCAGGGCTCCTCTTTTGGGCACTCTGCATACGCTCCTGTTGAGGGTTATATCTTTCAGTTTGCCTTGAAGGAGAAAGGTTTCTATGGTACTAGTTCATTTTGTTTAGTTTTGTGCTTATTTCCCTTCCCCCTTCTCCTCCCTTCCCCCCAAACCATTCCATTCCTATTGGTGTGGTCTCAAGTTGCCTATTTGATATGCCAGCAACTCAAGCTAACCCAGGTTAGGAAATGAGTGAGAACATGCGGCGTTTGTCTTTTGGTGATTGGGTGTGCTTGCTGAGTATGATCTGTTCTAAGTCCTTCATTTTATTTTTCCTGCAAATTTCTTGTATTGTTTTTTTTCTTACTGCTGAGAAGAATTCCATTGTGTGTATATGTACCACAACTTCATTATCCACTCACCCAATGATGGGCACCTGGGTTGATTCAGCTATTATAAATTGAGCAGCTGTAAACATGGTTGAGCAAATATTTCTGAACTGAGGCATGGAGCATTTAGGGTAAATGCCCAGTAAGGGAATAACTGGGTCTGGTGGTACTTCTGTATTTATCTTCATATTGATTTCCATAGTGGTTGCAAAAGTTTGCATTCCCACCAACAGTTAATGGGAGTTCCTCTTTCCCCACACCCTTGCCAACATTTTTTGTCATTTGATTTTTTAATGATTGCCATCCTTACTGGAGTAAGGTAGAATCTCATAGTTTTAATTTGCATTTCCCTGATGGTTAGAGATGTTGAACACTTTCTTTCTTTTTTTTTTTTTTTTTTTTTTTTGGTTTTTCGAGGTAGGGTCTCACTCTAGCCCAGGCTGACCTGGAATTCACTATGGAGTCTCAGGGTGGCCTCGAACTCATGGCACTCCTCCTACCTCTGCCTCCTGAGTGCTGGGATTAAAGACGTGTGCCACCACGCACGCCCAGCATGAACATTTTCTTAAGTGTGTGTTGATAGCCATTTGTATTTCTTCTTCTGAGAACTCCCTTTTCAGTTCTCTTCCCCAATTTTGAATGGATTGTTAGTTTTTTTTATTGTTTAGTCTTTTGAGTTCTTTGTTGATTCTAAATATTAGGCCTCTGTCAGTGGTATAGCTGGAGAATTTTTTTCCCCATTTTGTGGGTAATTTATTGGCTCTGCTTATGGTATGTTTGTCTGTGCAAAAGCTTTTTAGCTTCATGAAATCCCATTTTTTTGAGAGATTAATTTCCTGGGCTACTGGGGTATTATTCAGGAAATCCTTCCCCCCTCCTTTATCTTGGAGATTCCTCCTATTTTCTCCTTCTAGTATTTGAGGAGTTTCAGGTCTTATATTGAGGTCTTAATCCACTTGGAGTTGATTTTTGTGTATGGTGAGATGAGCGGGGCTAGTTTCATTTTTCTACATTCCAGTTGTCCAACACCACTTGCTGATGATGCAGCCTTTTCTCTGGTCTGGTATTGGCACCGTTGTCAAAGATCAAGTAACTGTAGCCACAGGCTTGGGTCTTCAGTTCTGTTCTATTGTTCTATGTTTCTGTTTTTGTGTCAGTACCGTATGGCTTTGTAACAGAGCTTTCGATCAGGTATGGTGAAACCTCCAGAGGTGTTTCCTTTCCTGAGTATATTTGGATATCTGAGGCCTGCTGCCATTCCATATGAACTTTTTATGAGGTAGGGTCTCACTCTAGCCCAGGATGACCTAGAATTCACTCTGTGGTCTCAGGCTGATCTTGACCTCTGCCTCCTGAGTACTGGGATTAAAGGCATGCACCACCTGACCATTCCATATGAATTTTGAGATTTTTTTTTTCTATCACTGTAAGGAATGATGCTGTATTTTTATTGGTATTGCATTAAATATGTATATTGCTTTTGGTGGAATTTCCATTTTCACAATATTAATGCTACCTATCAAGGAGCATGGGAGGTTTTTCCATCTTCTCAAGTCTTCCTCTAGTTCTTTCTTGAGTGTTTTTATGTTTTCATTGTATAAGTCTTTCATATCCTTGGATAGTGCTCTTCCAAGGTACTTTTTGTGTGTGTGTGTGGCTATTGCAAGTGGGACAGCCTCGCTGATTTTCTCCTCTGTATATTTATCCTTTGTATATAGAAAGGCTACTGATTTTTGTGTGTTGATTTTGTATCCTGCCACTTTGCTGAAGGAATTAATCACCTCTAGATGTTTAGAGATGGGGATTTTTGGGTCACTTATGTATAGGATCATGTCATCTGCAAATAGGGTTAATTTGACTTCTTTCCAATTTGAATCCCTTGTATTTCTTTCATCTGTCTTATTGCTTGGGCTAGGACTTCTAGTACTATATTGAAGAGCAGTGGTGAGAGTGGGTACTTGTCTTGTTCCTGATCTCAGTGGGAACTCCTTGAGTCTTTCCCTGTTAAGTATTACTTGGGCTTTGGATGCTTTATATATAGCTTTTATTATGTTGAGATATAAGCTATCCATGCCTATTCTTTCCAGTGTTTTGATTATGTAGTAGTGTTGTATTTTGTCAAAGGTCTTCTCTGCATCTATTGAAATCATCATATGTTTCTTTTGATTTTGTGTGGTGTATTATATTCACTGATATCCGTATATTGAACCATTCCTGCATCCCTGGGATGAATCCTATTTGATTGAGATGGATAATGCTTTTGATGTGTTGCCAAATTCAGTTTGCGAGGGTTTTGTTCAGGATCTTTGTGTCTGAATTCCTCAGGGATATCAGCCTATAGTTTTCTTGTATCTCTATCTGGTTTTGGTATTACGGTGATTCATCAAAGGATTTGGGGAAGATTCCCTTCTCTCCAGTTATGCAAAACAGTTGAGAAAAATTGTTTTCAATTCTTAGCTCAAGAGAATGCATGGAGCTGGCTCCTGACAGCATGAAGCAATGCATGGAAGATACTACATTGGCTGCAGTTTCCTGGGAGTATGTGAGATCTGAAGTAAATGGGAGATCCCATTAAGTCTCAGAAAGGAGGGAGTAGAGGTGTTAGTAAGTGCTCACCCTTGGCCAGATCAGTGATCAGGAGACAGGCAGCCTAGCATAGGCCTGAACCATGACCGAGGTTTGGCATCTATGGCTAGGTGGAGACACCATTGTTTTGTTTCTAAAGTTCTACCTGGAAAAGATAGACCTCCTGTGTCTAACAGTCCTAAAGCTGCTCTCATGTTGGTTGGTGGCTGGCTGACCTAGGCATAATGAGCCCCACTGAAGACCATTAATGTTTAAGGTTATAACTTTGAGGTTTGATTTAATCCCTGTCATGATGATGTGCTTTACGGGGTTTGGTGCTTTCCCAGGCTTTGTACTTTTTTGAGCCTGGTCTAGTTTTGGTGATTGTGATATTCTTCTTGTTGGCACTTGACATTAGCTGTTTGACTCTTCTATCTGGATTATTCCCTGAAGTATTCTCTATAGGTTTGGCTTTGTGTTAATAATCATAGAGCTGACTTTTTTCATAGGAAATTTTCCTATCACCATCTATTATGAGGGGTACTTTTACTGGGTACAGAGTTTGCATTGGGAGCCTTAGTTTTTTAGACTTTGAAGTGTTCCATTCCAGGCCCTTCTGGCTTTCAGGGTTTCCATTGAGAAATATGTGGTAATTCTGATGGGATTGCCTTTGTATGTAGTGAGTTGTTTCTCTCACTGCTTTTAGCACTCTGTCTTTATTTTCATTGTTCAAAGTTTAAACTATGATGTGTCTTGGAGAGTTTCTTCTTTGGTCCTGTCTGTTCGGTGTTCTGTGGGCTTCTTAGATCTGGATGGGCCTCTCTTTTAAGAGATTGAGAAATTTTTCTTCAATAACTTTGTTGAATATATTCTCTATGCAACTGGCCTGGATTTCTTCCCCTTATGGTATACCCATGATTCAGATTTTTGGTCATTTTAGGGTATTCCTCAGTTCCCTTTTATTCTGTTTGCATGATTCTTTGAACTTAGCAAAGTTTTTGGACTCTTGATCAATTTCTTCAGTCTTATCTTCCAGGTTAGAGATTCTGTCTTCCACATGAGTGACTCTGGTAGTGAGTTGTTATAGAGAGGGTTTTAAAAGCTCTATCTGAGTATTGTTTTCTTTTGAGTTATTTTGCATTGTGTCCATCTCTTTTTATGAAGTACAATTTCAGTTCAAGGTCTGATTGTCTTGATGTTTCCTGGAATTCTTTCTTGCATTTGATCATGTCTTCATTAAGCTTAGCCAGCTGGTTATTGAGATCCTCTATTTGTTGACTCACCTTCAATTCATTTATCTCTCTTTTGTAGATTCTCTGGTTTTCTTCAATTAAGTTAAGCCTACTGACAAAATCTGAGTGCTTGGAGAGAAGATTCTGCTCAGTTTCACGTATGCAATTGTTGGTTTTTGGATCATTTGCTTCCAGTTCAGCAGTTCTCTGGGTTGAGGTCACATACCTTGTGTTTTCATTTGGGCTTCAATTTCTATTGTTTCCTCTATTTCATTGGAGGCTCCCACTGTGGGGCCAGGCATCCTTGGTTGAGATCTCTGTTTTCAGCTTTCATTATTTCTTTTTTTGCATTGTGATCTGCTCATCTGGGGGTAAAAGTATTATTTTATTGAGGAGGAAGCAAGTCTTTGTCCTTGTATTATCTTCAGTGAGTGTTCTGTTTTCAATGAGAACAAGATTGGAGTAGGATCGGGTTATAACTACAGATTTGCACATATTTTGGAGCTTGTAAGTAGCACCTGGGGAACTGGGAGGTGGGACCTGGGAGCTCAGGCCTGCTCACTCCACACGCACTCACTCTTCAGCACAGGAGAATCAGGGACTAGTCAATCAGGAAGCTGGAGCAAAAGGCCTGCTTCTGCAGCACACAGGCAGGATCCAGGCCACCCCAAGCCAGCAGCAGGGTTACTGGGACCAGGGAGCTGGAGGTGGGAAGAACCGGGAATTCTGGCCCATTCCTTCTCGGGAGGTTCGTTCTTTTTTATTTTAAGTTTAAAAAAATATTTTATTTTTATTTGTTTATTTGAGAGAGAAAGAATGGGTGTGCCAGGGCTTCCAGCCACTACAAACAAACTCCAGATGCATGCACCACCTTGTGCATCTGGCTTACGTGGGTCCTGGTGAATTGAACTGAGGTCCTTTGGCTTTGCAGGCAGGTGCCTTAACTACAAAGCCATATTTCCAGCCCAAGGGCTTCATTCTTCTAGGGTGGTGTTTGGCTCTACCAATCTTGTGGGAAGCTCTCACCTATCTTCTTAGAATAGTGATGTGCCATCCTGAGGCACCGCGGCTCATACTGGCCTATGGGGCTGTGATGACAACCCATGGGACTGGGCAGTCATTCAGAAGGTCACACGCTCAGCTCAGAGGTGCCCTTGTTTGTGCTCGTTCTGACTTCACATCAACTTATAAATAGCATCTGGCCAATTGCCCAGTGATGATTTGGACTGTTCCTGGCCAGAGGCTTTGTGGCTGGGATGTGAGTCCCTGCTGGGTCTCAGTGACCTCACAGGAGGAGGAAGGTGGGGGATGATGACATTGCCCCTGGTGACATCAACAGCTGACATTTCTGCTCGCCTCGCTGGGTTCCATTCTCTGCTCTCTCCATGAATTACACCGTTAGTCTTCAAACAAACCACTGAGGCAAGTGCACATCTTACCCGTTGTAACAGACATGGAAACAGCCCTAGAGAGATGCAGCAGAGCTTATGTGGTGATGCATAGCCTGCCGTGGATCCAGTGGGCTGTACCTGCTCTTCCCACAGCTTCCTGGAGAGCTGGGATCCAGGGCCTGGGGGATGGTCTCAGTTCCATCCTATAGGACTGTTGGCACTAAGGAATCCACAAATCCAACCTTCCTCCATGAAATGGAGCATCAGTGTCTCATTTAATATCATTGAGGCTTCAATGAGAAAAAGTGGGCGGAACATGTCCAGAACATTCCCCAGAGCAGAGTCAGTCATTACAAGAGCTGGAGGCTTGAGACATGGCTCAGTGGTTAAAGGTATTTGCTTGCATAGCCTGCTGGCCTTGGGTTCAATTCTCTAGTTACCCACATAAAACCAGAGGGGCATTCAGGAGACACTGTCACCCTGAAGACAGAGCAGCCTGGACAGGAGGACTACCGTACGTCTAAGGAGGTGGTGTAAAACTAGTGGAGCTTCTGGGATGGAATGTGCTGGTCCAGACCTTCCATGCAATCTTCCTGTTCCTCCCTTTTGGCATAGAAATGCCTACTCTATACCATTAGATATTAGGAGTATGTAACTTGCTTTTTAATTTCACAGTTGAAGGTCTGCCTGGAGTCTTAGAACACACTTTGGACTTTTGAACAGACGTAGAATTATTGAGACTGTGGTGACTGTTGAAGTTGGACTAAATACATTTTGTGTTACAAGACAGCCATGTACGAGCCCATGGGACCAGAGGTAGAACATGGTGGTTTAAATTTGTAAAGTCCCTTATAATCTCATGATTTGAATACTTGTTTTCAACTAGTGGTGCTGTTTTGGAAGAATGTGGGGCTGTTAGGAGGTGGAGCCAGGCTGGTGGACTGTATCCTCAGAGGCAAACCTTTGAAGGTTGCAGCCTGACTCCAGTATCAGCCCCTCTCTTCTTCCTGGCTCCCCATGAGGCGAGCAGCTTTGCTACATGCTGCCCTGGCTTCCATGAATGCTACTGCACCTTCCTCACCAAAATGGGTTGAAACCCTCTGAAAGCACATGGCAAAATAGCCCTATCCTTCTTTGTGCGTTTCTTCTTTATAAGTTGCTTCATTCAGGTATTTTGGTCACAGCAATGAGAGAAGTAACAAATACAACAGTCTTCATGCTATGATGTCCATGGGCTTCATGCTGTGTACACACAAGCTTGCCTGTTGCTCATGACTCCCCTCATGGGCGAAAACACACGCATCATCTCCTGTCCCCCCATCCCAGCTGAGCTCATCACAGAATATTCTCCATTCAAGCATATGCAGATAAAACTACTGTTGAGCCATTGACCTCATCTTTTGCAGGTGTGTCGTATGTATTTTGTGCCATGTGTGTTATATGTATGTGTGTGCAGATGTGTGCACCTGTGTGCTCGCATGCCTGCGGAGACCAGAGAACATCCCCCCCCCCCACCGTATTCATCTGCATTGTTTCCTTGAGACAGACTTTCTCACTGCTTCTGGAGCTTTCTGTTTTCATGAGCCCCAGGACTGGGGTTACAGATGCATGTGACTATATCCAGCTGTTTATGTGGGTGCTGGGGAATTTTACTTTGGTAACCCAAGGTCCCCCAGACCCTCATGTAGGAAGAGCTCTTACTAGCTGAGCCATTTCTCCAACCCCAAGTATATCCTGATTTTTAAGCTAACATTGTTTTGTGCACGTGTAGAATGTGTGTTTACTTGTGGATATGTGTGCATGTGTGTGTAGAGGCCAGAGGCAGATGTTGTTGTAGCCTTCCTCAGTCATTCTCCACCTTATTCTGCTTTGGGGTGTGCATGTGTGTGAATGTGTGTGCACATGGACACGTGTATCACCATGTGTGTGGAGATCAGAGGACAAGATCACATGTTGGTCTTCCCCCTTCCACTTTGAGTCAGGGTGTTTTTTCATTACTGTGTTCTCGAGGTCATGTGGCTAATGGCTTCCTGGCATTGCTCCTGTGTCCAGCTCCCCTCTTGCCCTGGAGATGATGGGATTACGGATGCCTGCTACCTTGCTTGGCTCTGTGTGGGTTCTACAGATCCAAACTCAGGCGCTTAAGCTTGTATAGCAGGTGCTTTATCCACTGAGTCACCATCTCAGGTCCACCCAGTGCTGTTGTGTGAGCATTTCCCATGGCCAGGACATGTATGGACAGGTGTTGCTCACTTCCCTTTTGAGCCTCAGTTTCTGTCTAGACACTGAGGATAAGACGATCTACTTCATAAAGTTTTTTTTTTTTTTTATTGTGCATTGGCTTGAAGAGGATAAAGCAAAGGTAGTTTGGTTAGCATCAGCTGCAGCCTGTTGCCCGTGTGCTGAGTGTGGAGGAGGGCCACCACTGGGCTGAGCTGTCGGTAAACGGATATGCAATGTGTGCCCTGAGGTTACTGCAGTGTGCAAGCAAATGCAGATCAAGGCATTGAGCTCGTGGAATCCTGAGGTGCTAAGGACTCTAGGAAATGCGATGTGTGCCCTGTGGTTACTGCAGTGTGCAAGCAAATGCAGGCCAAGGCCTTGAGCTCGTGGAATCCTGAGGTGCTAAGGACTCTAGGAAATGCGATGTGTGCCCTGTGGTTACTGCAGTGTGCAAGCAAATGCAGGCCAAGGCCTTGAGCTCGTGGAATCCCGAGGTGCTAAGGACTCTAGGAAATGCGATGTGTGCCCTGTGGTTACTGCAGTGTGCAAGCAAATGCAGATCAAGGCCTTGAGCTCGTGGAATCCCGAGGTGCTAAGGACTCTAGGAAATGCAATGTGTGCCCTGTGGTTACTGCAGTGTGCAAGCAAATGCAGATCAAGGCCTTGAGCTCGTGGAATCCTGAGGTGCTAAGGACTCTAGGAAATGCGATGTGTGCCCTGTGGTTACTGCATTGTGCAAGCAAATGCAGGCCAAGGCCTTGAGCTCGTGGAATCCTGAGGTGCTAAGGACTCTAGGAAATGCGATGTGTGCCCTGTGGTTACTGCAGTGTACAAGCAAATGCAGATCAAGGCAATGAGCTCGTGGAATCCTGAGGTGCTAAGGACTCTAGGAAATGCGATGTGTGCCCTGTGGTTACTGCATTGTGCAAGCAAATGCAGATCAAGGCCTTGAGCTCGTGGAATCCTGAGGTGCTAAGGACTCTAGGAAATGCGATGTGTGCCCTGAGGTTACTGCAGTGTGCAAGCAAATGCAGATCAAGGCCTTGAGCTTGTGGAATCCTGAGGTGCTAAGGACTCTAGGAAATGCGATGTGTGCCCTGTGGTTACTGCAGTGTGCAAATAAATGCAGGCCAAGGATTGAGCTCATGGAATCCTGAGGTGCCAAGGACTCTAGGAGCTTACCATAAATGAGGTAGATGGGCCAAAGGCACTGCTTCTGAGGTTCACCACAACCTCACTTAGCACAGCAACAGGTGGCCACCATCTTGTCTGAACAGCTCTCCTGAATGCTGGACTGTGAGCTCCTCATGATAGTGACCTGAGATGTGTGGAGGCTCCTTTCTATGCAGGCTGACCCTCTCAGAGGGAAGGACGTACCCCATCTTCTACAGGTCTGAACAGGTGCAGTGTCCACCTTGCCTCCTCCTTTTGCTCCCTGGCCTTGTTGAGATGCATGTCATACCTCACTAGATTTAGTACACTCAGAGCTCGGTGTGTGTTTGCCAGCTGGTGTCCCTGACAAGGCACGGGTGTTACTTGGGTGGAGGAATACCAAGGAGTAGCCCCTACCATCATTCTCTACCTGCCAGGCGTCCAGGGCAGATGCTCAAGGAGATACTGAACCACTGGCCTTCATGAGCAGTTGATGTTGATGGTTCCTGGTTCTGCTGTATAGGAACCTTAAAGGCTGACAAGCCTCCTCCCCAGCCTTATTCAGGCTGTACCTGAACCATCTCTGGGACTTTGACAGTTGAAGCTGGCCTGCTGGGGCTGTGTGGAGGGAGGGTGAGTCAAACAAAGACACCTGGTGCTCTCCTCAGGTGGCAGAGCCGAGGGAAGCCAGGGGAGTGATGACATGACTGTCTGAATTCTCACAAGGGTACAAGCTGCCAAGTGGAGCTCACCCAATAGGTCACAAAACTAAAGCTCACAGGGCTGAAGTCAACTCCCCAGGCTTGGCCAGGAGCCCACAGCCCTTCTCAGAGCCTGTCAGCAACAACATAAGCATGTGTGCCCCAGGGGGACTCTCTGCCCTCTTTGTACAGCACATGTGATCCCAGAATATCTCACTGATCACTTCTGGAAGACTGATTTAAGAGGCTTCCTGGGGCCACACTGTGACTGTGAAAATGGGAGAAGGCTGCTCATGCCTTCTTCTTTATCCATCTTGGCTGGCAGAAGCCCCTGACAAACAGAAGGGGTGGTAAAGGGGGCTTTGGAAGCTGGAGGCGTCACTCTGGACCTCCTTTTCCTAGCCATAGACCACAGTCTCCCTCAACCTCAGGGGATGGCCACTGTCAAGGACCATCAGATAGATATGAGCTTTTATGCAGTACCTCTACTGAGAGAGTGGGAGGAGAAAAGGATGATGAAACAAGATTAGGACATTTTTCACTCAAGAATTTGACCAAATATGTTTCTAAACGTTTGGTAGCTCTTTTCAAGAAATAGGAGGAGTCAGAGATGGGGAGACAGCTCAATGTGTCAGATCCTTGCAGCACCAGCATTGGGACTCAAGCTCCGACCCTCAGCACCCATATAAAGTGCCAGCCATAATGGATTGTGCTTGTTATCCTGGTGCTGAAGAGACACAGGCAGGAGGATCCCTGGGGCTCACTTACTAGCTTGTCTAGACAAGAGGTTCAGGTTCAGTGAGAGACCCTGTCTCAATGAATAATGGGGAGTGATTGAGGAAGACCCCTGACAAGGTGCATTCACACCTGCATACACACACTTATGCCCGCACTCAAACATGCATACATGCATGCACACACTTGCACATGTACATGCAAAAACTACGTGGAGTCATCTCTCATGTGCATAGGTATAGGCTTCTTGCAGAGGCCTTTGGGAATGTCCAGAGAGGATGGAGACATGAGAGCACTGACTCCCATGTCTATTTCCCAGAAGTAGAAATGGATCAAGAAGTGGGGGCATATCCATTACAATATCAGCATTTCCTATTATCATAAAAATCAAAAAGAAAAAAAATAGAGCTAGGAGTGCTAGCACATGCCTTTGATCCCAGTACTCGGGAGGCAGAGATAGAAGGATTGCTGTGAGTTTGAGGCCAGCTTGAAACTACAGAGTGAGATCCAGGCCAGCCTGAGCTAGAATGAGACCCTACCTCGAAAAAAATAAAATAAAAATATCCCAAGTGACCATTAGTGTAGGGCCCGGATTTATGGTTCCATACCAATGTGTCATGTTAGTGTCACAGGACTTTGCTATGTAATGAATTAAATTTTTACTAAAAGAGACAAAATATATTGTGATGTACTTGTAAACCTAACCTCCTGTACTCCATAACAAAAAATGGCATACATTTGTGGTAACAGGAGGCTGGAGGGAGAAGGAGTGAAGGAGAGAGAGGGAGGAAGGAAGAGGAGGAGGAGGGAAGGAGAGAAAGAGACAGAGAGAGGAGGAGATAGAGAGAAGAAGGAAGGACAGAAGGACAAAGAGAGAGACAGAGACTGTGAGAGAGAATCAGCAGCAAGCTTTTGAGTTGGAAAGGTCCACCTGGCCCAGACATACCTGCCTCCTGTGTCAAATGCCCCCAGGGCTTCCACTTTCCTCAGCAGCTCCATGCTCTACATTGTGACTGTGCAGGTTCACATATGAGCACATGCTCTGTGAAGGCCTTGGCAGCTTCTAGGTTTTCACATTTGGTACATTATTGCCCATGATTTTAATTTTTGTTATTGTTCAGAGGATTTAGGGATGGAATTTTAAGAGAAATATACTTGGAGGGAGTGGAAAGGCTGGCCCAGTAATGATTCCTACTGTAATGTCAAGGTCCAGTTCAACCACATTTCTAAGACAGTTTTCGGTATTTTGGGGGAGTATTTCCAGCAGGTGCATATCACTTCCTTCCTGTGTGAGTCTCTAGATCTATCCATGGTTCTAGTTTCTTACTAGATCTAGAGAAAATTCCTGAGTTAAGTAAGCTTGGCTTTGAAGACGTCTGGGTTCATGGCATGTAAGCTGCCATCATTTGGTCTGTTGCTATTGGAAACAGATCGACTGTGCCTGAGAAGTACATTCTGGATCACACTTGGTGCAGATGTCCCAGTGGCCAATTGATCCTTAGATCCAAGCCAAGTCAACCCATAGATTAGAGAATCAACGAGTTTTAAGGAGAACAAGCCATTGCTCTTAGTTTTTTAAACAGACCCAGGGAATTCTAAGAACAGAGAAAATTGCTCAGACCACACCAAAAATGTTCAGATGACCCAAACCACTGACAATTGTCTTTATCTTCCCTCAGAGCCCCAGAGTGGGGGTGGGGATGTGGTCGACCAGGGGACATAGATGCTTTTTTTTTTTTTTTTTGCCTCATAAATCTCAGCTGGGATCAACATAGTTCCTAGACGCTTGACAAAGCAACATGACCCCATAAGTTGAGTGTGGCCAGATGTCCTTGACTCCTGATGGACAAGGTGATACATCACTTAATCCTTGTAATTCAAAAAGACTTGACTAACCTAACTACGACACAAGAGGAAGACTCTTAGTGTCAATGATGAGAGACTCCTACATGCTGTAATTCAGGTCTTATAGGCTGCATATTGCATTTGGTTTGACAAATGTTTTTCTTTCCATCTTCTTGCATTTACTCTAAAAATATGATAGTGGATGACACATGCACATGGCTAAAACGCTGAGCATCATGAAAGTGCTCTTACCCTCACAGGTACCACTGTTATCCTCACCATTGTCAGACATAAGCCTGTTTTCTGGTTGACTAGTTCTGTCTCCCCAAAACAACTGCTGTTCCATTTCTTCTTTATAGGAGACATATCCAAGTCATCCATCTGTCATGCCATGGGCTTGGTCATGCCCAGTGGTGTGAGTGATGCTTGAAAGCCCGTGTTGCACTCAGTTTCACATTGCTGGACATAAACCTGATCTAAAGCACCTTATAAGAGGAAAGGGTTTATTTCAGCCTTACAAATCCCATCAATATCAGAAGAAGCTGTCTCAATTCCATAGATCAATAACAGAGAGACTCCTTCACCTAGCCAGCAGATACCAAACAGCCTCAAATAGCCAGAACTCAAAACTGCTCTTCACACACCTTAGGGTTGGACTCAATATCTGCTCCAAACACACCTTAGGGTTGGATTCTAAGATCAGTCTCCAGTGACATACCTTTTTCCAGTAAGGCTCTGTCCACTGGAGACTCAAAATTTAAGGGTGAGTCTATGGAATCATCTGTTCCAACGACCACAGCCTGCCAGCTCAAGTTTGATCCACTCTAGCACCCATAGAAAGCCAGATGCCAAGTGATGCACGTTCTCATGTTCCCATTGTACCAGCAGCAATGAAAGTTGGAGCCAGGAGAATCCTGAAGTTTGCAGGCCAGCTAGACTGGCACACACATTGGCAAAACAAGGGAGACCCTGTCTCAAAAGAAGGTAGAAGAGGAAAAACTGCACAGAGTTCTTCTCTGATCCCTGCACATACATCGTGGCACATGGGCACCCACATGCGTACACTCCATATACAAGCACACATATACATATGCACAAAAATAAACACATGAAAATTTCACCTGCAGTGATGTTATATCAACTCACAATCACACACATATTCATAGGGCACCGTTTCCCAAACCCCTCACTCACCCAGGTCACTGGAAATTGTAAAAGATGTGTCACAAGAGTAGTATTTGAAGAAAAAAGTCCTTTTTGATGTCAATCTCGGCTGTCTGCACAGCCAGAGGTTGAGGTGTGTATGGGAAGAGCTCGGCTTGAGTACCAGAAGAGGTTGACGTGGGTGACAGCTACAGGACAGTCATCTTTCTGGGCTCTGTCATTTCATAGGTGCTGGAGTTTCTTTGTTCTTTCTATAATGGGCATTTTCCAAGCCAGGTGTGGAGCAGCCTTACCGTTTGACCCACATAATAAAAGTTTGGACAATAAGTGATCATGACTTTTTATCTTTCTGCTGGCATTCAGTAGGCACGGCTCCTG
Organism: Jaculus jaculus; assembly: GCF_020740685.1. NCBI lineage: Eukaryota > Metazoa > Chordata > Mammalia > Rodentia > Dipodidae > Jaculus > Jaculus jaculus. Next base: position 137,896,325 of record NC_059109.1, read on the forward strand.
AGCTGGCAGCAGACTGGGTTCCTGGCAGGGCTCATCTCGCACCTCACAGCCTTTCCCCGAGGTTGGGAGTCAATGTTTTCACTTCTGTTTCACAGATGATGAGAAAAAAGAGGTTCAGAACCTCACAGCCTCTCCCTGAGGTTGGGAGTCAATGTTTTCACTTCTGTTTCACAGACGATGAGAAAACAGAGGTTCAGAGACATGAAGGAAGCAGGAGAAGCAGGGAGCCAGACTTCTACCAAAGTGACACGCAGCCCTGCCTGGCTGCCCCTTTGCCTAGTGCCAAGCCCAGGGACTACCTGTCTGCCAGGTCCCAGAGACAAGGTTCCTGAAGGGTTACTAAACAGGCTTCATTAGCGTGAGCTAGGCCAAGGCAGAGATAAAAGTGTCACATGAACTTTTTTAAAACTAGATTTATTTTTTAAGGAAGCAATTTTAGGGTTATACAAAAATCATGCATGAAACAGGAGTTCCAGGCCAGGGAGACGTCTCAGCGTATATATAAAGCATTTGTTCTGGTGGCTGCAACTGCTGCGCTGAATGAGATGCACATTTTAAATTTGGTGGTTGAATACAAATATAAACTTAAATATAAATACAGCAGGAGGACTGGGCTTTGGATCTCCAGCACCCACCTAAATGCTGGCCGGGTGCGGCGGCCCACCTGTAACCTCAGTGCGTGAGAGGCAGAGACGGAGGTTCCCAGGGCAAGCTGCCTAGCTCGAGTAGCGGATTCTGTGAGGCGAGCCCTGGGTTCACGTGAGAGACCCTGCTTCAAGAGCGAAGTGAGGGGTGGTGGCGGAAGACACCCAGTGTCAACCTCCGGCACCCACAAGCACACCCATACTTGCTCATGCGTACCTGTACATACATGTATGCAGGAACACGCACACACACACAAACATGCACACATGAAAAAGCACCCAGACAGTTGCTCACCCTTCCATCTGTGTGGTGTGGCACATCTGCTGCAGCTGAGATACTGACCCTGGCCTTAGTTAACTGGAGTCTTCAGTCTGTGGTAAGCTATGCTGTGAGTGATGTTCATTCTATGGGTTTTGACTAATGTCCAGTGTCATGTGTCCACTGTGAGAGTGCCATGCAGTCCTGAAAACCCACCTGCTTGCCTGTCCTTCCCCAATCCCTGTGACTGCTCATTCCCATTTTCCCATTAGTATTTTGCTTTTTCTGAGATGTCACTTGGCTCAAATGATGCCAGACAAAGACTGTTTAGTTTTTTTCTGTGTGCCTTTGAGGTTCTTCCACATCGTTGTACTTTTCTTTTCTTTCTTTCTTCTTTTTTTTTTTTTTTGAGGTAAGCCCAATAGACTGGCTTTTTAAATGTGTGTGTGTGTGTGTGTGTGTGTGTGTGTGTGAGAGAGAGAGAGAGAGAGAGAGGATTGGCACACAAGGGCCTCAGCCATTGAAGTTGAAATCCAGATGCATGCACCCCTTGTGCACATGTGCAACCTGGTACACTTGTGTCACTGTGCATCTGGCTTACATGGGACCTGGAGAGTTGAACATGGGTCCTTAGGCTTCACAGGCAGGTGCCTTAACTACCAGTCCATCTCTCTAGCCCTTTCCACATCTTTATGAGGTGCCATAGCTCCTTTCTTTCTGTTCTCCTTACCTTCTTTCCCTTCCTTCCTTCCTCTCTTTCATCATTTTTTCCCTCTTCCTTACTTCCTTCAATTTTTAAATATTTTATTTTATTTATTTGCAAGCAGAGGTAGAGAGAGAGATAGAAGAGAGACAGACAGAAAGAATGGGCACACAGGGACCTCCAGCTGCTGCAAATAGATTCCAGATGGATGTGCCACTTTGTACATCTGGCTTTACATGAGTGCTGGGGCATCGAACCCATGATCTTAGGCTTTGCAGGCAAGTGCCTTAACCATTGAGCAATCTCTCCAGACACTTTTCCCTTCCTTATTTCCTTCCTTTTATTGTATGTGTATAGTATGCCCTGTGCTCATGTGTGTGGAGGCCAGACAAAGACATCATTGACTTCTTCTGTTACTCTCTGCCTTGCTTCTTTGAGACAGGGTCTGACATTGAACTTGGAGCTCATGTTTGTTGACTAGACTACCTTCCAGGGAGCCCCAGAAGTGCTTCTGTCCTTGTCCCCTCACTACCAGTGTTACAGGAGGTGTGACCATGCCCAGCTTCTTAGGTGGGCACTGAGGCTGGCTCAGACACATGGGCTTGGGTGGCAGGAGCTCCTACCCGCGGAGCTGTCTTCCTTGCCCCTCTGAAGCATTTCGTCTCATGGCTGAGTAGTATTTTCTTTCCTGGGTGATTGTTTATCCATTGGTGTTTGACCTCCCTGAAGCTCCTCGTCGGCAGCTACATGTCCATTCTCACTGCCTGCATCCATCTACAGAGACTTGGCCGTGGCCCAGGGTGTGAGTGCTGGAACAGGCACCTGTGGCTCCCAGGTATGACCACAACACGTATCCACTTACCTGCTAGAGGTGGCTCACACTCCCCTTGGGGAATATAAGGATCCAGTCCTTAGTATTGTGTCGTTTCAACACTCATGTGTAGGAATTATTTTTCAGATAGATTGTATTGAAATGTTCACTCCATCCCATTCCTGTGAAGGATGACTGTGTGGATTCTATCATTCTCCACTCCCGCATGTAGACAGATTCAATAAATATATTAGTTTTGAGCAGGTCCTAAAATTGACTGACATAATTTCCATTTGTTTGCTGGTTTTTCTCAGTAAGAATTTTTCCCCTTTTTGCTGGCATGGTGACTGATGTGCAGCTATGGACAGTTTGGATGTAGTTTCATGAGGACGTTTAGTCACTGGGATCACTTGCTCCTGAGTCATGCATTTATTTTAAGCCGAAGTCTTTCAAAAGGTCATGTAGATTTTTCAGAAAGAGTTGGCGTGTCATTGTCTCACTTTCTTTCTCGTCGCCCATTCTTGCTCTTAACAAAGGGAGTTATTTCAGGGGAACACAGGCTCAGAGGTAGCGAGGCCACCCCAGGAGAATGAACAGAGCTCTGCAGACACTCTGATGGGGTCTTCGCATCTGCTGGTGGGAGAGGATTGTGTCCTCGGTAGAAAGTGGTGAGATTTTTAACCAAAGTCTCATCTCCAATTATGCAAATAAGCCCTGGGTATGATGGAAATATTTTCAGATAAGTGTGAGAAAGAAAGTTGTTTTTACCCACAGTTGCTCTAAATACCATTCACATTTCCGAGCACCGCCTTCTTCATGGGGCTCTTGCCTGTGCGGCTCCCAGGGTAGAAGCTGGGAGCAGGCAGGGTTTGTCTGACATTGCCCATTGCTCTCCTGACATGTCTGCCCCTGAGCAAATGCTGAGTGTTCCTTTACTGGATACATGAAAGATGGGAACATCCGTGTCACACATCTCAAAGAAAAAAAAATTCAGTAGTGCTCTATATGCCATTTTAATACATTAAAAATTTTTTTTTCTTTATTTATTTGAGAGTGACAGAGAAGAGGCAGAGGTAGAGAGAGAGAGAGAGAATGGGCACGCCAGGGCTTCCAGCCTCTGCAAACGAACTCCAGACACGTGCGCCCCCTTGTGCATCTGGCTAATGTGGGTCCTGGGGAATCGTGCCTTGAACCAGGGTCCTTAGGCTTCATAGGCAAGCGCTTAACAGCTAAGCCATCTCTCTAGCCCTTAATACATTTTTTATTTCACACTCATAGTTTTCCACTTAAAAATTCTTTAAAAACACGTTCTCTTAGTTTCTTCATTGTGTTATGTTTGGAAGACACGTGATAATGAAATCTTTGAAACCTTCTTCATTCCTTTCCTCTATGAATTTCAAGAGGTAAGATTCTTGGGTTAAAGGGCCTAAACAGTCTTAAGATTTAATGTATTTCCACCATGTAACTTTTCACAGAGAAACCACCAGGCTGTCCATCAGTTGTATGTTAAACTCTCTTTCTTGGTGTCTCCAATCAAGATGCTTCTTTTTTTTTTTTTTTGAGGTAGGGTCTCACTCTAGCCCAGGCTGACCTGGAATTCACTATAGAGTCTCAGGGTGGCTTCAAACTCACAGTGATCGTCCTACCTCTGCCTCCCTAGTGCTGGGATTAAAGGCGTGCTCCACCACGCCCAGCTCAAGATGCTTCTTGTTGTGCTGACATATTCCTGTTGTCTGTGTTAAACACATCTTACTCAGCTTCTCATATCATTTTGATTTCTTACAGTGTGTTTTCACATTCAGAAATCTTAAAAACTGTTACCAACAGTGTAGTAGCTTTTCTTTGAGGCTGTATTATTGCTTGTGGGTTTAAGATGGTCCCATCACTAAGGTCAGGTAAATACCTGTTATTTTCTTCTAGCTTCTTTATTCCTGCCTTGCTTAAATAAGTTATTTTCCTTGTGCATTAAGTTTTTTAAAAATATTTTACTTGAGAGAGAGAAAGTAGCAGATGGAGAGAGAAAGAGAGGGAACGGATGTGACGGGACCTCTAGCCACTGCGGATGAAGTCCAGGCACACGTGCCAACTTGCACATCTGGCTTACGTGGGTACTGGAGAATGGAGCCTGGGTCCTTAGGCTTCTCAGGCAAGTGCCTTAACTTCTAAGCCATCTCTCCAGCCCTCCCTTTGTATTTAAAACTTTGGTCCATGGAAAATCCATTTTAGTTTAACTAACTAGGTTCTAGGAATCATTTACTTCTGGCTACTGATTAGAAATTCAAGCTTTATCATCTACCTACCTCTCACAGTTATATTAAGATGTTCTTCTGGAATCCTAATTTCCCTTTCTTTATCCGGAATGTCCCTCCTTTGCTCCCAGGTGCTTTAGGAACTGCAGTTTAATGATGCGTCTTTTATTTATTTATTTTTGGAGAATGCATGGTGCGTGATATGTGTGGTGTGGTGGTGGTGTGTGCATGTGCACATACATCCTATGCACCCACATGGAGAGGCCAGAGGATAATGTCAGGAGCCCTCCTTTATTGTCCTTCCACTTTATTTCCTTAAGGTGAAGTCTCTCACTGAACCCAGAGCTGCCATTTCTTCAGTCAGATTGTCTTACCAGTGAGCCCAGTCATGCTCTAGTCTCCTTCCCCCACAGGACTGAGTTACAAGCCACAATCAGCTTTTTACATGGGAGCTGGACTTGAACTCAAGGCTGGCTTGGGCCCTTTCAGCCAAATCTCTTACCCACTGAGTCCTCACCCTAGCCCCTGATATATTCTTTTTTTTTTCAGGTTCTTTATTTTTTATTTATTTATTTTTAATATTTTTATTATCAACTTCCATGATTGTAAGCAATATCCCATGATAATGCCTTCCCTCCTTCCACTTTCCCCTTTGAAACTCCATTCTCCATCATATCCCCTCCCCCTCTCAATCTGATACATTTTTATATACAGCTAAAGGCCTCCTTCATCATATTTTCTCATTTGGGGGCTCTGTTCTATCATAAATATTCTACAAGAAGAATATTATGATTTATGCTAGCTTAGATTGTAATATACAGTTAAAATTGCATAAAACATTTAAAAAAATCACCTGGTATAACTGGATGTCTGCCTATTATTTGAGACTGATTTTTACTTTTCATTGACATTTTTACCCATGTTCATAATGTATTTTGATCATAATTCCCTCTAATTACCCTCTCCCTCTTCTTTCCATTGAATCTCTTCTTCTTCCTACCTAGTTTTTCTTCTACTGTGATGTCTTTGTTTCCCCCTCCTCCATCATCCATGACAACATGTGGATGGCTCCATATTGTACAGGTTTTGTGCAGGAAATGAGTTATTGGAAGGCCATAAATGCAGCAGTCCCTTTGTGTCTGGAAACCAGTATTCCACAGCACACCTTCCATCCTCTGGCCCTTACATCCTCCTCCACAGTGGTCCCTGAGCCTTGGAGGGTGTCCTAAAGACACCTCCTCTACTGAGGAGCACTCCATCGTCTCTTCTTCTCAGCACCTCGATGAGTTTTGAGTCTCCTCAGTGAGACTATTTTTTTTTTTGAGGTAGGGTCTTACTCTAGCCTAGGCTGACCTGAAATTCACTGTGTAGTCTCAATCTCATGGCGATCCTCCTATCTCTACCTTGCAAGTGCTGGGATTAAAGGTGTGTGCCACCACACCTAGCTAAGACCGATTTTTTAAATCAATATAATTCTAGAATTAAATTTCATAGGAGTTAACAATTTCCTCTGCATTTCATTTCTATATGTACAATATTTTACATTTCTTATTGTAAGTGGGGTTTTATTTCCTGTTAAGTTATCTGGGTCATGTTTGTAAACTGGTAAAAATGCTGATTTGAGTGCATTCACCTCAGCAGACACTTTTTGTTGTTGTTTTGTTTTTTTGTCTTTTGAGGTAGGGTCTCACTTTAGCTCAGGCTGACCTGGAATTTTCTATGTAGTCTCTGGGTGGCCTCGAACTCATGGTGATCCTCCTATCTCTGCCACCTGGTCCAGTGCTGGGATAAAAGGCGTGTGCCACCACGCCCGGCAGCAGACACTTTTAATACTTATCTTCGAGTCTTATTCCTCATCCACTGCTTGTCCTCAGAACTTAACATGGCTTTCTGGTGGCTTCTTTGTGGTGCGGGGCGGGTGCTGGACCACCATCGTAATGAGCCATGAGATGGGGTTTCTTGGGCTCTGTGACCCTAAGCCGGGACATTTCCAGCACAGGGGCTGTCCTGCTGCCCAGCTTCTGCCCTGTCCACCGTGGAGAAGGTGCCTGTGTGGAATGCCAGCCGACCAAGAGGGAAGGGGCTGCTCAAGGAGTTCATTCTACTTGGCTCCAAGAGGGGTGTATGGATGTTGACCTCCTGCCTGGCCTGGGAGGGAGGGAGGCGGAGATGTGGGTGACGGGGCTTCGTGGGGCCAGAGCTCTGGTGGGCACACAGCACCAGCTCTGCTTCCCAAAGCACTGATTCCCAGCCAGCTGGTCACCTCAGGGAAGAACCAGTGCAGTGAGCTTTGATTCTTCAAGTACGTGCGTGCGTCAGATACCTGACCGAGCAGCATTTGGATCAAAACAAGGCGCACAGGACTGGGTTGTAGCTCTGGGGCAGAGCACTTGCCTAGCACAGATAGGGTCCAGGGCTTCCATCCTTGGCACCCAAAACAGCATCAAACAGTGCCCTTGTGACCGCTGGCGTCTTTGAGCATCTTAAGCAGCTCAACTCTGGTTGGACCCAGTCTCTGCACCCGCCTCTGCACCCTGCTGTGCGTCCCAGCACATCTGCGGCAGGGAGGTGGTTCTTGCCTCGCTGTCTCACCCTTATGCCACCGTTGCAAGATATTCCCCCGGACCAGGGATGTCTGAAGCCCAGTCAATGCCGCGGGTAGCTCCTGACTCCTCCAAGGTTCCTCCTCCTTGCCAGTGTCTGTCTCTGCTCCTGGACCTGAAGCCCCTTGGAAGCAGGCTCGCTGTACTCACCTGAGATCCTACACTTGATGTGTAATGGGCACTCAGAAATTTCGGGAATGGATGCATTGTTGAAGGAGCAAATGGTTAAACTCTGGTGCTTAATCGTGTTCCCACACACAGGATCTTGTTTCTGTGAGCGAGACCAGCCTCATCCCCCTGGGGAGAGAGGACCTTGAGCCATGCAAGGTGGCCTCTCAGGCAGCACACAGCGTGATTAAGGCAGGACTTAAAACTTGCCGCTGGCCTCCGCCCTACGCTCTTTCCCCTTGTTGCTGGGGCCCAAGTGGAGCATTCCTCTCAGGCGTGCACATGAGCCTGTGGCTCCTGTGTCAGGACCACTGTTGGGAGAGCCTGGGTGTCAGGGAGGACCACCTGCTCGGGAGAGCCTGGGCGTCAGGGAGGACTGCCTGCTCGGGAGAGCTGGGTGTCAGGGAGGAGCGTGTGTGGCAGTGGCTGGGTTCAGATGGTGCACAAGGGAGGTGTTTGCCGCTTTTGTTTATCCAGCACTTCCTCACTCACCATCTTGTCATCAAGTCTCAGTGAGTGACAAGCGGGCTCCTTAGCATGCTGCAGACCTTGCAGAGCTTTTGGTCAGGTTTACCTTTTGTGTACACAGGACATGAGTGGCACGTGTGTAGGAGAACACTTTTTAAAATCTTTTGTGTGTGTGGTGGGGGCATGCCTGCAGAGGTCGGAGGACAGCCTCGGGTGTCGGTCGGTCCATGCCTTCTGCTTTGATGGAGTCAGAGTTTCTTTTTCACCACTGTGCTGGCAAGTCAGCCGGCCTGCCAGCTTCCAGGGCCTGTCCTGCCTCCACCTCCTATCTGACCACGTGTGCGCTGGGCTGTCATCCTGTGCTACTACGCCCAGCTGTACGGGGGTCCTAAGGGTCCGTGATCAGCTTGTCAGCCTTGCACAGTGAGTGCTTTCCCACTGAGCCACGTCCCAGTCCCCCAGAATGCTTCCGCGTGCTTTCACAGACAGAAGAAGTGCTCTAGAGGCCTTAAAGCCAATTATTTATTTATTTATTACTTTATTATTATTGTTATCATTTTGTTTTTTGGGGGTAGGGTCTTACTGTAGCTCAGGTTGATCTGGAATTCACTATGGAGTGTCAGGGTGGCCTCGAACTTTCGACGATCCTCCTACCTCTGCCTCCCAAGTGCTGGGATTAAAGGCGTGCACCACCACACCTGGCAAAGCCAATTTTTGTGTCCAGTTTCTCTTTAACTCAGAGAGTTTCTGCTGAGGGTCACAGTGGCTGAGAGTAGGGAGGAGCTTTCCCAAGATTCCCATCTGTGCTTTCTCTTTCTGCTCAAGATGGCAAGAGAGGGCGGGGCCGAGAAAGAGGTGGGCACAGCCTTGGCTGACAGTGAGCCTCAGGGGCCTCTGAGGGAGAGAAGGCCCATTAAGGAAATGTGGAGTGAGCTTCCCAATACTGGACATCTTATGTTTCCAGGAGATGACATGGATGTCAGCTAATAACACCATTAAATACACTAACAAAAGGGGCCTGGCAGCCTGACAGCGCCCACATCGTGGGCAGTACCTATGGCACAAATTACTCACTATGTCCTTTGCCCGTCCCACCCCTGGCCCTCCTTGTACTTGAGCATTAAAAGGTTGGCAAGAAAGGGTGTGAAGCACGCAAGGGACTTGGAGCTGGAGGGTCATGTGGACTTGGCAGGGTTGTTCCTTCCCTAATCCGGCCTCCTCTGACTCAGTGGCATCTCGGTGCTGGCTCCTGACTGACTTGATGGTGGCCCCTCTCTATCCCTGTGCTGGGACATGCCCCCTTCTTCCTGTCCTTGTGTTGCCTGTCACCGTAAAACCAGAGTCAGCACTTTTGAGAAACCTTCCCAAGTCTACTCACTACCTTTGGCCCTTGCTTGCTTGGCGAGACGCGGTTTGCTTTGCTGCCAGGGCTATGAGCCCCAGAGGTGGAGTCCCGTGGCTCACCCATGATGAAACCTGGTGGGCAGTAAGCTCACCATGAGGGAAGCACTGGCCCAGCAGATGTCAGGAGAATAACAACATTTCTGGGGACTGGGGACACTTGTGTAGGCTGGATCTTGTTGTCTGAAATGAGTTCGGGGGTCCACCCAATCATCAGGCAGATGAGGTTGCTGGCCCGTACTAGGTGGGTGTCACAGAGGATGGTGTGGCTGATGTGGCGGTGTCGGGTAACTTCGTGTCCTCAGAGATGGAAAGAGACTGGCATGGCTGCTCAGGGAGTGAGCACATGAGGCCTGGGCACGGCATTCAGATTGGGAAGAGAGAGAGGAGAGAGGAGAGGGGTCCCAGAACCATGGTGCACCCGTCTGTGCTCCTCTGTCTCTTGGGGACGTGGCTTGGTATTTCTGGAGCCTTTTTCGACTGGGAACATGGACAGGTGACAGGTGGTTTGCCAGGTGACCAGACCTTCAGGGCACTCGTCAGTGCCCCTCCCAGAGTAGAGCTCCAGCTCTCTGAAGACAGCACTTGGTTTCTTGCCTGCATCCCGTCAGCAGTAATGCCCGCTCCGATCGTGGCTGGTAGGAAAGCGACACAGCTGAGCTGTTTCCCCACGAGCTGCGATTGGGCAGGAAGCACTCATTACCTGTGCTTGGCTCATGCTGGTCTTTTACTTTTGCTTAGCATGCACACACACACAGACACATGCACACGCACAGAGCCAGACCTTGCGTCTGAGAACAAGCAAGACGGACAGGGAAGTCCTCGCCACCAGCATGGCTCCCTGGGACGCAGTGCACTCTTGTTTGGTCCACTTTCTCCAGTGAGGGAGGAGGCTGCTTCCTCCTCAGTCCCAGGCACCTTTCACCACTCATCCGCTGTCCTGTCTGTCCTTTAGGAATCTCATCCTTGACACATCATCCCATTTCTTCCTGAAGAGCAAGCGGCACCTGCTTGTGTTGGGAATGTTAGAAACAAGTGTAGGAATGAGATCTGACTTGAGCCAGTACAATTGCGAAAGGACATGGGTTGGCTCACAGTGCTGAAAAGTCTAGGGCCTCAGGCCGGTGCCCGTGTCCAGTGTAGACCAGATGTGTAGGCCAGGTGTGTTAGCCCAGCCTCCATCTGGCCAGGCCTCCTTCCCAAGCATTTATTCCTATGAGGTAGGAAATGGCTGCTTCAAGTCCAGGACTCATAGTCTCACAGTTTAGAAGTCCTTTCTTGAGTAAATAATTTTTTCAATCGTTTTGTATAAAGTCCTGCAATTGATGCTTGTTGGCCTGCCTAGTCACGTGCCCAATATCGTGAACCAGGCACTGGCGAGAGATGCTCAGGCTTGATTGGTTAGGCCTGAGTCGAGGTCTGTGGAGCTGGTGCTGGGTCAGGGGTGAGCACGGGTGGAGAGTGGGCTCCATCCAAGCAACTGGACTGAGAATGAGAGAGGGCACATCCAGGAGGGGCTCACACTGTGTTGCCAATCCTTCTCTGATTATTTGCCTTGGTTTTTATTTTTATGTTTTCATGTGTGTGTGTGTGTGTGTGTGTGTGTGTGTGTACGTATCAGGAGCTCTCAACACTGTGGCCAGAATTACGTGGGTGCTGGGTAATTGAACCTGGCCCAGCAGGCTTTGCAAACAAATGCCTTTATCCACTGGTCCCACCCCTCCCTCCTTTTAAAAGACCCTTACACTCTTAAACCCGTGGAACTCTTGGCAATCCTCCTGCCTCGGCTCCTCAGGCACTGAGGTGGCAGGTGTGAGCTGTGATTCCTCTCTGATTGGATATGATGGCCCCTGCTCACCTCACCCCTTTAATCTCCCCCGAGCCTCTATGGCCGGAGATGGCAATTGAGTCTCCACTAGCCAGAGGCCTGCTCAGAAGAACAAATGTCACCTCCTTTCATGTTCACTTGGTCAGAGCCAGTCGATGTGCAAATCTCAGCTCAGCGAGGTGGGGCATATGATTCCTAAGGACATGCCCTGAGCATTTGTAAGCAGTGACAGGGTCTGCTGATGGCTGCCCTGCTGCTTCCTACACGTGTTCCGTTCTTATCCAAGCAGACAGTCCTAGGGTACTGCCTTCAGCCTATCTGGGGAGACGACCCCAAGGTCCCACAGGACTGCTGGAAGATCTTTGTTCAGGTCCTTGGCAAATGACCCATGGTCATGTGTGTGTGTGTGTGTGTGTGTGTGTGTGTGTGTGTGTGTAGGTACATGTCTGTGAACAGAGGACAATCTTGGGTGGATGTCATTCCTCAGACACTCCACCTTTTGTGGATGGTAGAGGGGTTGAGATAGGGCCTTATTCTAACTCGCACTGATCTGGAACTCACTCTGTAGCCCCAGGATGGCCTAAAACTCACAGCAGTCCTCCTACCTTGTCCTCCCAAGTGTTGGGATTACAGGCATGTGACACCACATCTGGCTCCATCCACCTTTTTCACATGGTCTTTCACTAGCCTAAAACTTGCCAAGTAGGTGGGACTGGCTGGCCCATGGGTTCCAGGAATCCACCAGTCTTGCCTCCCTAGCACCATGATTACAGGTGTACCAGCATACCTGGCTTGTTTCATGAAGGTACTAAGGATAGAACTCAGGTCCTCATGGTGATAAGATAAGCACTTTACAGGATGAGCCATCTCCCGAGCCCCTGCTTTGCACGTGTTATTACTGTTGTTGTTGCTGTTGTCGTCCATATCCAAAGAAGATGCTGGAAGTCACACTTCCCCTGGGTTGCAAAGCTGGAGAACCTGAGTTTTTGCTCAAGTTGGTGACACTGGGCAAGATACGTCTCTGAAAACTTACCTGTTTGGTTCCACTTGGTTTCCTCTGCCATTAACAATGCACATCATTAAAAAAAATTCCTGGGCTGGAGAGATGGCTTAGTGGTTAAGCGCTTGCCTGTGAAGCCTAAGGACCTCGGTTCGAGGCTCGGTTCCCCAGGTCCCACGTTAGCCAGATGCACAAGGGGGCGCACGCGTCTGGAGTTCGTTGGCAGAGGCTGGAAGCCCTGGCACGCCCATTCTCTCTCTCTCCCTCTATCTATCTTTCTCTCTGTGTCTGTCGCTCTCAAATAAATAAATAAATAATTTAAAAAAATTCCTTCTTGGGAGGGGACATGATGGAGAATGGAGTTTCAAAGGGGAAAGTGGTGGTGGGGGGGAAGGAGGACCTTACCATGGGATATTTTTTATAAACGTGGAAGTTGTTAAAAAAAATTTAAAAATTTGAAAAAAAAATCCTTCTTATTGACAACTGCTATAAGTACAGACAATAAACCATGACAATGCCCTCTCACCAGCCCCATTTCCCTCCCAAATCCAACCTCCACTGAACCCTTTCCTCTTTCTAATTACTCTCCCCTCTATTTTGGCATCATCACTTTTGTTCTCCTGTTGTGCAGGCCTTGAGTAGGTCGTGTCAGCCGCTGTGAGGTCATGAACATCGAGGCCGTCGTTCTATTTAAGTTGTATTCTCTCCTTTGATCTCATTTTGGGTGTCCTGATGTTGTCAGGCTCCTGTGAAGGGGCCATAACCAGTCACTTTGCAGAGCAATTCTGTCCTGAGGAGTGCATTTTCTAGACACCACATGGACCCAGTGGTAGTTCTTAGTCCCAGATGTACCAGAAGAACCAGGCTAGACCAGACTTTGTCACAGGGACTTTGCTTTTCTCAGTGGTGCTAAAAAGCAGACTTCACAGCCATGCAAATCCTTGAATTTCTGGGTTATCCATTCCTCCTGGGCCCTGATACCTGCACAGGTATTTTCCTGTATTGACCATTTATGGTACTATGTATGAGAACACCCAGCTCTTTCATTGTAGGGCAGGCAACCACCTAATCCTAATTAATTTCCTGTGTGGTTTCTGGAGGAGTTTAACTTCTGTGTAAGGAGTCCTTCCCACTGCTAGTCTATTGACTCCATCAGCAACTTCCTAAAATCCAACCCGGTCTTCCTCATCCTCACAGCTCTTCAGCTTGCCATCGAGTCCCCTCTGGGCCCGTGGACTCTTCCCTCATTCTCTTTCCGTGACTTCTCTAATTCCCTAACCCAACCTCTCTGTCCCACACCAGAGACATTCTTATTAAAAAAAATACTTTTATTTATTTGCAAGGAGAGAGAAAGGGAGAATGGGCACGTCACGGCCTCTAGCTGCTGCAAATGAACTCCAGATGCATGTGTCACTTTGTGCACCTGGCTTCACATGGATACTGGAGAACCAAACTTGGGTTGTTAGGCAGTGCAGGCAATCTGAGCCATCTTTCCAGCCTCCAGACCTCTTTATTGTATTTTTTTAACCTCTAAGGTCTTTCTTCCTCTCAGTCCTGCCCACCAATTTTGGGGGTGGAGGGAAGAATGGAAGTCTTTTCCTTCAGAGACTGAGTGGCATGTCCTCAATATATAACAATATATAACAGCTATAAGTGAGTGAAAGGTTCCTGAGTCATCACACCAAGAGATGTCACTACACACTTGTGTTCACTCTCTTTAGTGCACACACAGGAATGTTCTAATGCTCCTGATACCAATGATATTATATGTCATTACATAGCCAGATTTTAAATATATCATTGTCTTGAGAACTTTTCGGTAATGGTTAAATTCTTTTTTTTTTTTTTTTAATATGGGATACTTGCTGGATACTTGAATCACCTTACATTTCTTTTTTTTTATTCTTTTTTTTGTTTATTTTATTTATTTATTTATTTGAGAGCGACAGAGAGAAAGAAGCAGATAGAGACACACACACATACAGAGAGAGAGAGAGAGAGAGAATGGACATGCCAGCATCTCCATCCAGTGCAGACAAACTCCAGAAACGTGCGCCCACTTGCGCATCTTGTACATCTGGCTACCGTGGGTCCTGGGGAATCGAGCCTCGAGCCAGGGTCCTTAGGCTTCACAGGCGAGTGCTTAACCGCTAAGCCATCTCCCCAGCTCACCTTTCCTTTCTTTTAGAATTACATACATATTTGTCAGACTGTTCACATTGTTTTCTTTCTCTCTTTTTTTTGGGGGGGGAGGCGGGAGGGTTCTCTTTGAAGCAAGGTCTCACCTGGAACTCACTCTGTATCGCCAGGCTGGCCTCTCTAGTGCTGGGATTACAGGGTGCACTAGCACACCCAGCTCACATTATTTTCTTAAAGCCCTTGTCTATTCTTGTTGTAATTTACTCATTTCTGGGTTACAACATGTGACCAAAAGCAGCTTATGAGAGGAAGTTATGTATTTCAGTTTACATTCCCAGCCAGAAGTTTCACTGTGGCAGAGAAAAGTATGGCACAAACAGGCAAATGGGCATCACATCATGCCACAGTGGGTGGGAGAAAGTGGCAAGACAGTGAGCATGGATAACACATTCCAGCTGGGTTTGCCAACTCAGGCCTCCCTCAGAGACACACCTGCTCCAGCTGGGTTTATGAACTCAGGCCTCCCTCAGAGACACACCTGCTCCAGCTGGGTTTGTGAACTCAGGCCTCCCTCAGAGACACACCTGCTCCAGCTGGGTTTATGAACTCAGGCCTCCCTCAGAGACACACCTGCTCCAGCTGGGTTTATGAACTCAGGCCTCCCTCAGAGACACACCTGCTCCAGCTGGGTTTATGAACTCAGGCCTCCCTCAGAGACACACCTGCTCCAGCTGGGTTTGTGAACTCAGGCCACCCTCAGAGACACACCTGCTCCAGCTGGGTTTGTGAACTCAGGCCACCCTCAGAGACACACCTGCTCCAGCTGGGTTTGTGAACTCAGGCCTCCCTCAGAGACACACCTGCTCCAGCTGGGTTTGTGAACTCAGGCCTCCCTCAGAGACACACCTGCTCCAGCTGGGTTTGTGAACTCAAGCCTCCCTCAGAGACACACCTGCTCCAGCTGGGTTTGTGAACTCAGGCCTCCCTCAGAGACACACCTGCTCCAGCTGGGTTTATGAACTCAGGCCTCCCTCAGAGACACACCTGCTCCAGCTGGGTTTATGAACTCAGGCCTCCCTCAGAGACACACCTGCTCCAGCTGGGTTTGTGAACTCAGGCCACCCTCAGAGACACACCTGCTCCAGCTGGGTTCGTGAACTCAGGCCTCTCTCAGAGACACACCTGCTCCAGCTGGGTTTGTGAACTCAGGCCTCCCTCAGAGACACACCTGCTCCAGCTGGGTTTATGAACTCAGGCCTCCCTCAGAGACACACCTGCTCCAGCTGGGTTTGTGAACTCAGGCCTCCCTCAGAGACACACTTGCTCCAGTGAGTCTCTACCTCTCAAGCTGCCATCAGCTGGGGACCAAGTACTTAAAACACATGAGGCTAAGAGGTACATCTCACTTTCAATCCACCACATGCCTCTGACTAGTGATTTAGAAATGTAAGTATTTCAGTGGGTGCAAACTCCTTTAGAGCACTTGACAGGCATTGCCAAACTTTTCACTGGGGAAGTGGCATCCGTTGCTACTCCCATATGTACTGTGTGCTCCTCTTTCCAAATCCCTCAAACCCGATGAGTTGATTATTTTAAAAAATCAGCCACTATTGGCACAAATGGATAGCTATTGCCTAATTTGCTGCTTTTGAGTAAATTACAGAGTTGGGGCTTGTTTTTAGTTCTTTGCTATCTTTTTTCTTTTGATAAACTCTTGTACACTTCTCATGGAGGGGAAGGGAGTCTTTAGTTTTTCTTGTTGATTTTAAACTGGTCTTAAGGGCTATATATCTGTCATTTATTCTGAGTGCCTTCCAGAGTTCTTTGTTCAATTTTGTTTAATATGGATTTTGAATTTAAAATAAAACAAACTTAAGTGTTTTGTTTTTATTTTTTAATTGGTCACTTCTATCATAATTCAGAGTGGGTTTTTACCCCCTAAGTTATTTATTTATTTATTTATTTATTTATTTATTTTGGTTATTCAAGGTAGGGTCTCACTCTAGCCCAGGTTGACCTGGAATTCACTATGGAGTCTCAGGATGACCTCGAACTCATGGTGATCCTCCTACCTCTGCCTCCCCGAGTGCTGGGATTAAAGGCGTGTGCCACTACGCCCGGCCCCCTAAGTTTTCTATGATGACACATTTCAACTTAAACTGAATGGAATTGACCCCAGGGTGACTTTTAAATATCTGGTTGTGACCTGTAACTGTGGAGTCATTGAGGGATGTGTGATCCCTCGGGAAGCTTCCTTTATCCTGACCTAAGGCTCTCAAGCACACTGTGAGTGGACCTGCCTGTGACTGAACTGTGCATTTGTAACAAAGCTCTACATTTTGCTGACCACAGCTCTGCAATGTGCTTTCCAGGCTCTGGTCTTCCTCTCACCATTGTGCTCTCTCTCTCTCTTCATGTCATCTCTCAGAGGGAACTTCCCCTTATTCTGAAGATCTTCTGATGACTTGTGTATATGTCAACTGCGGGGACAAGGACTTGAGTCATCTCCATCAACTATGCACCTCATGGCTGAACCTCCCCTCTTTAGAGAATTCACTGATAGAGTTTTCATGTCTGATTTCTTTCAGATCGTTTTTGGGTTGACCTGTATTTTTGCATAGTCTGCAGGCAGGTGCATGACTCGATTGTGGTCTGGGTTTGAGTCTCAGCCTTGTTTCTAGCTAATTTAACTTGCAGTGCTGTTTGGAATCACCAGACCTTGAGTCTCTTTGTGAATACTTCATCTAGCAGTTCATTTGTGTTTACTTCTGAGAATATGTTTAGTTATAATTAAAAATTAACGCACATATAAAACACAAAACTGGTACCTATCTCTGGGGCAGCACTGGTGTTTAAATGCATGTAATCATTGCGTAATGTGTGAGTCAGGTAAACACACCTCTCTCTTCAACCTTTACAGTTTCTCTATAGTAGAAACTTTCAAAATCCTTTCTTCTAACATTCTTAAACATGACTATCATTTGTGTGTGTGCGCATGGATGTATGTATGTATCTACATGTACGATGTGTGTATGGGCATGCGCAGGCTATGGTGCATGAATGGAGGTCAGAGAGCAGCCTCAGGGTGTTGGTCCACGCCTGTTTTGTTTTGAGTCGTTGTCTTTCCTATTGACTTTTGCCGTTGTGCACACCGGACTAGCTGGCTCAGAGCTCTGGAATTCTCCAGACTCTGTCTTCCCTAGCTGTAAGTGCAGAAGAGTTACAGATGCATGTGTTACTTTGTGGTCAGCTTGGCGTGGATGGTGGGAACCCAAACTCCGGTTGACAGACTTGCAGAGCAAGTGTCTTTAACTTTGAAGCCATCCCCCACCTCTGTTGTAGCTATTTGAAATGCACAGTACATGGTCACTAGGCAGTCAGCCCACTGAACACCAGGGCTTGGAGCTTCTTGTAACTAGGCACCCAGTTTTTAACCTCTCTGCATCCCTCCCTTCTCCTTTTTTATTTTCATCTAACAAAACTGTCATCATTATAATTTCTATTTTCCTTCCTTTCTATTTTCCACTCAAAACATTCAATTGCGATATAAACTAGCATTGAGCAGCCTTGAAAGAGGCCTTGGCTGAACAAACCTAGGTTTCCTCTTTTCTCACATTAGCCCCCTGGGGTTTGAATTCTCATTTTGAATCACAATGAATGTGAAGGAAAAAAAAAATTACCTTCCAGGTTCTTCTCAGCCTCCTTTGAGTGTGTGCCATCTTGGGCATCTGTTTACATTCTCAAAGGCAAACAGCCCAGGAGAAAATTCAATCACATGGGTTTACTTTTCTATTTATATTTTCACACCTGAATAGATTCTTAGACATTTCTGGATTTTCTCTTTCTCTGCCAGGCATCATCTTGTGCAGATAGTTATCTAATAGATGACTTTTTGGCCTAAAAATTATAAACATTTTACTGATACATGACAGATAAAATCATAAAACTCCTGAATAGGCAGATCAACTCAGTGGACATGCCCCTGTAATCTCTCATGTGCTCAGGAGATGGCCCACCCAGCAGCGCAGAATGCCCTCATCGCTGTCCAACCCCACCAGCATCGCCACCCCAAGGAAGGTTGCTGTGTGGACTGGGAACACCAGAGCTGACTTTCAGTTGTCACTGCATTGTGCACACTGGGACTGGACGACAGACAGGCAGTATATATCTTCTTGGTGGCTCATTATTGTCATTGTGTTAGTAATTAATGTTGCTGGATGTGCTTTGTGTCACGCCTGCTTTGGGTTGCATGGTATCGCACTGTGTCCACAGACTGTCCATTCATTTAGCCCAATGCTAGCAGCGCCTGACTGGTTTCTGGCCTTTGGCTGTTGTGTACTTGGGACCTTTATTTGCTTGTTTGCCCAATATTTTCTGGTGAGGAGTCGCTGGCTGTATTTGTCCCTCATAGATGCTAGCCATCAGGGGTCCGCACTCCCACTGCTGTGGATGCTCCTGCAGTGTGGCCCTTCATATAAATATATTTGACGGAGAGAAAGAGGGAGAACAGGCATGTCAGGGCCTCCAGCCGTTGCAAACGAACTCCAGACATGGTGTGCCCCCTTTATGCATCTGGTTAACGCAGATCCTGGGCAATCAAACCTGGGTTCTTTGGCTCTGCAGGCAAGTGCCTTACCTGCTAAGCCATCCTTGCAGCCCAATGTGTGGCTCTTCTTGTTGCCACCGTGACATGTTCATGGACATGCTGCATGGTGGTTTCATTGTCATCTCCTTGCAGACCAGCGAGGTTGGACTCCTCTTTATTTCCTCATTGGCCATCTGTAGGGATGCATTACAAAGCAATGGCTCCTCAACATGACTTCCCTGTACATTCACTCAGTGAAACCCTTTTATGAAAAGAAATATTTGGGGCTGGGGAGATAACATGGCAGGTAAAAGCACACGCACTTTACACGGATCGATGGCATTGGACACTGGCAGTGAACCTTCTGCGCTTTACTTTCTCCTGGGTCACCCAAGCCCTTCTGGTACTAAGCATATCCATATGATATTTTTCCAATTCTATTATTTATTTATTTAAAAGAGAGAGAAAGAGGGGGAGAGAGAGAGAGGGGGGGGGGAACAAGAATGGGCATGCCTGCACGTCCAGCCACTGCAAATGAACCCCAGACGCCTGTGTCACCTGGTGCATCTGGCTTACGTGGGTTCTGGGGAATGGAACTTGGGTCCTTTGGTTTTGCAGGCAAGCATCTTAACTCCTAAGATAGCTCTTCAGCCCTTGGATATGAGATTTTTGAATTAAGTTTCATATACCTACTATAATTTTAATTGGGATGGCATTCAGCACGTGGGTTAGTTTAAATACTCTGTGGACATGGTTTATCCTGCATTGCATGTTTTTTATTAATTTTTACAAAATATTTATTTGAGAGAGAGAGACACAGAGAGAGAGAGGTCATGCCAGGGCTTCCAGCTGCAACAAACTCCAGATGCATGCACCCCCTTGTGCATCTGGCTCATGTGTGTCCTGGGAATCAAACCTGGGTCCTTTGGCTTTGCAGGCAAGTGCCTTAACCACTAAGCAATCTCTCCTGCCCCTGCTTTACATGTTTATCTGTGAATGAAAGCAGAGAGAGAAAGACAGGCAGAGAGAGAGAGATTAAGAATATGGATGTGCCAGGGCCTCTAGCCACTGAAAACGAACTCCAGATGCATGCACCACTTTGCTCAAATGGCTTTATGTGGGTACTAGGGAATCAAACTAAGGTCTTTATGTTTCGCAGCAAACATCTTAACTACTGAGCAATCTCTCCTGTCCCAGAATGTGAGATTATTTTTTTTTTTTAAAGAAGAAAACCACTTGGGTGACAAAGCAGAGTTTTGTTATACAGGTTTTTCTTTTCTTGACTACATCCCCAAAGTAGTGTTTTTAGAAGCTTGGAGCTGAGGAAATCTCTGCAGAACTTCAGGCCCCAAGTCTCTGAAGAAGCCCCTGGCACTACACCCTGCTCGTGGCCTCTCGTGGCCTCACAGTGCAGCTGCAGGTAGACTTATGTCATCTTTGGCAGTGGCTTTGTGAGCCAGGCAGACCCTCTGTCTGCACGTGTGGGCGCAGCTGTGCAGCTTGGCAAAAGGTCTTGGTGGTGAGAAACCTGGATTGCAGTCCCTGTGGATGTCTTACCCATGAAGTGGCATTTGGTACATCCGAAAGTCAGGTGGTCAAGGGCAAGACAGTTTTCTTCTTTTCTGACCTTCTTTGTGAGTCCTTGTTCTTGAGGGGTGGAATGGCTTCTGGAAGGTGCTGGGCCCGTGTTACTCTTGCATACTTCTTGCTGTGTCTTCCCGGTTAATGATGTTCAAGGGGTGGCCATTTTCTCTCTCAGCTGCCGGTGACAAATGACCACAACTCCAGATGACTTTTACTCCCAGCTGAATGTTCTCATCTGGTCCCAGGTGTGTTTGCAATGGACCTTGGCAGAACCCTTCCTTGGTGATGGCTCTGGGGTCAGTGGTCTCACCTGGGTGGACGCTGTGCAAGGGTTATCTGTAGGGTGTGCTTACATCTGGAATTAGGAGACCCAGTTATAATTGAAGGAACACCACTGTACTGACATTGTGGTATGGCCCCTTTTCATGACGGAGAAAACATTTTTCCCCAAACTACTTCTCATTTCCCCATTTTTGTTCATGTTTCTTTATAGAATGAGATCTGGTTTTGAGTTGAATTAAATTGATCTGTGTGAAATTGTCATTTTTGTAGGTCAATGACTGCCAGTTGGTGGCCATTTCAAGTGACTCAGTCTAATGCATGCTAAGGTCACATCCTGAGGAAGATGCGAATCTGCATGTTACTTGGGTCCCGGGAAGGACGTCAATGGTACTTCCGACTTGTGGAGGAAGCAGCGGGCTTCTGTCGTGCGCTGTGGGCGGCCTCTCGTGGCCAGGCCGCGTCTCTTGGTGAGGCTGTCTGTCCTTGTGCTGCCACTCGAAAGCACGGCTGCTTCTTCAGGTGGGCCCAGCTCCCCTGGAGCCCCTCTTCCTGTACGCCACAGCCCGCCCGCCAGGCCTTGTGAAACTTTAACGTGCTAACATGCACGGTGGCATGAGATTTAAAACAAATAAATGAGTTTATGGTCCTTGCCAATGCCAGGTGAATAAATTAGTAATGTGACATCCCCCAGGCTATCGGCTTGATGGGCAGCACACTTTCTCTTCTTTGTGGTTTACTTGTAAAGGTGATTTCTTACCTTTCATTTTTTCCCAGCATGGCTTTAGGGTGGCCCAGTTCTACAGGGTTTTTGTTTTGGTGTGCGTGTGCGTGCACATGCATGTGGCTGTGTGTATGGGAGGTCAGAGGACAACCTTGGGAGAACCGTTTCTTGCTTTCCACCTGTTTTGAGAAAGCCTTTCCTGGTCACCATTGGGAGTCCCAGGCCAGGACCCACGAGCTTCAGGATCTTCCCATCCCTGTCTCCCACTGCTGCTGGCGCCTTGGGCTTCTGGGTGCTGGGGACGCAGGTCCTCCCATCGGGTTTCCGCTGCAAGCACTCTTAACCACTGAACCACTGGCCCAGCCCCTAACTTGCAATCTTGAAGCTGCAGAAAGAACTTGAGGAAGCCAGGGGGGCCGGTTTGTTGCGTCAAGGGGTGCTGTGATGGGGTTGAGAGGTGACAAGGGCCGGGTTGGGGGAGGACACTGGGCCTGTGGGCTTCCACACCCTCGAGACAGAGGAGTTTGAGCAGGCAAGTGGCTTGCATTCCACAGAACCCACCCAGCCCTGGCTGCCCTCTGGGCATGCAATGGTGGACAACAAACCAGGTTCCTGCTTTCAAAGAGCATTGTGATCGAGTGGGAAGGGACACAAATGGATATGTCAGGGAGAGATGCATGCCTTAAGGAAAGCACAAGATGACATCTCAGACAGAGCTTAGGACAGTTGAGGGAAGCCACTGTGGGGAAGAGGTGAGGGTAGGGATGAAACCTTTGCTCAATGGACAGTGGAGTGGAGAGTCCATAACGTGATGCTGTTGGGGAAAGTGCTCTAGATAGAGAGGAGAGCCTGTGCAAAGGCCCTGGGTGGGCATGCGGCTGCTGGGCATGTGCAGAGGGCGTGAGTGCAGCCTGCGTGGCTGGAGTTCGGGGTGCGAGGTGCAGCAAGTGCAGCCTGTGGTTCCTGGGGGAGTTTGGAATCTCCCGTGTGCAGGGGGGACTGTAGCCCGGATGCCCAGATCTGACTCATGCCTGTGACCATGCTTTGGGGTCCGCATGTTCTGGGGGCTGTAGGGGAGCAGGAGTGTGCACTTGAGCAGCTGGGACAGGGGTTGCCACCACCCATTGTGCAGACAATGGTAGACGATGTGTGTGGGGACATGGCTGGGCCCGGAGCCCTGGAACGCGCTAGTGCTTGCTGTGGTGTGAAGCCTGTCCTCGGGGACAGTGGGGACCGCAGAGCAAGGAAGGCAGTGCTGGGTCCCAAGTGCTCATACGCCATCAGAGGCATTAGTTCCAGGGAGCCTGGGGACAGGTACCATGGTTCTCAGCCCGCCCAGCAACCGGCTGGAGGGAGATGTGGGCAAGCCCACCTGTCCTGGGGTTTTGTTTTTGAGCTGTAATTCCCATGTCATACCACTTGCCAGACGGAATGTTCAGTTCTGTGGCTCCTGCCATTGGCAGAGGTTCGCACCACCCTAACCACAGGTGGCCTTGGTCACCCTCACAGGAAATCTCATGCTGTCCACTACTGAGCTGCACCCCACTTCCCCCACAGTCCCTGTGAGCACAAACCCTTTCTGTCTAGATGAGCCTGTTCTGGGTGCTGCATGTGAACAGAGTCCTCGGGTCCACCATGGCTGAGGCGTTCCGCCTGGCTTCCCGTTCCCCCGTCCACCCGTGTTGCAAGCTGTGTCCGGTCCTCTGCTCCTTTTTGCGGCCTGGTTCATTCCATGGCTCGGCTCTCGTCTCTGCTGCTTATCCATTCATTAGTTGATGGACATGTTGGTTGTTTCCTCTCAAGGTCTGTGTTTAGTCATGTTTTGAGGAGCTGGGCTGGCGGATGGTGAATGTTTTACCCTGTTAGCCTCTGTCCGCCATGATCCCCTCATTCTCTGCTCCCACCAGCAGTGTGTGAGGCTTGCGATCGCGCCCTTTCGCACCCTCACTCGCGGTTGACGTGGGACATCCATGGCTGTGGCTGTGTCGGCCACACTCACAGGGCACTGAGGGGTCAGGTGGGTCCAGGAGCAGGCCGCTCTCCTCTGTCCTCACGGAGGCTCATCTCAGGCTGCCAGCAGGGCTGAGCTGTGGGCCGTGATTTCATTTGCTTAATGGATGAGGAAGGAAATGGGTTCTGAGGCTAAGACCCGAGTGCCCCTGTGGGACTCGGCTCTGGCGATGATGTAAGCCGCAGCGTGCCGCCTGCGAACTGTGATCAACCGAGACTTTTCGTGTCTGTCAGGCAGCTGGGAAAGATGGCTTGAAAAGGTACCTCCCTGGGAGGTGGCGAGGGTATCCTGTGGGTGGTGAAGTAGTTGACCACCTATGTGCCTGGTCAGGGCACCCCGTGCCCCAGGGAAGCCTCCTTCCCAGAGGAGACCTGCGGCTTGGGTCCCCACGCAGGCTCTGCATCCTGGGCCAGGCTTTAACCTTTCTGTGCCTCACTGCTCCTGCTGCAGATGGGCTGGGCAGATGGCAGGGAAGGCGTGGGTGAGGCGGGGTCCGGCCCGTTCCAGAGACCCTCCCAGGTGCTCTGGCAGGTGACTCTTCTGAGTGGCAGGTCCCAAGCTGCGTTTGTGAACTGGGTGGTTTGAGTCAGGTGGGTGTGAGCCAGGAGGGTGTGCATTCCCTGAGAGGTGGGGGCACCCTGAAGAAGAGAGAGACCTGAGACTCACTTAGAGGTTTGATGGCCAGGAGAGCACTACCATGCCCACTCTGGTTGTCCTCCTGGATCCTACTGGAGAGGACTTCTGGAACAAGACAGCCACTAAAGTCAGCACATATAAGCTTCATGACAGGCTGTGACACGAGAGAGAATGCTTTGGTCCTCAGAGGAGGTGGCACCCCCATGCGGAGACGGAGTGATCCGGCACACGCTCCCCAACCAGCATGCCTGCAAAGACTGCGTAGTCGCCTGGCAAGGACGCCCAATAGAGTCACCTGTTCACTTTGTGGTTGAGAGAAAACTCGGGTAGCACGACATGACCTTGCTGCCAGAGGCAGCGTGGTGGCCGTCAGTACGTGCAGGTGGCTCTGCAGATGTCAGCTGTCACCTGTGTCCACTCCAGAGCATGTCCTCGCACCCAAGAGAGACTGAGACCCCTCCTCTGCCCCCGCCCCTGGTGGCCACTCTGCTCTCCCTGCGTGCTGGTTGAGCAGTTCCGAGCATTCTGTATAAATGGACTCAGACGACACGTGGTCGTTTGTGACCCCAGCAAAGCACGGCACACTCAGACGGTAGCATGTTATTACTGTTGATTAGTCTTCTTATAGCTATTTAACACCTACTGATTTTTTTTAATGTATTACCTTTCCCAGAAAGTCTTTCCTGAGTTAGGAGAGGCAGCCTTTTTCTGATCCCAGAGGCCTCCTCCGTCCGTCTGCTGGCACCCCTTCCATCCAGTGCTTCGTGCCCTTCTTCCCTCCAGGCACTGCCAGGCATGTGCTGCAAACAGGGTCTTCGTAATGGGGAGGGATGGGCGGCCGCAAGCCCACAGCGCTGCGGGGCTGTGCAGGGAAGGTGTGTGAGAGCGGGGAGGACTCGGGTGTTGTGGAATGCTGGGCGGTACCACTGTCAGATGCGTGAGGACTTGTTTGAGCTGAAGTCTCAGAGACTCGAAGGAGGCAGGTTTGCAGGGCTGTGAGGGGAGCCTTTCTTGTGAGGCTGTCAGTCTCGGGTCTGGAGCTAAGGAGGTCCAGGGAGAGAGAGAGGGAGGCTACCGGGCTTGGCGGCCGAGGCAGTGTCATGGGGTTGCTCCGCACACTGGTGGGCTGCAGAGCCATGACACGAAGCACATGTGACGTGAGCCCAGTGGGGTACTGGGGGGCCTGGCCAGACGGGTCGGGAAGATGCACATCATGAGGTGCCGGTTCCGGTGGCTTATCTACTTGCTGTCCCTGCCCCCGTCCCTTAGACTCCGGGACTGCGAGGGGAGGGAGGGGCTGGTCTCATTAGAAAATGGACCAGTGCTGATGTGGGTCAGTGCCACGGGGAATGACGAGAGAGCAGAACCGTGTACACCATCCATATCCCTCTCTGGAAGCTGGCAGTGATGGCCAGTGGCTAGGCCCGGAGTCCCGACCATCTCCAAGGTCATTCAGCGGGCAGGCCGGCACAGGAGCAACTCCCGGAGGACAGGATCTGTCACCAGATGCCAGCAGCCCCTGCTCTGTCACGTGTGCCCATCTTTTTGTTTTTGTTTTTTTTCTGTGAAAATCACCGGAGGATCCAGGGCCAGGGCCCATGATGACAGACAATGCCGGCGTCGTTACAGAGGCGTCTGGGTGTCCAGGCGCAGGCGTCCTCACCCTGGGAGGACCGTCTCGTCCGTGCGGTGTGTGTGGCAGGGGCCCGTCACCTCAGTGAGTTGGGGAGTTAGGAGAAGCTGGTAAATCTCCAGGAACATGCTGTGTTCTGGGAGATGCTGAGCTCCAGATGTGCCTGGCCTGGTGCCCGTGGGCGAACTTAAGCCAAGCAGAATCTCTGATCATCTCTTTTCAGTTCTTGCTTGCAGAGCTCCCCGCCCCCCCCCCCCCCGGGCTGTTTCAGGGCCTCCGGAGGCAGCTGTGTAGAGCAGCGTTGGTCTCTGCTCTCTGGATCAAGTAGCCACAACCTAATCATACACTGAGCTGAACGCTATGATGGAAAAATCTAGCAATAGGAACCCTAACAGGTGGGTATGCAGGATGAGCAGGAGCGTGAATAGGAAGGAGTTCGTTAGGAAAATGTTGCCCCCAGAGGCAGTAGCATGGGAGGCAGCCTTGTGGTGGGAAGAAGTGAATGAGTGAGGGACTGAAGAGACAGAGACAGCAGGAGGGGGGGACGTGGAAGAACAAGGTGCTGGATAAGCTTGAGACCACAGTTCAGACCAAAGGTCCCTTGCATTTCGCCCTTTTTAAAAGGCTCAGTGTGACTAAGCCAGGAAGTGAAGGGAGGCTGTGGTGGGCAAGGACAGAGGCCAGGACCCCAGGCCCCAGACTTCGGTCGTGTGGGAGAGTGATGGGCCTTGGGGATGGACGCTGAGGAAAGAAGGGATTGGAACCCCAGACGGTTTCTTCCCTACTTCCCCCTTCTCAGGCGCCCAGTAGTAATTCTGCCCTGAAGGACTTTCAGTGCAGGAACCAGAGAAGAGTTGCAGATCAGTCCTGGCCTTCGCCTTGTTGCCTCTTGTCCACTGCTGTGTTCACACAGGACAGTCTTATGTCTCCGCCTTGGAATCGCCCAGGCACAGGGACTGGGGGTGCCTGCCACGGCTTCCGCTCTACGTAGGCTCTGGGGATCTGAACTCAGGAGTCAGGCATGCGTGGCCAAGCTTTACCTGCACAACCGTCTCTCTACCCTACTCTGAGGACATTACTCCTGTTAAGACAACAATCGTCATACCCCTGGGCCTGTCCCGATGCAAATACCTCTGGTTCTTACCGATAAAATTTTATTGATATGTAGCCACACCCATTCATTTGCAAATCAGCGGGGGCTGCCCCTCAGCATCACGGGGGGGGGGGGAGGGGGGGCTGCAGCCTAGCCCTTGACAGACAGCAGACTTCTGCCAATGGCTGTGCTCAGGATGAGGGAGGGGCTCATCTTCAAAACAGATCTCCTGGCCCAGAATCTTCTAGCACTTAAACTATGTTTAGTTCCTCTGACAAGCCCTGCAGGAGACCTGCGCTTGAATCAGCCTGCTTGTCTTTAAGTTGTCAGTGACGTTATGTAAGGAGCTTCCCTCGCACTTTGCGTTTAGAAAGTTGGGCATGGGACTTAGACTTTGAAGTCAGACTTGTGCTTGTCTTAATTTATTCTAGAAGTCTTTGGGTATGTTATTTTTACTTTTTGTTCCTCTCTTGAGTTGATCATTTTTATTCTTTCATTTTTTTAAAAAAAATATTTATTTATTTGAGAGAGAGAAAGAAAGAATGGGTGCACCAGGGCCTCCAGCCATTGCAAATGAACTCCAGACACATGTGCCACCTTATCTACCTGGCTTACATGGGTCCTGGGGAATAGAACCTGGGTTCTTAGGCTTTTCAGGCAAGCGCCTTAACTGCTAAGCCATCTCTCCAACCCTTTTATTCTCTTTTCTCTAAGACGCAGTTTTCAGGAGAGCCTCTCCGAAGTTGCCGCTGGCCCTTGCAACGATGTAGGTGGCTTCCTCCATGAGATCAGGAGTCTGCTCTGTGCTGAGCAGCAAGGAGAGCCACAGTGGCAGCAGTACCGCCTCCTTCCTCTTCTGACCCGTTGGCCTCCCGTCTCAGCTCAGGCCCCGAGCTCCCCTCAGCCTCTCCAGAGGCTCTTGATTTACAGATCTGCACTGAATTTTTGCTTAGAGAAGTGGCCATCTGCCTGGCAGGCACCAACGACCATTGGCAGAATTATGGGCTGATACTACGCAGATGGGCTTTCTGGTTCGATGTGCTGTTTTTTCACAATTCCTATGAGTGAGAAAAGCTGCTTGGATAATGTCTCAGTGTTCCCTCTGGTGACAAAGACAGTCGTGGGGGCCATTTCTTGCCTTTATTTCAGTATCACTGCTGGGCGCGGAGCCTCTAGCAGTTACAAGGAGGGTCGTGGAAGAGTTCTGAGGCCTGACTTATGTTAAGTTCTTTGAGAATCTTACTAAGTTTGGAATATAGATAGCAGAAAAAGACTTTCATTTTCCAAATATGAATGGTCATGAACTCCACATATCGGGCGGGAGTCCATTGAGCCGGCTGAGGCCTGGCTTCAGCTCCAGTTCCGGCTGTGGGCTGTGGGCTGTGGGCTGTCCCGGGTGACCGAGCTCCTGGAGGGAGTGTGCCACGCGGCTCGCAGAGCATCTGCAGTGCTGGCAGGGAACGGGGCTTCCCAGCTCGGCCTTCTCCATCCATCCGCAGAGCGTCCCTCTGTGCAGTCCCATGGAATACGCTCTCCCAAGTGGCGCCCCTGCCTCTGAGATGGTGAACTCTAGATCACTCTAGATGGTATTCCACGTCGGCCCTGCCACTTCCAACACTGCTTGTCTGCTGCGCTCCTTGAGGTCTCCCTCCCAGCGCGGCTTCCCTGCGGAGGACACGCGGGCGTGTGCAGTGTGCTCCGCCCGTGCGCACCTCCCCGCGCTCATCTTCCACCGCTGGTGACCTGCTCTGAACCGGAGCCAGCCTCTGTCCTTTCTTCTCTGTGCTTAGTACGCCCTCCTGCCAGCGAGGGAGGCCAGGCGGGGGACAGCCTAGTGCATACCGAGCCCACAAGAGCCTGAGATGTTTAGCAAGTCCTACTCCTTAAATGCAGGGCCCAGAGAGGCTCCGAGTCGTGAGACCCACAATGTGCCTTTGGTTCCTGCTTCTATGTGTGTATCCCAGTCTCAATCTCCTTCCATCATCTACTTTTTCACTCTTCCATTCGTCCAGGTCTGGTTCACGGTGGAGAGGCCCCTGAGTCTGAAAGCTGTGTTTCGGTTCCCTCCACCCTGAAGAAGTGACAGGGTTTTGACCGAAAAGGGCTGAAATGGGATCAATGTGCAGGAAAACAAACAAACAAAAAACCTACAGAAGCTCTAGGACCAGAGCTGTGGTGTGGAGGAGCATGAATGGCCCGTTTTGAAGAAATGCACCTCTCCCTGAATTGCTTCAGGCCCTTGTCCCTTATAGTGGCCAGAGGGGGCGATCGCGCTGAGGGCTGATGGTATTTGTCATTCTGTCTCACAGCTAGAGCTGGCCTGGGGCAGAGCAGCCCCTCCACTGACACACGGTGAATGGGTTTGTGAGTGAATGAATGAATGAAGAAAACAAGCAAAAACAGTCACGTCACAGGCTGAGTGCCCATTTATCTGAGCATCTTGATTGCCAGGAGCGCAGCAGCCGGTAAGGGAGGTGCGGCTCTACGTCTCAGGGCGCGCGGTAGTTCCCTCAGGAAAGGCAGTGGGCATCACAGAATGAATCCAGCGCCAACCATGGGATGACGACAGCTGAGGAGGTCCGGAACTTGGAGGGAGGGCAGTGCGGGAAGCTTGTATACAAGCGGGCGAGGCCAGCCAGGTGCCAGTCGCAGAATAGCTCTCGCCTTCGTCTATTAGAAGCTGCGAGGCCCTTCTTGAGCCCGAGAGAGCTGGAGCCGTGTAAGGTGCATCATGCTGGTGGAGTGCCCCGTCGTGTGAAGCCTCAGCTCAGAGCGGCCTTCCTCAGCAGCCCTTAGATGCGGAAACATTTTGCAACAATTAGTGGTTAATGTCTCAGAGGTGGCGGAGGTGGCCACCGCTTAGCACTGCTGTGTTGTTGTGTTACTCAAAGCCTGGAGGGGACCTGCTAATGAGGCCTTGGCACCTCTGGGATCTTCCTTTCCCACTGTGGGAAGGTGCTTTTCCAGCAACTCCAGGAGAAATGTCAGGAAGAGAAAGTCCCACCTGTCCCCTTTCTGTGGACACCACAGGCCCTTGCACGTGCCTACCATGGTAGGACACATGGAGTGCATGGCTGCCCACCCCGCGCATGGTACATGCCCTGCCCGCCAGCACAGCCTCACCCCTGCAGCCAGGGCTCCGGTGGCTCAGGAAGCCTGGGCCCACCCTCTTGATCACGGAACTCTCTGGATCCTTTCAGTTCCAGTGGCGTGCTCTGGCCCATTTCTTCTGGTGAGGGGTTGACAGGTGAGCTCTTCACCACATGTCAGGACATCTGTTCTGACCTTTCTACTACCCGACCTCCCTCACCTGGCCCTGGGCTTGAAGCACGCGGGGCAGGAAGAGGCAAGGGGTGCTTCACCCCAGGTCGGCTGAGCAGTGTGGCCTGCAGACCTCAGGGAGCCTGTCCCAGGGGTGGGCCTTTTTCTCCTCTGATGTCATCATGGAGTTGCTCAGACTGGACCCCTGTGCTGGATACCTGGCAAATGTGTGAGTGGGGTCTTTGAGTTAAAGGCCCTCTGTGGGATCTGTGCTGAACTGTAAAGTAGGCACCCCACAAGGCCCCCGCCTCCCACGCACCTGTGCTCCTTGCCCCAGGTCTTCTCTCCTCTGACACACCCTCTGCCCAAACAGCTCGGCTGCACAGCGCCCATCTTCCTCTTACTCACAGTAGGCAGCTCTGCTCAGAGCAGACCTCAAATCCCTCCAGCAAACATGACCTGACCCCCCACCTCCAGGCTCATCCCCTGTGTCTCTAAGAACCCTCCTCAGGATCTTACTAGTCCCTGCTTTGCATAGGCCTGCCCTCTATGGGCCCTGGTGACATGCTATGCCCTCTGGGAGCTTCCAGTTGGGGGGAGAGTGGTTAGAGTGGAGACCTCTGTGTTCAGTTAAGCACATGAATGTGTGTGCATGACAGGGCCACCCATGGTAGGTGATGAGTGTGATGAAGGAAGATGAAGAAGGAGGTTCTGTGGGGAAGGTTGGGACTGTCCTCTATGGCGAGTGACCAAAAAGATGAGCCTGGGCTCGCTGACCTGCTGGAGGCTGTCTTTACTTACTGTCTCTATTGTTTGTAGCTATGGCCTTGGGAGGACAAGCCTTTGATGCCTTTACTGCCCCCTCCAACTGTCCAGCATGATGCCTAGTGCACTATTGGTACTGATTCATACTTGCAGGATGATGGAGTGAATGAATGCTTAAGTGCAGCAATGCCTGTAGTCTGATCAGTGGTCAAGTGCCTCCCTTGCTGTCCTGTCCACTGAGGACAACTGTGTCAGAGAGACACAGAGCCTCCCCCATACCATGCCTTGAGACAGGGGCAGAGTGGGGCAAGCGAGGTCATCAGTTGCAATATCGAGGGAGACAATGAGGGTGATGGGGAGATGGGAGATGACAGGAAGGAAGAGGGGAGAAGCAAAGAGGAAGAGAAGGAGGGAAGGAGGAAGAACAGGACAGGAGAGAAGGAAGAAAGGGAGGAAGATGAGGAAGAGAAGTAAGCAGGGGAGGAGGCCAGATCTCCTACCCACCTCTTCCACCTGCTGTTGGAGCAGTTCAGCTTGTTCTCGCTGCCATCTTCTACCTGCTGTGTAAGATGCGATGCCAACAGCCTCTTCCATCCCTTTCCCCCTGCCATGCTGAAATTTCCCCTCAAGCCTTGAAGTAAAGACTTTCCCCCCTCACCGAGAAAGCTCTCCCCAGCCAGGCCGGGGCCCCACGGTGCAGGGAGGGGAGCCAGGTGCTCCACTCTGTTCTCCTGCGAAGGAACAGCAGAGGCGGTGGAGGCAGCGCTGCTTCGGGCCCCTCGCTCCCGGAAGTTGTCCTGCGTGCGGTAAAATGAAGGTCCCTGCAGGATGGCAGCAAGCGGTGTGGCAGGACGCCAAGTGCCCGCCAGCCCTGGCCGTACTGCACGGTCTGTCCTCCGTGGAAAGGGGGCCCACGGGGGAGGGCTGAGAGGAAGTGCAGCAGCATTTGGGGTTGTAGTCCTGTGGCCTCCAAAACGCAAGGGAGAGGACAGCGGAGGCGTCTGGGGCAGAGACACGGGGCTGGACTAGGGTCATGACAGTGCATGGGCTCAGCTCCACTCTGATCTGAGGTTAATGCTACACATGCTCTTTATGCCTTGGGGGTTCAGACCACACAGGAGTCTACTCAGGAGACCACGTGGTACCTCTTGGGGGGACTACTAATCCCAGGACCCCCACTCCAAGTCTCCTTCTTTCAGATGGCCTCTGACGCGCCCCCATCCGGCCCTAGTGAGTGCTTCTCTGGTGACTTCTGTGGGGCATGGCTGGAGCGTGACACTGTTCCACGGAACGCTCATCTCGCCTTCATCCTCATATGAGCCCGGAGGCTGGGGAGGCCTGGCACATGCTCGTCCTGCGGTGCCATAGCATTGCAGGACAGCCAGCTTCCCCAGGGCCAGCGGACTGCCAGTTCCTCTCCCGTCTGCTGTCAGTGGGCGGAGGAAGGAAAGACAGGAAAGAACACGAGATGGGCTGCCTCTGGGAGGGGATCAACAGTTTGCATCCTGCGTGCGCCGTGTGACTGTGAGCGGGTGACCGGGGGAAGGATCTGTGATGGCCTGTGCCTTTCCGCTGTCCTGTCCCTCCCCTACATTTCCTCGGCTCCTCCTGGATGCCAGGTGCAGGGTACTGGATTCACTTGCGACACACGGGTGGGGGGAATGCCATTTCGGGAGCTTCCGTAGTTGCATGTGGTACACACAAGGTAGAGGCTTCGAGCGACCTGCCTTGGGCTCGTGCTGAGCAGAATGGTTCCTCATGGGGTTGCTTCCTGGCCATCAGTGGACGCAGTGCCTGGCCCAGCTCACGTGCAGGGAAGAGAAGCTAGAGAGATGGCCACACGCCCAGTCAGCCTAGGGGCTGCCTCCTGCCACAGTGCCCATCATTCAGCCCTGGTCTCTGTGGAAAGCTCAGCTGGGCCTGCAGATACAACCTAGGATGGTGAGGGTGTCTCAACAGGTCATGGCTACCACCTTCACTGGTAGATCTGCGGCCGGTGTCAAAATGGTTCGAACCAGTTAAACTGGGTAAATCCCTGGTCTGCGGCAGACGTTTATTGCCAGGGACAAGTGACATTGTGCACTTCTGATACTTGCTAAATTACTTACCTAATGTTAATTGTTATAAGGATTTGTATCAGTGGGCTGGAGGGATAGCTTAGCAGTTAAGCGCTTGCCTGTGAAGCCTAAGGACCTCAGTTCGAGGCTCAATTCTCCAGGACCCACGTTAGCCAGATGCACAAGAGGGTGCACACGTCTGGAGTTCGTTTGCAGTGGCTGGAAGCCCTGGCGCGCCCATTCTCTCTCTCTGCCTCCTTCTCCTTCTGTCTGTTGCTCTCAAATAAATAAATAAATAAAATAAACAAAATAAGGATTTGTATCAAAAGGGACCCAGCCCAGACTGGTGAACATGTCCACACATGGATGATGGTATGTTGTATGGATGGTAAAAGCAGGCCTTGCGTGGTATTTGTTGACCCGAGTCTCACAGCTTAGTCACTCTACGACATGATGTCACGCTCACGCTTGCTCAAAATCCTACCCATCAGAGATGCTCATGACTTGGTTCACAGAGGGGAAACTGAGGTTCAAAGGGCAAGGGGTCTACCCCAAGCCCTGCACCATAGAGATCATTGGGAGGTCACCCCCGTGGAAGTGACATCCTCCAGGAGCCCAGAAGTTACAGCCTCGCCTGTCTGTCCCTGGGCAGGGTCACTGCTGCATGGGGCCCTAGAGGGCTGCACCACACTTGCCTTCCCAGGGTGGTCCCTGCGAAGGCCGCGTTGGAATGGGCGGTAACGGGCCTCCATAGGGCAGCAGGCGGCCCGGGAGCCGGCGGTGGGAAAGGTGAACCTTGATCTATCTCTAGGGCCTAGGATGCCTACAGCTCTTCCCGCCCCACCTCCGAGGACCTGTGCCTCGTCCCGCTGTGGGCCGCACGGTGGCCACATGCAGCAGTTTTTTTGGCCTCTGTGGGCCATTGTTGTTCGGGAGCCTATTTAGACCAGGGGTCCTGGTCCCCCCGCCCAGTTGGAGTGTGGTGAATGGACCGGGGTGTGAAGGGGTCGCCTGCTGGCTGCAGGGTGCTCAGGAGCAGCAGTGTGGCTGTAGGCACGACGCAGGGAGCTCTGGACCTGCGGCCTCCCGCCTAGCTGACATGAGGAGCTGAAATGCCAGGGCCTGGGAGGGGTCCCAGTCTCTGTTGCTGCTAAAGGAGCATCCGTCTTTGTCCCAGGAGGGGTCCCGCATGGTGGTGGCCAGAGTTTAGGCTCAGCTGTGACCACCAGCTGGGGATCCAGCAAGAAATGTGTCTCTCCCACATTTTCTTCTTGTTGGTTATTTGAACTAAAGTTCTTATGAGGCCAGATATATGTCTCATGCTTCGAACAGCTTATAGTGGGTCACACACCTTCCCTCCTCCCCAGGCATGCCCCAGTAGCCAGCATCATGATTCTCTGTGGGGATAGACACATCCTCTGTTCACACCAGCGAGGCCAGTGTTACACAGAGTGCACACGTCTGTGACATGTGAAGTGTGATTTTGCACACTGGGTCATTTTTGTTTGTTTAATATTTGTGTCTATTACCTGTGTGTTGTAGTATGTGTGATATGGTACGTGGGTGACGTATGAACATGTGCGCACAGATGTGTTCACTCTGTGTGCATGTGTGGAGGTCGGGGGAGACATCCGGTGTCCCCCATGTCATTCACCTACGTGTTTCCTTGCAATGGAGTCTCCCTGGTTCCCGATGGCTGTTTCTCTGAACCCCATACATCCTCTAGTCTCTACTGCACATAGTACTGGGGTTACAGCCCTGTGTCTCAACGCTCAGATGCTTAGGTGCATTCTGGGAAGTTCACGCAGGTGGTCTCAGGCTCCCCCGGGCCTCCTGCTTGTGCAGGAAGGGCTTTTTCCCACTGAGCCATCCCTCAAGCCCTGTTTTAGATTTTTGAGATCGGGTCTCTTTGAGTATTCCAGGCTGACCTCAAACTTGCATGTGGGATCCACCCCCCCCCCCACCATGCCACCGCCGCCTTCCGGATGCTGGGACAACGGGCATGTGCCTCCGAGCCCAGCGTCCATACTGGCTGTTTAAGTCCAGCAGCTCCCCTCTGCTGTGCCTCCCACCTGCACATGTGGCTTGTACTGTTTCCACTCCCATACCCCAGTTGGGGAGAGGAAGACCGAGCGCGTCAGTCCCCTGCCTTGGGCACGCAGACTGCTCTCCACATCTTGCAGGATGAGCGGCCTCGCCACCGCACCCTGGGCCCTCTGTCTGGATGCCTGCCACAGAGGGCACACATGCTGCAGGGGACCAGCAAGGAAGGAGCCGGAGGCGAAATGCTCCCCTCTGTCCATTCATGGTTCTCTCGTGCTGCTGCACCTGTTTCCTGCAGCGTTCCGAGGGCGGCCTGCGCTGCGGTCTGCAGCTGGCCGGGCCTGCCTTGTGCGACTCAGAGGGCTGAAAAGTGGGGGAGGCTAGCGTGTGTGTATGGGGGGGCACTTTCTGAGCACCCCAGTGCCTGTGCGCAAGAGAGCCAAGGCCTGAGCTTGTCTGGGGCAGGAGAAGGGTGAAGATTTCCTGGAGGAAGAAATCTCGAGCTGAGTAGATGGTTTACAAGGCAGAGAGAAGCTTGGAAAGGGAGAGAGAACATTTATGAGCAGCGGGTGCTTGGCATGGGCAAAGGCCCTAGGGCAGGGGCCAGTTCGTCCTGGAGGTAGCAGGACTGTACATCAGCGTAGCGGGAAGGGGGCTGACAGGGCTGTCTGCCGGCTGCGGAGACTACAGAGGAGTGTCTCCGTGGCAGGGCGTGGAGCACGTGGTTGACCGCTTCTCCCCGTGTCAGAAGGAACTCCACAGTTTCCACTGCTCCGGTAACCCCCTTGGCTGTAGCTTTGGAAGGGTTGCTGGTTGCCTCTTGGGGTGATGGGTCACCCAGGAGCCAGGTCCCTTGAGACTCAGCCCTGTTCTTACCTTGCAGATGAGATGGCTCAAACTCCCCCAGCACGCTCTGAGCACCTGGTCTCAGGGATCCGAACTCCCCCCGTGAGGAGGAACAGCAAACTGGCCACCTTGGGCAGGATCTTCAAACCCTGGAAGTGGAGGAAAAAGAAAAATGAGAAACTGAAGCAGACCACATCAGGTAGGCGGCCGGGGAGAGGCGGGCGGCATGGACCGCGCTGGGCGCCGGGCTGCCACCCCGCCCCACGCTCAGCCTCCCTCTGCGCCCCTCGCCTCATTGACTACAGTGGTCAACATGGGGTCCAGTCCAGAGACCCAACGGTGCACAGCTGTCACTAGGGGCCTGGCTAACAATAGGCTCTGACTGGGCCGTGACATTCCTGCAGGTGGACCACACTCAGCAGCAGCGCCCCAGCCCACGGGTTTCAGTCCTTGCTCCCCCCTCATGGGCAAGGCAGAGGCTCAGGGTCACTGCAGAGGCCCAGCTCAGAGCCTGACTGTCACTGATCCTAGGAGCCATGAGACCCTCAGTGTGGCCTGCATGCCTTCAAGCTGTGGTTGCTGTGGGAGCCAGAAAGCCTGTCCCCAGCTCCTAAGCTCTGTCTAGGGTTACCTTAACCACCAACTCCCACTCAATGATCGAGAAGGCTCCCCATTCTCTTAAGCTGTATAGTGACACACAGCCAGTTCTGGCCAGTGGGAGGTGGGTTTGCATCCACTTGTCCTGCTGTCTCTGCCTCCTTGGAATACTCATTTGGAACTATGACCATGCAGATGGCGCCTGGGCAGGATGGGTGTGGGGGGGATGATGGGACAGCTGTCACCTGGTCATGCTCACCTCAGGAATGAGAAAGTCAGAAAGGGAGAGGCCATTTGCCTGGAGGCCGGGTAGCAGTGGGTGGGGCTGTGCTCATAGCCATGGGCTCTGTGGAAGGCCTGAGGAGCCATCCCCAGGGAGCAGAGCAGCTGGGCTCCAGAGGCCTTCCTCTGAGCCATTTTCCTATCAGCCGTGGCTGGAAGCAATTAGTGAGGTCACTATGCATGTGGAATTAGCCCTGGGCCTTGGGGACAGGCCTGGCAAGTGTCTGTCTCAGGCTATTGCCTTAGAGGTCCCCGGGGGCCCTACTTTCCTCCCTAGCTCTGAAGAGGCACCCCACAGGGCTCCGAGGATGGCTGAGACTGAGACCAAGTGTGCACGGTACCTGGCCCACCTGTGGGTGGGACAACAGCGGTCCTGCATTAGACTTTTGCACACAGATTACCAAATTACCTGTTTTTTCACCACTTGAGATGTTTACTGACAAATTCTTGTATGGATGTGCCAGTGGCAAAATACACTGGAGGCCAGACTTCACCCCAAGGACCCACCATAGGGGAGGAGAGGCCCACAGGTCCAAGTGCTGGTTCAGGTGATCTCTGCCATCCTTGAGTGGGTCTCTGATGGGCTGAGGGCCCAGGGCCTCTGCTGAGGGGTAGGAAGTTTGAGTCTCCTGCTCCGGACCCCATTGCTCTGTAGAGCTATGCTGGCCGAGGACATTGGGTACTCTGGGGCCCCTGGAAAGGTGTGAAGGGTCTCTAAGTGATACTTGCAGCAGCCTCACCTTTGGGACCCCCATTCAAGCACTGGACACCCAGGAGAAGCCCTGCATTCTGGGTGGGGGTCACTCTTTCAGCACGTCAAAGCCTGAGTTCATCATGAGAGGAAGTGGGGACCAAGGGGTTAAAGAGGGCGCAGGGCAGCTGGTGGTCTGGCAATCTGGTGGTCTGGCAAGGCAAGGACTGTGTGCTTCTGCTGGGGACTCTCAGAGGCTACAGCATCGTCAGCCCCTCTGCTTCTCTCTCCCTCCTCCTCCGCCTCTCCTTCTTTCACCTTCCTCCTTCCCCTTTACCTCTCTTCGCCTCGTTCTCTTTTCCCATTCTCCTGTTTCCTCTCTTCTCATGGCCTCGTTCCTGCAGTCTGAGTGCCCCTGGTCATCCTTCATGAAGCCCCATTGAACTCTCATCCCAGGTGACCCCTCAAGGCA
Source organism: Jaculus jaculus (assembly GCF_020740685.1). Taxonomy (NCBI): domain Eukaryota; kingdom Metazoa; phylum Chordata; class Mammalia; order Rodentia; family Dipodidae; genus Jaculus; species Jaculus jaculus. The sequence goes on from NC_059109.1 coordinate 137,934,157, forward strand.
CACTGGTTCTGTTACTTCTCTCTCCCAGCATAGGCCGGGTCACCTGTCCCTGCCAAATCTGCTGGCTGTGGGCAGAGGCTGAGCCTGTCCTACTTGGAGTCTTGTCTGTGACCCAGTGTCCAGTACACAGTAGGTGCTCAATAAGTGAGCAGTTAGTTTTAATGGGTGGAATGCCTTGTGACCACTGTACTACCCCCTAGATCCCATGCTCCGTGAGGGTGGGGCTGGCTTGGTAAGTCTCCCCGGGGCTCCAGCCCCAGCTGCCGCCAGGAGTCTCTGCCTTGTCATTACCTGTTGGTCCTCAGGCTAAGCTCTCATAAGTGGGTTGGCTCTGTTTGCATTTGGGCATCTGTCAGAGTGCTTCACACAGACAGTGAGTGGCTTCAGGGCCAGCTTACCAGCAGGCTCTTATGAAAACAATTGTGTCATTTTGTTTCTGGAAACTGGAGTCCACCTGTAGGCAAACGGAAAGAAAGAGGGAACAGTGAAGCAGTGGAGACCCTGCCCCACGGGTCTGGTGTCGGGGGAGGCAGGGAAGAAGCTGGGGGGCTGCCGTTGTCAGAACAGCTTTGGCCCTGGGATGGGAGGTGGCGGACATTATCCCAGAGGATGCATGGGTAAATGTAAGCTACAGGACACGTCAGTGTGGTGAGTTCTGAGTTCTGTCAGTTGTGATTTAGAAGGTGCTCCTGGAGAGAGACACCCAGAAAACAATGTGAATGGAAAGATAAGGGTGGCCAGAAAGGAGTCAGCAAATGCTAATGGGAGCCACAGAAGGGTGACCTGGCCACCAGAGTCAAAAGGAGGATGCTGAATTGGGTGTGGTGGCGCACACCTTTGATCCCAGCACCCAGGAGGCAGAGGTAGGAGGATTGCTGAGAGTTCGAGGCCATCCTGAGACTACATAGCGAATTCCAGGTCAGTCTGGGCTAGAGTGAGACCCTACCTCAAAAAACAAAACAAAACAAAACAAGAGGATGATACTGTCCTCTTTGAACGTGGGAGTGGTCCGTAAAGAGTAGGGGGGCATGGAAGGTGCTTAGAGGAGGTTCCTGAAAGCACTGGCTTGATGGAGGTAAACTGCAGAAATTGTCCTTTAAAGCTCCCCAAGTGCTGGGGAATAACTCAGTCAGCCACATGCTTGGTGCATAAGCCTGAGGAGCTGAGTTCAGATCCCAGCATCCATACAGACAGGAGTGGCGGCGCCCCTGTGACTCCAGTGCAGGGGAGGCGCAGACAGAGGCCGCTCGCGGCTGGCTGGCTCGCTAATCTAGCCAAATCGGTGAGCTCCAGGTTCAATGAGAGACTGTTTAAGAAAACAACGTGGGGATTCCCTCCAAGGCCCAGGCAAGGAAGAGTGGGAGGAAAGACTGTAAGAGTCAGAGAGTGGGGAGGGCCGCTTTGAAGTGCCGCCTAATGGACGTGGAGTAGCCAGTGCCTGCGTGAGGTCATAGCAACTCTTACTGCCTGTATAAAGCCTGCACGATGTCGGGCCTGTCAACATTTTGTCATGGATGGTGGAGCAGGGAGAAAAGACATCAAATAGAAGAGGGACTGGTTAGAAAAAAGAAGGGACTAGTGGAAGGATGATGATATACAGGTGATAAAAGAGAAGGTGAGTGGGGATTATGATCAAAACACATGATGTAAACATGTATAAAACTGTCAATAGAAAAGTGAAAACAACTAAAGAAGAGAGTGAGATGAAGGAAAACATTGCCCTCTATCTAGCCTTAACATGCATGCACACACATGTGCAAGTGTGCACACACACATATGAACACACATGTTTGCACATCACTCATGCAAAAAGAAAAACCAAAGAAACAAAAAAGGCCTCCTCTGAACCTGCTTCCCTGCGGCGGGGGTTTGCGAACATTGCTTAGGTCATTGTGAGCTCCCGTCATCCTGCCAGTGGACCCGGCTCGACGCTCCTGGTGCCCAGTGCCTTCCTGCTTGCTCCTGAGCACCCAAGAGGGCCCTTCTGGGGTTGACAGGGCTGTGCACACCTGAGAGGGCCCTGTCGGGTTGGGGGGCCCATGCACACCTGAGAAGGAACTGCTCGGCCCAGCAAGGCCGTGAACATCTGAGAGAGCCCTGTTGTGGTTGGTGAGTTTGAGCCTCATGTGGACTGCTGTGTTGCAGCACTGGAAAAGAAGATGGCCGGCAGGCAAGGGCGCGAGGAGCTCATCAAGCAGGGGCTGCTGGAGATGATGGAGCAGGGTAAGTGGGGCTCTGGGGCATGGGTCCCCGGGCGGGGTAAGCGGGACTCCAGGGCATGGGGACCCCGGGTGGAGTAAGTGGGGCTCCTGGGGCGTGGGGACCTCGGTTTCGTTCCCCCAGCCTGATACCTCACAGACTTCAGGATACCTGTCAGTGGCTGGGCTTAAGGAGGGGCGCTCTGAGGCCAGATGGGAAGCTGGTCTCCAGTGCAGCTCTAAGGTTGGAGAAGCACTGGAGTCAGGAGCCCAGATGGTGTTTGCTACCTGCTCCCTGGCCACTTCCAGTGACAGCTCCACCTGCCAGGGAGATAGACAGCGCGTCATTTAGGTGGCCACCTCTACAGTGACAGCAACAGTGTGAGGTCCAAAGTTCCCTCCACGGTCACGGATTGGGACCAGTGGTGTTCACATCCCCGCCAAGGGCGCACGGTCAGCACTGGTGCCTGCAGGACTGTGCACGGTGTTCCGCACACCTTGCCTCTGGCGTATCAATAGCACCTGCAGCCCGCAGACAAAATGTGGGCTGGGGTCTTTGGTGGGTGTGCAGCATGCGAGCGGAAGTGTGGTCCAAACCGGGCTTCAGCGTATGGTCTAGCAGGGCTAGTCCAGGCTCTGTGTCCACGGCACCTCTGTGCACAGCCACTGTCACCAGCAGCACCACTGGGCCGGCTTCCTCCAGGCTCAGGTCATCCTCTTTCTGTGGTGGGGTCCAGCCGAGGTTTACAGTCTTGGCTGGGGGCCAGGACTCACAGCTCTTCCTACTCTAAAGTCTCTCTGGGCTGGACCAAGTTTCTGTCTCTTGAATTAGGGTTCTGCAGAGCCTGTGTGCATACAGCAAATTCCTGTCTCCCTCTTTCAGCTTTAAGATAGGACTGGTGCCTGGAATTTGGCCCAAGTACTAGGAATTAGGAAGGCAATTCATGAGGTGAGTTCTGATGTGGGGGGGCCAAAGCTCGCAGCCCCATCTCGGGCCAGCAGCTCTCATCACCCCCGTTCCTGAGGTTCAGCATAGACTGCCTTGACTGCTATTTCCAGGGGAAACCTACATGGGTAATTGCTTAGCATCATCAAAGCGATGTTTCACAGAAAAGAAAGCTTGGCCCGCAGCCTGCGTTCGGATGTTTGAACGCTCCATTCTGACTCTCAGAGTTGGTGGAATGCCACTGCTGAGTAGAGAGCTGGGCTATTTTAATTGGGACCAAAAATGCCCAACTGGCGTGTTGATTATGTTACCAGCGGGGTTTATTTTAGATCTTGGGAAGGGGAAATAAAAACAAACCTAAGAAAATATTTGATAAGTAAAGATGGAGATTTGATTTCTGTGCAACACGAGGTTATAGTTTGACTTGTGGAAGAAGAAAAGGTCCGGAAGCCTTCACTGAGCCTCCTAAGCTTCACGTGTTCCTAAGAGGAGATGAAGTCAGAGCAGGGGCCCTGCCGCAGCGTGGGGCAGCATCCCGGCCAGCTGGGGAACATGTGTCTGGCAGGGGTAGAGCGACTCCTCGGCCTGCAAGCTCTCCACAGCCGTATTACACAGCAGCTGGCCTCTGGTATGACGGAGCTGATCAGCCTGTTCTGAAAAGTGTAGGATAGTAGACATTTTGGGCTTTGGGACTGTATTTGTCAGCTTTTCATCATATTAATGAAATACCCAAGGCAGGATAACTTTATAAAGAAAAGAGGTTGGGGCTGGAGAGATGGCTCAGTGGCGAAAGGCACTTGCTTGCAAAATCTAATGTCCCAGGTTCAATTCCCAATATCCAGGTAGAGCTAGATGCACAAAGTGGCCTATGTGTCTGGAGTTTATTTGTAGTGGCAGGAGGCTCTATCATGCCCAGCTCCTTCTGTCTCTCATTCTCTTTCTGTCTCTCTTTAGCTACTTGCAAATAGGTAAATAAGATAGTTTAAAAAGGAAAAGACGTCTTTTTAGTTCGTGTTTGGAGGTTCAGGGGCATGGCACCGGAGTCGGCCTTTGCTGGGGCTTGGAACTGAACTGCTGCTCCCAGGCTCATGTGTTTGAGCACTTGGCTCCCAGCAGGTGATGACATTTTGGAGGTTGTAGAAACTTAAGGAGGTGGGGTTCAGATGGAGGAAGTGGGTCCCCAGGGCAGGCCTTGAGGGTTAAAGCCCAGATCTGTTTCCAGTCCCAGTCTCTGTTTCCTGACCCGCAGACGCATCAGCAAGCAGCCTTGTGCTCCTGTTGCCGCAGCCACGAGCCACCGTGAACTGCACCACACCTGCCCCACCAAACTAAACCCGTCCTCCTATGTAATTGGTTTCACTGATGAGAAAAGCAAGTAATGCAGACTTCTTGCTGTCAGAGGCCCAAGGTGACTCAAGAGACCGGGACCGGGACTGTCCATGTCCCTGTTAGTGTGGGCTCGCTCCCTTGCGAAGCCCCTGTGGTGTTTATGGCAGTGACCTTGTGGAGTCCTACCCACCTCCCAGTTGTATGACCTGCACACCGTGCAGTTGGATCAAAGCTTTACCCTCTGAATACTATTAACCTGGAACCTCGCAGATTCAGCTCTGCTGGCGGGAGGGGGCGTAGCAGCGCAGGTCAGCCATTACCACCACGTGTTCCTGCTGTTCTAGGGAGAGACAGTCACGGACGACACATATGAGCAGGCATGGCGAGGTGCCAATAAGACTTTATTTATAGGTGTAGAAATTTGAATTTTAAATCTTTTTCTTTTTGTGAGTCATGAACTATTATGCTTCTTTTGATTTTATTCCCAACCATGTAAAGATGTGAAATCCATTCTTAGCTCTGAGCCGTATAGAACAGGCGGAAGGCTGGCCCAGGCCCAGGCCACGGTTTGCCGATGCCTCCCTTATATCTCTCTCATTCTTTCTCACTAAGTGGCTGTGGACCAGGAAGGAGAGGGAAGTAGTCTCCATCCTTGACAGTGAAGCATAGTCAGTCACTGAGCTGCAAAACTTTACTGACTGTCTCCTGTGTGCTAGAGTCTATTAGCTGCTGAGGACATAGGTGCACAAGGTATGTTGTTCCAGAACGTGGATCCTGTGGAGCCTTAGGGAGGACCCTCTAAATGATCTCAGCATCACAGCTGAGTGTGGGGAGATGAAGGAAAGGCACATGGGACTTGAAAGCCATGAGGCTCAGGCAGGTCTGAGTGGCTGCAGTTGAGGAGATGATGCAAGGGTACCAAAGGTGAGGGCAGCCCGGGTTGGTTCTCAGTGCCTCTCACAGTGCTGTCCATGGGAGCTGTGTACGTTCAGTGCTGAGGGTGGAACCCAGGGGCTCTCATCGGCAGGGCAAATGCTTTCCCACTGAGCTACTCCTGGGAGCTCTATAAGTCTCCTGCGATGGGCCAGAAGCTGAAGTTGGTGCTTGGACGGCACCAAACATCAGAACTTGATGAGCTTCCCCAGCCAACTCCAACCTACGGCAGACTAGTGTAGAAGTCTAAGTTGTGGGAATGGCTGACTTGGAGCCCCAGGGTGCAGGGAGTGTGGCTCAAAAACTGTGACCTGGAGAAGGTAAATGAGGTTAGAAGGACGTGAAGGGAGGAGAGGGATTAGGTGCAAGATGCCTTTTTCTTTTCCTGTGCTTGCCAGGGCTAGAGTGACAGAGGCCTATCCATTATCCAGGCACAGTGGGAGCCCAGGCCATCCCAGGCAGGGAATAGAAGGCCAGGGCCGCAGGGCTTGTTTCTGGGTGGAGAGGAACTGCATGTTCTTGGTGTTCTTTGCGGTCGGGTTCTCCACGGTGTGTGACTTCAGTGAACGTGCAGTCGCGATAAAACATGCAGAGCCAGGCCTCTAGCTGCTGCGGAAAGTGCTGTCCTTGCAACGGCCAAGTGCACCTAAGCCAGACCCGGCTGTCCCAGTTCGTCAGGTGACAGGAGCACAGGGTCCTCTTCTGCGTTGACAGCCGCCGCTTCCGGGGTCAGGGAGCTCGGGTCCGCAAGGGGTGGAAGCGAGGGCTGGCTCTGGACGGGAGCGCGGTGCCGTCTCTTGTCCTGTCAGTGTGAGCATTTCCTGGACAGCATCTCTGGCCGTGGATTAAGGATTCAGTCTCAGACAGGCAGGACCAATCTGCAGCCACGGGCTCCCCCCGGTGGCAGGCCGCCTTCACTGAGCCGTTGTACTCCGGCCTAGACTCCTCTCAAGAGCAGCTCAGGTGGCTGGAGGGAGACAGAGATGGGGCCTGGCACAGACCCTTCCAGGCCTTCCAGCAATCCTTAGTGGACCAAGAACCCCCATGGTGGCTACCTTGGTCAGGATCAAACCTGCGCCTTACACCCACACACAAAGATGAGCACACGTACACACCTGGCCTCACGCCGACACGCGCAGATGTGCACACGTACACCCACATCCTGGACTATACTTCCGGATCAGGTGGGCGGTGGGGCAGGCCAGCTGGCCGATGGGCAGGGCCGGCAGAGGCGATCCCGGCAGTGTCCTGGGTGACGAGGCCTGGCTCTCCTCCACCCCCAGCGGTGTTGGTTTATACTGTTAGCAGGCGAGGAGCCTTGGAGTCTTCCCCCCTCCCACTCCTGCCATTCCGGACATCTGCTGGGCTGCAGGAGGGACCCCAGCACTGCGGGACAGCTGTGCTGTGCTGGAAGGAGGGTCACTCTTTCCCCTTACTCTGTCCCCTCTGTCCAGCCTCCTCTGAAACGTCTGGACCCAAGGCTAGCAGCCCAGCGTCCAGTGTGCAGTTCTGTCCAGCCCCAGCCACCTCTGTCAGTAAGGACAGGATCTTGCACATTTCTGGTGCACAAACTGTTCATGTCCCCATGTGACTTTCTGCTGTCTTCCTTCATCTGTCAACTAGGTGGTTTCTTAAATAATTTAAATCTCATTGGATATTTACAGAGACTTGTTGCATCGGTACTATATTCAGTGACCTCTCACTCACAGGTTCCCGGGAGAGTCAATGACAGGCTGTCTGGTTTCTGTGAGTACACATGTGTCCCCACTGGGTACTGGGTCTGCCCTTGTGACACAGACTTCTAGCTCTGCATGCCCATCTGCAGCCCTGGGAGAAGGGCAGAGTAGGAGAGCCAGCCTGAAGCGAGACCAGCTGGCCATACAGTGTAAGGCAGGACACCCCCCACCCCACTGCCAACCCCCGTTTCTTAGCAACAGCCCTACCCCCAGAGCTATTTTGGGAATTATAGCTTCTCCTGGAGCATGATTCCGGGTGGGAGCTCGGAGCACTGCCTGGAACAGGCCTGGAGGTCTGCTGCCTGCAGGCGTAGGTGGAGGCGTTCCAGCCCTGCAGGTGCCCACACAGCATGCTGGGGCTGCAGGCCTCTGGGCCTTGGCTGCAGGTTCTGGCCATTGCCACAGTGATGGTGTGGTGAGAGTCATGATGCCGGTGGTGGTGGAGATGTGTTTATTATAACAGCAAACGTAGACCCTGTCTAAGGCTCAGCATGCCTGAAGCCCTAAGCGTGGAGCTGCTCAGAGACATAAGTGCCCTCCTGTCACCTCTTCCTGGTGGTGCTGGCCTAAACACACTTGCTGCGCTGTGACCTCTTATACTGTGGTTCACTGAGCAGACACACACACACACACACACACACACACACACGTGCAGTGAAAGCACATGTGTGTACCCCAGACAGTGTGTATACCTGTATGGAAACCAGGTTGACTTGATTTGTGACTGTCCAATTCCCTTGAGAGCCTTGTGACTCTGCAGGTCACTGAACACAGCTCAGGCAATACCTCTAGGGTTATGGCTTGTTTTATACTACTTGGGGGCAGTTGTCAGGGACGAATGTCACAAAGTTGTGTCAGTCACGAGAAAACCAGTCACAGAGGGCCAAGAAACCAGGTTTGAGCTTTGTGGCATCCATTTCTGACCCTCAAGAAGGCCTTGGCTGGGTCTGTTTTGTGCCCGGGGATGAGGTGACGGTAAGAGCTGGGAGTCCAGCGTACTCTGGGACTTGTGTACCTCTGGCCTCTGACAGAGCTTCTGTGAAATCCAACCTAAGGGATGAGCAAGCAGGGTGGGTCAAACGTGAGTGGCCATCTGGAATATTTGTCATTGGCTCCATATTGGGCAGAGGTCACTGGGCTTGCCTACCTCTCTGGGAGGGAGACATGGCTCCGGGCAGAGCTCGTCCTGGGCGCAGGTGACCCGACCTGGCTGCCTGACCCTTGTGCTCTTCCCCGTGAAGACAGCGGTATGCCAAGGGAAGGTGCTGAGTCACAGTGACCACCGCAGGGAGATTCTCTGCGGGCAGGAAGGAAACCGACCTCTGGCGTCCTAGATCTGGAGATGACCCTATGGAACAAGAAAACAGTACTGAAAAGTGTCCCAAGGCTGCCGTCGACAGAGCTTGGTGGACTTTTCCTCCCGTTGTGTCAGAAACTACCACCACCCATGAGGAGAGCAGGCATATTTGGAGAGTGCATGCTAGCATGTTCCACTAACACACTTACTTCTCTCCAGATTGCCATGAACCCAGCAGAAGCATTGTCCCTAGTTCATAGATGCATAAACCGAGGCCCTGAGAGGTTTGCTGGTAGACACTAGAAGCCCCTTTGCAGTGGCTGGGAGGCATGGTCAGGGGGCCGAGAGAGATGGACACTCCTAGAAGATGCAGATCAGGGGAAGGGAGGCAAAACTGCCCAGGCAAAGGTCAAGACTGCTGGCCCTGAAGCAAATCTCTTCTTCCTTTCAGTCATGATGGGAAGTCGGAAGCAGGCAAGCGCCCCCTAGTGTCCCATGCTGGGCAAATGTGTAGGTCCCATTGTCATAGGGGCTGTGATGTCCAGTCCCACGCACAGGGGATGGGTCACACAGAGGACACATGGGTACTCTGCCAGCCTGAGATGGGCATAGCGGATGGTTCTGGTCGTCTGGTCTGTAGCTGTGGGGCCACAGGAGTCTTTCTGTAAGTAGCACTTCAGCAGTTACCCTGCATAGCAAAAGAAATTAGAAACGGAAATTGGAAGGATAATGAGAATTATGTAGCTTGTCCAGAAGTGGGGTGTAGCAGTTACCTTCTCACTGGTGGGATGAAACACCGACCAGAAGCAGCTTAGGGAGGAAAGGTTTACTTCAGCTGACAGTTTCAAGGGCTTTCACGTCTCATCATGATGGAGAAGGCATGGCATGAGCAAGATAGCAGCGTGTCACATCTTGTCACATCACTGGGAGCCTGCAGCCAGTGTGACATAGCCCTGAACATCCAGCCAATGGGGCTAATAAACCTCAAGGCCCACCCCCAGTGACACCCCTCTTCAAGCAGGGCTCCACCTCCCAAAGGCCTAGCCAGCCAGTTGAGGATCAAGTCTAAGGCCTAATGATACTGGAAACTGGAGGACGTTTTCCCCTCAAACCACGGCACGGGGGAGGGAGGAGGTCTTAGATTTGCCATGTCTTTCCTGGGGCGATGCTGCAATGTTATTGGAGCAGTGAAACAGAAGTTAGGAAGCAGATGATAGGCTGTCAGAATGGGGACATGTGTCCCGTCCCGGAGAGGCCCGTTCTTCCAGGGCTTCAGCCTGTCCCTGCCTCCCAGGTGGCACTGTAGGGGAAAGTTTAACCCTTTAGGCTCCATTGCCTTAGGGTCCCTATTTCCATTCTGGCCCCAGTGGTGGAGCCCCTCGTTGTGAAGGGACCACACTCGGCACGATGAGTGAAGGGCCAGACCTGCAGACGCTTACCGGCTGAGTCTCAGGCGAGGAGGATGGCCTGTCCCTTCCACAAGCTCTCTGTGTGCCCGCTCCTAGGAAGGCTGTCATGACCTAAGGACACCCGACTCTGTTCCCCTCCACCTTTGGCCTTGCCCTGTTGCTGGCTTGAGATACTGTTGCAGTCTTCTCTGTGTCTGCCACCTGGGGAGAAGGGTGCTTTGGTGTCGCCCTGCACCCTGCCGGGGCTGATCTGTGCTGGACATGCAGCAGTTGATGGATAGGTTTTTACTTCATGGGTGACTAGCAGCCAGTGATGAGAACAGAGATGAGTTACTGTCTGTACCACAGAAATGACACGTTACAGCAACTCCAGCACCTCAGGGGCATCCGACAGCCAGTGTCCATTGCAGGTCACTCATCTCAGTTGTCAGTTGTCCCAGGCTCAGTCGCCTAAGCCTGACATCAGAGAGAGAGGGCTGAGGGTCAGGAGGGAGCAAGCAGGAGTGTACACCACTTTGAAGACACGTCTGCAGAAAGTCCATTAGCATCCATGAGCCACACCCAGCCCATGGCAGATGTGGGGTCAGCAGGGAGGGGAATGGCAAGGACATGTGGCAAAGGGAAGGGATGTGGCGGAGCCACTGTCTGTCTCACACAGGTGCGAGACTGTGAGACCAGGGTCTGAGTGTGTAGGGGACCACTTGTCCGAATGGAGAGAGGAACTCCCAAGTGGAGTAGGTTGGGGACCCAGTGGCATCCTTCACGGATGTGAAGAAGGTGTGTTCTAGCTGATGGCCAGATTTCCTTGCAGATTCTGAAAGCAAAACCTGCAGCTCCGATGGAGGCCCTCGACCCACGCAAAGTGAGCCGTCTACTGTTGAGCAGGAGACGCCGACCTCAGACGATGTCCAGCCGGGAAGCCCCTTGGCCACCGGGACGGATCAGGCTTCCCTGGATGAGCTGGTGTCCTCAGACACTCAGCTGGATGACACAGGTACCAGCAGGCGACCCTGGGGGTGGTGACTCGGGTAGTGGACTGGTGACCTCATTGTTTTTGAATCGCCCACTCCCCACCCTGTCTCCCTTGGCCTGATGGCTGGGTGAGTCCCAGCATTTCTCAGAATTCCCTTCCTGACCTCCCAAGTCTAGCACAGTGAGTAAGTGCAGCGCGTAAGGGGGTCTAGATGTCCTTGGAACATCTTTGAGTTGTCACTGGTGTTCTTCTAGACACAAAACTCTCTAGAGAGGGAGTGTCCAGCTAACCACAGAATGGTAGAGTGGGACATAAGGCAACGGCCTAAATCTTGTGTCAGGTGACCTCTTCCCTGAGAGAAGGAGGGTCAGATGTGTGCTGGGGAGAGGTGGGGTGCTGCAAATATTTGGATCTGGGGTTCAGTGGCTTCTTCTGTGGTCACTGGTCTTGTCCCTCCCTCTGCTACATGTGAGTGATCGTGGGACCAACATCAGGGATACCAGGAGTGTAGAGGGACCTAGCGAGGCATGTTCCACATTGAGTAGACAGTGTGGAGATGGAGTGGGCTGGGGTGGTGGCTTTGATCTGAGTAGACCAGAGCCCTAGACAGCGGGACAGAGGAGAGGGCAGACCGGGTGACAGTCCTGGGGCCTCAGATCCTATCTTCCTCCCAGACTCACTAGCAGGGACTTTAAGCCGTTTTCCAAGACCGCTCTGCAGCTTGGAGAGCCATTCACACGTGAACCCTCGCTAGGGCTGGACTGAGAACTACCTGTTTCTTCAGGAAGTGGGAGGTCATGAATCCAGGTGGGGGGAGAAATCCTCTGAACCTTCTCACTAGGTCTCTGTTCTCCGGTGAAGCAGGCCATCCTGTGCTCTTTGCTGGCTGCCTCTGCCCAGCCTTCCTGCGGGGCTAGCTGGCATCTGCCCAGAGTGTGCTCTGCCCCCGTGGGGTGGCCATGTCTCTCCAGGATCACTTGGCTCGGGCACGCAAATGGGATTTGGAGCATGACTAGTTGTGACCCCCGGGGGAGTTCCCACAGTCACATAGCTGTCACACCTCTCAGCATGCCCAGCGTCTCGGGCAGCAGACCTCACGGCACAGTGGGCGGTGCAGTTCTGATGGCTGTGAGCAGAGCCTTCCTCTGGCACGTGACCCCTGAGCCTCTGCCCCCAGGCTCCTGCTGCTGGTTCTCACTGCATCTTCCCACTCACTCCACTCCACGCGGGAGGTGCAGCTCCAGGCAAGGCCTGCATCTGACCCCAGGGCCTCTTCAGCTGTGTGGCTTTGGAGTGGGGTGGCCTTGTGGGTTTGCTGGAGGCATCACTTTGCCTGCGGAACCTTCTAGACTCAACTTGCTGTCAGATCCGAGGTGTGAGCAGGACAGGGCCCAACAGAGTGAAGGGGAGTGTGTCTCTAGAGGAGAGTAACATGTGCACAGATGGCAGGTAAGGTAGACAGATGTGATCTGTGAAGGGCCAGGGAATGGCTCTGGGGTCAGCAGTACCCGACAAGAAAGTGTACTGCAAGAAAGCATCTGCAGGTGGTACTGGAACGGCAGGTGCGGCGTGTGCCAGAGAGAGCGCTCCCTGGAACTGCCCATGAGCTGGGCCGGGCCCTGAGAGAGACAGCTAAGGAGCAGGAAAGAGCAAGGGACTGAAAGTGACCAAATGTGGCCAGCGCTGGGTTAGGGAGGAGAGATGTCTCTGGGCAACCTTCCCTGGGGGCAAGTGGGGCCCAGGATAGAGGGACAAAGGACTTAGCAACAGAAAGCTATGGGCCATGGTGTGGTGGAGTGGCATCTGCCTGGCCAGTGTCAGGTCTTAGTTCAGGTTTCTCCCTCCCTTGTCTGATAACCTGCAGCTTCCCCACAGGGATTGTCAGCCCCTGGCAGTGGGAGATAACTGTATGTGGGTGACATGTGGACTGACAGAGAACATTATAATAGTGCTGTGTTCGTTTATACAGTGCCAATGGGATGGGACTCTCACTTGAGGAGGGAGGAGGAGAGAAAGAGAGAGAATGCTTATAAATAAATTGAAATAGAATTTTGAGTTTGGGGCTGGAGAGATGGCTTAGCGGCTAAGGCAGTTGCCTACAAAGCCAAAGGGACCTCAGCTCAATTCCCCCGGACCCACGTAAGCCCTATGCACAAGGTGGCACATACGTCTAGAGTTCATTGGCAGTGGCTGCAGGCTCTGGCACGCCCATTCTCTCTCTCTCAAATAAATAAAAAAATATTTTAAAAAATGTTGAGTTTTCTTGAGCAAGTAAAAACAGCAGATTCAGGGGGAGGGCCCGTGGTGTTCAAAGTGAGAGCCAGGCGTCTGGTGGGCTCATTCTTCAGAGCAGCAGCTGGCACACTCATCACTGGCGCTGCTTACAACACGGCTGTCCAGGGCACATGGGGTGCTGAGGGTGCCGTCCTAAGCGCGTGAGCACTCTTCTAAGTGCCGTGTCTGCATCTGCTGGCTTATCTGGAAATAGCCCCAGGAGACTGGCCTCTCCCACGACGACAAGGAGGCACACAGCTCAGTGACTCCTCCATAGAAACAGAAAGACGTTGAGGGTCACATGTCTGACATGAACCTGGCCTGGGACTGAAGGTGACTGAGCTTCTCAGTAAGCTGTGTGAGCGTGGGCAAGTCACCTAACCTCGCTGAGCCTGTTGCAACTGTGAAAAAGACAGTGTAGGGCTGGGAGAGATGGCCTAGCAGCTAAGGCACTTGACTGCAAAGCCAAAGGACCCAGGTTCAGTTCCCTAGAGGTGCACATAAGTCAGATGCACAGGGTGGCACATGCATCTGGAGTTTGATCACAATGCCTGGAGGCCCTGGCATGCCTATTCTCTTTCTCTGTATCTGCCTCTTTCTCTCTCAAGTAAAATAAAAAATTCAAAAAAAAATTTTTATGAAAAAGGAGAAAGGGGGGGGGGGTCACAGCACCCTTCTGGAATCGCTACGTTTGCATGTGGTGATCCCCAGAAAACAGTCCTATCCTCCTAGCCATGGAACACTCGAGGTGTTTGCTGCCACTGGCAGAGTGCTGACGCGTTGCTACAGTCTCACTGTCTGCACGTGTGGCCTCCGCGGTTAGGCCTCGCCTCATCAGTGCCTGTGCTCTGAAGAATGGGGCCACTTGCATTTTGCCATTAAGTTCTGACCCCCCCCACTCCCTGCAGGCCTGGGGTCCTGCTCAAGGCTCTTATCCTTTGCAGTGACTCCAGGTCTGTGTATGAGGCCTGGCCTGGCACACACATCCATCCAGTGACAGAGCAGATTGTCATTTAATGCGGGGGTGTGGGCGGGCGGGGGGGGGGGAGCAGGTAAACTCACTATTTAAGATAATTGCAAGGCAACATTGTAAAATGCTTAATGGATGCTTTAAAAACAGATGGGCTGTTTTTGTCTCCTTACCCATCAGGATACAGCCTGCTGGGTCCTTCAGCCCCCTGCCCCGTCCTGAGCCAGTTGAGGGCATGCCTGCAGGGGTTTTGTCTGGCTCCTGTGTAGCTCTGTGGGAGATGTTCAGCCCTCCTGTGATTGCCAGGGGCCTGGGTTTTGTGGCCCGTCTTTCACCTTTGGCTCCCTTACTTTGGGCCTTTTCCTTACATAAGGGGTGGTTATGACAGGGGGTGACTGAAGCCTGGGGCTGCAGTGTGGCCTCCCGTCTCCCTTGCAGACTCAGGCAGGACAAGCGGCAGATACAAAGCTGTCATCTCTTGTTATTGTGCCACATCCTGCTCCTCCGTGCTGCCGGGAGCTGCTGCACCCGGGCCCTGTCCCTCTGCGCTGAGCTTGTTTTGTAGGAAACAGATGTCACCGACCAGCAGAGACACTCCAGGTTACCAAGTAAATGACTCACGAGAGTCTTGGACCCCTCAGCTCCTCTCCTTGGCCTTGGGCAGTCTGAAACCTCGTGGTGCCCTCACGGGGGCTGTTGTATCGGGAGCCCCAGTGGTGCCTCCTGCTGTCCCCAGACCACGCCTGCCTTCCGGAGGTGCCGAGAAGGTAGCTCTTTTCTCTTACAAATTGGAGCTTCCATGAACTTGGCTGAGACTGGGTTGATACTGAGTACACAGGGCTATCACAGGCCACCCCTAGTTTCCAGAGGCTCTCTTCTTGTCCAGGCAGCAACACTGTGGACGGGATGACCCCCAGGTCTAGTGACACCCTGCAGGCCTGGGATCCTGTGGCTATTGCTTTTTCTCTACAGTGGTTCCAGGTCTGAGGCCTGCTCCCGGCAGAGCCCGGTCACCAGCACTGCCTTTGCGGGCCCACTCTCGAGACCTGCCTCTTCCTGGCTAGCTGGTCACCCTGCTCCAAATCAGTGTGCGTGGAGGACGTGGTGTCTGTGTGTGCAGGGGTAGACTCCGAGGCATGTCGTTGCAACGCAGGAGGATGGGAACACTGTTAGAGGGGCTGGCTGCAGAACCTCGCCTTTAATGTCCTCAGTTTCCCCTGTATGACAGAAGGAGAGAGGTCAGCAGGTGGTAGCAGGAAGGGATTGGTGAGGTAGGAAGTAGAAGTGAGAGCCAGACTGGGCGCTGGAGGAGGATCAACCCGAGTGGGTCACCACATGTGTCTCCCATGTCACTCCTTCCCAAGCACTTGGAAGAAAAAGGCATATGGGTGGTGTCTCTATCAAAGGGGGCGGAGATATCACCAGGGTGGGGTGAGATGGAATCCAGGCAGATGACCTGGGTCACTGTTGGGCTTGCTGTGGAAATGGTGAACCGTAGAGCTGGGGTTGGGTGAAGAGCTGGTGAGAGGGAGAGGCTGGTGGGTGGTCACGGAGCAGGAGGAGGTTTTGGGGGTACGTTGACTCTTCCTGGATGTCCCACCTCCTTGCCCCCACCATCTTATGTGAGCCCCCATGTTACAGCAGGTAGGGGTGCCTCAAGCTGGACACAGAAAACGCATAGCTGCTGATGTGAGGGTCTTGATGTGTCAAACACACACTTTATTATTATCCCCCAAGGCAACTCAGGCCTCCTCCTATTTTGTTTTGAAGTAGGGGTTCAGTCTTATCCCAGATCCAGGTTCTGATCCTCATGCTTCAATGTCCTCCAGAGAGCTGGGGTCCCGCGGGTGTCCCCGTATGCCCCACCTCACTGTCACTTTTTGCTGAAGCCTGGAATTCTGGAATTCATCCTGTGAAGGGGTAGTGTCATTAGCATAGGTCCACAACACTATTAAATGGAAGCACAGAGAGGTGTATCACTAAGCAAGGTCACCGAATAAGTGTTACAGCAACTTGAGCCTGGCTTCTCTTACTCAGAGCCTGCCTTGCTGGCCGTGCAGTTAGGCAAGAAGGGCCCGAGGCGCTGGGTGGGAGGACGGTCAGCCACGCTCCAGTGACGGCCGACTCCCTCCCCTCTGCTGCGGGCGGTTCTCTTGACTGCTGAATGCATAGTCAAGTCCACACACGAAGGGACCCCTGTGTATCTGTTCTCCCTCAACCTCCCTGCTGGCCAACCACAGTCCTGGAAACAGCTTGTGAATGCTCCATTTTGCCTTTGAACCAGCCAAGATGCCGTCTGCATCCAGTGGGGAAGAAGCTGACGCTGGCAGCCGCCTGCCCGTCACTGACGAGCTCTCTGAAGCCTTAGCCGGGTCGGACTCCCTGGATGACCCCCCCAGGCCCCTGGAGAGACCTGCGGGCCAGCTCCCCAGCCCTCCTCTGCTGCCCACCCCTCCACCCAAGGCCAGCTGCAAAGCCACAAAAAATGTCCCAGGTGGGTCTGCATGCGTCCTGTCGATCTTTCTCCTTCCTCTCGTCTGTCCATCCATCCCTCCACTCCTATTGCCATCCATCCAGTCATCCATACAACATCCCTCCTTCCTCCTTCGGGGATGTCTGCCCATCTGTCCATCCATCCCTTCTTCCTTCCTTTTATCCACCATCACTTCCTCCCTCCTTCCTCTCCTTCTATCTATCTGTCTGCTCACTGGTTCTTTCTTGTTCCCTCCATCCCTCTTCTTTGTTTTATATCCATCTGTCCGCCCATGTGTCTGTCTGTCTATCCATTTATTCAGCCATCCATCTGCATTCTCAGGCCCTTGTCTGGGCTCCAGTTCTGGGCTAATTCTCATCTTTTGCTTCCATAACTGGGCTCTGTGGGCTGGGGAAATAGTTCTTACAAGGGCCGTGGTTGTTGGCCACAGACTTCTTTTTTAAAAATATTTTCACCGATTCATTTGCAAGCAGAGAGATAGAAGAGAGACAGAGAGATGGAGAAGATGGGTACACCAGGGTCTCCAGCTGCTACAAATGAACTCTAGATGCATGTGCCACTGTGCATCTGGGGAATAGAACTCAAGTTGTTAGGCTTTGTAGGCGAATGCCTTCATCGCTGAGCTATCTCTCCAGCCCGGGCACAGTCGTCTTGATCTCCCTTTTGCAGATGGCAGGGTCTCTACAGAAGTTAAAGGGAGAATTTTCCAGACCCTGAACCCAAGGCATGCAGCCAGACCTCAGGTCAGGGCTTTCCTTCTGCCACCCAGACAGCCATGTGTCAGCCGGCCGTGTGTCTGTCCTACTTCTACACTCCCCAAAGGCACCCCTTGCCCTCTTGCCAACCCATGGCTCTGCCCACCCAGCAAGGCAGAGCCAGGCATAGGCACTGGAGCCCGAGTGGGCATCCGAGTAGAGCACAGCTGGCTAGAAGCCCCTTTGTTGCCCACCCTCCTGCTTTCTCTAGCTCACGCCTCAAGGCTTAGCTGATGCCAGGATCGGGATGTCAACAGTTACTTGTTGGCCGTGGGCATGTCTTGTCCAGTTACTGCTGGGAACAGGCGCCTGTGATGGCCTCAGAGAGGGAGACCGTGCATTGAGTGGTGGCTACTTGTTTTGTTTTTACATGTATGTGGTGTGCATCACACCACGGGGGTATTTGGGTGCATGCGTGCGTGTGCGCGCGCGCGCGCGCGTGTGTGTGTATGCACACACATGGAGGCTTGGGACAGCCTCAGGAGTGCTGCCCACCTCTTTTGGAAACAGGGTTACCTCTTAGCCTATAGCTCACCAACTAGGTGAGACTGGCTAGCCACTGAACTACAAGGATCCTTCTGTCTTTGCCTCCCCAGCATTCAGGTTAACAGGTGTGTGCCACCAGGATGCCTGACAGTTTTGACACGGGTACTGCAGATAGAACGCATGCCATGTGGCGTGAACGTTAGCCACTAAGCCATTGCAATGGTGGCTGTTTTAATGAGCACGATGTCACATGCTGCCTTTGGAACCAGGGGACACGAAAGGACAGCCAGGGCCGAGCCACCATCTATGAAGTCACTGAGTATATAGAAGATCCCTCACTGAGCCTGAGGGCCAATCCTTGAGGGACCCGCGGGGTGTCTCACACACTTTAGGAAACGGAGGCTCAGAAAAGCATGGTAACTTGTTCCAAGACCCACAGCTGATGTAGATTCAAACCCGGTTCTGGACGGGAGGCAAGTAGGCTCGATAGGAAGCTGCCTGAAAACAAGACCTGGTCCTACTGTGGGCCAGCAGCCTTGTCTCATTACCTCACATCCCGCCGCCTCCCAGTCTCTGGGAGAGACCCTGCCACCCTGGGGTGTCAGCTGCTGCCACAGTGGGGGCATGAGCTCAGGAGGGTGGCCTCACTCCACTGCTCTGATCTGGAGCCTTCAGTGCCATTTCCAAGCTGGGGTGAACAAATGCCCTAGGGTATTCTTTGGGGAAAATGCTTTCTGTGGTCTATTTTCCTCTTCACTTAATAAAAATGGAGCATTGAAGACCAACCTAATCTTTTTAATTTTTAATTTATTACTGTGTAGGCACATGCATGCACGTGCATACCACAGTGTGTGTGGAGGTCAGAGGACAACCCCAGACTGTTCATCCACCTTGTTTTGAGATAGGGCCTCTCTTGTTTGGCACTGGGAACACTAGACTAGCTAGCCCCCAAGCTTCTGGATTCTTCTGACTCTGCCTTCCATTGCCACCAGTACATTTGGATTACAGATGTGTGCACTGTGTTGTGTCTGCCTTGATATGGAAGCTGGAGATCCAGGCTGGTTTGAACGCATGCAAAGCAAACACACTTAGCCCTGAACCATCTCTGCAGCCCCAACAGTGTCTTCCTGTCTCAGGACCATAGAGCTAGAGTCAAAGGCGAGGCTGCGTGTGGGGCTTCTCAGGGTGGGGCTGCGTGTTAGAGTGTTAGAGTGTTAGGGTGAGGTGCCTGCCAGCACTCCTGGACCTGCTGCCCTCCTGCTCAGACGCTCCTTACCTGGCTTCCAGGTTAAGGCTTTTGTGGTGGTTTGAATGAAACGCTCCCCCTAGGCTTTTGAATAGTTGGTCCTCAGCTGGTTGCAATTTGAGAAAGTTGTCCTGCCTGTGGGAGGTAGAGACTTTCTGGAGGAGGTGTGTTGCTTGGGCTGTTGTAGCCCAAGTCCCTCCTGCCAGCGTCAGGAGCTCGCTCTTGCTGCTGTTCGCAGCTGTTGTGACAAGACGCGATCCCCAGCCTCCACTCTGTGCTGCTTCTCCAGCCATGGCAACTTTTTGTTGTTGTTTTTTCGAGGCAGGGTCTCACTCTAGCTCAGGCTGACCTGGAATTCGCTACGGAGTCTCAGGGTGGCCTCAAACTCATGGCGATTCTCCTACCTCTGCCTCCCAAGTGCTGGGATTAAAGGCGTGTGCCACCCCACCCAATGACAATTTTTTTTAAGGCTATAAATTGAAACCCTTGCAGCCATCTGTTGCTTTTGGTTGGTTGTTTTGTCCCAGCTACAAGAAGGTAACTGGTATAGCCTTCTCATAGGAAAACTCAGTTTATGCTCCACCATCTTCTGGAGAGACAGCTCCATCCCATGGCAACTTGTGCCCCCACTTGGGAGTGTTTTCCACAACATCTTACCATATCTAGTGGGTTGTATGTTGTTACCCAAAATTCATGCCCACCTGGAACTTCAGGACATGACCTTATTAAAGTTAACACTGAGTTCAAGTCTTGCATTATGGTGGGCCCTGGATTCCAGGAGGGTGTCCTTGTAAAATCCACAGACAAACACAGAGAACAGTAATAGTGACGTGCCTCTAAGCCAATAATACCATGAATTGCCAGGAAGCCCCCAGAAGCCAGGAGAGGGACATGGGATGGCCCCCTCAAAGTGCTTAGGGCATTCATCCCACCCACACCTTGACTTTGGATGTCTGGTCTCTAGACCTGAGAGAGCGGTCCTGTCATTTGAAGCCGCTGCTTGTGGTCATTTGTGACTTCAGCCCCAGGGCTTAGATGTGCCTTGTCTCTCGGTGTCTGCCTTTTCACCCTCTGCTCCCTAGATGGCACCCTGCCTCTATTACCAGTCAAATGAGTGCAGCCATTGTGTCTGCAATGGTGCCAAGCAAGGGCAGGTGACTGTGCTACGGGATGAGGGACTGCTTGAACTAGCGCTGTGGGCTCTGCATCCCTGCAATGAATCAAACGCTTGGCCTTGGACTGGTGTGACCACACACATTAGAGTAAAAAAAATAAAGTGACAGATCACACTATTTTGCATTTTGTAGCTACCTTCATGACACTTCCCTTCCCAAGCCACTGAATCCTGAAGCAATTTAAAGTCATCAGATAAGGCATTGGGTGCCTCGCTCTCTCCTAGCTAATGTGCACATGTATCCCGCCCTTCTGGAATGTCTCAGCCCGGGGATCTTCCAGCCTCCCCCATGCTGGGCATGCTCAGACTCCGACTGCACTTTGCCTTCCCAGTGGCCCTCTGGTGTTCACACCGCTTATTCTGGGTCCGCAGGCACCGTCCCCAGCCTGTCCATCCTCTTCTGTCTGACTTGTACCCTCCTTTCAGTGGGATCATCTTATTCTGACATGTTGTTGATCGGCAGGGGCCTGAACTGGGAAGCAGTTACGGGCTGAGGACTTCTGCTCAAATTCCTTAAGGCTGAGACCACATCTTGGTGGCTCATTCTTAACTTTCCTTTCCTTCTTGGGTCATGTTGCTCCCACACATGTGGGCTAGGTGACAGCAGAGGAAAGCCCTGACTGGGCCCCAGTGTACAGGGCACCGGGAACACAGCCACTTACCACTCAGGCACATCCTTGCCTGAGTCAGGGGCCTATGTGTCTGGCTTTATACCAGCCACTATGACGGAGTCACTGAGTGGTCTATAAGCAGTGAGTTTGTTTCTTATAGTACTGGAGGGTGGAATCCCAAGACCGACTGGATCCTACATCTGGCTTTCTGTGGCTGCTAACTGAGCCCTGGTCATCTCCCACTTAGCCATCACCAGGCCTCAACTGAGCCTTCTTGTCCCAAGACTACAGAGCTGGAGTCAGGGTAGATGCCGTGTGTGTGTTGGCTCTGTGTGTGTGTGTGTGTGTGTGTATAAAATATATATAATAATATAATAAATAAATATATATTTATTTATTTGTATGTATGTGTATGTGGTTGTGCGTGTTGTGTGTGGGTGTGTATGCATTCACGTGTGTAGGTGCATGTTTGTGTGCAGGAATATGTGAACATGTGTGCATGTGTGCGGAGGCCAGAGGGCAACGTCTCAGTCGCTTCACCGCTTTCTCCCTTATTGAGGCAGGGGTTCTGACGTGAACCCCGAGCTCACCAGGCTGGCTGGTCTACCTAGCCAGCTTGCCCCGGGGATCCTGTGTCTACTTGCCAAGTGCTGGAGTTACGTGCAGGCTGCTACACTGCAGGCATTGATGGGGGGGGGTGATGAGATTCTGAACCCCTGGGCCTCACATTCACTTAGCAAGCGTTTTAGCCATTTAGGCGTCCCCCTGGCCGCTCTGGCCCTTTCTGCAAAGTCTTCGTGGTGAGCACGCCCTAACTCAAGGGTGGAAGTGGGCACTCCTCTTTCACTGCTGCCCCCCTTCCTACGAATCCAGGAGACCCCTCCCCCCTTGCGCCGCTGCCTGAGCTCCGAGGCAGGTGAGCTTTCCCTACTTGGGTCCTGCTGTGACATTCTGCTTTGCTGCAAGGGTCCCAACGTTTCTGCCAAGTGCACTTCGAGGCACATCCCTCCTAGAAGCACACCTCTGGCCAGCTGTGAGCTTGATCCCTCCTTTCAGGAATGGAAGTGGTAAGAGGAGCGCTTGGCACCTCTCAGCCCACCGGGTGGGCAGAGTGCGCCACAGAGCGACTGAGTGACGCAGCTGGCCGTGTCTGCTCCCGGGCGTTTCTGTCTTTATCCAGTGGCACTGGGGCTGCTCATGTATGTGTGGAACTGCACTGTGGCCACACCAGGTGCGCGCAGATGAGCCACAGAGCCTCCCTGTTGCTGTCCTTGTGATGTGTCTCATGGAGTACTGGACAAGGAGTACAGGCAGTGCTGGCTAGCAATGGCCTAGGGTGACCCCCAGGATGCTCGAGTGGGGAGCACTTAGGGCGCCATTGGCATAACTAGCAGGTGTGATCTGGGCCTGCATCTCGCATGGCTCGTCTTTCAGGTCGAGCACAACGCCCACCTGTCCACAAAGCTCCCACCCTCTCCCTGGTGTCCTCTGCTTCCATTCGGGCTGGCTGACCCCTGCCTGTCTGTGTGTCAAGGACCCGAGCTCTTTGTTGCTGGCTTGGCTTTGCCTGGTAAAAGCAGATATTCTGGAAGAAGGCTGCTGTGGTCAGTTTCACGCTCCTGACATGAACCTCCAAACCAGACACAGTTTATGGAAGGAGAGGAATTCATTCCAGGCTTACAGATCCAGGGAAAGTTTTATAATGGTGAAAAAGAGAATCCCACCAGCAGCACACAAGCAAGTGCCCTCCAGGAACCCCAGGCAGAATTCAGCCTGCTTTCTGCATAGCTCAGACTGGAATTCCAGATTTTTCCTCAAACACCCCTTAGGGCTGGGTCCTAGGATCCACCCACAGGGATACCTCCTCCAGCCAGGTGGCTGGAGATCTAAATTACAAGTTTTAATAAACTCTTGAATCTGTTGAGGGGCATCCATTGAAACTATCACAAAGGCTAAGTCACAAAAATCCTCAGAAAGACTTAGTTTCCCTTTATTTACACATTTTTATTTATGAAACAGAGAGAGAGAGAAAACGCCAGGGCCTCCAGCCCTGAACTCCAGATGCATGTGCCACCTTGTGCATCGTTACATGGTCCTGAGGAATCAAACCTCAGTCCTTTGGCTTTGT
The DNA here is from genome assembly GCF_020740685.1 of Jaculus jaculus. Classification (NCBI taxonomy): domain Eukaryota; kingdom Metazoa; phylum Chordata; class Mammalia; order Rodentia; family Dipodidae; genus Jaculus; species Jaculus jaculus. Next base: position 137,957,116 of record NC_059109.1, read on the forward strand.
AGGCAAATGTATTAACTGCTAAGCCATCTCTCCAGCCTCTTTTTGCTTTTGAGGTGTGTGTGTGTGTGTGTGTGTGTGTGTGTTTGTGTGTGTGTATGTATGTGTTCATTGACATTGTGTTCACTTTCTTTCTGTGTTTAGGGAAGAAAAGCGACCTTTTTCTTGCTATTTGGATTAACAAAATACAGATTTTTCTTCACAGCTGAGGGAAGTTTGGGAATGAAGGTGCGCAGGAAGCCATAAGGGGAGCTGGGCTCCCAGCCCACTGCTGAACTTCCACTGGTCAACCATGTTTGGGAGCCAGTGACCATCTGCAGACCTCTGAGAACCCAGGCCCTTGCCCAGGCCCCACGTGCTGACAAGAGTCAGGCTGGGACTGGAAGTCAGAACTGTAAGACAAGCCCTGTCTGGGGTGGTTCTGAGGACCTCGTGCCCGCTTGGTCTTAAAATCCATGCTCTGCACATATTTCCCAAAGGGAGGAGAGCAGGCTCCCTTTGTTAGGTTTCATGTCCATTTGGACTCCTCTTTGAAGTCACTGTAAACGACACACGTTTATTCCACAACGTTTCAGAGCCAGGGGCAAGAAAGCCACCCCAGCAGAGTAACTCCCCTGTCTGGCGGGAGGTGGGGAGTTCGGGCTGAGTGCCAGGGCTCCGTACCAGGGTGGGATTCAGTGAAGGCCTCACTTAGGAAGGGGTACTGTCGCAGAAGATGGGTGGAGCCTTGCAGAGCTAAGTGGGGCTGCGGGACATCTTCAAGAGCTAGAAAGCGGTGTGGAGAGATTGCTTAGTGGGTAGAGTGCTTGCCATGCAAGCATGAGAACCCGAGCTCTGAGCCACAGCGCCCATGTCAAACCAGGGTCCTGTGGCATGCACCTTTAATCCCAGCACCAAGGAGGCAGGGGCAGAATGATCCCTGGGGCTTGCTAGCTAGCTATGCTAGCCAAATTAGCTCTGGGTTTAGTGAGAAGTCCCATCTCAAAAAATAAGGGAGGGCAATTGGGGAAGACATCTGATGTGGACCTTTGGCCTCCACATGCGTGTGCACACACAAACACACGAACCCCTCCACACACAGAGGAACCTGGGAAGATCGTCATGAGCTGGAGTGGAGAGAATGAGGTGGCATCAGGGAGGAAACGAAGCCAGGGGACTGAGCAGAACAGCCCTGGGGACTCGGTGACTGAGCCACGAGTTTGAATCATGCCCTAAGGAAAGGCATGATGGGATTGGCCTTCCAGAAAGACCCGCTGACTTCAGTGTGGGGAGAAGGAAGAGGATGGGAACCGACGATGGGAAGGAGGGCAGTGGCAGAGGACAGCTGCAGGCCTTGGCATGTGCTGTGGGTCACACAGGGCAAAGCTTGGCTCCAGGAAGTGGGAAGGAGCACAGTTTGCACTCCCAGCCTTGCAGAGGGACGTTGGCTCTGACATCGCAGAGCTCTGCCTCGTGGGGTGGGGATTGGGCAGAGGTTTCTATTCTGCAGGCAGAACACTGTGACCCAGTGACTGCACGTGAGTCTGGCTGCCTGGCTGGGAGGCAGGGATGCAGGGTCCATCCTTTGCTCCCCTTTCTCAGCAAGGCTTTGGCCCCCACGTGAAGGGTGATGTTCTTGTGGGTTCCTCCTGCACCCCAGGCCAAGCCGTGCTCTTCCAAGGCTCCAGCATGAAGACTACTGACCCGGCCCTCCGAGGACAGCTTGCCACCCCCACAGGGTCCCCACATCTCACCACTGTCCACCGGCCGCTGCCCCCCAGCCGTGTGATTGAGGAGCTACACAGGGCACTGGCCACAAAACACCGTCAGGACAGGTAAGGCTTTGCCCCTAGACTGCCACACCTGTGTCCCGAGTCCCCAGCAGGGCCCAACTCCTCACAGACCCTCGCCTGTGTGGTCACTCAGGGTTCTAGTGGGTGTTCACACTCTGGCTGGGACCATCTTGAAATTCCCACTAGGATAGAGGATGCACACAGGGGATCCTGGCCTTGAGACTCCTCTCTCCCTCCCCACAGTGCCCTGCTCAGGTTGTGGAGTTGGAGGCTCCACAGAGAGATGCTAGGGGAGAAGGCTCTGCTTTGTCCGGCTTTGAAGGCCACCTGGGTTGAATGTTGAGAATGCAAAGAAGTCTGTGCACACACTCTTCGACTTGATAACTTGGTGCTCACAGTGTGAAAGGAAGGGGCTCATGGGAGGAGAGAGAGGTCACAGGTGGGAAGGAAAGGGTCTTATGGGAAGAGAGAGAGGTCACAGGTGGGAAGGGGCTCATGGGAGGAGAGAGAGGACACAGGTGGGAAGGAAAGCGGCTCATGGAAGAGAGAGAGGGCACAGGTGGGAAGTTAACGAGCTCATTGGAGGAGAGAGAGGTCACAGGTGGGAAGTTAACGAGCTCATTGGAGGAGAGAGAGGGCACAGGTGGGAAGTTAATGAGCTCATTGGAGGAGAGAGAGGGCACAGGTGGGAAGTTAACGAGCTCATTGGAGGAGAGAGAGGGCACAGGTGGGAAGTTAACGAGCTCATTGGAGGAGAGAGAGGTCACAGGTGGGAAGTTAACGAGCTCATTGGAGGAGAGAGAGGTCACAGGTGGGAAGTTAACGAGCTCATTGGAGGAGAGGTCACAGGTGGGAAGTTAACGAGCTCATTGGAGGAGAGAGAGGTCACAGGTGGGAAGTTAACGAGCTCCTTGGAGGAGAGAGAGGTCACAGGTGGGGAGTTAACGAGCTCATTGGAGGAGAGAGAGGGCACAGGTGGGAAGTTAACGAGCTCATTGGAGGAGAGAGAGGGCACAGGTGGGAAGTTAACAAGCTCATTGGAGGAGAGAGAGGGCACAGGTGGGAATTTAACAAGCTCATTGGAGGAGAGGTCACAGGTGGGAATTTAACAAGCTCATTGGAGGAGAGGTCACAGGTGGGAAGTTAACGAGCTCATTGGAGGAGAGAGAGGTCACAGGTGGGAATTTAACAAGCTCATTGGAGGAGAGGTCACAGGTGGGAATTTAACAAGCTCATTGGAGGAGAGGTCACAGGTGGGAAGTTAACGAGCTCATTGGAGGAGAGAGAGGGCACAGGTGGGAAGTTAACAAGCTCATTGGAGGAGAGAGAGGGCACAGGTGGGAATTTAACAAGCTCATTGGAGGAGAGGTCACAGGTGGGAATTTAACAAGCTCATTGGAGGAGAGGTCACAGGTGGGAAGTTAACGAGCTCATTGGAGGAGAGAGAGGGAACAGGTGGGAATTTAACAAGCTCATTGGAGGAGAGGTCACAGGTGGGAAGTTAACGAGCTCATTGGAGGAGAGAGAGGGCACAGGTGGGAAGTTAACGAGCTCATTGGAGAAGAGAGAGGTCACAGGTGGGAAGGAAAGGGGCTCATTGGAGGAGAGAGAGGTCACAGGTGGGAAGTTAACGAGCTCATTGGAGGAGAGGTCACAGGTGGGAAGTTAACGAACTCATTGGAGAAGAGAGAGGTCACAGGTGGGAAGGAAAGGGGCTCATTGGAGGAGAGAGAGGTCACAGGTGGGAAGTTAACGAGCTCATTGGAGGAGAGGTCACAGGTGGGAAGTTAACGAACTCATTGGAGAAGAGAGAGGTCACAGGTGGGAAGTTAACGAACTCATTGGAGGAGAGAGAGGTCACAGGTGGGAAGTTAACAAGCTCATTGGAGAGGGCACAGGTGGGAAGTTAACGAGCTCATTGGAGGAGAGGTCACAGGTGGGAAGTTAATGAGCTCATTGGAGGAGAGAGAGGTCACAGGTGGGAAGGAAAGGGGCTCATTGGAGGAGAGAGAGGGCACAGGTGGGAAGTTAACGAGCTCATTGGAGAAGAGAGGTCACAGGTGGGAAGTTAACGAGCTCATTGGAGGAGAGAGGTCACAGGTGGGAAGTTAACGAACTCATTGGAGAAGAGAGAGGTCACAGGTGGGAAGTTAACGAGCTCATTGGAGGAGAGAGGTCACAGGTGGGAAGTTAACGAACTCATTGGAGGAGAGAGGTCACAGGTGGGAAGTTAACGAACTCATTGGAGAAGAGAGGTCACAGGTGGGAAGTTAACGAGCTCATTGGAGGAGAGGTCACAAGTATGAAGTTAACGAGCTCATTGGAGGAGAGAGGTCACAGGTGGGAAGTTAATGAGCTCATTGGAGGAGAGAGAGGGCACAGGTGGGAAGTTAACGAGCTCATTGGAGGAGAGAGAGGGCACAGGTGGGAAGTTAACGAGCTCATTGGAGGAGAGAGAGGTCACAAGTATGAAGTTAACGAGCTCATTGGAGGAGAGAGGTCACAGGTGGGAAGTTAACGAGCTCATTGGAGGAGAGAGAGGGCACAGGTGTGATGTTGAAAAGGTCATTGGAGGAGAGGTGAGTCATGGTACTCATGCATGGTTTGGTGGGATGTTAGAAGAACAGACACCCTGTCCATCCCTCAAGCCCTTCACCCTGCTGTGTGGCTGCCTGTATGTGTTGGCAGGGCTTAGTACAAACATGTCATCGGCTTTTCAAGCAGGACAGCCTACAAAGCCACGTGCTCCCGTGCTCCCGCCAGTACTCCTTGCCCAGAGGCCCAGGACAGAAGTTGAGAACGCATGCACGGCAGCCTTTTCCACGGTCTTTATGAGGCCATGAGTGCTTACCCACGCAATCTTGCTGACTTAGCTTTCCAGGCCGGGAGAGCAGAGGGTCTCCAAAGAAGCGGATAGATGTGCGGCTGTCCAGGACGTCCAGCATGGAGCGAGGAAAGGAGCGGGAGGAGGCCTGGAGCTTCGACGGGGCCTCGGAGCACAAGTGGACTGGCACCAAGGACTCCGAGGAGAACAAAGAGAACCTGATCCTGAGCTCTGAGCTCGAGGACAATCTGCTCCTGTATCAGGATGAGGAGGTGCTCAACGACTCCGTCATCTCTGGTGAGGAGGAGGGACAGCCAGGGGAGGACCCTGGTGAGGAGAGAGAGGGTTAGCGGAGGATCTCAGGCAGCACAGTGCCCTTGAGCATGGAGTCCAGGGTCATGCTGACATTAGCACTTCTCTGGTAGCCACTGGTTGGGTGGTGGCCACTATGTAGTGAGAATTTCCATAGTTGTATCCAGGTTTGGCCGGAGCATGGGAGACACGGAAGAGCTATATTGTATCTGCAGGGTTGAGATTTGGACCTTCATTTTTTTATGTGTAGTGCTGTGAGTAACCTTGAGCTGTCACCCCCGAGGATGACATTGGCCAAAGGTGGAAATTCGAATTAAATAAAAACAAGGTGAGCTGTGGCAGAAAGGAAGAGAGAAAGGTTGCCCAATGAATGGCTAGATCCTAAACAGCCCTACCAGAAGCTGTGTGAACTCTTCAGCTCTACTTTCCGTCAGAGAACCCAGACAGGTCTCCTGGGCAGGTCATGTCATGTCCAGGCCCTTGTGGGCAGTGACTGCCTCTGCCTTGTTGTGTCTTGAATGTGAAATGCTCACAGCTCCTCCATGGGCTCACGTGCTTGAGCACTTGGTCTCCAGCTGGGGGTGGGCTTTCAGGCTTAATATCTCATCCCCACTTCCTGTCCATTTCTGCTTCTGGACTGCGGATACAGTGTGGCCACCACGCACACTACGTCTGCCATGCCCCTCCCTGCCACAGTGAGCTGTGCCCCAAACAGAGCCAATATAAACCCTTCTTCCCTTACATTGCTTCTGGTCAGGTCTTCGATCAGAGCAATAAGAAAAATAACAAATACACTCACCCAGCTGTTATAGCGACTAATGACAATTGTGCACGTGGCTTTCAGTGGAGGTTAACAGACAAGGCCGCGTTGGGAGGGGAGACCCTAAGATAAAAGTGGCTTGCAGGAGGATGTCCTGGGGACCTGGTGGTGCAGGCATTTGACGGCATGGTGAATGCTCTCTGGAGAGAGGCTGCACTCAGGCGGTTCCCAATGTAGCCTAAATGTCAAGATGTCTCTCAGCACCTGTGGGGTTTCTTCCCTAGGAACACATGAAAAGTGAAGCCTAAGGCATGTGTGTCATTTGAGCACCATCTTAAGTGCTGGGAGAGTGCATGGACAGGCCTCTTGTGATTTTTCCCTCTGTAGGTTGAAAGGTCACCTGTGGGGAGGTGAGGACCCACCTGAGTTTGTCACTGTGTTGAATTTACAGATCACAGGTGGTCACTGTCTTTTCTTGCTGGGAATAGAGCATCCACCTCCCTGTGGACACCAGGTGGCGCTGCGCACACACAGAATGCAGGATGCTTAGGGACCTAGGTCTCTGGCAAACCGGTGGACAGTTTGTGGCACTGTGGATGTGTGTGACTGACGCTTTGGTTGTCCTCACTGAACACCAAATATCAGAGCTTGCTGGGGTGGGACTCGGGTCAGTGACAGACCTGTGCTGCCTTAAACCTTTCCTTGTGAAGTGCTCCCTGCACTTTATTCAGGTACATTGACCAGTGAGTGTCCTCAGGTGCTCGGTCTGATGACCCTGGTGGTACCTCATGGCAGCTACTACTATTCACCCGTCTCTCTCTTTGAGGGAACCAAGAAGAAAGGAAAGGAATCCAGGTTTCTGGCTCCACAGAGGAGGTCCCAAGGCCATAGCCACCCCTCACCCCTCTTTTGCAGGGGCTAGGTACCTCGGAGTGAATGACAAATGTGTGCAGGCCAAGATTACTCTGTGATTTCTCCATCTTAGAGCAGTGCTTCCCAGGCCAGCTGCCTGCTTTCAAAGGCACGCATGGGGTCCTCCCTGGAGGACCTGGTTGGCTGTCCCGGGGCCTGACCTCTGTGCTTTCCAGACTCTGGGGGTGTGAAGGCCAGCGCAGTGTAGGGCCCTGGCTGGACGGTTCATCTAGCTCTGGATAAACACACATTGGGTGCTGTGAAGGTGGCTGTATTATGGGCCTCACCTGCCCTCAGGTGGCTTGCAGGCAGCTGTCCTCGAGCCTGTGAGTGACGGAGGAGGAGATGGCTCACCTCCAGCCAGCTGGAGGCCTTGACTAATCTGAGAAGGAATCTCTAGTTTCCCAGAAGTTCAGTCAAGAGTGACCCTGGCCCTGCCTGAGCTCTCCTCCCCCGCCGCTTGGACTTGCTGCCCTCAAAGCTGGGGCAGTCAAGTCTAATTCCTGAATACCCTTTTTCAGATGTCTTGTTGTCAATATGAAAATTACTACTCCTGTTGAGTGTAGATTTTACATCCTGAAACCTGACCGGATGTGGTTTTGTCTCAAGAGTGTTTGGGTGACGTTCAGAGATTCCTCTGCGCAAGATCGTGCCATCAGCAGACGGTTTCCATCCATCCCTTCCCCGTTGGGATGTTTTGATTTCTTGTGTAATTGTATTGGCTAGAACTTTCAGTACAGAGTTGAGTAGAGGCCTCTGAGCCTCATTCTTGACCTTGTAGGAGAGATTTCACCTTGTCATCGAGTGTGTTGATGGTGGGCTTTCCACTGTGGCTTCTGTGATGCTGAGGGGCATTTGCTTATGGCCGCCTGGAGCTGCCCAGCAGCACAGAGAGCGCTCCACACAAGGTTGCCATGGCTCAGCTGTGCTAGGCATCATGCCAAGCCCACTGGCCACCTTGGCCCATCCAGTTCTCAGCATAGCTGCTAGGTCTACAAAATTCGCAGGCCAGTGTCCTGCTCCTCTGGAGGCTGCTTTGCAGAATGCATGCCTGTCACAACGGGAGCCTGGGGCTGAGGAGGGAAATGTGCAGGGGGTGGGGGGGGAGTGCAGGAGGGAGGAAGCAGGTGTCAGTGCCAGAACCTTACCTAGGAAAGGGTGTACCAGGCTGGGATGGAGTGTACAGAGAAGAAGGATGAGGATACTCTACATTCCTGTAAGCTCATAAAGGGGGGGCTTCCCTTGACTCAGGGCCAAGCAAGGAGCTCACACACAGCTGAGAGAACTCAGTGAGACCTATTGCAAGGCTGGGGAGCCAGCCCAGGTCATCTCTAAAAAGTAAGACAGGCGTCGGTGGCCTGAGTGTCCCTAGGTAAATGTGTTCCTGGTATGTCGTAAGCACAGTGCCCAAGGTTTGATCTGCAAGAAACTTCACTTTGTGTCTGGACAAAGCCCTCCTTAGCCCCTGCTTTTGGGGAACCCCAGACAGCCCTCAACTTTTCAGCTTCCTCTTATTTTTGGAGCCTTGAGAAATCCAAGATGAAGGTGCTGTAGGCTTGGTTGCTAAGGGCTGTGTCCTTTTGGGGAGGAAGGAAGGCTGCATCCTTCGCTGGTAAGAAGTAAAGGGAAGCTACAAACCCACGTGTAGACTCTTGGAATGGCCTTGGTCACTTTCCCAAGGCAAGAGCCTTCATTCCTAGTAGCTTTAATACTGTTGAGGGACAGCTGGCTAACCAAAAGCAGGTGCTGATGGGGCCCTGTGCCGTTGGTTGTCTTTAAGGAAGACCTCCTCCACAGTTGACAGGGTTACCAGAGGGTACAGTTTCCTGCTCACAGCTGGCATGAAAACACCTGGCAAGGAGCAGCTTCCAGAAGGACAGGGCTTACTTCAGCTTGTGCCTCTTTATTTGAGAGACAGAGAGAGAATTTGTGTGCCAGGGCCTCAGCCACTGCAATCTAATTCCAGATGCTTGTGCCATCAAGTGGGCATGTGTAACCTTGCACTTGTCTCACCTTTGTGCGTCTGGCTTACATGGGATCTGGAGAGTTGAACATGGGTCCTTAGGCTTTGCAGGCAAGCACCTTAACCACCAAGCCATCTCTCAGCTTATACTTTTGATGGGAAGTTTCATCATGGTGGGGAAAGGATGGAAGGAGCAGACAGCTGAGTGTCACATCTTCACAGCAGCATGGAGGGAACAATGAGAGTGAGAAAGTGAGCTTGCTAGCCCTGGCAAGTAGGGCTAGACTATAAAATCCCAAGGCCCACGCCCCAGTGGCACACCTCCACCAGAAAGGATTCACCTCCCAAAGGTTCTGCCAGCTGGGCATCAAGTATGAGCTAATTACAAGCACGTGAGGCCATGGGAAGCACTTGGCATTCAAGCTACCACCGAGACGTTGGTGGGAATCTCTCTATCTCCTGTATGTAGACTTCCTCAGCAAAGGCAGCTGCTCTGTGGTGAGTCCCCTGTGTGAGGGAAGTGTTCTCAACTTCCCCAGGAAGATGCATGGCTGTTATTAAGTTTCTGGTTCTTTTGGCAGTGTAGCCACAGTGAATACCCCCAAGGCTCCCTGCTCCTGCACACACTGCAAGGACTGTAGTTTCTGAGACGTGGGAGGGGAGGGGGCTACTTTCCCTTTGCTTCTGGCAGTAGAAGGTGTGTGCTGTGAGCCCATGGGCGTTTTGTAGCTGAGCCAGAGGCCATGTTCCTCTGAGGCAGAAGGTAGCAGCTCTCCTCCCTGCAGGGACATAAGCAGCTCAGGTCTCCACGGACATTGCTATCCCTTTACTTCATTATCTGGGGAGGAATGGCCTGGTGGGCTCCTTTCAGATTTAATTCTGATGGCAGAGTCAGCCCTGTGGAAGGTTGGGAGTGGTCTGGCCTCAGCTCCACTTGGGGAGAAAAACCACTCCCAACCTTGCCCTCCTCATGGGTGCCTGACCTCCAGGAGAGTGGCACGGGGTGGCGGGTCACACAGTGCTTTTCATACTGACTTATTTTCTTTGTGAGAAGGTAAATATCTTTACACAGTGTAAACCAGAAAGAACCAAAGACAGTCTGGGGAAAGTTCTCCCAGTTCCATTCTTCAGAAACAGCGGCTGTCCCCAGTGGTGTGTGTACCTGCATGTGGAGGCCGGAGAACAATCTCAGGTGTCAGGTAAAGAACACCTTTTTTGAGACAGGCTCTCTCATTGGCCAGGGCTTATCATAGGGGCTACACTGACTGGCCAGCCAACCCCAGGGATCCTCTGCCTCCGCTGCCCAGCCCTGGGGTGGTAAGCATGCACCGGCACACCCAGCATGGATGCACGTCCTGGGGGTCAAACTCAGGTCTGCAGTCTCATAAGGCAAGCGCTTTTTGCTCTGGGACATCTGCCCCAGCCCATGACCAGTTCTTACCTGCCATTCTAGCGGTGAGATGCGTCCAGGGCTTAGGTGTATGCATTAATATTTTCCTTTTGGAGATGTGGTTGATGGCTGAGGCTGGTTTGAGAACAGCCCCTTCACCTGTTTGTCCCTCCCATCTCCATCCAGGACCAGGACTGTCATGCTAGCCTTAGGGTCAACACTTCTCTCCACTCTAGAAAGGAAGCTCTTCACAGGAAGTATAGTCTTGCTGGATGGAGCTTTCAGATGCAGCCAGTGGTAGACTCGGGGTACAAGGATAGGCAGGCCCGGACCTCTCCTCTCCCCATCTACGTGCTTGGTCCTATTCTGGCTGCTGGGGACCAGGTGTGGTCAAATCAGGTGGAGTTCTTTCCTTTCCTGGGGCCCATGGCTTAGTGGACACTACGGATGATAAACAGACCAGCTGACCAACAAGCAAAATGCAACCAGTTGGTGGGCCTGGGAGTGATGGCAGGCAGGTGGCTCCACACAGAATGGTCAGATGAGTGCCTGCCGGGAGGTGACACGGGAGCTGCGACATCACAAGAGGGAGCCAGCCATGCGGGGAGAATTCTGAGCAGAGGGAACAATTGGTGCAAAGACTGCACAGGCTTGGATAGTTTTTAGCCACTGAAAGGGAGTTTCCCGAGGCAAAGTGGGCGAGGATGAGGGCAGGGGGAGGGGTTAGGGCATAAGTGGGCACTATGTCATATAGCTCAGAGTAAGGGGGTGGGGCTCACCTCACTGTGTTTTTAGTTCTGCATTTGCGTGAGGCTTCCATGGTCAGCTGTGCTCTGTCCTGTCGCGCTGGTGTAGTTTTTCCCCCTCGGACCGATTACAACAGCTTGCTTAAAAACAGCTCCATAGTAAATGATGTTCTCTGAAGCACCCCATTCCTGATCTCCTCTGGGAAGAAGCGTTCTAGATTATCCTTGATGCTTAAAGGCTATGCATTCTACCTGGCTTCTTCACTCACTTACCTGGAAGCTCAGCGGTTTCTCCTTTGAACGCCTGCTGCTTCTCTCTGCGAGGTTCTAGCTCCCAGGAAAAGGCACCTGGGTGGGACTCAGCTGTCGAGGCAGAACTGTGGCAGGCTCTGTGTTCGAGCCCTTGCGCGGACATCGACTTCCACTTTGGCACAGATGCCCAGGAGCAGAAGGGCAGGGGTCATATGATGGACATGTAACTGCTTAAGAAATTGCCAGACTTTCAGAGCGGCCCGGGTTGCTGTTCTCACCAGCGGATCGGGAGATCCAGTTTTTCTGTGTTCTACGCAGTGATTTCTTGCAGACAGTATTTCTGACCTTAGCTATGGTACTGGGTGGGCCATGGTGTCCCTGGTGGCTTTAGATGGCATGCCCATCATGATTTATTATGCTTAAAACATTGTTCACGCTTATTTTTACTCTGCATCTTTGGTGAAATATATACCCTATTTTCCAAATTAGGTTGCTTATTTCCCTATATGGTAAAAGGTTCTCAGTACCTTTTGGATATGTGTCCTTCATGGGGTACCGGCTTCCCAGATATTCTCTCTCCACCTGTGGGTTTCTTTTTAATACTTCTCCCTTTGGAAGAAGTTATCAGTTCTGATAAAACTCACCCTATCAAGTAATTCCTTCACGGCTTGTGCTTTTGGTGTTGTGTCTAAGAAATCTTGTCATACACAGGATCACACAGATTTTCTCTCACACTTTCATCCATGAATTTCTATTTTTAGGTTCTATTTTTGTGTCTGTGGCTCATTTTTAGATTGTGTATGCTGTGAGGTGTGAATCAAGGCTTATTTGTTACATGTGATTATCCACTTGCTCAGAACCATTTGTTGGGAGTTAAATATACATTCTTCATTGAAATACACTTGCATATGTATAAAAAGTCAGCTCTCTGTACGTGTGTGGAATGCTTCCTGGTCTGTTCTTCTGACTTACTACTTATCTATACATCTGCATCCCATTCTGTTTAAATTCCTTAAACTTATTTACAAGGAGAATGAGAGAAGCCTGAGAGAGCAAGCACCCATGCCTCTGGGCCACTTTGTGCACCTGGCTTCATGTGGGTACTGGGGAATCAAACCCAGGCCCACAAGCTTTGCAAGCAAGCACCTTTCACCACTGAGCAATCTCTCCGGCCACCTTCTCTTGATCACTGACATTTCATTATAAATTTCGAAAGCAAAACTTAGAATTAGCCCTTCAATTTTGTCTTTCATTTTCAACATTGTTTTCACTAATTTAGGTGCTTTGTACTTCTGTATGACTTTAGGAATCAGTTAATCAGTTCCTGTACACACAAGAAGGCTGGGATTTTTTTTAAATCTGTAGATCAATTCAGAGAGAATCGGTGTGTTAAAAAAAAAAACCAAAACAGGGCTGGAGAGATGGCTTAGCGGTTAAGCGCTTGCCTGTGAAGCCTAAGGACCCCGGTTCGAGGCTCGGTTCCCCAGGTCCCACGTTAGCCAGATGCACAAGGGGGCGCACGCGTCTGGAGTTCGTTTGCAGAGGCTGGAAGCCCTGGCGCGCCCATTCTCTCTCTCCCTCTATCTGTCTTTCTCTCTGTGTCTGTCGCTCTCAAATAAATTAAAAAAAAATTTTTTTTTTAAAAATTAAAAAAAAAAAAAAACCAAAACATATTTTCAGCCTCATGGCTGTGGTATTTCTCACCATTATTTAGGTCATTAGAAATCCTCAGTTGTGCTGTGTCATTTCCAGCTTGTCACATCTTTGTTAGACACTTGCTGTCTGGGAGGCAGCTGTGGGGTATGTTAGATTTCAGTTTGTGGGTGTCTACTGATAGTAAATAGAAGAACAGCTGATCCTGCTCTAGTGACATTGCATTCTGTGGCCTCGCTAACCCACGTGTTCCAGCAGCGTTTTGTAGATCTCACTGGATAGTCTCCCTTGGCGGTCACAGTACTTGTGAGGGCAATTCTGTTTTGTCTTTGGCTTATTCCTTTTCTTGCCTTATTGCATCTGCTTGAAACCTCCCAGGCTTTCCTTAACAGAGCTGGCAAAGCTGGACATCTGTGCCTTATTTCTGAAAATCCTGTGGGATTTTCACATATAACCTTTATCTGGGTGAGGGAGTTTCCTTCTACTCATACAGTTTGTCAACAGTAGCTTTTGTTTTCCTTAGTTTTTCTTTTTGTGGTGTGTGTGTGTGCCCTTGCAGTGCCCCATGTGATTGTCTTTGGCAAGGTGTGTACTCACCAGTGGTGGCTGGAGCAGAGCGTGGTGTGTTTTGCTCCATTGCTCTTCTGCTCATCCTCATTTTCAGCCCAGGTCTCTTATTGATACGGGAACTTGTCTGTGGTGGTTCCACTTTGAACACATTAAGTCTTGTCTGTAGTGGGCTTACTGTTTTTTTCTGAGCCTAGGAGAGTCTCTGGCCTTTCATTTTTTTTTTTTTTTTTCTGTTTTTGATTTTTCAAGGCAGGGTCTCAGTCTAGTCCAGGCTGACCTGGAATTCACTATGGAGTCTCAGGGTGGCCTTGAACTCATGGCGATCCACCTACCTCTGCCTCCTGAGTGCTGGGATTAAAGGCGTGCGCCAGCACGCCTGGCTGTTCTTTGTTTCCTTTGTGGGGCTGGTGATGCAGGAGTGTGCGGCCATGCTCATGTGTTTGTGTGCTGTCTAGAAATTTGCACTTGGGCAGTCTCGGGCCCCTCATGCTTGCAAGGGAAGTACACGTAGCCCCTGGGTCATGTTTCCAGCCTTTTTTTTTTTTTTCATCAGCAACAGACATTAGATTTTTGTCATGTCCTTTTCCTATGTCTACTGAAGTAATCACATGGGTTTTCTTAAAAGTCATTTTGGTGAATTACACTGATTACTTTTGGAATGATAAACTTCTTGATTGTAATGTACTATCGTTTTCATAAGTCACTAGATTGGTTTTACTACTTTTGTTTAAAATTTTATATCTGTGTTCTGAAGACATGTGGCTTTTTACTGTTCGGTTCTTAAAATACATTTTCTGATCCTATACTTCTAGTCAATTCAGGATTTATCAAATGAGTAGTGAAATAGTCCTTTGTTTAAAATTCTCTGAAAAGATTTGTATATTGGTGCTATTTATTCCATAAATGTTTAATAAAAATAATCCTTTCCCTAGGGCTTCGAGGCATATGTCTATGTGAGTGTGTGTGTGTGTGTGTGTGTGTGTGTGTGTGTGTGTGAAGGTTTTAAACTGAAAATCATTTTTATTTTATTTAATAGGTATAGCTATGTTTCCTCTTGAGTTTTGGTAATTTGTATTTTTTTTCCAGGAATTTGTTCATTACATCTAAATCAATTGTTTTGGCACACATTGGCTTGAAACATGCCCTTACACATTGTTGATACTTGCAGGATCAGATGGTGTAGAAATTACCATTTCCCTTCCCTTCAGTGATGTTAGTGATCTCTCTCTTCTTTCTCTTTCTGATTGGTTCTCAGAGAACTGGCTTTTTGTTTCAAAGATTTTATTATTATTTATCTTTAGTATTTATTTTATATTTGTTCTTTTATTCACTTGGTCTCTGTTATTTTATATCTACCCCTGTGGTTACTTTTTTTTTTTTTTTGCTAGTTTCTTAAGATGGACTCTAAGGCAATTTATTTGAGATACTTCCTCTTTTTCAAATAAAGGCATTCAATTCCATAAGTGTCTCCTTTAATATCATTTTGATATATTGTATTTTTATTTGTAATTTCTGTTTTAATTTTTTCTCAGTACTGTGTGTTTCTGAGAAACTTTCTTTTTATTTGAGTATTTCTCTAGAGATCTTTTGCTACTGATTTCCAATTTAATTCCACTCAGAGAGCATGGTTTGTATAAATTGAGTTCTCTAAAATTGACTTTTTTTATGGCTCCAAATAGGCTCCATCTTGGCACAGCCTGCGTCTGCCCTTGGAGTGAGGGTGTGACCTCCAGGGATCGGGCTGTTCATGTCGGTAGTAGGTTCTAGTCTTGTTGTTGCCGCAAACAATTCTTCTTGATGTCTGTTTGCATGTTCTGTGAATTACCTATTGGCTTTGAGGCATCCAGAGATAGCTGTGCGCTTATGCATTCCCTCTGTCTTCAGTTTTATTTTGAAGGGCTGATGAAGTGTTCTCTGTCACAGTGGAGGAACCCTTTCTATCCCGAAACGGTTCTTGGGTCTAAAGGCTGCCTTGCCTGGCATCACTGTACCCTCTTCAGCCCTCCATGACTGGCATGGCAGTGGTAACAATGGTGCAGAATTTACTCTTCAGATTTGGGGTCGTTATGTTTACATGGTATGGTTGTAGGACCACATAGCTTCAAAAACTTTGTTGACGACTTCCATTCATGTAGACAATATGTCATGATCCTAATCCCCTCACACCACCCTCCCTTCTCTCCCTTTTGAGTTTTCCACCACTGAAAACCTTCTTCTTTCCCACTAGTCTCTCTTCTGTTTTGATGTCTTCATTTTTCCCTCCTACTCTGCAGGTCTCGTGTAGGTAGTGGCCGCTACTGTGAGGTCATGAGTATCAAGGCCACTTAGTGTCTGGAAGACAGTATCTTAAGCACTCGTTCACTTCCTTTGGCTCTTACATTCTGTCTTCCACCTTTTCCACATGGTCCTTGATCCTTGAAGGGCGTGTTAGAGATAGGATCATATCATTTTGTGCTTTTTTTCATTCATACTAAAATTTTATTTCTGCCTTATAGTGTTCAGAATATTTATATGAATGATTTCTGTTGAAAACTTTAATATATGAACATGTTGTAAATTCATATTCCCATCAGGTTATACTCTTATGTCCTCCTTCCCTCACCCTCATTCTACTGAAGACCCTTCTCACTGGGGTCATTGGTAATCACTGTGAGGTCATGAATGCACCAGTCAGCCTCTATGTGGGAAAGAGTGCCTCAGAGAAAACCTCCCTACCCTGTGGCTCTTACATTCTTTCCACCCTCTCTTCTGTAATGCTTTCTGAGCCCTGGAAGGTGTGTTATATGTCTCCTTCAGTGTTGAGCTCCCAGCTGCCTCCGAGTTTTCTGCTTTGATGAATTTTGTGTCTCCTCAGTGTCTACCCCTGTGTCCCTAGAGGAGGTTCTCAGGTGAGGAGAGACAGCAGCGCTCAGGTTTAGTCTGCTTCCCTGCAGTGTCTCCTGCAGATGTGATAGAGATGACCTAACTCATGCTAGGCACTTTCTTTTCTTGTCATATTGATGGGTCTTGGGTCTCCCCAGTAATGAATGATCTTTTAAAAATCAAGTTTAAACCTACCATAGGCTTGTTTTCTATTTGTTCTGATTTTCCTTCCTTGCTCCCCCTCTCTCTCCTTCTTTTCTCCTTCCCTTCCCCCTGCCTCCCATCTGCAGGGTCTCCCATAGTCCAGGCTGACCCCAACTTCACTATATAGTTAAGATTGAAGAGGACCTTGAAGTCCTGATCCTCCTGCCTCCTTCTCCCAAGTTCTGGGATTATAGGCATGTGCCACTGTCCACACCTCTGTTTGTCTTTTCTGGATTGAGTATTTCAGGATGTTCCTCTGTGTTTCTTAACTGTGACTCTGTGTAGCCAATTCGGCGGCAGGAGGCTTCAGTGTTCACGACATCTTCCTCTCCTCGTGGCCTTCGTCGTCTAAGGATGTCACTTCCCTTACAGGTCAATAGCCTCACAGCAGTTCTTCTTTTTCTCTTTCCTTTCCAACCTTTGTTCCATTCTTACTGTTCATTCATTCACCCATGTGTTAGGAACACCATACTATCTCACAGAAATTGTTAACAAAGTCGGTGCTGCTTAAAGTGAATAAGAAAAAAAAGTGTGTTTAAACCACAGTCCCCATTTCTGTTTCCTTTCCTCTGCTCAGATGCCAGCATCTGCCTGGAGTCATTTTCCTTCAGACTATAGGATTCATTTCTCCATTTTTCATAGTGATTAATTCTTATAGTTTTTAATGACTGCAACAGTGTTTACTTGGCCTTCACTCTGAAAGCTGTTTTGACCATGGATGGAATTCAGAATCATCACTGGTTCTCTCCCAGCAATTTACAGCCATCGCTCCTGGGGCACCATCTGCCGCCAGGGCGCTGTGTGTCTTTCTGCACGCAGCCTGTCTTTCTTGGGACGCTGCTGAGGTTACCTCACTGTTGCTAATTGGGATGATGGCTCTGACACCCTTTCTTCCCTGTGCCTGATCTTTGCGTGGGCTTTTCTGGCTTCCCTGTAGCTGCAGGAATTTTAGATCGGCTGACACACATTGTGAGTCTATTTTTTGGTTGGTGGATGATTTTCTGTTCTATAAATATCTTCTGGGTTTTATTCTGGGAAGCAGTTCAGTTACTTGGAAACAGCCTAGTGCATTCAGGTCTGGCTGTTAGGATTTCTTAGACAGAACTCGAGCTGAGTGTCACCCAGCTGATCATTGCCTGTGCCTGAGATGGGACCATCTGTGAGCTTCCCCAGCGTGTTCCCGCCTGGTTAATGGGCGCGGGCTGTGTTCTTCCAGGGTGAGAGCACCAGAAACTGGCGACCTTTCTCCAGGTGTGTAGTGCAGGCAGCTGAAGGTTTTAGGAAGCCTCTACGTATCTTTGGGCTATGTCCCTTCCAACGTTCTGTCCCACAACCTCCAGCTGCGGTCTCCTTAGGTCTCTGCTTCACCTTCTCAACCCAGGCAGTCTTCCAGAGCCTTTCCAGAACTCTCCCCAGTTGTGGACTCCCACACAATGGCTGGCTGACCCTGAGTACCACCACAGTTGACCACCATCTCTAAGCTCTGTTCTCCTTTGGTGCTTATTTTTAGCATCCTGAAAAGCATTTTTTCTTATATTTTTACTTGTTTTCTATTGGAGTGAAAACG
The DNA here is from genome assembly GCF_020740685.1 of Jaculus jaculus. Lineage (NCBI taxonomy): Eukaryota > Metazoa > Chordata > Mammalia > Rodentia > Dipodidae > Jaculus > Jaculus jaculus. The sequence goes on from NC_059109.1 coordinate 137,974,900, forward strand.
AGAATTCAGTTTGTGTATCTTGGATAAAAGTGCAAGTTAATAAACTCACTTTTTTTTTTCTTTGACAGGGTTTCATGTAGCTCAGGCTGGCCTTGAAGTCACTATGCAGCTGAAGCTGGTCTTGAACTCCTGTTGTGTTTTCACCGTTACTCTGGTGACTGAGATAGCCCCTTTCTCCTGGGCCTTATTCTTCACAAACTGTGCTAACGAATCCTACAGACCTTGTCTAAGCTTGGGTGTGGAGAGCATCAGGGCCGATGCGCTTTGCTCAAGAGATGATCGTGAGATGAGTGTGTCAGGAGAGAGCACATCTGTCGCCCAGCACTGGGGCTCTGCTGGGAGGGTGCAGGGAGACACGACCTGTACTTGAGAGCGTGCTGCTGTCCCTTGTCCCCTCTCCTGCTGTCCTCTGGACTGCGCTGTCAGCTGCAGTCTCACTGTGGTTGTACAGGTGCCAGACGGGGGATAAGTGCATGACTCACAGATGCCTCGCCGACCTAGCTGGCCCGTGATGGGCAGGGCATGACCGATGGGTCCCTCACCCATCCAGCTGACCCTTTATGAGGGGATTCATGATAGTCAGGTGCCTCACTGACCAAGCTGACCTGTGATGGGTAGAGCTTGACAGACGGGTCTTTCACTCATCCAGCTGGCCCATGATGGGAAGGTGTTTGACAGACAGGTCCCCCTCACTTACCAGGCAGACTCACGGCTGTCAGGGTCAGGAGTGCAGACAGCGGGCGGGTTTGGCTCTTCCTCTTGACCTGTCGCTCATGCTTCAGGCTCTGGCAGTCTGCCAGGTGCTCAGGTAGAGAAGCCTACCAGACACCCAGGTGCCAGCATCAGAAGGAGGCTGAGCACGCAGGCCTGGCAGTCAGGAGGTGGATCTGGGTATGCAAATCTGAGCCATCAGCCTATTTTTAATAGATTTAGTATATTAATATTCTTAAGAAAATATATTAAATATTAATATATTAATATAACCAGTTAATGTATTTAATATGAATGACATTAATCTTGTTTTTCTGTATTTTTTTTAATTTTTATTAACATTTTCCATGATTATAAAATATATCCCATGGTAATTCCCTCCCTCCCCACCCACACAGTTTCCCATTTGAAATTCCATTCTCCATCATATTACCTGCCCATTACAATCATTGTAATTACATATATACAATATCAACCTATTAAGTATCCTCCTCCCTTCCTTTCTCTACCCTTTATGTCTCCTTTTTAACTTACTGGCCTCTGCTACTAAGTATTTTCATTCTCACGCAGAAGCCCAGTCATCTGTAGCTAGGATCCACATATGAGAGAGAACATGTGGCGCTTGGCTTTCTGGGCCTGGGTTACCTCACTTAGTATAATACTTTCCAGGTCCATCCATTTTTCTGCAAATTTCATAACTTCATTTTTCTTTACCGCTGTATTTTTGTTTTTTTTTAATGGTATCAGTAGTTTCCCGAAGTAAAGTAAACAAGTTGCTTGAAAAAAATATTGGTGAGTGGCATTACTGAAAATGGTGAACCAGTCTCCCTAGTTCCGAGAGGCTACCTAACTTCATAAATGTCACTATCACTTTCAACCCCAGCCCCCCTCAGCCACGCAGAAAAGACCAACTGAGAAAGTGCGGGCGGCTCCTCCAGGCTCTGCCCGATCCCAAAGCACACGACTGCCTTTGTTGGTAAAGTGAGTGAAAAATAAACTTGGGGGCTGGAGAGATAGCTTAGTGGTTAAGCGCTTGCCTATGAAGCCTAAGGACCCCGGCTCAAGGCTTGAATTCCCCAGGACCCGCGTTAGCCACATGCACAAGGGGGCTCACGCGTCTGGAGTTCATTTGCAGTGGCTGGAGGCCCTGGAGCACCCAATTTCTGTCTCTCTCTCTCTCTCTGCCTCTTTCTCTGTCACTCTCAAATAAATAAATTTTAAAAAATAAGCCTGGGGCTGGAGTCAGTGCTGAAGTGACTTGCGGTCACTCGTCGCTGCTTCTCTGTGTTTCTCTGTTCTGCACGGCAGGTTCACTGTGGAAATTCAGGGTGGGCAGAGTTCCTTTTTGGTATCTCCTTCCCCTTACTCCTCCTAAGGAGCCACGCCCTTGTACTCATTTCCATTTCCTGTTTCTGCCTCAGGTTAGGAGTTGACTTTCTCACGGGAGCCTTTTTGTTTGATACTTTCGTATGTGTCTAGGACGCGTTTTGATCTTGTTCCCCTATTTTCTTTCTCTTATCCCCTCCCCTTCTAATACCATCTTTCTGGTTAATCCCATCCTACTCTCCTGCCTTTTTCCTTGACCACTGGGTTAAGTTAGGGTGCTGGCAGGGCCATGGGTGGGAGTCACTTATGGGAGAGTGCGCAGCTTACCAGGGGCTAGACTGATGAAGAGCATGCCCCCCTTGCCCCGCTGCCATTAGCTGCTCTGGGAGGTGTCGCTTTCATCACGTACCTTCCCCCAGCAATAGTGACATGTTGACAGACTCGGCTTTGTTCAGGAAACATGACTGTTGGGAGCTCATGAGTGTAACAGCCATGCCACATGCAGAAGATGGCACTCCGCACCACTCCCCGCCCTGCGCCTACCCGCTTCCTGCAGCCAGCCCTCTTCCACAGGCCTGGCTGGGCCTTAGAAGGGGTGGTTTAGATGTCCTGCTTAGAGCTGAGCAGTGAATAGTCACCCAATGTCGGCAGTCTTGCCAGTCATGGGGGGCATTTGTCTTAAGAAATGAAATTGGCTTCTGCCCATGGCAGTGATGGCTTTTGGGTGACACGGGGACCAGGTTCAGGTCGATGCCCTGGAGGAGCAGCACAGCTGGTCACCCCCACACTCACCGCCTGGCCAGCTTGCACATCCCCTTTGGAGCGCGCGCCAGGCAGAGGGGAACCCTGCCTTCCCGAAGTCAGGCAGGCAGAGGGCGGCTGTCTCTGGCACACCAGTGGATGTGGTGAGACTGTTCGTCCCCTCCCCTCCCCTCCTGTGCATGAAGCTGGTACCTTCTCTACACTTCAATTCATTCTGCTCCCTAAGATTCATTTTGTGCCCCGATTTCACTCTGCTGACTTGAGCCATGTGTAAACTAAGATTCAACTCCACCTGGCAAACCAGGAGCCAATCTGACCATGGACTCACTGGCAGCACCCTGTCTCCACATCCCTCCTGGGAGAGTGGATGTCGTTAAAGCTCAAATCCAGCAAAGAGACAGATGATGATGTAGAGAACAGAGAAGATGCCACTTGGGGGATGTGTGACGTGACGGTGACAGAGGCTCTGGGCCCACAGTGCGATGCTGTTCAGGAGGTGGCCAGCCCTCGGCGGTGCCTGCAGAGCAGCCAGGAAGTAGGTATGGCACTCCTGCAGTGGGGTGCCACAGGTGTTTAAAGAACACCTGTGTGGCTAAAACGATAGACACGGGAGGGCGAATGGTCAGTGCTACCTGAGGCTGGGGTCACAGACACCATAGGAAAGTTTTTGTATAATTTATGGCCCAAATTCAGATTCTTTTGAAAAAAAAAAAACAAAGTGGGTCGTTAGTAACACCCTGGGACAGCAGGTATCAAGCAAGTATCCAACCCTGGAAATCTGGGCTGTTGGTTGTTGTATTTCAATCCTCCATGAACTTAGGTGGTCCAAATGCTGAATCCCCAGCTGGTGACAGTTTGGGAGCTGGAGCCTTTCTGGAGGAGGTATGTTGCCAGGGACGGACCTTGAGGCCCCTAGCGTGTCGGCTCCCTCTCCTGCAGCTGCCGGCCACCAGCGGAGGCAGAAGTGAAGTCCAGCCTCTGCTCTACTGTCACTCTCCTGCCATCGTGAAGCTTTCCCTCCAGGCTATGACCCCAAGTAAACAACTTTCCTCCCTTCTGCTGCTCCTGGTTGGTTGCTTTATCCCAGCAACAAGAAGGGAACTGCAGCAGTGATCCACATCTACAGAGCGTTTGTCTCCTGAGTGGGGGTCTAGCAAGCCACCGTGGTGGCATTGTGTCCTCAGGAAAGTAGCATGAAGAAGCACGTGTGGGTCCCTCAGCCCCTGCTCCTGGTCCCTGGTCCAGACTCCACCCACAGAGGCTGCATCACATGCATCACTCTGCTGACACCCGTTTCTTTGTCCCCTTGTCTCCTTGCCCTGTTGGGTCTTGTAGGGACGCTGCCCAGGAAATGCAAGAAGGAGCTGCTGGCCGTGAAGCTGAGGAACAGGCCAAGCAAGCAGGAGCTGGAGGATCGGAACATCTTCCCCAGGAGGACGGACGAGGAGCGGCAGGAGATCCGGCAACAGATTGAAATGAAGCTCTCTAAGTAAGTGGTGGTGGCGATGTGTGCGCAGGCTGGCCCGGAATTGTAAGCCTGTGTAAATCTGCCTCCCAGATGGTTTTGTCCCAATGCTTTAAAGATAACTGATAGAGTGCGGCTCAGCATTCTGATTGGAGTAAGCTTGCCCGACTTACCATGATATATGGCATCATGTCTTGTGCTCTCCAGGACTCTGGCTAGACAGGAACTGCATCACTTAGCTGGCTGGCACCCCCTTTGCCAGGCTTGGCCCAGCCCTGTTCAGAGTTGTTGCACTGATTTCTTCCCTCTCAGCAGGCAGGACTCCCTGCCTGAGCTCGTGGCCTCCCTTTGTCGCCTTAGGTCACTGTTGCAGTCAGGTTTGCATTGCTGGTAGAAGTCACTCAACCAAGAGCAGCTTCTGGGAAAAAAGAGGTTTATTTTGGCTCACAGGCTCGAGGGGAGGCTCCACGATAGCAGGGAAAATGATGGCATGAGCAGAGGGTAGACATCACCCCTGGCCAACAAAAGGTGGAGAAGCAACAGGAGAGTGCCAAACACTGGCAAGGGGAAACTGGCTATAAAGCCCATAAGCCTGCCCCCAACAATACACTCCCTCCAGGAAGTGTTAATTCCCAAATATCCATCAGCTGGGAACCTAGCATTCAGAACACCTAAATTTATGGGGACACCTGAATCAAACCACCACATTCTGCCCCTGCCCCCCATAAACTGATAACCATACATAATGTAAAATGCAATGCATTCATCTAACTTTAAAACTCCCATACTTTTTATCAATTCCAATGATGTCCATACATCCCCATAGTCCAAGATCTTTTAACTGAGCTATAATGCCAAAAAATTACCTCAAAAAAACCCATAATGGCACAGAATAAATATTCACACTGCAAAAGATGGCATTGAGTATAGCAAAGAAACATTCAACCAATACAAGATTTAAAACAACCAGGGCAAACATCAAACTCTGTAGCTTCAAGTCCAACAACTCTATAGCCAGTGACAAATCTCCAAGACCAATAATTTTAACCAGCAACAAGACTATGGCATTCCAATTCCGCCCCTCCAGCTAGGCTACTCACAGTCCTGGGAAACTTCATCGGGGCTGGCAGCTCTCCTTGGCAGCCATCTCATGGTCCCGGCATCTCCACTGGGTCTCCATTGCAAGCCATGGTTCATCCTCATGGCCCCATGGGGTCTCCATGCAGGCCACCAGCAAACCTGCTTCACACTGCCCATGGCCATTTCCAAAACACAAGACCGTGTTGCAAACTCAATGACCCTCTCTTTCCTGCATTTCTTACACTCCACAATACCAGGTAGGGTGCCAATTTGTCAAGCCAGGGGGGACTAAAGCAGACTTTGAAGAACAGGACACTCCTTGAGCACTCAGACCTCTTCAAAAGAGTCTACATTCTTCCTGTTGACCCAGCACAGATCAGCTAGCCCAGTTTTAATGGTTGTAATCTCTCATTTGCAGCTGAACAGGCAATAGTTCACCCAAAGATTTTTCTTCCTGTGTCATATCCCTCTGCTCACACTAGTTCATTTCTACGCAAAGCAGCCCTGCACAACTTCTCAGGACATGGGCATAAGAGCAAGCTTCTCACAAACTGCTAGCCCAGTCCAAGCAAAGTTCTTTCTCACCCTCATAAGCCAAACCTCACAGTCCATAGTTTTTACTGCATTCAGGTCTTGCAGCTCAGACCAGAATAGTCCATCAAGCTGTACTTACAGCACTGTAGGGCATCTCTTAGGCCAGGGTTTCAAATCCTCCCACATTCCTCTTGAAAATCAGCTCCAAAAGACCAAAGTCACATAGTCAGGTGTCTAGCAGCAATCCCACTCCTTGGTACCACTTTACTTTTGTAGTCAGGTTCGCATTGCTGGTAGAAATCACCCAACCAAGAGCAGCTTCTAGGAAAAAGAGATTTATTTTGGTTTACAGGCTCGAGTGGAAGCTCCATGATAGCAGGGGAAAAGGATGGCATGAGCAGAGGGTGGACATCAACCCCTGGCCAACATAAGGTGGACAATAGCAACAGGAGAGTGTACCAAACACTGGCATGGGAAAACTGGCTATAACTCCCATAAGCCCACCCCCAACAATACACTCCTTCCAGGAGGCATTAATTCCCAAATATCCATCAGCTGGGAACCTAGCATTCAAAACACCTAAGTTTATGGGGAACACTTGAATCAACCCACCACAGTCACTTTCTCCCAGTCTCAACCATGTCTAAGGCTTTGTGGTCTGTTTCTTTCTGATTCCGGGTTAGGTCTTTCACTGTGCTGTTCTCGATTGTTCTGGAGGTTTCTCTGGTGGCCTTGAGAGCTTGCCAATGGAATTGGCCTCTTATCTGCCTCATGTCTCTCTGAGGCTTTAACTGCACTGAAGTCATATCTGGATAAAGTTGTGTGAGCTGCTAATGCATGTCGCCACAGCTCAGCAACACAGCATGCTGAGGAAATGGGGGTGGCTTCCCCTCATGCCTGCAGAGGACAGGGAACTGTCAGTGTCACCTCACGTGTCCAGGAGTACTACCTGAAGCCTGGGGAAAGAACAAAATTCAAAAATTGATGCAGTTTCTGCTGAGAGGTAGCATGTGGGGCGGGGGAGGGCGCAGAGGACAAGCTCAGGCGTCCTCAGGGACTGGCCTTCTTTCTGAGACCGGAGTTCTCATCGGCCTGGTGCTCTTTAAGTAGGCTGGACTACCTGGAAAATCAGCCCCAGGGCTCCACCTGTCTCCACCTTCCCAGCACTGAGACGACAGGTGTGTGTCATCTCTCATCTCGCCACGTTACTGTGCGAGTTCCAGGACTCAAAACCAGCTTCACGTGCTTTCACAGCAAGCCCTTTACCCACAGCACATCTTCCCATTGAGCCAGGTTTAAGATTAAGTACTTCCCTGTTTGGACATCAAAAGAACTATGTTTCTCATCCTGCTTTTTTTTTTTTTTTTGTTTCATTTGCCTTTCTAACTGTGCATACTGAAATGCTTTTCTACTGGATAATCCAATCAAATTCTCTTTCAAATTGAAATAGTGAATAGATAACAAAATGAGTGATGGCAGTTCATATGGTGCACAAATGTATGGAAATGATGGTGCTGGGCATGAGGTGGACCAGGCCCTGGCTCAGATGCTGAGGGACTAGGAAAGGGCAGGACTGTAGGGTCAGATGTGGGAGGACAGGGCTGCTGAGAGCTGGCTGACGAGCTCCCTCCTGCTGGCATCCCTGTCTAATACTTGCACACTCATAGAAATGGAATCAACCCAGATGTCCATCAGCTGGGGAGTGGATAATGAAGATGTGGCACATTTACACAATGGAGTTCTCCTCAGCGGTTAAGAGAAAGGAAGTTATGAAACTTGCAGGAAAATGGGTGGAATTGGAAAAAGTTATGCTAAGTGAGGTTCAGAATGACAAAAAAGTAAAAAGCATGTTCTGTGTCATATGTGGATCCTAACTTTGGCGTTTGGAGAACGTATGCAGTTAAGGGGTTTGAGAGCGAGTATGGGCCGTGCTTCCAGCTAGGAGCCCGTGAGAGGGAACAAGAGGGGCAAGAAGCTAAGAACTGGACAAAAGGAAACAAAAAGTGGGGGGTGGCTAGAAAGGGAGCAGAGAGGGGGGAAGGGAAAGAAAAAATGCTTGAAAACACCATAATTAAACCTAAATTTTGTATGCTATTCCCTTGCATCAAAAAATGAAAGTGGTAGGAAAGACACAGTCCCTGAGACTGGATGTACTCAGTGCTCTTGGAACCTGGAACTAATTTTAGACCTTCGGCTGGAATGCAGTGACTCCCATGATGTTTGTAACCATGTCTGAAAACTCAAAACAGCCCCGAATCAGGCAGAGAATCTCTTCCCATGAGGTCGGAGGTGGCTTCTTGGGCTCCGAGATCTTTCCCTGTGGAGAGTCATGTAATCGGCCCTCTCTCTGTGTGCGGTCTCTTCTCTGGGTTCTTCAGCATCTCTTGCTGAATAATTCAGCAGCCTCTAGTTGCCATGACAACATGCCTCTACCATGTTTCAGAGAGCGTTTGGTGTTTTTGCTGTATTTTATTTTGTTATTTCCAAGTCCTGAATGTTCTGTCTTCTGAGTACCCCAGGACTTTTCTGGGTGAAGTGGCCCTGCCCCCACCCATGCCCTTGAGGTGGACCGGGTCCCACAGTGAGGACAGGGTCCCCTTGGCAGGGGTGAAGTGTGCGGCGTCGGTGATGGCTCCCCTCCTGCAGGGGTCGCTCATCTCCCCTTTCAGATGCAAGTGAGCGAAGAGATACACAGACCTGGCTTCCCACCAAAGCATCTCCTGAAAATCACCCGTAGAGACACGTGTCGTCGCAACGACGCTGTCCACACACCTCATAAGGACATCCAGCAACTGACAGATATCACTGTCTTGGTCCTTTTTCATTTTATTGGAGCAGGGTCTCACAATGTAGTCCAGGTTGGCCCTGAACTCAAGGTCCTCCTGCCTCAGCCTCCCAAGGCCTGGGTGGACAGGTGTGCACCACCTTACCTGACTAGCTGTCACTTTTAAGTGCCAACCACATGCTGTGAATTGGGTTAATCTGCTTCTGCCTAAGTGACCCTCACAGTGACCCAGTGGCCGAGGTGTGCTCTCCTCTGGGTTTTGGAGGTGAGAACTAAGTGCTGGGGGAGGTTGAGGTGTCTTGTCAGGTGCGGAAGTGGATGTAGGGCGCAGATGGGCCGAATGACAGAGCAGTCCTCCGCTGAGGCCGTCTGGAGGCTTCCTGGTCTTAGTCACAAGCTTGAACTGTCTTCTGTGGATTTGGCTTCATGGCTCAAGCCTCACCAACACCAGACGTCTGGCACAGAGGAGTCCCCAGCTATGCGTGAGAGGTGTTAGGGGAGGAGCGCAGAAGGCGACACAAAGTGGGAGGTTGGAGAGCCTAAGTGGAAGTACCTAGAAAGGGGCTCTGAACCCCGAAGAGCTTTGGGAAAGCGTGGAAGGCAAAGCTCAGATTGCAGCCCCTATCTCCTCTGAATTGTGAGGTGGAGATGGTGGACATGCACAGGACCTCCTCGGGGGTCCTTGGGAAGGTTCCAGCTGAGCATGTTCCCGGCAGGAGAAGTGCGTCGTGTCTTCCAGGCTGTGACATCTTCCTTGCCTATTTGTCACCTGTATAGGCCAGGCTCAGAGGCTAGTCTCCTGGGAGTGGGGTAGGAGTGGTTGAATGAACAGGGCAGCAGGTGCCTGTTGGCCAGGTGACCTAGGAGCCCCGCTGTGGAGGGGACTTGAGCCTTGTCCCTAGGCAAAATGGCTGGTTTTGCCTGGTGCTGAGGCTCTGAGGAGTGTCCTGAGTGATATTCACCGATTCAGCTCCCGCGGGAGTCTTTTGTTCTAGGCAAGCGAGAGGCTGATTGAGGCTGGGGGCATCCTCAGAGATTGGCACTAGTGTGTTAGCACAGCAGTTAAAGATCCTCGGGTTCCCTCTGTCCATTTTATTCCACTGCATGCAGAAGGCCCACCACCACTCAGGTCTACAGACAACACAAGGTCCTTGGAAAACAATACTGGGTGTGGCCCCCCTGAGGACAGCACCCTGGCCCCTAGGCTCACTTTGAACTCTGCAGATTTGGGGATAGGCACTGCTCCTGAGGGAGGGTGGGGACTGACCATAGCTGTCCCCTGGGATGCTGAATGCCCACCATGGAGCAGTTCTGAGTTCCAGGGACAGAAGATGTAGGAAATGCACACATCTTATCTTACTTTTTCTGAGTTTAGCAGGAAAAAAAAACTTTTTAAAAAATATTTTATTTTTATTTATTTATTTGAAAAGAGAGAGATATACAGAAATAAGCAGATAGACAGAGAGAATGGGCATGCCAGGGCTTCTAGCCACTGCAAACGAACTCCAGATGCTTGCGCCCCCTTGTGCATCTGGCTAACGTGGGTCCTGGGGAGTCGAGCCTTGAACTGGGGTCCTTAGGTTTCACAGGCAAGTGCTTAACCACTAAGCCATCTCTCCAGCCCCCCAAAAATCTTTTTAATCGCCTCCAAAGAAGCCCATTCTTACTGAAGCTTACAAATTCACAGAGAGGGCAGAGGTTGCCTAGTGATGGCTGGTACGCCTCCTTTGCCTCCCACCTCCTGCCCTGAGCACAGAGCCAGTGAGCACCCATTCTCTTTGAGTGGCTGCACCTGTCCCATGGCACGGTCCCACATGAGAGACCTAGAGGACCGTGGGGATTAAAGCGGTCACAGCTCACATCTGTCCCATGACTCCCGTGTGCCGGTGGCTTGCTCAGAGCCGCATGTATGTCACCTCCTGGAAACTTAGTTGCTGGGATGGCGACTACGCAGAGGTGCAGGTTCTGCAAATGAGCTCAGAGCAGTTCAGTCACCCTGCCAGTCACACAGCAGCGAGTGACAGCAGAAGCCGTTGGGTGGCCGCTGTCCCTCGGCCCAGCTCCACTTTCCACAGCTGCATCCTGAGCCCCAAGGAGCACCGTGCAGTGTACATATTCCAGGCCCTGCTCCAGAGCGCCTGAGCAGGAGTCAGTGTCCCTACACATGTGTGTATTGTGTTCGCACACGTGGAGACCAGATGACAGCTTTGGGTATCATTTTTCAGACACATCATCCACCTTTAAAAAAATATTTATTTATTTGAGAGAGAGAGAGAGAATTCACATGCCAGGGCCTCCAGCTGCTGCGGAAGAACTCCAGACACATATGCCACCTTGCGCATCTGGCTTACATGGGTCCTGGGGAATTGAACCTGGGTCCTTTGGCTTTATAGGCAAGTGCCTTAATGGCTAAGCCATCACTCCTACTTCTATCCACTTTTTTTTTTTTTTTTTTAAAGACAGGGCCTCTCATTTGCCTGGAATTCCCCAAGTAGGTTAGACTGGTCTCCAGTGAACCCCAAGGCTCTTCCTATCTTGACATCCCCAGCACTGGGATTATAGGCCCACACCACCATGCCCAACATGTTTACACTGGTTCAGGGGATCGAGGCAAGTGCTTTACCAGCTGTGCTATCTCCCCAGCCCAGGAATCTCTCTCTCCCTCCATGTGTATGTGTGTGTGTGTGTGTGTGTATGTGTGTGTGTGTGTGTGTGTATTTTTTGGCCTGTGGATGATAGCTCCCTGGTAGCAGGAACATAAAAGTTATGTAACAACAGGGAACTTGTTGTCCCCAGATAACAAGACACTTACATAATATGTTTAAATATGGTTTTAGCATAATTGTTACTAACTTGTAAGTCATGATGGGGAACTGAGAAGGTGAGCCTGGGCAGGCAGTTGATATCCCCAGTTTATGTGGTCACACATAGCTATGTGACCAAAACCCCCCTTCCTGCTGGGTGCAGTGGCATGTGCCTTTAACCCCAGCTCTTGGGAGGCTGAGGTAGGAGGATCAATGTGAGTTCAAGGCTACCCTGAGACTACATAGTGAATTCCAGGTCAGCCTGGGCTAGAGCGAGACCCTACCACGAAAAACAAAACAAAACAAACAAACAAAAAGACCCTTCCTATCTATCAGTGATAAGAATTGCCAGGACAGTTTGGACATGTGAACTACTTGTTTCACTCTTTCCCTCTGGCAGCTGAGAATTTAGCAGGAAGGTGTGAGGAGAAGGGAGGTAGTCCTGGAGGAGACATGAAGGATGCGGCTCCTGGCGCTGCTTAGAGGTGTCTGCAAGCCTCCGCTGGTGCTTGTTGAGAACACTGGGACACCCTGTCTGCTCAGGTCACTGCCAGGTGCTACTGCAGCAGCTTCTGTCGGGAGTTGGTGCTGTCCCCAGCATGTCACACACATGGGCCCACTTAATCCCCGGAGCAACCTGGTGAGGCTAGTTCCCCCCTACCCTGCATAGGTGAGAGCAGTGGGGACTCCTGGGTGGGATCAGCATCCTGTACTGCAGGGAAAAAGAGTCACCAAGTCCGGTTTGCCCTGGGGTCCTCCAGGCTGCGTGTCAAGTTTCCCTTCAGCGCCCTCCTGCATTACAGCACAGACTTGGCATCCTTGTGGGTGACACAGACACCTGCAAATTTTGTGGCCCAGAGACATGTTTACTGGCTTCTTAGTCAACCTTTCCACTTGCTCTTTTGCAGATTAGGGCCTTGTGGGAGACAAAACATTACTGATGTGTGGCCTTACAACCCGCTGCTGTGGTCTGCAGGAGCAGGACACAGTGTGACAGCTGGGACCAGCGCTTCCGCCTCCAGATGTGCTGGAGACAGAGTGCACGGAGCCAGCCGCACAACCAACTGTGCCTCTCCAGAGGAGGAGGGGGCTTAGGAATTGGGTCTTGCTGGGGCCTTGGCACTGCGGGTGTTTGTTTGCACCCGAGCCCGTATCCACGGCAGTCCTCCTCCAGCCCGGTGTGATGCAGATGGCTTTGGGCACTGCCTGGGCAGGAAGTACCTTCTTACTATGCAGAGGAGGCAGCTGGGCTCAGAAAGCCCATTCCCAGCTCCTCAGTAAGACCCCCCAGTGCCTGGACCCTGCTCCTAACCATGGGGCTGACTTGGTATCTTAGGCACTCACCTGACAACCCGTGCCCCATGCGGGTGGCTGCTGGCATCTAGCTGCGTCACCTCTGGCAAAGGCCACGTAAGCGAGCCGGGCTGCGCCACATCCGGGCTCCCTTACACAGTTCTTTGCTACCAGTGCCAGACTCTGCACAGGTCGGTGTGGTGCTCCAGGTGACAAGGCGGGAAGTGTTGCACATGTGATCCCTTGTGATCCCTTATTGGCACACGTATGTGTGTGTGTGTGTGTCCAGTACACCAGGGTGCTGCTAATGAATAGCAGATACTTGCGCTTCTTTTTGTGTCCAGTTTATAAGGGTAGCTGGGGACTTGAACCCATGTTGGTAGGCTTTGCAAGCAAGCATATTTCCATGCTGAACCATCTTCTCAGCCTGCCTTGTTATCTTGAAGCAGTTCTCTCACCCCATGTTGTCCCCTTTGCTGAAGAAGGAGCGCTTGTCACACACGATGCTGGCACCGAGCATCGTTCCTGATGATAATGCTCTCCTTGAAGAGACCTGCAGGTGCCGCTCTCACCCTTGGCATTTTAAACCACTCGCATGCACAGAGAAGGTGGAGCTGTGGGAGAGCAGGTCTGGTTTACCTGACAACTTCAAACACCCTTGGGTTTGGATGGCTCCCAGGACACATGGTCACAACTACAGAAAGTTAAAGCCACATGACACGCAGGTGTGGTGGGGTACAGAGATGAACAGATATGGTCCCAGAGGCATCAGCATCTCCTTGTGTACTACAAACTTGGTCCAAATATAGATGTGGACCAGCAGCAGACATGGAGGAGTCGGGGTGGGAGGGGTGTAGAGATCAGTTCTTAGGATGCAGTGGAGTTGGGGTATGAGAATCAGGAAGAAGGGGACACTGAAGCCTGGTGTTGGATGGGACGAACACCACCTCACCTCACACCACACCACCTCACTTCAGACCACACCACCTCATACCACACCACTTCACACTATCTCAACCCACCTCACACCACCATTCCACCACACTGCAACACCGTTAAGATCCAGAGGAATGCCTGACCATTTTAGGGCACTTCTAAGGATTTGCCACGAAAAGCCAAGGGAGTTGGTGTCAGAGATGTGGGTGTGGGAAGGGTGAGAGGTGGAAGGCAGTCCTGGAGAGACCATGTTCATTGTCCCACGTAGGCCAGGGAGGCCAGCCCAGCCCACACAGGCACAGCAATGGTCGTCCAATGTGGGTTTGGCCCATTCTGCTGTTGCACGGAGGAGGCCACGCAACAGAAGAAAACCTTCCAGGTGGGAGAGTGTATGTGACAGAAGCCTGGGGGGACAGATGTGAAATTTTACTTTCATGACCATAAGAGACATTTGCAGAGAGGGAGAGCTTGCCCGAGTGTGGGGCCACAGGAGGTGGGGCCTGAGGCATGCCTGTGCAGAAGAGAGGCTTGGTGCCTTAGCTGGATGTCATGTGGAATGCCCTGTCCCCTGGGAAGGTCATCTGCTGTTTGTTTTCTTTGCCACTTGGGAATCTATAGAGGATGGTACAGAGCGTTTCCTAAGAAAGTACAAACACCAGCTGCCACTCAGTGTCCGTGAAGAACAACTGGCAGACCCAGGAGCAGACGGCAGGGTGGGTTTGGAGATCACCTGCTTGAGGCCCGGACTTAGTGAGCTCAGGAAAGTCCCAGAGCCAGCCTGCAGCCCGTTTGCACGTTGTGTTCCCTGGGACCACCACAAGGTCTTGGTTCTACACACAGCTGCCGAGTCAACTCCAGTTTGCCTACGTGTTGCCTTTCTCTGTGTGGCTAAGATCCCGTGTGTGTGTGTGTGTGTGTGTGTGTGTGTGTGTGTGTGCGCGCGCACCTGTATCTATGTCTGTGTAATTTTGGGGACATGCAGTCTGGGAATTGGGTCATAGAACAGAGTCTCTCCCACATATCTACCAAGAGCACAGACCAGAACTCCTATTACCCTGCCAAAAGAATAGACAGGGTCCCTTCCCTGTCTGCCAGTGGTGGAGGCAGGGTCTCTTCAGTCTGTCTACCTAGAGCACAGATGGGGACCTCTACTATTACGGCTGAGCATGTAGATGGGGACCCAGAGTGTAGAGAGGAACCCCCTCCCCATGCAGCCCCCACCGAGAGTGTAGACAGGGTCCCTCCAGCACCTTTGCTGAGAATGTAGATGGAGTTCCTACAACATGTCTAGTTTTGTTATCTAATTTATATAATTTAGGTGTAAGGTTCAGGAGTGACCAAGACCATGGAGACCACTCTGAGGCAAAGATGGAAGCTTTTATTCGGGGAAGACACGAGCTGCCAGGACTGGCTCTCAAGAGCAGAGCACAGCCAACTTTGAGAGTCCAGGCAGTGGGCTGTATAGAGCTCTTCAGCTGGGGGAAGGTGAGGAAGGGAAAAGAACTCCATTGTTCTTTACATTTCAAATAGCTAGGGTGTGAGACCAGAAGTGACCAGACCCGAGAGATAAGGGGGCAAGATAAGGGGGCAGGAAACCTAGACCTGGGGCATTATTAGGCTAGGAAGGGATGATGGCTGGGTGGTTCCTTGAGGAATGTAGATGACCCACTTCCTTATGTCTCTGTGGCCCTCCTGCTGTCCTTGGTGGCTCCATTTTTCCCCTGAACTAACATTCCAGCTGTTTGTTAACAATAAGAGGCAAAGGTTAATTTTTTTCATGCTGACCATAATGGTGATGAGTTCTTATGGGGGGGCTGGGTAATGTGGTCGATGGTCTCTCTTCAGGGCAGGTGTTGAGGAGGACAGTTTCATGGTGGCTAGAGGTGGCAGACTGGTGAGATCAAGAGCGCCAGTGTAGCTTGTTGTTACGACTCGGTCCTGAGTGAAGCAGAGACTTCTCTCATACTGTTCCCTGTATTGAACTGGTTTCAGGGAAGTCTTGAGTTAATGTTAGAGTCTAGTATTGTAAGTCAGCATCAGACAGGCAACTCCATGCCTGGCCCCATTGGTAGTTTTTGATGGATAATGAAAATTTACCACTAAAGAAGACTCATGCAGGGACCCAAACACTGGTATTTTGTCAGGGATGGCGGAGGGACTCAGTCCACCCTCCGAGCAGGGATGGTGGGGATCTCCACTTAAATTGTCAGCAGTGATATCCAAGGGACCCCTCTGTTCTTGGTAGCTCTGTAGTCCCTGGCTTGCTGCCACCTGGCATTCTGGAGTGTTTGTGTGGCTCTTCATGGTCAAGACCACTCGCTGGGCTCTGAGTTGAGTTGTCGGGCACCATTAGGATGCTAGTCCAGGGTCACAGATTTGGGCTGGCCATGTTCCGTGTGTCTGAGATCACACTCAGTGGTAGAGTGCTTTTCTCTTCCCTGCACTGGAGTGGCCAGTATTGTGCAAGAGGCTAAGAGCTAGCAGTGAAGGTAAGACCAACTTCCTGTCCTTGGGAGAATCTCATATTCCTTTGTGGCTAGCTTAGTACCTGGCCCTGAGTTTGCCCACACATTTTCTCTCCCCAGTAGCCTCTCACCATGGTACAATGTGGCTTGCCCAAGGCTGCCCAAAGCTATGTCAGAACTGGGCTCGTGGTTCTGGTCCCCCACATAAGCCTGGTATTCCTACCTTGGTGCCCTCCTCCCTCTTGCACAGGACCTTCCATGGGCTGGCCTGGCTCCCTGCGATGAGCACATGGCAGTGGGTATAGTCAACAGGGTCCTACCTGTCAAGGCTGGTGGAGTGGGGGAAGAGAGAGAACGGGCACAAGGTTACTGCCATTGTTACTGGAAGTGTGGACAGAGACCCTCACCATCCCTGCCCCCAAGAGAGTGTCAGTTAGAGTCCCCACACCACCTCCACCCCTGGATGCGAGAGCCCCCCAACTCAGGACACACTAGAGGGTAGCTGGCAGAGAGAGGAGTGCTGACATTGGCTGGAGGTTTAAACTGAGCCCTGGCTGGACGTGGCGTCCCAGCTCACTGGACAGAAGCCCTGGCTGGGAGCTAGCGTGGAGTGTGCTGTGGTCTGGATGGTGTAAATCCCCCAAAGCTCATGTGTAGCTGCCTAAGGTCCACGTTTCTGTATCTGAAGATGCAACTGTGGGGAGATACTTGCGGTGCCCAGTGGGATCAGGGTCTGCATTAGTCACTTTCTCTGTTGCTGTGACAAAACACCTGACAAAGGCAACTTGAGGAAGAAAGGGTTTATTTTGGCTCCTGGTTTGAACATACAGTCCATCATGCTGGGGAAGGCGTGGTGGCTGGAGGGTGACGTGGCTGCTCACATTTCAGGGGCAGAGAGATGAGTGCTGGTGCTCAGCCCATTCTCTCCTTTTTATCCGGTCTGGGACCCCAGCCCATGAGATGGTGCCCCTCATATTTAGGGTGGGTCTTCCCTCCTCAGTCTCTGGAAATACCCTCATAGATATGTCCAAAAGTGTGTCCCTCAGGGACGCCAAATCCAGTCAAGCTGACAATCGAGGTAAACCAACAAAGGACGCATATACAAAAGGCCCTGAGGAGACCCCCTCACCCCGTCACCATGCAGAGGACAGCAGAGGTTATCCGAGGCAAAATCTTTCTGAGACTTCAGAAACGTGAGGCATGAGTTTCTGTGGTTCATCAGCCATTCTGCTTACGGTATTTTGTGACAGTAGCCCAAGACCAAACCAGCGAGTCTGTGGAACTAAAGAAGACAAGACTGGGGGAGGGGATGCGGAGCAAGCGCTGGGGAGCTTAGCAGGAGGGAGCTGGGGGAGGGGAGCAGGAGGTGGGGTCGCGGCTAAGGCTGGCTCCAGCAAGGGCTCTCTGTCCCCCAGCACATGTCCATTGAGCCTCTTTCCAGTGTTCCTGTTGTGGGGTGGCTGAGTGTCTTCTCTAAGGAGTCTAGGTCCTGGGAGGGGGAATATAGGTCACCCTTGGGCAGCCCTGGCCTGGGGCACCGTGGGGCCACTGTTAATTCATCCTCGTTGGTGTCAAGTGTGGCTCGGAGCAGACCAGATGTGGGTTGTCATCTGTCTTCTGCAACGCCTCATGCTCTCTGTGTCTTTGTAGCAGCCCGCCTGTGAGAGGCACATGCCTGTCCTGCCTCTCACACACTCGGGCTCCGTCACCGCCTTGGCAGCCATTCTTGCTTGCCCCCCCCCCCCCCGTTGCACGTGTTCCCAGCTCTCCTCCGCCCGCTGCAGTCCTCCCTTCAAAACCAGCATCTGACAGGCTGGGTGTCACTTAGAGTAACTTTTCTGCTTCTCTGGAACTACCTCTAGCGGGCAGCTGCAGAGTGGGTCCTGAGGGTGGTGCCCTGCTCTTCACGGTCCGTGCTGTCCCCAACGCGATTCTCAGTCTTTAGGTGTCTCCTCAGCAGCTGAGACCCTGTCATGGGGGTCACCCTTGGGCCCCATTAAGGTCCATTTCCTCTGAGGAAATGGCTCCATTTCAACATTGCCAGTACTTGGAAGCAAAATGAAAAGGGATACACAAGTTAAGGTGGCGTGGGTGCCTCGCAAGGGGCCTGGCTGGACTCGAGAGGTATGTGAACAGTTCCTGGCCTGCTGGCCGCTGATGGAGATGGAGCTCTTGGTGCCTTGGCCCGAGGACTACCCAATTGGAGGCAGTGCCCTTCCCACGCAGTGCCTCAGAGGGCCCGACTTCTGCTGAAGAGAGTAGGGTTGGCTAAGGCAGCCTGAAGCCACCTCTCCCTACCCAAGGTGGGCCACAGCGCCAGGCTGGCAAACAGAAGCTAGCCAGTATCACAGAAGTAGAGGGGCATCTTCGAGGGTATCTGATCCTATGCAAGCATACACTTAACGTTGCTGTTACCTTTCTGTCTGTAGGTGCAGAGAGGGACCTGTGTGCCCAGCAGCGGAGGGCTCAGCATACAGATGGTATGCGTGTCTAGTCATTGGTAGGCCAGCCGTTCCCAGGCCTTTGGGATTCTGAGGGGGCACCGTGGGTTGTCAGTGATGGGAGCTTCTCCTGCAGTTCTGAAGTGGTCCCCAGCGGCGTCCTGCAGCCCGGGGCTCTCCCTCAGCAGCAGAAACACGTCCCTCCCCACTTGCTTTTCAGCGTCGCTCTACGCTCCCGAGGACCCCGGTCTGCTCATGAGGGGCGGGGTGTTCTGGCTGGGTGTATGTGGACGAGCTCAGGACATTTGGTGTTGGAAGGTGATCACACACTGCTTCCGGGAAGGCAGGAGGTATGGAACTGGACAGAAGAGGGTGTCTTCCTAGTGCAGAGCTTCACCCAGAACCCTTCCCCGTTTCGGGACTGGCTGCCCCGGGACACTGTCTCTCTCAGGCACAAGTAACTGGCCAGGTGCTTCTGGGCCCTGTGTACTAGCAGCTGAGACCATCCTGGTGACTGTGCATAGGTGGAACTGTGGTGTCTCCCCTGTCACCTAACGAGGTCCTGTCTGAGCTCATATGAAGTACATGCTATTCAATCCAAACTTCCCCCCATTTTCATCCTTCACATAATGACATAATGTGTAGTACATTACATTAATTGTTTTCATTTGTTATTTTTATTTATTTGAGAGGGAGGGGAAAGAGGCAAACAGAGTGAGAGAATGGGTGTGCCAGGGTCTCTAGCCACTGCAAAGTAACTCCAGATGCATGCAGTACCTTGTGCATCTGGCTTTTGTGGGTTCTGGATAATTGAATCTGGGACCTTTGGCTTTGCAGGCAAGTGCCTTCACCACTAAGCCATCTCTCCAGCCCTGTTTTGGTATTTTTAAATTGTGTGATTGTGGAGCGAAGCAGCATGGTGTAAGCCTGGGTCACGGGGCTGGGCTGAGCCTTTGGACTTCCGGTGGAGGCACCGAGGGCCACATCCTCCTTCCTGGTACTGAGGAAGCAGGGACAGCCAGCAACTGGAATGGGCTCGCCCGCCCCCCCCCCCCAGGCATGCGGGCTATCTGGCAGCACCTCCCCAGGGGAGGAGAACCTCACTGGGCGGTGACTTCCACCAGCAGAGTGATTATGAGGTGGGGGTATGGCTGCTTCCCAGTGGACAGTCCCTGCCCTCAGTGTTCAAAGCTGGCCGGGCCTCTGCTGGATGCTCGGGTCTGGCCTCCTTACGGCCAGTGGCTCTTGTCTCCTGGACTTCAGCTTTGGGGCCTCACTGGAGAGGACCCCTCTTCTGATACACTACTCTTCAGGGTTCCCTTGTTAGTCAGTGGTCACAGGCTCGGCGTTCACGGTTCACACCCTGTCACCTCGCTGCTCTGATAGCTCAGTGCGGCAGTGGAAGTAAGTTGTGAGCGTGGAGCGGGCTCAGCTGGCGCTGTTGAAGGTTGGCGTAGGGACCGCCTCACCGGGGATTCCCCGTTTTGCAGTGACTCAGGGATGGCTGTGGGGCAAGAACGGGGTTTCCCGGGCAGGAGCCACCCAAAATAGCTACAGCATCCATCTGTGGGCGTGGCGCTGTCTGCTCCCCAGCTGCAGCTTGTCTGTGGGAGGCAAGCATCTGCCTCTTTTGAAGAGAGTCTGTCCTCCCCACCCGCCGCACACTTAGCTGAGGTGCTGCCTCGAGTTGAGCAGGACTAGGGTACGGCGCCGTGGGCGTGGCGGTGTGCACCCCGAACGTGACTCAGTGACAGGTGGGGCACCGGAGCTGTGCCCTTCCCGAGCCTGTGTCTCTCCCTGAGCCAGGCCCATGGTCCCTTGTGATTTTGTTAAGAATGTTGTTTGTTCATGCATGCATGTGTGTATGTATGCCCATATGTGAAAAAGAGAGTGCGAACAGAGGGGCCTCTTGCCACTGCAAACGGCTCCAGAGGCACACACTACTTCGTGCATCTGGCTTTATGTGGATACTGGGGAATTGAACCCAGGCCATCAGGCTTTCCAAGGAAGCGCTTTTAATTGCTAAGCCATCTTTCAAGCCCCTATTTTAAAAAAATGAAATAGAGATTTGTTTATGAAAGAAAGAGGAAGAATATGGCCATAGTGGGTCCTCTTGCGGCAATACGTGAACTGCAGGACACGTGCCAGGTTGTGCTTCTGTCTTAATGTGGGTAGTGGGGGATGAGACCTGGGCCAGCAGGCTTTGAAAGCAAGTGTCTTTAACCACTGAGCCCTGTCCGTGTCCCCTTCTTTTCCTGACTAGAGTGAGCTGGCGTCACTCTGTGGCTTTGAACTACACTCCCCGAAGACAAGTCATGATGATAGTTGACATATTCTTGGCCACTTGCATGTATATGGTCATCTATTGAGGAATGTCTGTCACTTGCCTAGCTGTAATTGGGACTTTTGTTGTTTCTGAGTTGTTGTTTATTCTGGACAGCTATGCTTTGTTAGACAGAGTCTGCTAATACTTTCTCCCATTCCCTGGACTGTATCTTGATTCTACCAATGCTGCACGGAAGCCTTGTGGTTTGATCTAAGGATGCCTGCGCTGTTACGTCTTTGCCCCAAACTCCTCGACCAGTGGCAGTGTTTCCTTGGTTTCCCTTCTAGGAACTTGGGGTTTGAGATTTAATTAATGACTTCATTTTGAATTGGCTTGTTGACAGGGTAAGAGGTTAGGAGTCTGGTCTCCTTCTCTGCCTGTGAATATCTGGTTCCCAGCACTGCTTACTGAAGAACATCCTTGCCACATGTGGCTTCTCCACCCTTGGATGTTCCTGGTTGTTTCTTTAACATGTCTGGTGTGTATGTGTGTAGCATGTACATGTATGTGTTCATGTGTGTGGTGTATATGTCTTTAATTATACATGTGTATGAAATGTGTGCACAGGTATGTGGTATGTGCAGATCTACATGCAATTGGCTGTCCTTGCTTTGTATGTATGGATATACACATGTATGTCTGTATGTGTGTGTATAGTGTGTGCTCATGTGTCTAGTGTGGGTTGTGCATGTGTTGACATGTGTGGGCGTGTAGTGTTCGTGGATGCACATGCCTGCAGATGTGCAGATCAGAGAGGAACCTCGGGTGCCATTCTCAGGGATACCATCCACCTTTGGTGAGACAAGGTCTCTCGATGGCCTGGAGCTCACTGGTTAGGCTACACTGGCTGTCCAAGGAACCTCAGGGCACTGCAATTACAGGCATGAACCACCACCCTGCTTTCTTTACTGCTTTGTTAGGATCTTGGCCTGGAGTTTCTGAGGCTCCCCTGGAAGGTGAGATCAGTGCATCACCAGTCTAGACCCACTGAGAAGGAGGGAGTTCCTCAGTGGACCAGCATTTGGCCTTAGCTCTGGCTTAGCTTCTCTCAGACTTGGTTTCTCTATCTGTAGAATGGGCACATTGATGGAGCATCCCAAGCCTAAGTCATTAGCGGAGCAAGTGCTTGTGGTGCTTCTTGTGTGGGTGAGGGCAGAAGCGAAGCTGGTGGTTCCCACCTGGCTGATGAGAGGTGGCATGGAGATCATCCCGAGCAGTGACAAGTTAGTGGATGAGAGTCTCAGGCTGCTTGGGTCTTTGTCTTCATCAGTGGCTGCTCCCAGCCTCCCTCCTCGCAGGATCTCTGCAGAGGCACACACCAGGCCTGGCAGAGCCCCTAGAGCTCTGGGTGGCGTGTTAGCTCTGCCCCACACTCCTCGGGCCTCCTCATCTCCTGAGCCCCGCCCCAGGCTGGGGAAGTTTCATTTTGTTCCCCCTCCCCCGCCCTGTGGCTCCCAAGCTGCAGGAGTCGCTGTGTGACAGGGAACAGGAAAGGAGCTGACACCCATCCTTCTGTCCTTCCCTCACACTGCTGCCTGCCTGTCCTGGCTCACAGGAACAGGACACACCTTGAGTCCATTCTCACAGAGCTCGAAAAGCATGGGGAAGGTGCTCCTTCAACCCAACCCACCTTCCCCAAGCCATGGGGAAAGGCTCCTGTCTGCCTTGGCCTCAGAAGCCACATTGCAGATGCAGTCAGTGGTGGGTTACCTGGACACAGGTGAGGGGGTGTGGCTTCCGCCGTATGCACCATGCCGTGTGTCATCTCTGCAACTGCTTGGTGGCAAGTGGACATGAGAATGACATGTGGGACAGCAGGAAATGTCCATTGCAGATACCTATGTTACGCAGGAATGTGGAGAGTAGCCTGGCCATCCTGACAGACAGGCCGGGGACAGGGAAACATTCTTGCCGTAGACCATGAGGCCGGGGTCTGGCATGGAGGGGCTGTCTCCCCACTGCCCAGGACACTGCCAACTCACTGGGTCCCCAGGGCCTTGTGGGGCACACTTCTCCTTCTCTTACCCTTGCACCCCTCTCTTCACCCTAACACCTCCAACAAACATGGGTGCTCTAGCCACTGCAGACAAATTCCAACCACATGTGTCACTTTGTGCATCTGGCTCTATGTGAGTACTTGGGGGTCAAACCCAGGCCGTCAGGCTTTGCAAACAAATGTCTTTAACCAGTGAACCATCTCCCCAGCCCCAAATGTTCATATATATATAATTTATACTTGACAACTTCTATACTTACAGACAACAAACCATGGTATTTCCCTCCATTCCCCCACTTCCCCCTTCACAACTGTGCTCTCCATCATATTCTGTCTACCTCTATCCATTAGTCACTCTTTTACTTTCATGTCATCATCTTTTTCTCCTATTATGAAATTCCTCCCCCTCATTCTACCCCCCCAGACCCTGGCATGCTCTACTGCCCCCTGTGGACTCTGCACCTCTGACTGAAGTACCCTGTTTCATGAAGCCTGCCGGGGTCCCTTCTCTTCCAGTCTTTAAGCCCAGACACTGAGCAGTTGAGAGACATTGTGTGGGGTGTGATCATCCCGTGGCTGCCACCTCTTCATCTAGGGATGGCACAAATGTGTCTTCCCCAGAGTCCCCTGCCTGGCCCATTCAGTAATTCTCCAGTGCTCTGTTCTTTGTCCTTGTGTTAATCAGCCACTTGAAATAGCTGTTTGTTACTTGTCCATCTGTCTTTCCCTCTAACCATGAGTTTCCCATGCCTTCCTCTTTCAGCCTGCATCCTGAGGGTCTAGAAAAGTGGCGTGCAGCAAGTGTTCCATAGTGCTTTACTTACTGACTGGTATCTGGGGTGTTAGGGTCATGCCACAGGGAACAGCTAAGCTTGTGTGCATTGCCTGGGACAGACAGGGGGGCTCTTAGCCCTGAGTTCTAGGCAGTTTTAAGGGCCAGGTTCAAGTGTCAAGGAACATCAGGAGAGCAGTACAGGCTACTACCCTCAGGACTAGGAGACAGTGCTCCAGAGGGAGCGTCCAGGAGCCACACAATGCCCTAGACTTTGTGTGTGGACAAGGGTTATAAGTAGGGGACTAACATTTCTGAAGCTGAAGGCCCCACTGGGTCAAAACGTCATGCATTCATGCCCCGATGCCTCCTGGCAGTGGCGAAGAGCTCGGGAGTGGGAAGATTGTTGGCTCTGACCCAGGACATTAGTTTAGAAACAAAATAATTGGAGCTTGGCATTAACCTTGTCTAATTATGCCTCCCTCTCCTGACAGGCCTTTTGTTTATGTTTTGTGGGGTTAAAAAAATAATCTTGGCTGCATCATCCAAACCCCTAGTGAAAGACTGCTTGAAAAGGAAATAGTAATCCTTCTTCATACGGCACGGCACACTGGCACGCTCATCTGGCTGGCGGGAGGAGCATGCGGAGGCGGATCCCTTAGCAGTTAGCTGGGAGATCCCAGCTGTCATTGGCGCCCGAGCTATGCGCTCACTGACAGGAGGCGGAGGCCCCTCAGCTGTCCCTAGGCACTCCCTCTGGGTTGGGCACAGGAGGCTTCCTTCAGCCTGGTGGACAGCAGAGCTCTGTGCGCAGGGCTGGGTCCCCCTTCTAATGATGGAGGATGGAGCTGGCGCTCCGAGGCTTGGATCTCAGGGCAGGGCTGGAGGCAGAGCCTGAAGATGAGCGGCGCCGCCGGCCCCTCCCAGAGCTAGTGGCAGGAAGACTCCGGAATGGGCCTCTGCACTGCCTGAACACACGGCTGCGGCGGGGGAGGATGCAGGGAGAGGAATACCCCAGCACATGCTACATGAGGGGCCAGCTTTCCCTCCCTCGCGGGACTGGGGCTTGATTGTGTTAGCAAGAGGCATCAGTGGTCCACGCTCTCCTCCTACTTTTGGGGAGGCAATCTTAATCCTTGAGGAAGTGGGGTGTGCCAGCCACTCCTCACCTGCACAGACCCCGGCTGGAACTTGGAGGCAGCCACCATGGTGCAAAATGTAATCCTAGTGTTTTTCCGCAGAAGGCTGAGCCAGAGACCTGCCGTGGAGGAGCTGGAGAGACGAAATATCCTGAAACGTGAGTAGCTGGTGATCCCCCAGAGGCTTCCCGCGCGTGTGCTCAGCCCCTGCACGCATCCGAGCGCCCAGCGCAGCCTGGCTCTGCAGGCTCAGCACTCTGGGGTCCCTTAAACCTGAGTAGCTAAGGGATTCTGCATGCCTACCCTTAATGCATGGATGGAACGTCCAGGAAGTCCCTTCTAAAATAAGATAAAATAGCTCTCTTCCCAGTGTGATTAAAGATACTCTCAAGTTCAGGCTTCTTTGATTAGCCAGTCCTATGTACGCAAGGGGAAGGAATCGCTGTGCTTGTGCACGTCAAATGTCCAGCGGGGTCTCTTGAGTGTTTGTAGTGGGGGTTCTGACAGCCCACTACATCCCAGACATGATCACAGATCCTGTCAGAATAGGGCATACCTCTGTGTATGCCAGGAGGGGAGACAAAAAGTGGCCAGTTCATGGGAGCAAGCCAACTTCTTGTGGCTCAGAACTTTAGGTTCCAGGCCCTCAGCACCTCTGGCCTTACGTCCCCCAGATAGGAATATAATTATAGCATGGCAGCAGATGCTGAGCCCAGGGGTCCACAAATAGCCTCCACTGTATGGAAACCTATTTCATGGGCCACTGGTGCTTGAGGTTGTAAAAACCTCTTTGAAGGCATTCCTGAGGCAGTATGTTTCCATGGCCAACAGCTGTCAGACTCCAAAGTATTATCCACAAACAGTATCTTCTTTGGGCCATTCAGGTAGGATAATTGCTGCTTGTTTTTCCTTGTTCTTTGCTGCACATAGAAGACTTGCTCTTTGCTTTTAGTTCATGGAGATCTTTTCACAAAGTTGTACTAGCACCAAAGGTGCTTGAAACTGGCAGGGAGATGAGCACAGAGCCCACTGGCTGCAGACAGACCCCTATGGGTCATCTCCAGGTGCCTCAGTGCCACCATCAGCCCTCAAGCGTCTTTACTCCTATTAACCTACAACAGATACGGCAACCACTATTCTGTCACGTCACCTAGGCTGTTCTGAGGCCTTACAAAACCCTGTCATTGATACAGTGCTTAATCAAGTCAAGCGAGAAGTCAAGTTGTTCCAATTATCAAATGTTTGGATTTTTAGAAATAAAGCCTCTTATTTAGAATATCTTCTAATGACGAAAGCAGTCATCTAGACTTGATCCAGGCAGGTTTCCAAGCCAGGAAGTGCCCCACTCCCAACTGTGTCTGCCCTGCAGCCCAAGCAGCTAACCTGGAACCCACTTATCTCTTCTGCACTGCCCTCCTGCCTCCCATGCTGGGCTGTCAGTTCCTCCCACCTGCGGATGCTTCTGAATGTGTTACTACCTGCCCATAAGTAGTGGAGCCTTAAAATAGAACTGTGTTGGTGAATAAAGCTA
Source organism: Jaculus jaculus (assembly GCF_020740685.1). Classification (NCBI taxonomy): domain Eukaryota; kingdom Metazoa; phylum Chordata; class Mammalia; order Rodentia; family Dipodidae; genus Jaculus; species Jaculus jaculus. The sequence goes on from NC_059109.1 coordinate 138,001,266, forward strand.
GCCAGCAGCTGGGACCTACTGTACTCGCCTTCAGCAAGCATGAGGAGAGTCTCTCCGCTATGGCCATGGCAACCCACCGTAAACACTGCCCCATTGTCAGTGAGCCAGCTTGGCTCAGAAGGCTTCTCAAGTGTCCTGAGTGGGAGGACCTGAGGCGCTCACTGCGTGGTTTGTGTGCGTGTCTGCTTTGCTTTGATCTGTGGTGATGAACACAGGCCCATCATCTGTGGTCCAGTATAGAATGTCACAGTCACCAGCCCTTGACACAGGGGTCATCAGATGCTCGTATTACATGAAGTTTTTCTTGTCACAGACTCCTGTTGTCATTATTCTTGCTTCCCTTCTAGATGGGACTCATGACGGGGAACACTCAGCACTGTGTCTGTATAGCGGATGTCAGAGCCTTTTTGTAGGACAGTCAGTCCTTACTGGGTCAGGTCCCTGGTGCAGAGCTGCCACTGTTTCCTCACTAATCCATACCTCAGATCTGTGAGGTTAACACTGATGTCCATACTTGACTAGAGAAGTGGGTAAGACCCTGATAGGTCATGTGACATTTCATGAATATGGGGGTAGAGCTAGAGCTCAGGCCCAACTGGTCTCCTCCGTGGTCCACGCGGTTAACCCCCACTGCAGCCACACATTCCAGAATGCTATGGCGGAAGGCAAGGGAACTGTCCAGGGTTCTGGAGTTTACTTCTGGAAGTTACAGCTCTGGTGGTCCTCCAGGAGTGAGAGATCTGCTACCATGTCACTAAGGTGGCTCAAAGAGAAGACCTGTGGACTTAGGCTGTCAGGAAACAGGGGTCTTACAGAGCCCTAGAAAGTGCCTCACTGCTGCAAGCACATCCACAGACAAGCCTTCCAAAGGCCCCACTGTGCTGACCTGCCTGATGGTGAGGACGTTTTCCCAGTTGAAGAAAATCTGATTTTGCCTCACTTGTCTCACTTAAATCTTGCACTTGGGAATTGTCTGTGATCTTTGTTAGGAAATCTGAAGAATTGCTTTCAGATTATTACTCAGATCCCACATGTCTACTCTTACGATACTTTAGAAACCTTCCCAATTGCTAAGCTTACTTTCTGGTTCTGGCTTACACCTGTGGATCGTCTAGGTTTATCATTGGCTAAAGAACCCACGTGTCATGCAAGGAAAGGTGAATGGGCGTTATGCTTACTGTAGATAGCTGGAGTTCCCTTCCCCAAACACAGTAGTCCTTCTAGGGTGGGCGTGCTGGTGGCTGAGGGCTCTTTCCTAGGCAGGAACCTCTGCTCAGGTTGGGGACCTGAGACTTTATATAGCAGAAAGAGCACCAAAAATAAAACAGCTGTTATCTCTGCGCCGTAGGGCAAGGCTTACAGTGTATGTAGCATCTCAGCGCTCTGACCTATCTTTAGCTTCCAAGTGCGGGTAGCACATCTCCAGTGCAAACAGCCACATCTCACAGGCAAAGCCAGTTCTGTGAAGGTCTTTAGACACCTCACAAGGCTCTCCCATATAAAAAGTATTTGTTCTTCAACGATGGAGTTACTCTTTGTAATACGCTATGAAAATCAGTGCTAGGCAGACAGACTGGGAAGGAAGGCATTTCCTGTTCTTTGTTGGGTAGAAGGCATGCACCCTTACGTAACGGAAAGAAAAGGCAGCAACAGTGGCACTTGTAATTGAATGTGTGTGCTACTCATTTTCTATAGCTGTTGTGCATGCCATCTGTGTTTTATATATGAACGCACACATCAAGGCATTCGAGTAGAATGGAGAAAGACCAGCAGACAGAGACAACCTCCCCCCAAAGTAAACTGCAGCAGTCTGCATCAGCAGCTGTTTCCAGTGCAGAGGGTTCAGGACCAGGCCGGGATGAGTGACAGTGCTTGGGAAAGAGGAACAGGCCACAGAGACTGCTGTGGAGGCCACTGTGCTGCCACCAGGGGTAGGGGTACTTCTGTCCTAACAAGGAAGATTCAACCTGTGCCTCTTTTTCTCTGCCTCAATCTTCACAGAACGGAATGATCAAACAGAGCAGGAAGAAAGAAGAGAAATCAAGCAAAGATTAACAAGAAAGGTATTACGATCCAAACACTATAAATTTAGAAAAGAATGCGGAATAGAGAGACAAGCTGCCTCTGTAAAGACTGGTGTGGGTGGTGCAGGGTCCTGCCCTGGGACTGCAGCGACTTCAGAGGCCATGGGCCTCAGCTAGAGCAGAGTATTTGCTCAGCGGCCGTCGGTTGCTTGCCAGACTCCATCATGTCTGGCGCTGACACTTGTTGATGAGCTCCTAACCCAGCTACAGGTTGGAAAAACAGGAAATTCTAAAAGGCATTTCCATTTATTTGCCAGAGGTTGCCTGCACATTTCCTTAATTCACACATCTAAGGAGTGTCTGCTTGAGTTACAGTGGCTTTGTTATTTCTTATACTTCCAATTTTTGGTCACCTTTGATGTATCTAAAAGTTCCTTTATAGAAAACATTAGCATCCAGGGTTTATGGTGGCCAATAAAGGCAATAGCTTTAAAAGCCCTCATGTACTTGTAAACTCTGACCATTGCTAAATCCAAGTGTCATGCTGTTTCCTGCTGTCCACCTTGCCCCGTGTGCTTGAAGCTAACAGGAGACTTTCCTGTTCTCCATTGTTGGAACTAGTATAGCTGTAACATTTAAAAATAGTATATACTGGTACTAGAGTTTGCTGATCCCATAGAGTGTGGATGCAACTATTCCTTCTTAGCCCAGGGGTGTGACTCTTCCTGAAGAACTGTGCTAACGGAACGGGGTTGTGGTTTAAGAATCCAAGCCCCACGCATTAGAGCTCATATTCCCTCACAAGGCGTTTATAGATGTCTGCTGATAATCCAGAAAAACTAGCTTTGCATGTGGTCCTGACTGCAATGGTCTTCTCTTTTAGCTCAATCAGAGGCCCACTGTTGATGAACTGAGAGACAGGAAGATCCTCATACGCTTCAGTGACTACGTGGAGGTAGCAAAAGCCCAGGACTATGACAGGCGGGCAGACAAGCCCTGGACCAGACTGTCGGCAGCAGATAAGGTCAGGGCCATCTCCACTGCATGGGAGTATTTTTTGTAATAAGGGTGAAGCCTGCCAGGGCAGCAGAGGGACCCACCCGCTTTTTAAGTTATGCCTTGACCAGATGTTGGTTTCACAAACACATTTCAGGATCTGTGGATCACAACTAGGGGAGAGTTTTGTGCCAAAGGACATTTGTAATGTCTAAGGACATTTTCAGTTGTCACTGGGAGTGCTACTTGACCCCTAGTGTGTAGAGACCAGAGATGCTGATAAACGTTGCATGGTACCACAAGCTGCTCCCAAGAGAAATAGAGTTCCATCTGTGAAGGATGTACAGAGACACTTGGTCAGGGAGTAAGTAAAATATGTCTTGCATAAAAGAAACAAGATGATTTAAACAAAGACTTGCAATGGCCACAGAGGAAGTCAACCCACCCACAACCATGAAACATAGTCAACATAGAGGGCTTTGAATTTTGCCTGAGTCCAGCCTGCAGTATTTCTGGGAATCTCCTGGATTTCGAATTGAGTAGTTCAAGAGGCAGGACGAGAGTAGGCAGGCAGAAGCTCTGGGATAAAGGGGGGATGGATATTTGCTGAGCAGAGGGTAAGTTCTTGTCTATGACCAAATGCTGTTGAGCTGCAGCAGGATTTAAAGCCCTGGAGTGTCTGTTTGGAGGCATTCCATCATGCTTACTTGCCTCTGGCAATCTGTAGTACATTCAAAGGTTCTAGGCATAGAAAAGCCAGGAGTGTGCTGGCTGGTGGCTTTACAAGCGCTCTAAGACACGCCCTCACACGTCTACTGTCCCAGCACCAACGTGGAGAACCAGCAAGTTGAGTTGGTTATTTGGAGTTGGTGTGTTCAGAGGATCAGGGTGATAAAAGGGAGAAAGTATCTTTTTAGCAGCCAGTGTGTTTACGTATGGGGGAAATGTGCCCCTCCAAAGCTTCCCATGTCTCCTAGGTGATGCTTGTTGTGCATAGCCCTGGTTCCTGTGAGGCAGTCATGAACATGGGCCTGGGGAGGACCAGACCACAGGCCCTGGAGAGTACTGAAGATAACAGATGCTCTCCTCACCCCTATGGCATGACAATTAAAGTGTGTTTTTCAAAAGGCACAACCCACAGACACGGAAGCTAGAATGGCTGCTGTATCTGAGTTCGGATGGCCACATCCATCAAGGCCGGGTTTACCTGTTGTGTTGCTCTCGTGCTTCGCTGGGTCACAGCACGTGCTGGGTTCCTCTGCTAGTGTACGGAGGGCTCTCTGCCCACAGCACAATAAATTAACTCTTCTATTTTTTTAAATAATTTTTTTAAAATTTTATTTATTTATTTGAGAGCTACAGACACAGAGAGAAAGACAGATAGAGGGAGAGAGAGAATGGGCTCACCAGGGCTTCCAGCCTCTGCAAATGAACTCCAGACGCGTGCGCCCCCTTGTGCATCTGGCTAACGTGGGACCTGGGGAACCGAGCCTCGAACTGGGGTCCTTAGGCTTCACAGGCAAGCGCTTAACCGCTAAGCCATCTCTCCAGCCCTAACAAAGCCAGCAGGTATTAATAGTGGCTACTGATATGTAAATGTGATAACTGATTTCCTGTTACTCTCTGAATACCCTAAAAAATAATGACCTATTTATCATTTCAGGCAGCAATTCGTAAAGAATTAAATGAATATAAAAGCAACGAAATGGAGGTACATGCATCAAGCAAGCATTTGACAAGGTGGGGTTTCTGTTTGTATGAATGGTGTCTAACATGGTATTTTTAGTGAAACCCACAGGAGCCATAACTTCTTTCTATTCAGCATTTCTGCAGAAATAAACAGTGAACCTCAATTTAAAAATTGCTGTCTGCTTTCATCTTTTTAAAAAAAGAATAATAGATTTTTAAAATATATTTTTACTTATTTATTTGAGAGAAAGAGGGAGGGAGGGAGCGAGGGAAAGAGAGAGAGAGAGAGAATGAGAATGGGTGTACCAGGCCTCCAGCCACTGCAAACGAACTCCAGATGCATGTCTCCTTGTGTATCTGGCTTATGTGGGTCCTGGAGAATCCAACTGGGATCCTTTGGCTTTGCAGACAAATGCCTTTAACCACTAAGTCATCTTTCCAGCCATCTTTTTCTTTAAGTTTTTAAATATTTTATTGAGACAGAAAGGCAGAGACACAGGGAGAGAAAGAGGGAGAGAGAGGTTGAGAGAGAGAGAGATCAGGCACTTGCGGGCTTCTACCTACTGCAAACGAACTCCAGACACATGCATCACCTTGTGCATCTGGCTTATGTGGGTCCTGGGGAATCAAATCTCAGTCCTTCAGGTTCACAGGCAAGTGCCTTAAACACTAAGCCATATCTCCAGCCCCTCATGTTTCTTTTTAATAGGGCTTGGTGGTGAAAGGGGTTATGTATGAGAATAATATTATATAGGTCATTAATTTATTCACATAGTGTGCTTAAGAAAATTGTATTCAAGACAAAAGGTAATTTATTCCCCTCTAGTCTTCAGAATTCACCCTGTACCTACCCATTTACATTACATTTTAAGTTGATGTTAACATCCTTAGCACAGGTAAAGTTCCTCCAAAGCAAAGAGCACTCATTTCCTCATCACACATCTGAGAATTTACCAAGTGGGAAGCACTTCTGGGTGCTCAGAATGTGACTGAATATGGCAGAGGCGTCCTGCCTCCTGGAGCTCATTATTGTCCATGGGATATGCTTCCTGATTCTGCCCATAATCAAGACTTTCTCATCAAGATAAACCACGCATTCTCTGTGCTGCTGCGCACCAGAGATGACACTGGCTTGTTGGTGATGACAAACCTGGAGGAAGAACTGACTTTCTTCATTGTGCTATATATTCATTCCAGGTCCCCACTTCCCCTTTAATTATCTTGAATTCTCACTCACGTTGAGCTCCTAATAGATGAGGGTCAAGGCAACAAGACTTCAGCAGCAAGTTGCTTTGTCCCCCACCCCCGTGTCGCCATTCTCCAGCTCCACTCAGACCACAAGTCCTGCAAATCCATCTTGCCTTCAGCTGCAGCCATGCTTCTTGCAGCCACTGCAGCCATATGCAATCTCTGCTTTGCGAGCTCGAGTGGCTTTGCATCAGAAACCAGGCACAAACTCCAAGTCACCCTGTAGCTCTAGGGTGGTAAGGGAGATATTAAAGATTTTGATTTTTTTCTAAATGCTTAATAAATAGCTTTTTTGATGATAAAATTTTAAAGATGAGTCCCAAACCTAAACATCAGGAAGTAGTTCCATTACATACCCATTATAGCATGCCATACCACGTTATCAGAACAGTAGGTTGTAAGACCTTTCCTGAGTGTGTTAAACTTTGTCATGAACACACTGCCCACTTTAAAAGTACCTTGATGACTCCACTTTAGTTAACTGTAATTCACCAGCTAGTCCATCGCTTCTGGCTGAGCAGCATCTTGCCCTGCTGTATACTGAGAGCCGAGCTGGCAGCTCTCATGGAGTTCTAAGTTCTCTTGTGGTCAGGCTAAGGAGCCCACATAGAGTACATGGAGGTTCTGCAGCGCTGGACTTTAAAAAGGTTTCAAGAGCTGTATATTTGTTTGTGGAATGCTTTGGAAATTTTAACAAAAAAAATTTTAATAAAAAAATCTTGTCTTTTGTAATTTCTAGATTCCACAGGCCATAGAGATTTTCTTCTGAGAAGAATTTGTGTTTAATTTTTGATACCAACATTGAACATTCATCAGGGAACTTTCCTGAAGACTAACTGCTGTGATTGTGAGACGAGCAGAGTCCCACTCACAGGTGCAATCTTGGCCACACTTCCCTACAAGAGGAGTAACCCAGAGGACACGCTTCCTTCTTTGGTGTCTGATGATCATAAGCTGTGGGGTCAGCGGAGGCTCAGAGCAACTCTCCAGAGGAAAGGGCTGCCGGCCTTTCCCTTGTTGCCAGTTCTGCAGTGTAACGGAGGCGAGCAATGGGCATGTGCTGGCTCACCACTCCCAGGCCTCTGACACGAGAGACATGTGACCCAGTGTCATTCAGTATTTTGTTGAAAAGACATTTTTATTCTGATCATGATTAATTTGAAGACTCTTAAGTTCATGTTATATAAAGTCATTTACTGTATAATACTTCCTCTTTTTTTATATAATGTCTAACAAAAATATAGCACCAACATTTTGATTCCTGTTAATTTTGATCTTTAATTAAATGACTACTTACTGCAGGAAATTAACCAAGGCTTTACATTTTCTTGGGGCTGGGATGAGCTCTATCTTAGAACCAGGATCTGTGAAACAAGGCAATTCTTTGTACTTCTGAGCCATCAGAATCTAAACAGGTGAAAGAAAATGCCAACTTGTTGTGTGTTCTGTATGTTCTGTCAATATATATGGTTTGTGCCTTGGAAAATCAAATTGCCTTTTTTCCAAGTGAATTTAAATTTATGTATCTGTGAGTACTGGAAGAGTACATTTAGTCTAGATACATGAAATTTATCTAGAAATGTTAAAATTTCTACCAAAATCAGATTTATGTTCTAAGAGGATTTTTGCAAATTCTCATTTGCAAGCATTATTAAAACCCCTATTTATAGGAGAAAAATATTCAGATGAGACTATCTATACAGGGAAGAAATATACTACTCCAGCACATAGATGAAAATTAATCTTGGCACAAAGGGAAACATCAAGCTAGGTAACAACGTACATTCCCTGAATGAACTTTTTGCTTTGGAATAAGCTGTTCTCTCAAAACTGAGCCTTGGGCTGGAGAGATGGCTTAGCAGATAAGGCACCTGCCTCCAAAACCTAAGGACCCATGTTTTGCTCTCAGATTCCAGGTAAGCCAGAGAGATGCACAGGATGACACAAGCACACAGGTGGTGCACACATCTGTAGTGTGATTACAGTAGCTTGAGGCCCTGACATGCCAATTCTTTCTCCTCCTCTCTTCCATTAAAAAAAAAGAGGCCAGTCTGTTGGGATTGCCTCAAAATAAACAAACATAAAAACCCTGGGCCTTCATCCTGCTTCCTACTAGTGTACTGGTCAAGCAGGAGACAGTGCCTTGGGATGACTACAGGAGTTCACAGAACCTGTGCTCAAATCAGCTTCGTGCTGTTCACAAAATTATTTATTTTTCCTTAAGATAAGCATGTCTTTCTCAGTGCTGCTACAATACAAAGTCTAAATAGGGGACTATCTAACATGCTGTCACATCCTCAGCATTAAGTAACCATAGACAATGCCTGGAGCAACTGAGTGTTCTACACAAATTCACCATGTGATACCAGTGCTTTCCAAGATCTTCCAGACTACTTGACAGGTAGGTGCCCATGGCAACATCAACATTTGTGATGGTTCCTTGACTGAACAGACTTGTAATTAGTCCCTGGCAAACATAGGGTTGGTTGAATTAGTTTTGTGTAAGAAGTCATGGTAGAAAAATTTCAGCTCTACCACTTGTAAGCAACCTTGACTTCACTGGGCTATGCTAGGATCTTTCAAACTCCAAGTCCATCAGTCTGACAAGCACATAGGCATATGCATATGCTGTGCATTCCATTTTATTCAGAGCCATTCTCTGTGGACAGTAAGCCCTAGCACACCTTCTACACTAATTTAAGCTGCACAGTAGCAACTCCTCTTTCACATTGTGCTCCTTTACACCACTAACAAGGCCAAGTCACAAACATGTAATTTTATTCCCCGTCACAAAATCAGCCACATACCCAATGTAACATGAAAAAAAGGGGGAAAAGTGTCATTGTTTTGAAACTAGCCTGTCCCTCAGACGATGAAGGGCAGTACTGCTTATAAGGTTCAGATGGAATACTTTTAGAGGCACCCTGGGAGAGGGCCCCTGTTTAGTTCTCTGATCAAGTCCCATAGATATGCATAATAAAATTTAAATTTAGCCAGGCACATGCCTTTAATCCCAGCACTCAGAAGGCAGAGGTAGGCTGATCATCAAGAGTTCGAGGCTACCCTGAACTACAGAGTGAGTTCCAGGTCAGCATGAGGTAGTATGAGACCCTAACTCAGAAAACTGGAAAAAAAAAAAAAAAGTAAACTTATGTAAGACACAAGATAACTGAAGAAAGGTTTAAGTTAGGGTAGACGTAAAGGTTCAAAAATACACTAAAACTCATTTGAACCTAAGAATTTGTCAATAGTACTTAATTTCTCATTTTGTTTACTGCTCGTGAACTATTCTGCAGTGTATTTCCATACTCCATGTTCTTATCAGGAATTACACATATGTTTACTTTTCTCCAACTAAGTATACCTAATCCTGCATCAGGTAAGTATCTGCTATTACTTCCCAAGTTTCTTCCAAGTTAGTTGTTGGAACAAAAGTAAAAAGCAGTTCATAAATTATATGGTGATATGCATGAACATGTTGATTCATAAATTATATGGTAATGGTGATATGCATATGTATAATTTGTACATATTATTAATTAGAAAACAAAGTTTATACTCATGTGCATTAAGACTTATAAAAACATTTCTGCAACCTTAATATCAAACATAATATCAAAATTCCTAGTAGCATGTACTAATGAGGTTTTATGATTTGACTTTATAGACTATTGCTTTCTATTTTCATAAAATGTGATTGTTAAAGCAATAGTTTTAAAAATGAAAAGAATTCTGTTTTTAAGTTTTAGAGATTTAAAAATTTTATAATTTTCAAAGAGGAAATTAAATATCGTCCTGAATCATCCTTAACTTTTTAGCTAGTAGGATGAGGAGATAGTACATACTGATATTTAAAAAAAAATTTTAAATATGCATAGACATTTCAAAATTTCCTCACCAGAATAATTTCTGGACAACTAAAACAGGAAACAAAGCCCATCTAACCCCAAGAGGTCCACCTTGTGGAAATACATGGTAACTACACGTCTAAATTTATTGCAGAGTGCATTGGCAGTGAAGCAATTTTCAGCTGTCTATAGTTCTTCAGTAAGATCCAAGTTCCAGATGAACTGTACCACCTAGGCATGGTAGCACATATTATTAATCCAAGAACTTAGGAAGAGGAGGCAGGAAAATCAATCAGGACTTTAAGGACAAGTCAGCCTGAGCTACATATCTAAATCAAAACAACAAACTGAAACTAGTCTGGCCACGGCCTCCAATCCCTGTTACCTGCTCTTTCTTGGAGACTAAGTTTTTTTTTTTAATTAATTTATTTATTTGAGAGCGACAGACACAGAGAGAAAGACAGATAGAGGGAGAGAGATAGAATGGGCGCGCCAGGGCTTCCAGCCTCTGCAAACGAACTCCAGACACGTGCGCCCCCTTGTGCATCTGGCTAACGTGGGACCTGGGGAACCGAGCCTCGAACCGGGGTCCTTAGGCTTCACAGGCAAGCGCTTAACCGCTAAGCCATCTCTCCAGCCCAAGACTAAGTTTTTTAATGAAAACATTTCAAACTACGTGCATAAGCAGCTGAACATATGAAAATCAAGCTGAACACATGAAAATGTCTTCAAAGCAAATTCCTGTAAGTTATAACTAATTATTTCTGCTTCCTGGTACTGTAATGGTAGAAAATTCTGGATATGGTATATGTATTAATAATTTAATTTTGAAAGTTGCCAACATGCCAATGCAAATTATATATGCATTATACCTTCTATCTGCTTTCCTATTCTTTTGTAGAGAAACACACACTTAGTAAAATTCAGGCGTGTGCCTTAAAAGGCTAGACCACACTACTAATTCCTTCCCTTTTTTCCACCTACACTACACCTTCGGTTATAACTGAAAGTCTGGTTTGCACAAATCATGGTCTCAGGAAACACCCATTGTCTTACTATGATAGTTACATTCCATGTTAGGTTTGTTTGTTGACATTACTTTCTTTGTATGTTCATTTGTTCAGAATTTCTTCCCTTCTTTCTTTCCATGCTTACTATTTGGGTAATCATGCTGAGAAAACTAAAAGCAAGCTATATTCATATATAACTGTCATTAGGCTAACTGTTCATGGGTGATAGAAACTCAGTCTTCACATTAGGACTGACAGCAAGAAAAACAAAAACAAAAAAACAAGGATTGCCATATTTTATCTAGAAGTATAGGACATGAGACATTTAGTCTGCTATGAATTCAGATGATGCTGGCCTATTGAGTTGGTGTCCATGGTGTCGGGACTTGGCACTGTTTAGGTCATGGCTATGATCTGTAGGTTGTGTTTAGATTTCCACCTAGCTATACTAATGAGGCTTTATTCTCTATCTATACTTCTGGCGTAGGTGCCACACTTACAACTTTATCTGGTTGAGAACAGGTGGTAAACCTACAGCAACAAGCATCAGACTTCAATCCAGGTAAGAAATTTAAGTCACTAGGTACAATAATCATTTATTTTTAATAGGTCTAAAATAAAAAATTCAAGAACTTTTCCTAAATTAGATAATATGCTCATTTGCCTCTGCCACTGAAGACAATTATTTGACTCAGTATTTCTGAGATGGCAAGGCAATTTGAGCAATATGTTGCTGCTTTTGCGATAAGTTTTCATTGTGTTGCTAGCCTGGTCTCTCCTAGACTCAAAGGACACTGTCACAATGAAACACACACACATCATTGCTTCTGGTCATGGAGAAACTGTAAGTAGCAGAAAGGTCTGACTTTGACAGTCTATATATTCTTGGGTTGTAATTTTGAGGTAGAGTCTTATTCTAGCTCAACTTGACCTGCAGTTAACTAGGTTGTTTCAGGCTGACCTCAAAATCAGTGATCCGGGCTGGAGAGATGGCTTAGCGGTTAAGCGCTTGCCTGTGAAGCCAAGGGACCCTGGTTCAAGGCTTGGTTCCCCAGGTTCCACGTTAGCCAGATGCACAAGGGGGCGCACGCGTCTGGAGTTCGTTTGCAGTGGCTGGAAGCCCTGGTGCGCCCATTCTATCTCTCTCCCTTGATCTGTCTTTCTCTCTGTGTCTGTCGCTCTCAAATAAATAAATAAAAAATGAACAACAACAAAAAAAATCAGTGATCCTCCTACCTTGACCTTCTGAATGCTGGGATTAAAGATGTACACCACCATGCCCAGCTACAACCTCCCTCTTAATGCTGCCAACACATCATATGTAGCCAGTTTTGTTTTTAAATGATCTATAAGCTCAAAATATTTCTGATGTTTAATAATTATATTTGAAAGAGTTAAGTACATACATTGTGTCCTCCAATTTGCCAGTTGGCCCATAGATCCTAAGGCATTTACTGTGTGGTCCTTTAATACGAAGTTTTCTAGCTCCTGCTCTAAATTTTAAATAAGTAAATAAATATATATCTATATATGATATAAGTAAACCAAAGCAAAATGAATTGCACAGAATAACTCAGAACATGTTTCTAAATAAGCTTTAAGGTTTTAAATACCAATGTCAGTTCCTATACTCATTAGAAACTCACAATGAAAACACCTAGCTGATTTATAAAAATGTATATCCAAATAGGCAAACCATAAAGTATTATTTTTTAAAATATTTTATGTATTTAAAAGGAGAGAGAGAGAGAGAGATTGACACCAGGGCCTCCTGCTCCTGCAAATGAAACTCCAAACGCATGTGTCTTTTGTGCATCTGTCTTTATGTGGATTGGGGAATCAAACTCAGAACATCAGGCTTTCATGGAAGTACCTTTAACCACTAAGCTATCTCTTCAGCCCTCATAAAGCATTAGTATTAAAGGCCACTGTCTCATCGCCCACTCCTCCAAATTCCATTTCGCTCAAAATTATTGCTGTTGCAGTATAAGCTAAAAATATACCATCTTAAGTTCAAGGTAGTATTTCAGTGACTTCACTCAGTGCAGCTGAGTTCCTACAAGAAAATGTTGAATTACTTCCTTTCAGATTTTATTTCAGAAAAACACTGAAAGTAACCACACTACAGATTCACCATCATCTTAGGAATACAGTCTATGTCATATGTGATTGCCTACACAATTCCTCCAAGGCATCAACACAATGGAAGTAGGATGAATGAGCTCTGTCCCTTGACACGGAAGCTCTTCCATCCTATTCTAAAAACCATTTTACATGTGATTACAGGTATTATTCGCTTACTCTGCCCTCATTAAGTAGGCCAGGGATAGCTAGGTGTCACACTTCAGGTTTGAAGTGGTCCTCATAGAAAAATAACTGTTGCTAGTCTTTTAAAAATATTTACTCATTTATTTATAAAAAAGAAGGGGATGAAGGTAGACAGAAAGAGAATGGGTGTGCCAGGGCCTCTAGTCACCGCAAAGGAACTCCAGATGCATGCACCATCTTGTGAATTTGGCCTTATGTGGGTAATGGGGAATCAAATCTGGCTTTGCAGGCAAGCACCTCTAATTGCTGAGCCATCTCTTCAGCCCATGTTGCCAGTTTTATCAGAAGCAACTACAACCACTCATGAGACTCTCAAGATTGGGCCTATTTCCTTTCTTTCATAAGAGAAGGAGTGTAGGAAGGGTTGTCAGGTACCTCTGTGTCAGCTGTATGTAATGATGCACAAGGTCTTGTAGAAGACAATATATAAAGTGGAAAATCAAAGGATGGGAGCTCCATCTAAGCAGCTATGTCCATCCATGCTTGGATGAGACATTAAAAAAATATATATATATATATATTTGCAATGACACGGGGGGGGGGTCATAGAGGGAGCTAGCAAGCACCAGACCTCTTGCTGTTGCAAACAAACTCCAGAACATGCACCACTTTGTGCATCTGGCTTTACATGGGTACTAGGGAATTAAACCCAGGCCATCAAGTTTTGCTAGCAAGCCCCTTAACTGCTGAGCCATCTCTTCAGCCATAGATTTTTAAAAACTTTTATTTATTTATGAGACAGAGAGATTGGGCACAACACAGCCTCCAGCCACTGCAAACTAATTCCAGATGCATATACACCATGTGCATCTGTCATATATAGGTACTGGGGAATACAATCTGGGTCGTTAGGCTTTGCAGGAAAGTGTCTTAACTGCTAAACCATCTCTCTAGCCCCCTGGGAGACATTTTGATGCTATGGCTGCCTTAGAGTTTCCACACTTCTGTGAGTGACCCCCATCCATGCTAAGTAAGAAAGTCTAGGGCTGGAGAGATGGATTAGAAGTAATTCGCTTGCCTGTGAAGCTTAAGGATCCCGGTTCGAGGCTCCATTCCCCAAGACCCACGTTAGCCGTATGTATAAGGGGGCGCACGCATCTGGAGTTCATTTGCAGTGGCTGGAGGCCCTGGCACACCCATTCTCTCCGCCCCCCACCTCTTTCTCTCTCTGTCCATTGCTCCCAAATAAATAAATAAAATGAACAAAAAAATTTTTTTTTTAAAAAGGAAGTCTAATAACTCACTGGTTTGCCAGAGTGAATTGTGGCTTTTAGTCTGTTGGGGGTGCCCTGCCTGAAGGGAGCAAGTGCTTGTTAGTGTCTCCTGAGAAAAGAGTTCATGCAACAAGGGGTCTGTGCTCGTTTGATTCTGGTGTCCCCCATAAACTTAGGTGTTCTGGATGCTAGGTTCCCCAGCTGATGGCATTTGGAATTAAAGCCTCCTGGAGGCAGTGTATTGTTGGGGGCAGACTTATGGAATTATAGACATGTTTCCCCATGCCAGTGTTTGGTATACTCTCCTGTTCATGTTGCCCACCTTATGTTGGCCAGGGGGTGATGTCCACCCTCTGCTCATGCCATCATTTTCCCTGCCTTTGTGGAACTTCCCCTCAAGCCTGTGAGCCAAAATAAACCTCTTTTTTCCTACCATCTGCTCTTGGTTGGGTGATTTCTACCAGCAATGCAAACCTGAGTGTAACAGTGTCTGAATGAAGGATTTAGTTTTTTGAAATATAGGGTTCACAATATAAGAAGATAATGATTTACCAAATAAGTATATTACCCACATTAAACATTTATTTCAAAATAATCTAGCAAAATATTACAGTAAATAGAATAATCTTAAAAATCTTTTTAAAAGTACTGGTAAGAAGCTTGCTTCTTATAAAGATTTCTACATTGAGTTAAAATGCTTAAGCAATATAGTTATTAGTTACAATTTTAGGCCACTTAGCATCAAAACCATAAATACCTCTAGTAATGTGCTGCATATGCTAACCACTCAGGTCAACATTTTAAATTAGGGCCTTTTTTACCTTTAAAGTATAGCTAAATTGTTATTACTTTTATATTCCAAACTATTATGCAAATTTCAATACTATGCTATGTTTAGTCCAAAATATATTTTATATAATAAATTTTTATTACATTAGTTTTTCAGACACAATTAACTAATGTAAATATCACTACAAAGTAATCCATTTCTTCTTCTTCTATGGTTTTTCAAAACATTCTTTCTCTAGAAAAGGGAGAGTAGTGTTGTATAGATATAAGTCTTTTGGGTTTGGATCACATTAAATGGCTTTTTAATCTCTAAGAAGACATTTCCTTAAATTTGGAGGTTCCTACACTTGCACAGTTGCCTAGGTGCTCTGTATTTTTTGTTGCAGGGCTACTATGTTATTTTCTTAGTTACACATACACACTAGTAAGTAACTAAAATGTGTTCACAAAAACTAGATTTTACATATTAGTGTTTCCTTCATGAAGTCTGAATATTGAATCCAATCCTCTACGTAGATCGAGAAGATCCTTTTCATGCTGTGATAAAAACAAACAAAAAATAGACACCATTAACATTGAAAACAAAAACAAACCTCAGAGAAAATCAATTCGATTTTAGGGATTCACTTTGAAATAGCCCCTTTCATAAAGACTGTCTGTGAGCACTCACCGCACTCAGCCCCTCAGGTCCACATCTAGCTACCTACAGAATTCCATGAACACTAGAAACATTCAAGGTAATACTAAAAGGAGACATGCAGTCTTTCATATATTCATGTTGTTTTTTTTAGCTTCTAAAGTAAAAAACAAAATCTAGGAAACAATCGCATGAGATCAGCTAGGTGGCTTCTATGTACTCTGAGCTGCAGTAGCTTACTTGCAGTGTACTACTCATTGTGTACTGCTCAGCACATTAAAAAGCTTCACAGGGATATTAATATTCCTTGTAGGCAAATGTTAGTTCCCAGGTGTGCTTCCATCTTTGACAAAACTCTCAAACACATTTGTGTAAAAGCCATGCACTCTGGAATACACTTCACCTCAAAATGTCTACTAAACCTTTAGGAAGTCAACTAGTTTTATCTAAGTGAATGAAGTCTTATTATCTAAGAGGATACACATTCTTTCATGAAACCAGTCGGGGTAGCTTTGCTTTGCTATACTGCAGTGTTTAGAGACAGTGTGAGGAAGTTACTCCTTCAGATGATTTTTGATTTACAAGTTAGAAATTATTTTCCTTAAGAGGAATTCCTTATTTCAACTGTCCTCATTCTTTTACTATATCTAGATTCCCATTAGTTATTCTGGCCTTCTCCTAACTGCAAAAGAAAAGAAAACCATTACAAGACAAAAGCAGCCAAATGTGATGGTATATGCCTTTAATCTCACTGGTCTGGTGGGAGTTTGAGGCCAGTCTGGGCTCTAAAACAAGACCCTCCTCCACCAAACAAGACAGACAAAAGGTACAAATGCCAGAGTGTTGCATTTGAGAAAAACTAAAGGAGCTGAATTACCATTTCTTGAAGAAGCCTTTCTTGAAGCAGTTTCATGTTTTCTTTCACCGAACTCATCTGTAAATCAAATATTCCCCCCCACCATGAAATTCATCATCAAGTTTTTACAGCAAAAAGACATATTAGACTTAGTAACTAATTTCAAGGTTGCAGGTTAAATATATAAAATTTATACCTTAGATGTAAAAATGGCTTCTTCATGATCAGTGTTAAAGACAGAAATTTTATCCAGGGAAGTCATCAAAAGATGAATCCTAACAAGTAAAACAATGAGTTAACTGGCTTTATCAGTTCAAATTAAATTCCTATAGCACAGCATATGCAATTTTCACCTATAAACTTCTTTATTTTAAAACCCAATTTTATGGACTATAGTTATTTAGGATGGACATACTGACCTCTCTCGATCATTTTTGTGATAAGCTCTGAGCTTCTCCAATGTCTTTTCCCCAAAGTCCTAAATTTTAAGATATAAGAACTAGTTGTACTATAATATGATAAAAATTACAACATAATGAAAACCTTATGGCAACATAATTAGCAAAATAAATTCAGCATTACAGTAGAATTAGTATATTTCCATTATTCCAAATTTAATTAAATTAGCTATATGATAATAATAATGTATGTAGTATATAGTTTCGCAGATCAAAAGTAAAATCTCTCATGATGACTCCCACATTACTAAAGACACCCACTATAAAGTTACTCATGATTTAAAAGTTTAAATAAAGGTGATTTAAGGTACGTGTTCTAAAGAACAAAATACTATAGAATATTCTCTCAAAGAAGAAAGTAAATGGAAGCCATAAGTACAGTTGTTTAAGGTCAAGATTTTTAAAATTAGTTTTTAATTCTAAAAAGCACAAACCAGCAATTCCTTCTCTAAATCTTTCATAGACTGTGCATCTTTTTCATGTTTCTTCATCTCATCTATGATGATTAAGTGGAATTTTTCAAGTTTATCAGCCCTATCAAAGAGATGAAATGAGATTAATCTTTGAAACTAGGGACCTGTTCAAGAGGACTGAATGCAGGGCACTCAGCAGTGACTGTGACTTGCATTACATACCTGAGCTCTACAACTTCATGGTTCAGAGTTTTCATATGATCCTCAATCATTGTGCAAGTCTGGTTCATAAAGTCATCCAGAATTTTATGTTGGGTCTGAAAAATAGTTATTTCTAACTGGAAATGTCTTTCCAAAATAACAGCCTTACAAAAAATTGTTATTACAAACCCTTAAGAGTGGCTAAGAAAAAAATTAGTAATGTGAAAATTAAAACCCAATTAAATTACTTAAGGTAAAGCTTTTATAAATAAGCTTATGGCTAATTCTATTGATACATCTAATGGTTAAATTTACTAATTACATTCATAAGAACACAACATTTAAAGTATTTATAAAAATTGCTAGCATTTATAGTTCTCAAGAACATTGCCTAAAAGGAAGTCCAAATTAGCTACAGATACTAACAGAATATATAAGTCAGATATTCTCTTCTCAAAGTAGACTGACCATGAGCAAATCAAATCTAAATATGAGGTGGTATAAACAATTTCAGATTTTACCCTTGCACAGAAGGAAAAAAAAAAAGAAATCAAGAATGGAGGTTGATAATACATGCTGAAAAAAGTATTATTTGTTTAAAGCTGGGCAGAACGAATACAGGCATACATATACACATGAGACAAAAAATATAGCAGGGAGAATACTCATCATAATTAATGACTGTTTAAGCATGAACTTTTGCATATGTCATCTTTGGAGCCTCATAAACCAAAGGACACAAGCACAGAGTCAGCCAAATCAAGCTGGGAGTGTGAAACACTAGTAAGCTACTCTTGCCAATGATTACTTCTGAGATAGAAAGGTCTAAAGTCAAGGCCTGAAACAAAAACTGCTTAGGAATAAAAAAAAATTATAGAATAGAGCTGAAATATTAAAATTAAAAAAACAAGCCAAAACAAATAATTAGTAGAAAAATACAGAATATGGATAATGAATAGATTTTTAGAAGTGAGAGAAACTCAACTTATAAGAATTTTTAAAATTTTTATTTATTTGAAAGAGATAGAGAAAGAGGCAGATAGAAAGAGAGAAAAGGTGTGCCAGGGCCATTAGTCATTGCAAATAACCTCCAGACACATGTACTACCTTATGCATTTTGCTTACGTTGGTCCTGAGGAGTCAAAACCTGGGTCCTTTGGCTTTGCCAGCAAGCACCTTAACTGCTAAGCCATCTCTCCAGCCCCAAGAGGCATGATTTAACCTGATAGTTATTCTAATTTCTCACACATGCAAATTCAGATGCAGGACTGTTGTGTTGGTTAAAGGTCAAACAAGCCATCAGCATAGTATTCAGTATAAATTAACTTAAATGTTAACTCACATCCATTTTCCTTTTATAGTCTGAGTTGATGGCCTTAGAAATCATCCGTGCATCTGTTAAGTCATATTGCCAGTCTTCAGAAATAGGAAAGTTTGGTGTGATACTTTCAGACACTAAAAAACAAAGACAATCAGCTAAAGTTAAAATACACACCATTATATTGTTTTTTACAGCGTGGAAGACTGGTTGGGAAGAAATGTAATGGAACCCTTTGGAAATGAGGGAAACAATCTTGTTATCAGGATTAGGGTGGAGATCACAAATGCTATATGCATTTGCCAAGAGTTACTTGAAATGTTTTATACTGCGTATAAAGTATGCCTCTTTAAAATTAAGAACATATATTTTCAGTTCATATTTGAATTTCTCTGAAAGTCCACAGCTGGGTTGCTGGTTTGCTGGACTCATGAATTTAGAGTGGTAAACATGAAATAAGGTAAAAGATATTCAGAATGCATTGTTACAAATTTAGCTTTGTCATTACACTAAGAACAAAATATCTTTATGAATGAATTCAAAAGCAGACATTATATTTTATAATTTTTAAATGAATTTATTACTTAAAGTGTTTTTCTATGGCTATGAAGGCAAAAGTGACAACTTTACAATAGAGCATGTTGGGACTATTTTAAACTACTTTGTGTTATTATCAAGAAAACTTATTGACATAATCAAGATTTTGGTAAAATTTAAATGTAGTAAATATTGGCAGAATCATGAGGGGACTCTCTAAGAACCAAGCCACTTACTACAGCATATTCATAGAGATTTTTTAAATTCTTCTTAACATACAAGAATTAGGTTTCATTATAGCATATTTATAAAAAAAACTTGTTTTTGTTTTCCTTGCTCTCCTCTTTTCTCACTCTTCTCCCTTCCTCTTGTCCTCTCCTACCTCACAGCTTTCATGCCATAAGTGTTTTTATGTCCCCTTTCTTTCTGTTTGTGAAAAAGTATTATTCATCCTGAACTCATCTAGATGTTTGTACAAATAATTTTTTGTGGATAACACCATTCACAATCTAAAAAACCACACTGAAAATAAATGCATTCTGATCCAGGACTTTGATATGCCTACTTTTGATGGAGTGATAATTCGCACCTTCTGTTTGACAGACTCTTCCATGAAGCAACTGAGCTCTTCCTTCAGACTCTTCCTCTTCATCAAAATCACTTAGATAATCTTCTATGTACATGTGTTTATGACTATGATGATGACTGGGGCCTTAGAAACCATTAAAAATTAATTAATAGTGCTATTTTTTTTATTTAAAATACTCAATATTTCTTTGCTTTTATTAAAAAGTCTGTTTAAATATTGTACTTTAAACAATTATGTTAAATTATATAGTTCTGACAGTAACGAAATTGAATCATGATATGACTTGAAATACATAATTCAGGAAATATCATAGTAATAAGTGATTTCTTTTAGAAAAGTAAAACCATGTCTACAAACCTGACACATGAGTATTGTCACTGGTCATGTCAACCCATATTTTCTCTCTTCTTTCACTGGACATAGATAATGGAGATGCTGCATGGCTTTCCTAAAATATTAGAAATTAGAAAAAAAATACTATACTCTTAGATTTGTCTTTGTCTTTATCAAACCATGAAGCCAAACAGTATCAGTTCCTTTTTCAGAATGCCTTACTTCTCTCCTTGGGTTTTCATCTTAACATCACTATGAATGAACCTAGGTGCTGAATTACTATGAATTCTCTATTCATATTTTGGGCTATTTTGTAAAAACCTTTATTTTATTTTTAATCAAAGACAAAAAGTGTGTGTGATGGGACGGGTGGGTGTATGAGCATGCTAGGGCCTATTGCTGCTGCAAATGAGCTCCAGATACATGTGTCACTTGGTGCATCTGGCTGTACATGGGTACTGTGGAACAAACCCGGGCTGTCAGGCTTCATAAGTAAACACTTTTAACTACTGAATCATCTCTCCAGCCCCCAGCTGGCTTTTCTGTTTCATGTTCCTGCTTTTCAGTTTTTCCTTGTGTAGGTTGTCATTTCTTTCAAAAAATGTCATTTCTTTCAGAAAACGAGGAGTCACAGAAAGATTTTTCATGGAAGCCACATTTTCACATGTCAGCTTTATGTTTTACTATTTAAGCATAGTTAGTTCTTTTCTGCATGTGATGTGAGTGCATGAGTATATGTGTTCATATGCAGTAGTACATGTTTGTGAAGGTACAAGTACACATGTGTGCACAGGCCAGAGGTTGATGTTAGATGTCTTTCTCAATCACTGTCCACCTTTTTTTTTTTTTTAAAAAAAAGATATTGTAATTATTTATTTAACACAGATAGAGAGAAAAAGGTAGAGACAGCGAGAGAGACAGAGACAAAAGAGAAACAGAGAGAATGGGTGCAACAAGGCCTCTAGCCTCTAGCAATGAACTCCACACACATATGAAACCTTGTGCATCTATCTGGCTTACTTGGGTCCTGGGGAATCAGTCCTGGGAAATGGAACCTGTGTCGTTAGGGTTCACAGGCAAACACCTTAACCACTAAGCCATCTCTCTAGCCCTCCACCTTATTTTTTGAGCAAAATTCTTTTACTGAACCTTGATCTCAGTTATGTGGCTAGACAAACTATGCAGTAAGCCTCAGAGACACTTTTGTCTGTCTCTCAGCTCTGGGCTCACAGGAATGTGCTGCCAACCTAGCATTTACATGAATGCTAGGAATCCAAACTCAGGTTTTTATGCTTGTGTAGTAAAGCACTTACTCAAAAATCCATCTCCCCAGTCCTCACGATATAGATTGTGTGTGTGTGTGTGTGTGTGTGTGTGTGTGTGTGTGTGTGTGTGTATGCATACCAGAATCTCTGCTGCTGTAAATTAATGCTTGTCAGTGGTGGCTGAGGAGTTGAACACCTGGCCAGCAGGTTTTGACCAGAAAGCATCTTAACTGATGAGCCAGCTCCCTAGCCCCTAGGGATTTTTTCTTTAAGTTAGCAACTTTTACTTAAGTTATCATTTTTTCTTTATTTTATCTATATGTCCTCATTCATCCACATAAGTTCTAATTTAAGTCTCAACCCAACTTGTTTTAAAATTTTATCTTCATGTTATGTGTTTTATAGGTTATTAAAATATTTTTATTGATAATGTATTTTTCTGTTAGCAAAAAGCTCAATCAACCAAATTCACATCACACACATGTAGAAAACAATATCTTATAGACATGTAATCCAGGGACTTAGCAACCATATTTTCACTATTTTATAAGCTTACTACTAGCCTCGTCTTAAATTTTGACATTTCTCTTCAGTAAGCCATTCTACATGTTAGACATCAGTAACAGCAATTGAAAAGGATTAAGTGGTGCAATTACCACTAAAGGCTAGCAATTTGATTCTTACAAGAATCATTTCAATTTAAGGAAGCTTTGAAAATTATGGCATATTTCTTCTTTTGCTTTGTGTGTATGGTTTTCAGTACTATTAGGAGATTCAATCTCCAACTATTACTCTCACATCCAAATAGCTATTAGTTTCAGGTTTCTTATGTAAGTGCTACAGAATTTACATTTTTCTGTTCACAACAGTATGAATGGGACATGAATGTATAAGATATACAGACATCCAAACAAAGTTAGAGAAGCATTTAAAGCCAGTAAAAAGTCAAATAAAGTAACAGGAAACATCAAACCTACTTAAATTTTGAGTTGTTAATTCAGTGCTGATTCAATACCCACATATATATTAAAATAATTAAATTACTCATATTAAATAATTAATACACACATATACATACACATATCCTTAGACAAATAGAGCATTAACTCAATGACAAGGATAACTCAAAACCCACGGATAACAATGCCTGCTGTGTCACTTCTATGTTCCAGGGGCCAAGTCACCTTATAACAAGGAGAACAATATGAAGCCGAAGAGGTAGAACAGCAAATGCAAAACCTATAGTAGTTTATATGACTGTACAGAAAATTGAATTATGACAGAATTGCTCAATCTGTTTGAAGCCCAAAGGATTTTATCACAAGTCTCAGATGCCAGGCATACAGCATGTGATGCCTGCTCTGTTGTTTTCTGTCTTGTATTGGTCTAAACTTTCCTTACTATGCCTCCATTATTTCTTTTTGGAATGGGCATGTTTATTCAGTAATATTATTTTTGCTGGCTATAATTTGTGTTTTGTTTTTATAGGGCTCACAGTGAAGAGACTATCTTGAGTCTCAGGTGAGACTTGGAACTTCTGAAACCGTAATGAGACTGATAAAGACTATGGAAACTTTTAAAGTTCGACTGAATGCATTTTACATCCTGAAATGACCATGATTCTATGGAGGGCTAAGGATGGAATGTGGTAAAAATGTCCCCTAATAGCCTCATGTGTTGAATGCTTTGTACCCTGCTGGTAGCAATTTGAGATGGTTGTGGAGACTTTGGGAGATGAAGCCTTACTGGAGGTGGGGAATCACTAGGGGTAGACCTTGAAGTTTATTAGTCTAGCCCACTGGGTGTTTTAGACTAGCTTGGTCTTGCTGCTTCCTCTCAGGTGATGTTATAAGATGTGGCACTTTGCTCTCTGCTCTTGCCATGCTTTTCCCACTATAACAAATCTTTCCCTTGACACCAGAAACCCAAATAAACCTCTTTTTCCCCCTTATATCTGCTTCCCACCAGGTCCCTGCAATGAAAAAGTAACTACTATAGTATCCCAGGCTGCCTTTGAATTTGTAATCTTCCTGCATTAGCCTCCTGAGTGCTGGGATTATAGGTTTGGACCACCTTACCAACCTGGCTGAGAAAGATCAGATCAAACTGCCTGAAAATTTGGTAAGTTTTATTACATTCTATCATTTGTCATGTGGAACTTGTCAATTCAAGTAAGGGAAAAGATGATTCACATTAGTAAAACAATGTCAACAATCAATATAGAGTATCTAAAAACGTTATTTCTGTAAATTTATAAGAAAAATCAAACAATGCAATTAAAAAATTAGAAAACATTAACAGGGCTGGAGATGTAGCTTAGTGGTGAAATATTTGCCTATTATGTGCAGAGCCCTTCTTGAGTCCTTGGGTTGAGTCCCTAAATTCAGTCCCTGTACTAAAAATAAAAATAGGCAATTTACATAATTGCCAAAAAGAAATAAAATCAATGTCTTATGAAAGTACTCACTGGTGAACGTAACCATAAAAATCCAGATTAAAGACAAAACATTACAGGCACCAGATTGGCAAAAAGATCTGGTAACACCCAGCTAGTTATAAGTGTGGAGTGTGTGATAACTCTATCACATAGTACTGAGCAAGCAACCTAGTACAACTACTTTATAAAGCAAATTTCCTAAACCTTATTAAGGGTCAACAGTAAACAGAGGAGAGAATGGCACATATGTAGCTCTACACATGAAAATGTAGAATTTAAAATTCCATGTAGGAAAGACTTTAAAGAAGGTATATGTAATTATCTAGGTATACACATTTGTAAAGATGAGATCTGAAAAATTTAAAAAGATAACAGTACAAGAAATGATGATAATACAATATTGATGAAGAATCATGGGACAAAATAGTTTGAATCCCGGCTGACAAATTGTGGTGTGTAGGAAGTAAGTCTTACAAAGGTACCTCGAGTTTTTAAAAATTTATTGTAGGTAGGGTTTAGACATCTTTATCTGTGCTTTAAAATGCAACTGTACTCTGAACTGTTTGACATACTGGGAGTTTCATTTAAGGTTTTGTTTGAGGCCTGGAGAGAAGGCTTAGTGGTTAAAGCACTTGCCTGCCAAGCCTAAGGAGGTTTGATTGCCCAGTACCCCATGTAAGCCAGATACACAAAGTGGCATAAGCTTCTGGAATTCATTTTCAGTGGCTGGAGACCCTGGCACACCCATTCTCTCATCTCTCTACTCTGTACCTCTCTATGCTTCCAAATAAATAAATTAATATAACAAATCTAAAAATGATTTTGTTTGAAAAATATTCTCTGTGACAACTACTGAAGGCTTTCTAGCACATTTAGTTATAGATGGTAGGAGAGAAGACTGATTGTATCCACAGTCCCATCACTATATTACATGTGTGTTTCATAGTCATTTTACATATTTTACTTTTCTTCACTTTTTTTTGCAGGTCTTCGTGTCTGCTAAACAAGTCCTCTGTCACTGAGCTACAACTCTCAAGCCCTACACAGTCATTAAGTCCATTTTATATGCAATGGTTGGTGCATGTTGAAAAGAAAGTATTTTACTCCCTAGGTGTCAGATATGTTTGCATAATTTGGTCTACTTGATTCTTATTATCCCAATCTACAAAAGAGAAAAATACAGAGATTATTTCTAGTTAGCAAATAGTATAGCCAAGACTGAAAGCTGATTCTTTTTGATTCAGAAGCCCGCTGTTCTCAGTTACAGTACATGATAATACAAATATATAACTATAAGCAGTTCTAACTGTGACCATCAATTTAAAAGCATTCAAATTAAGCCATTTATAAAAACACAAGCAAAAATGCAGTGGTTCATAAACTGAATGTACTTAAGAATGTAAAACTTTTTAAAAAGTATAACTAAAAATACACTATGACTCCTTATAAACACTAACTGTCTCACCTTGCTCTCAATACTGTGAGTCATCTGTGATACCCTCTTAGGGCCTTTACACCTGCCCACTGCTTTTATGAAGAAATGCTTAATATAATTTGACGAGTGAGAGATAAGAACCTTTTAAATTTACCATATTAAACTGTTATAGTCAGTATTCACTTATGACTTTAAGCTTTGTTATATAAATCGAACCCTATAGTAATATTGTTCTCAACTACATTTTTTCAGTTTACTTTGTCAATTTTTGGTCTTGGTAATAAAGCTTATTAAAGGTTAAAAACTGTATTACAATGAAATCTGAAAGAAGCAGCTGTATTACAGGACTACAACGTATCCAAACATAGGGAAACAGGTCTTCTGATGTGTAAGTCTCTTTGGAAGTGACAACTGCTATCAGAAATCTGTTTGCAGGCTGTATTATCAGTGCCACCATTCTTTCTCCCATACACAGCTCTGTTAGGGTCACTGAGGCTAGGAACTATCTTATTTGTCATTCTGTCCCTCTTACCCCAGGCTCTAGATCCAATTCTAACCTTAAGTACACAAGCAATAAATATTTGGTTAAGATTGTAGGCAAATTATTTGCCATTTTCAAATACATATGATAAGAGAAAAAGACATTCTTACCATAACATGTGGTCTTAGAATGGGTGAGCAACTTTCCCTTGCACTCAGTGAGTTTGTGTCATTGTTTTTAAGTGAGTTTCCCAGGCCTCCAACTTTATTGCTACTGTTTGAGGATTCAGGTGGCACAGGTTTTGGATAAGGTGATAGAGATTTTGTTATGTAGTCATAATCTTGAGTAAAATCACTTTCTGTTATTTTCTCTATACCTGGATTGCCCCACAAAAATGCAAACAAGCATCATTAATTGAAATAATCAGTTACTAAATCCTCCCCTCTTAGTTATATTGAAAGACATACTGTCAATAATTTAAGTACTCTCAAAACACTTAAAAATTATCTATATGTGTGCTGAAATATAATGATCTAAATATCAAATATTTGTACATTATAGTAAATATTATTAAATATTGAAGTCCCAGAATTTTATAATTAGAAAAAGCTGGAAAAATCATCTGTTCTAAATCTTTCAATAAATGAGGACATTCACTGCTGAAATAAGTCTTAGTATAAATGAAATTTAAGGTCAAATCAGGGAACATGCATCTGTCTTTCTACCTTATCTCAAGTAACAATGGTTCTGGGCATTATAAAAAAAAGATAGAGACCCCAATCCCTTCAGGAGAAGCACAAGGCACAATGACTCTTTAAGTCCTAAATTTTAACTAAAATGATTGACATGTGAAACTGCTTAAAAATAGCATTAGAGGAACTTATAGTTTCTATAGCTGAAAGGCATACACTGGTCAAAGATCCAAAGAATATTAGTTTGTCTCACCAACTATTTTTAAATGAAAGCAAAATCTTTATTGCTGTTGAAAACAGTCCACTAAGTGCACAGAATGATCACAGCACTAGGTGTGCTACTGTTAAAGTCACTTGTAAAAAAGAAAATGATAGAAACCCAACAGTTCTTATGCTATTAAACATATGGCAAGCTAAAAGTATATTAAAGTTAAGCTTAATTGCATCTCACATTACAACTTGTAAATATGTACCAATTATTTTCCCTATCAAAGCATTTTATATGTAACTTCCCAAAGTAGAAAATGGTGATATTTGACTAGCACTCTTAAGTTAGCAAAAGATCAAATTACTATCATTAACTAGTTGAAAAATGAGTTTAAAATAATGTTCAGGAGGCTGAACAGATGGCTCAGTGTTTAAAAGTACTTGTTACACAAGCCTGACAACTTGAGCTCCCAGGCCTCAACATAAACTCAGGTACAAATAGCCAACATCGGTAATCACAGCATGTTTTTGTCAATGGGTGGTGGAGCCAGGAATATCTGAAAGCTTGTAGGCACATGAGTCTAGCATTTGCATCAGTGAACAACAAAAGGCCCTTCCTTAAACAAGGTATGAGGCAAGTACCAACTCTAGAGGTTATCCTCTGACCTTTACATGTGTGTTGTGGCAGGTGTGCGCTCACATATATACACACCATACATAAATGTACATAAATTGATTAAAAATGCATGTGTTTGTATAGCACATGGCACACATTTATCTCGGGGTAACCATGCCACGTGTAGACATGTGTGTGGTAGCCAGAGAACAAACTCAGGTGTCATTCCTTAGGAACATCATTTACCCTTACCTGAGACAGTGTCTCTCATTGGCTCTGAGCTCAACAGTCAGGCTAAACTGGCCTGCCAATGAGCCCCAGGGAACCACCCAGTCTGTGCCTCCCTAGTGCTGGGATTACGGATATGTACCACCATGTCTGGCATTTTTACATGGGTACTGGGGATTAATCTCAGGTCCTCATACTTTTTTTTTTTTTTCTTGCTTTTTGGGCTTTTGAGGTATGGCCTAACTGAAGCCCAGGCTGATCTGGAATTCAGTTGTCTCAGGGTGGCCTTAAACTCCTAAGGATCCTCCTACCTCTGCCTCCCAAGTGCTGGGATTAAAGGTGTGTGCCACCACACCTGGATCCTTATACTTTTAGGGCAAGCATTTTGCTGACTGAACTATCTCCTCAGCTCTAAAAATGAACTTTTTGCTATATTTAATCTTACATATATCCCTCAAAATTAGTCTTCAAATTATATTTTCACAAAATTACAGAAAGAAAATCATTAGCTATTTGAGTAAAAAGCAAGGAAAATGAAATGATACTGACATCTCAGCACTTCTACAGATGAGCTCCCAGAGGCAGACAGAAAAGATGAGTCAAGGCTATTATTATTCACATAATCTTGTTGTTCAGGTGAGCTTTTCTTTTCTTTTGGAGGTCCTTTGGGCGTTTCAGTAGAGAAAGCTTTTTGTTGTTTCTTTAGGAGTTTCATGGTTTGGGTTCTGGAATGGATAGTCTCCTCCTAAATGTATCAATAACTTTTAAATTATTCTGAGTATGTATACTTGAGCACATAATTTATACTGAAATATGCATTAAAATATCATGGTATGCATGCCTCACAAGGGCCTACACATTAGAAAAATACAGACTATAATAAGTATCATGACATGCAAGTAAAATGCAAAAGATGATGATCATATCCAGTTTAGGGAAAACAGCATTCCTAGATTTCATGGTGCTTGATATACTGAGAAGTTTATGAAAGAAAGTGTTAAGGGGAAGACACAGTAGGAGAATGGAAGACTGCTGATCAGAGAAGAGCCCACTGGTAGGTTCAGATCTGTCTTATCCAGGACTCACAAACCATATAGTCTTTGTAACACTAGAAAAGTGGAAATAAGCTTGGAAAGGTTCTTTGATGCTTTGAATATCTGACAGGGTAAACATTTTTCAGGGTATTATTTTTCTTTGAGGAGGGACAAGAATGGTTTAGGAAGAGACCTAAGTGGCTATATGCATAATAAAATTAAAAAGTGATAAAAATGTGGAGGTAACTTATAAAAGTCTTCCAGGTAAAGATAATGGTACAGCCAAGAGTAAACGGATATTTTATGGGTTAAAATCATCACAGAGTATTAGCCAGAGATCTTTAGCACCAGACTCTGGTTTTAAATTCAAGTTCTCTAACTCTTCCCAGCTATGCAATGAGTCCCAATTCCTCACTTGTAAAGTGGGCTGACAGTAAGAGCACTAAATACTCATGGACATATTATATTTTAAGAAGGTAAACCTTCAAATTGCTAAAAACTAGCTAGCAACCAGTACTTTGTATATTTAAATAAACATTTAGTAGCTTATGAAACTTTTAGAAATCATTAATTTTAGAATTAATTGTATTTGTTCACCTGTACTGGCAATTTCTCTTTCTCTTTCAATGAATGTGAAAATTCTTGTTCACACTCTGATTCTGAAGTAGAGATATCTTTGTAATTTTTTTTTGTTTTTGTTGCTCTTCGTGGAAGTCTAGTTCTCCCATCTCGAACTATCTCCTCTTCCTTGTTAGTGGTACCTTTATGGGACACCTTTAGGAGAAGAACTCATGAATTATTATTATTACGTCAGTATTAGAGGAACCAGGCTATTTGCTATAAAATAGCATAGTGACAATACATATAAATATCTCATAAGAATGAAATGTTTTTGATTATTTTTAAATGATTGTATACTTAGCTTCCCATTTCAATTATCTACTACCTTTTTACCCTTAGCATTAAATCTCTAAGATTTGGTATCTAACTTATGTAAAAGACAAAAATATCTACAACCCAAAGACTCCAAATGGCTACTGTGACTTGCAAAACAGAAGGCAAAAGAAAAGTATACAAGGGCAGAATCAGTGATCAACTGGGACAAGTAATAACAATAAAAGGATGGCATGAAAACCTTAAAGGAATGCTTGAGCCCTTACCTGTTGGTCTGTCACTGCAGCTGTTGGCTGCCCCTTTTCCAAGGATGGTCCTGCAATTCAGGAAAACGAGATTCAGGGTTGTGTTTTTTTTTTTTTTTTTTTCCTAATAGATAAGAACTGAGAACATTTCAGCATGTAAAAATTTAAACTTATAAACAATGAACATGAGATTCTCACTTTAAAAGGCATTTTTTAGCACTTAATGAACCTTACCTCATGTTCTTTTAAGCCACCATAATGCCCCTTCTAGCACACAGTTCCCAAGATCAGACTCTATGGCCAGATCTATCCTCACCTTTCATTATTTTCTCACAAATATCTTGTTTCAACCACCTCAACTTTATACTTCCTGAATATACTATCATACTCCATACTTCTGTCCCTTTTTATTGACAATCCTCTTCCTTTTCCTGCAGACTCTACATCTTGCAGACTCTTATTTGTTTGCAAGATTCACCCTCATTTCTAAACAAATGCCAAAACTCACTTCATTTTAAGCTAACCTCCTTCCTTCAGGTCACTAGTTGTTATTTTTTATTATAAAATGAACCTGATTTTAATTGAAAAACAGTTTAAAAGCCTTGATATTCAGTTATACACACATTATCTCTAGCCAAAATCTAAATCTAAAACTCTTAATTCAATTTCTTCAAGAAACTTACTGTCACAGAACTCACTATTCATAGTCTAGGAAAATACTTTGTAGAAGACTTATAATAATACGTATCAAAAGACTTTTTGTTTCTATGTACTTTTTGTATGTAAATAGATTCCTAAAATGTATGAGGGTGTTGGGATGGAGAGAAGCGATGGCTCCCTGAGTAAGATCACTTACTGTCATGTACTAGTACCTGAGTTTCATACCATGTAAAAAGTCAAGCGTGATTACACAAGCCTGTGGCCCTAGTGCTGAGGGGGTCAGAGACAGGAGGTTCTCTGAGACTCAATGGTCAGCCAGTCAAAGAGAAAAGCAGGGCACCTCAGAGAAGTAAGGTGGAAGCATAATGGAGAAGGCTTTTCAGCATCTTCCTCTGGCTCCTGCCCAAGTATGAATGAGGCACACACATCTGCATATACCACGTGCACACACACCACACATACTATATACATATACCAAAAAGTGTATCAGTGTTAATGAATCCAGGAAATAGGATGCAAAGAAATACATGCATGCAACACATGTTTAAATAACAATAAATAGATGGCAGTTTCAGGATCCCAGCTGCTTTTGTTTAAGAATACTGGGGAAATTTTTCAGTGAGTAAAGTGCTTGCTGAGCCAGTGTGAGGACCTAACTTTGGATTTCCAGCTCCCATGGGACATTCTGGGTGTGGTAGTGCATGCCTACAACCCAAATGGTGGGTAGATAGATACAAGTGGATACCTAGGACCTACTGCTCTTGGCTTGTCTAGCCAAACTGGGTGAAATCTAAGCTCTGTAGGAGGCCCTGAATCCGAAGACAGAGAAAGTTACTGAGCAACTTCTGGCCTCCACATGCACACACAGGCATGTGTATCTACACAGCACACAAATGTGTCCATATACATATGAAAATGCATATACACATGCAGAAAGTATCCAACAGTACATGGGCATTGTGTTCAATAACTAATTAACAGCAATAGCGAACCATAATAGACAAGTGATAAAAATGACATGAACCACGAATTATAGCAAATTGTATTTTGTGTTTCTAAGGTTCTGTTAAAAATGAAATTCAGGGCTGGAGAGTGAGCTTAGTGGTTAAGGCACTTGCCTGCAAAGCCTAAGGACTCAACTTTAACTCTCCAGGTCTCATGTAAGCCAGCTGAACAAGGTGACGCAAGAACACAAGGTTATACATGAGCACAAGATAGCTCTGGAGTTCGATTGCAATAGTTGGGAGTCCCTGGCATGTCAATTCTCTCTCACACACACAAAAATAATGAAAAAAAAAAGAAAGGTGAAATTAAAATACAATCATATTAAAAAATAGTTAAAAAAAAACCACCAGTATAGTGTTTAATCCTGACTCATAAGGTTATATTGTTATAAGGAGTCTACATATAAGAATATACTTATCCACCAACAGAACATTTTATATAATTGAAATGGTAAAATTATTTGCCACATTTCTATAAAAGTAATTCCTTACTTGATTTTCTACTTCTGTATTTCTTCACATTTTTATTTCTGCTATAGTCTATTAGCTGCCGTTTTGATTTTGACTCTTCCAGCCAGCTAATGTCAGTCTTGCCATCATCACATCCATATTCTGTTTCAGTATCACTAAATAGTGTTTTCTTCTCATGACTTGTTGTAAGCTATAAAAATTCCATAAGCACATTTTATTATATGTAACACACAGAAGTGACTCACTCTCCCTGCATGCCCCAAAAAATAATGTCCAGCCTTTTTTTTTTCAATATAGGGTTTCACTCTAGTCCAGTCTGATCTGGAATTCACTATATAGTCTCAGGGTGGAGTTGAATTCATGGTGATCCTCCCACCTCTGCCTGAGTGCTGAGTGCTGGGATTAAAGGCATGCACCACCACACCTGGTGATGTCTGGTCATTTTATGTTGCTTTGTTTTTTTGGTGCAGGGATCAAACCTAGGACCTTGTATGCTAGGGAACAGCATTATGCTATATCACTATGACTAACTTAATTTTTTTTTGCATAACACTCCACTCTTTTTTTATAATTATTAAGCGAGAAAGTCTCATTTGTTACACATCTAGTCACAGAAGTACTCCAGTGATGAAGTCCATGATTTTCAAAGACATAATGTTCTACACAACCAAGAACATTTTTAATTTTACATTTAAGTCATCACAAAAATCTACTTCTAATGGGGCATTTCACTACATAAATTATAGTTCTTCATTTTCTGCTTATTAACTCCAAATTGTATTTGAACTGTATCATACTAGAGCTCCTATCAGTGTTAGGAAATCCTTCATACACTATTGTCATCTGATGTGTCACTGCTACTTGTTTTTGTGTCACCATTCTCAACTGTGAGTTTGAAAGGGCTTTTCTCCAGGGTTTAAATTTGAAGTTAGAGATTAGGACATTTTTCAAAATATCATTTTTTTCTCATACAAATTCTCTATCTGTTTACTAGTAACTTAGAATTCTCTTATTATATCCTGTTAAGGGGTCACACGTTTCATCAATTTCATGTCTTGCCAATATGCCTCCTTTGACAATCTGTGTTCTGCCTCAAGCAAACTGTAAAGAATTTCAGTTTATAGGAAAACAGTACACTCTTTATAGTGTACATTGAAATTAGATTAAAGTTTGAAATAGGCAAAAATACATTTGCATGATTATAGTCTTCCACTAAATCTTAAGACTAATAGTCCTGGTAGTTGATTTAAAAGCATTAAAGTTGCCATCATCACATATAGATTCTTGAGGAAAAGAAGGATTGGCTTTATTTCAGTTTGGTCTTTTCCTTACATAGGTTCTGTAGGCAGAACAATGGGTTTTAGAACAAAGCCTTTATTAATACTTGGATAGGTGCCTTTCAACTGTGACTAGAGGTTTCTTGCTACTGGGGGTCCAAATGATTATGGTTTGTACTACCTTTTGTGAAAGATTTTTCATCAGCAAATATTAATTGTACATAAAGGGATTCTTTTTTAATATTTTATTATTATTTGTTACACACACACAGAATGAGAATATGTATAGGCATACCAGGACCTCCAGCCACTGCAAACAAACTGTATGCATCATCATGTGTATCTGGCTTTTGTGGATTCCGAGGAATTGAACCTGGGTCCTTAGGCTTTTCAGGCAAGTACCTTAACCACTAAGCAATCTCTCCAGCCCCATAAAGGGATTCTTAATGTTACTTGCATATAGGTATATAGTGTATTTTGATCCTATTCAATCTCTATTACATTCTGTTATCCTCTTCCCACTCCCCATAATTCTTTTCCTCTTCCTAATTAGTTAGCTTTTAACTTTGTCTATTTTTTCTTTTGTTTTTGGTGACTAAATGCATTTAATTATAGTCATTTATAGGAACATAGGTGAAGGGTCATTTATAGGAACATATACAACTTAACCATGGTCACCAGCAACCATTAACTATATACAGATCTCATGTCCTATCCACTTCCATGACAGAATAAATGTTGATGGCCCTAGTCTTGTATAAGTCTTGTACAGGTAAATTTATCTTCTAAAAATTTAGGAGTGCCATATCCATGTAATGCCTGGAAAATAGTGTTTTACAACACTCCCCTCTTTGTCTGGCTCTTACATTCTTTCAACCCCTCCTTCTGAGATGTCTCCTGAGCCTTAATAGAGGTGATATAGGTATTTAGGGTGGAACATTCACTTAATCTCAGCACTTTGACCACTTTAAATCTCTATGGTAACTTATATAACCTGCAAAAAAAGAAATTCCTCTGATCAAAGCTGACAGCAGCACTATCTATATATGGCCATCAACATAAACACATAGAAGGCAGTTTGATAAAGCACATCATGTCTATTCAGCCAAACAACAGTAGCTTACCCACTAGGGCCTATGATCACCTAAGCCACAGGTTATTGACTAAGGTTACAGTACTGTAGTATAGATATAAATTCCTTCCTGTGGAACAGGCCTCAAAACCAACCATAAAGTTGCTAGTTACCTCCTTCACAATCATCTTGCCTGACAGGTCAACAGTGTAGCACACAGGGTCCATGTATGAGTAAGACTACTGATGATAATTCTCTGACAACAGCCTGCTTAGCACCTTCCAGCTTTGAACCCTAGCCAGGGTTGAAACCTCAACCTAGCCAGGTTGAGGATACTTCCAGTTTGATCTATACCTTGCAACCAGAGGGTAGTATCTTCAGCAATAGTGTTTTTTTTTATCAACTAGATTTGGTGGGCAACCAACAGCAGTGGCTAGCATCCTTAGAGCTCTAGACTTGCACTTGGGAGGATCTTCCCATATCTATGCAGCTCCAAATTTATTCTGATTTGGTTCTCACTTATTCAGGATCTAGAGATGGAAAATCCTCAGCCTCAAACTGTTTTCATTCTTTTGTCTGCTTTCCTCCATTTTACTGATATGTTGTTTTTATGTTTTTTTTTTCCAGAATGGAAAATATTGCTATGAGAATGGGAATTTCCATTATGTTATCCCTTTCAATGACTGATATTTTCAGTACCATTCCTACCTCCCAAAATTTTCTCCACTGGGCTGTCTAAAACCAGAATAAAAGCCATCTGGAGAGTTGTGTAGTTATGACTCACATCATAATATTCTGTCCAAGATAAAACTGTCATTTTGTTTCTCAAAATTCAGTGACAACTTTTTCTGATGATGGTGGAGTAAGAACATTAAGCTACGATACAGTAAAGTCATGCTGAGCCAATCAGGTTTGGCCTTTTCAAACTAGTGGGTTCAACATCTTATAGCAAGTTCAAATTCCAACAGGTATCCACAGAAAGGTGTTGCTTCTTTCTGTATGAACATTATGTTCTCTAGTTTTTTTTGAAATTTGTATTCTCTGAAATGATATAGAAGTTATTTAAAGATAAGTAAACTATGACTATTTGATATAGTCATTTTAGGTAAGCTACCTACATTTCTGTTTTTAAGTGTTCAAATGGTTATTTCCAGAATTAGCCAAGTTCCATGGATTCCCAAAACTATGTAAAAATGCTGAGTGTGGGGATGCACATTTGTGATCCAGCTTTGGAGAGGTGGAGGTAGGCTGATATTTTGAGCTCACTGGTCAGATAGTTGAGCCTAATCAGTGGATTCCAAGCCAACAAGACACTCTGGCTCAAATAAAGTTAGATCACATCCAAGGCTGTCTTCTGACCTCTGCGTACATGCACACACACATGCAGCACCCCCCATATATAATAAAAGTACTAAAATAAATACTGTTGTAATAGACACATTAGTACACTTACTCTTTTATCTTTGGTTTTGTGAGAAGGGTCACATCCATCATAATTTTGTATACCCACCCTTAAAGCAAAAATATGCATTAATTTTAATAGCAATCTTACTTGTTTTCTTATTTAACTATATCATTAGTGCTATGTAATTCTGGCCATGCCACTTAACATCTCTGAGCTCAGCTTTAAATAACAAGCCTGAAATAAAGGAGTATATTTTTTTCAGCCTTATGCTTGAGGAGACATAATTAATATTTAGGGGCTGGAGAGATTGCTTAGTGGCTAAAGGCGCTTGCTTGTGAAGCCAAAGGACTTTGATTCAATTCCCCAGGACCCATGTAAGCCAGATAGATGCACGAGGTGGCACATGCACCTGGAGTTCATCGGCAGGGCCAGAAGGCCTGATGCACTCACTTGCTCTCTTTCTCTCAAATTTTTAATTAATATTTAAATTATAGATATTTTTACCTATTAAATTAAAAAGTAAATGCTGAAGTAAGCAAATCATAATGAACCAATCATGACAGTAGCATTTTAAATCACATTTCTCATATGCTAAACATTATCATAAAGAAAGACTAGGAGGAATTATTATTTAAAAGGAAAAAAAGGGCCAGAGAAATGATTCAGTAGTTAAGGCACTTGCCTGCAAAGCCTAAGGGCCTGGGTTCAATTACCAGGACCCATGTAAAACTAGATACACAGGCCCTGGCAATCCATTCTTTATCTGCCCCCTCAAATAAATGAATATTAAAAAATAAAAATAATAAAGATAGAGCTAAATTTTAATCTGACAAATATAATAAAAACATCACCTACAGTTTTATTGAATTATCCATGCTGGTTTCTCTAGCTGTAGATTGAAATTCTTGGATCTACATGGTAAATGAACATTTAATGTAAAAGAAAAAAATTTCTTAGTGTCAAAATATGGGAAATAAAAATGAACATGTAAAATGTACTTTCTATGAATTTAAAGAATAAAATTTGATAATAAAATTAAACCTACTTAAGTATTTTTCAGTATTTTTACTTAAGAAGAAAACTAATATAACAAATATACTAACAGCAAACAAATAAAAACTATTTAAAAAAAATTATTACAGAATGTGATTTTCTTGAAAGAATAAGTCTAAGTTCTTCCACATCTTAGCTAGTCAATTTTCTCTACCCTACTTCAAATGATCTGGGGGGTGAGAGATACACCTAGACTGGTTATGTAAATAAGTTATTATATATTTAAAAATTAAGTATATCTATACAAAGATAAACATGCAAAACATCTACTCATAACTGCATAGTAAGTGCAAGATGGCCACTGAAGAACTAAACACATCACTTATATTTAACTTACTCCAAGTTTTATAACAGGTTCATTAGCACCATTCAAACTGAAATTGTAAACATCATTCCTGTGAAAATAAGAGGACAATTAGCTTCATTAAGTAACAAATACATTAGTCTCTTCAAATATGAATAAAATGAGTAGATGTATGAAAAAATACTCACAGTGGGCATTCAGAAGTGACATTAATAAAAGTGGTCTTCAGTTTTCTGTAACTTTTTTTACGAACCTTTTCAAAAGACAAAGAAAGGCTTATATAAAGCATTGAAGCTGTAGACTGTAGCAGACAATCAGAAGTGCCATTACCTTCAGTTAGACTTCCACTACTATAATTCTAGCCTCTTGTACAATGTAATTTGAATAAAAATATATCCCAATGAAATAATCTTATAAAGATAGATGCATTCCCATGTTCACTGCACATTCATAATATACAAGGTACAGATACATGTAGTTTTCTGCTGATGGAAAAGGAAAGTGTCTAACATACAGCTTTAAAAATAGAAGGAGGTGCTAGAGGAGAATGGTCACCAACAGCATGAATAAGCAAGGGATCCTACAGAGTACAAAATCAACCAGCCAAAACAAGAAGTACACATTTGTGTAATAGTGGCACACAGCCTCTGCAGGTAATCAAATAATCTGATTGGTCATGAGGTTCACTCAATGGGAGACAACTCATATATGCTACTGGAAACCAAGTCAGAATCTCAATGTCAGGAAAATAATAGAATTTAGAGAGAAGTCCTCACTACTCTCTAAAGAAGAAGAGTAGGATTACACACTAAAAAGTCCTTCAAATAACTTAGCATGTCCCCTTCCCAAGCTACTCCCACTCTTTATTTTACATAAAGCAGAGAAAATGGAGGAGAGCCAAGATCCACCAATAAGGCAAAAAGAATGTTGACTACCCACCACAAGAGGTGTCACCTCTGCCACATCTGTTACAGAACATGCAGAGGAAGCAACATCATGAATACTGCTCTTACTGCTACCTGACAACCGCTCCAGGGTGATGGTGACAGACATGGTGATCAAGCAAAACCTAATAAAAGCAGAAATCCAGAGGCTATAGAGAGCTCAACACTAAATAAGACTTACAACAGGATTGCTATGGCTCAGGGAACATTATGGAAGGGGCAGAAAGATAGTAAGAGCCACAAAGTGGGTACGAGTACCCTTGCTACCCTACAGGGACTGACTGGGGCCTTCAAGACCCCACAGTGAACCCCACTGAGGAGGCCCCATGGAACCAAGAGAAGGGATGAGGGATAAGAGTATAACTTGTTATAACACATATAAAATAAATTTAAAAAAAACCAAAAGGCAACCTTGCTATTTGATTTAATGTGGCTAAACCTTGAGGACAGTATATGAAATGAAAAAAAATCTATACAAACAGAAGACTTCATGATCTCACTTATAAAAACTTTTGAAGAAGCCAGGCACGGTGGTGCACACTTTTAATCTCAGCACTTAGGAGACTGAGGTAGGAGGATTGCTGATAAGCCTGGATTAGAGTGCGGCCATCCCTCAAAAGACTAACCAAAAAAAAAAAAAAAAAAAAACCAAACAAACAAAAGAAATACATAAAATTAATGGAAAATGATGGTTTCTGAGGGTGAGGAGTTAAAGGCCATAAAGCTGTATATACACATATATACAATGAATAGAGTCTAAGTTTACATACACATATATATGTGTATTATGTATAGTTTAGAGATCTAATATAGAATATGAGTTCTATATTTATTAATAATGTACTGCATTCAAGATGTTTGACAAAACAACAGACGTAAAGTGCCCTTGTGGTCCACATGTAAAATAGGGTAGTTATGTGAAATAATGGCCATGTTAATTTTCTTTCTACTATGTAATGTAATGTTATATACCTTACATAAAATGACAATATTAAGCATCTATAATTTAAAATACATTGAAGACTACTTATACATACTAACTAGAACATTATAAAAAATATTATAAATCTAATATAAAATTACTATATCCTTAAAATCAACTGACATTGCATATAAATAATCTCTCTCTAGCATTCTATGAACAAAATTTTAGTGATTCTGGCATCTCAAGAATATTTTGCTTTGTTTTAGAAGCTCATTTTGCTTTTTTTTTTTTTTTTAGTGTGTGAAATGTGTGGTGCATGTATCTGTATGTGCAGATAGGCACAGCCCATGTGCACATGTGTGGAAGCCAGATCATGACAGGCGTCCTCCAACTGCTGCAAACAAATTCCAGTCACATTTTCCACCTTGCGCATCTGGCTTATGTGGGTGTTGGTGAATTAAACCTGGGTCCTTTGGCTTTGTAGGCAAGCACCTGAACCTCTAAGCCATCTCACCAGCCCTGAATATATTTTTTTTAAATGTACGACAGAATTATTGTATAGATTCAGAATTCTTGTCAATTCAATCTTCTGAATCAGAGCACCTTGGAAAGTTTTCACACACATACAAAAAAAGACCATCTATCACACAAGGCTTTCAAGGAGAAATCAGAAAGGTGGATGAGAGCCTGCTGATACAGTTCTTTCCGCAAAAGGATGAATACATAGGAAAGACAATTCAGGAAACATGGTGTCTTGCTCAAGTGAAACAAGGCACAAGCCTAATCTTAGAAAAGACCATCTTAAAGGAACTAATGAGCTATTCTGTTTCCGGTTGTTTCAAATAGCAGAAAGCTAAAAGCTAGGACCGGAGCAGCTTTCCGAATAAGAACATGGCATGATTAAAGCTATTTGGAAAGAAAACAAGCTGGTATTGAATATAATGAAGGGATTGGTAACAAGTCATACTGTGGGCAAACAGAATTACTTAAGGGCTATTATAACAATCTAGGAAAAAGAAATTATCACTGAAGGGGCTGGAGAGCTCAATGGCTAAGGTACTTGCTTACAAAGCCAAAGGACCCAGAGTTTGATTCCCCAGTGCCACCTAAAGCCAGTGCACAGAACAGTGCAAACTGAAACCAAGATAAAAGAAGTTGACATAGACAGGACAGAGAAGCTTACAGGGTAACTCAGAGTGAAACTTAACATCAGATAAATCAAGTGAATACAAAGAAACTGTAAGTAGCAAGCCAAAAAGAATTAGTATTTTAAGCCTGAATGATTAGTAGCTTCTTTTTAAAACAATATGTATTTTATTTATTTATTTGAGAAAGAGGCAGAAACAGAGAGAAAAATAAGGCACACCAAGGCCTCTAGCCACCACAAAAGAACTCCAGTTGTATGTACCCCCTTTTGCATTCTGGCTTATGTGGGTCTTGGAGAGTCAAACCAGGATCCTCTGGCTTTGCAGGTAAATGCCTTAACCACTAAGCCATATCTCCAGCTCGTTTTATTTTTTTAAATAAAAATAAAAAAGAGGGCTCAGTGGTTAAGATAGTACCATGTTAAGACAGATGCACAAAGTGGCACATGAATCTGGGGTTCGTTTGCAGCAGCTGGAGGCCCTGACACACTCATTCTCTCTCTCCCTCTATCTCTTGATGCTTGCAAATAAATAAAAAAAGTTTTTAAAAAAATTTTATTTATTTTGATTTTTCAAGGTAGGATCTCACTCTAGCCCAGCTAACCTAGAATTCACTATTAGTCTCAGGGTGGCCTTGAACTCATGGTGATCCTCCTACCTCTGCCTCCTGAGTGCTGGGATTAAAGGCGTGTGCCACCATGCACAGCTGAAAATATTTTTTAAAAAGTATTTCGGAAAGATCTAATTGACAGGACATACGGTATTAGCAAAAAACAAAAATCCATTGTGTGGTAGCTCTGATTAAGAATGCTTGCTGCACAGACATGAGGACCTGAACCCCAGTGTCCATGTAAAAACACTGGGCAGAGCTGTACATGCCTGTAACTCCAATGTTAAGGAAGGGTACGGACAG